>NC_046619.1:823509-1508104 GCF_900324465.2 Anabas testudineus | reverse complement strand
CATTTTCACTTGTGTGAAATGTGTCAGAAGAGAGTCTGACCCTTCTATGTGGTCAGGGAATAAACGCTGTGGTGAATTCAGGAGGAAAGAGAAACTAAAGTACCAACAAAAGGTAAGCTTGATAAAAGGACGCATATAAAAAGCTTGGATCACTGCAAAAACACAATAAAAAGGTAGGGTCCTAGTGTCCGTGGGGGGGAATAAGGAGCTGGCTGATGTTCAAGTAGCACATGAAATGGCCTGTAGTCAGTTACAGGTAAATGCTATATATTTGTGTTAAACGTTGACAAATTGGCACCATGAACAGCATCTATATTAGCAATTAGCAGTTCCTGAGATTAAAATGCCTTTTGTGACATCAGCATTTATTGCAAATCTGAGAGAGTAATATGTTTAAGGGTTAGTGTATAGTGAGTGTATTGGCTTTAACTAGTTTTCTGTGAATGTACAAGTTTATACAAGCTATCCTGCAGTTTCTCCATTGGTAATGAAACAATGAGGAGCATGGTAAACATATTCCTCTCCACCACTGTAATGTGTAAACTCTCTGATTTTGGCTTTTGGCATTTTGGTGTCATTGTGTGGTTTTTCTCTCTTTCATGTAATCATTCTCTGGTTTGGACCCAAGAATAGCCAATAGAACAAAACATAAAGACACCTAAGCTTCATTCAGCCTTAACATGAGGGTGTAGAGGGTATTACATCTATACTAATATACACCCTAAACTACATGCATTTAGAAATGAACTAAAGCTGCACAACTATCAGCAGAAATTAAGTGGAAAACTTGCTTTTGAAACTGAAGTGTACCCTAGAATGAACCAGTGAATGTCTTCATTAAAATCCACATATTGAAATCTTTCTGTTAGTAATGTTAAATTCAATTGAAGAGACTTTGCTTTCTTCATCTTCACCATTCACTCTCTCCACTCTACCATGGTAAAACATTTAGTCACACATGCTTGCTGACATGCTGTCTTCCCTCTCTCCATGGAAGCTGTGTGCCTGAGGTCCTTCTGCTACAACACCTTCATTGATTCATGACCTGAGGATGGAGGGGTGAAGGTGAGATGGGAAATACTTCTGTTGTGTCACTAGCTTGGTCTGCCTCCTCGTCCCAAACAGCCGGTGTGAAGGCTGGCATAATGAATATTCTGTCTTTTCTGCCTTTAACTATTTAACCATTTATCTTGACGAAAGTATTTAGCCGAAGGAACAAGCATATCAAATGTGTAAAGTGCTTTTTCTTCCCACACAGTTGGAACAGAATACCTTCTCCTTCATTCCTTTTTCTTTCTATACTCTTTCTGTTGGTTGTCAGTAGTGGCAGTTATAGCTTGATGGCCACTGGTAGCTGTTCATCCAGTGAAGCACAAACATGACAATATCAAGTGGAGTGTATTGCTAACATAAGGTGGTAGCAACCTTAGGTGAACACAGGCAACACTTTGGCCTTATTCTCACACTCTCCCAAATGCTTTTGGTATTATCTCATGTATACAGTCAGTGACAGCTAATGTTCCTGTGTGTGTCTAATGTGAAGCCTAATTGGCTCAAGAAATACATTGTGAATGATTACAGTACATGTGTAATAAGATAAGATCGTCTCTGCAGCAATATGGTTTAAGATTTGTTCCTATTAGAAAGACATTAAGGGGGCAGGTTTGTCCATTTTACTAACATTTCATTGCAGCAACCCAAAATGGTAGTTTGTATGGCCCCCCACTATGTCAATGTCAGGGCATGCTCCTAATGAGACAACGGATGGTGTCCTGGGTTATCTCCTCCCAAGTCTGGACCAGGGCATCACTGTGCTCCTGGGCAGTCTGAGGAACAACCTGACGGCCTTATATGGACTGAAACATAGGTATTCTATTGGATTTCATCCCAATACCTAATAGCACTTAGGATGCTTTTGTCCAGCCCTTGTTGATATGGCTGAATAATGTCACAGGCAGCATATCATTCTCCACGGCTTCTCCAGACCCTTTTAACTTTAACTATCACATGTGCTTAGGGTGAACCTGCTCTCATCTGTGAGAGTGGTGGACCTGCCAATTCTGGTATTCTATGGCAAATGCCAGTTGAGCCTCACAGTGCCGGGCAGTGAGCACAGGGCCCACTAGAGGACTTTGGGTCCTCAGGCCACCATTATGAAGTCTAATTCTGCTTGTCTGGTAAGAGACATTCACACCAGTGGCCTCCTGGAGGTCATTTTGTAGGACAGTGCTCATCCTGTTCCTCTTTGTGCAAATAAACAGATACCAGTCACTGTGGGCCCTTAACCCATTAGCAGGCCCTGTCCTGCTCTGTCTATCTCCTGGAATGTCCTCCATGCTCTTTAAAACGCCAAACCTTCTGATAATGACACATATTGATGTGAAATCCTTGAGGAGTTGGACTGCCTGTTCAACCTCTGTAGGGTCAAGGTATCACCTCATGCTACCAGTAGTAACACGCAGCCAAATTCAAAATCATAAAATTCTTGAGAATTTACAGTGTGCCATCTCTGTCTGCATTCTAAGCTTCACAGCTTCATTGTTTTAAATGATTCAGTTTTCTCCGAGATCTTGCTGGTTCCTGTCTCACCCACCCATCGGAATGTACTAAATTTTTATATTGATATTTTGTTGCTTGAATCTTACAGTACACTTTTACATTTACTTAATTTTTGTTTCTTATCAAGTCTCCTAATAACCATAATTGGCCATTTCACTTGTGAGAGGGCTCTCAGACTGGCTGCACGGCTATTCATTTGCATCTTACTAATCTATGGAGTCTATGTCAAAGTAAAAATTTATTAAATTTATTAAAACAATAATTGTAATGCCATGATGATTTCTGTTATTTCTTATTAAAATATTGTGGTACATGGACATGGCATGATTGTGCGCAATGGCATCAATGGGAAACTCTCCAATGTTGCACAATGTTTCTTGAAACTGCAGAGCAAACTGCTGTGCTGTGAATATTATCACTGTGTGGGAGTTCTGGAATCTCCATTGTGTCTTTATACAGAGATGTATGACATTGGACTTGATTAGCCTCAAGTAGTTTCTCAGACTTGTTTTGGTAAATGATATGTCCTATTATCACCTCTGTAACAGATTGCAGCTTGTTACACTTCTGTTGTATGTTAGGAGGGAGGAATGTGCAGAAGATCCTGTATGTACTTGTCCGTCAGCAGTACCTGACTCACAGTGGTATAGTTATAATAAAAGAAGGATAATTGAGGTCCCTATGGTCCCTGGGCATCCTATAAAATTAAAGAACAGTTTCTCATCTACACAAAACACTTACACTTACTTTGTACTAACAGAAGAAACTTTTTGACACACACACTTATATATTTTTTGGATGAATCTATATTTTAAAAAAGGTGCCTCAGAACTTAACTGAGAATGATAAGGTTTTGAAGTTTTTTTTGGTACCAAAGGAATCCAGTTGTCTTTACACCCATGACAACGTTTACATGAGTAAATTCAACAACATTTTATACCAATTAGCCAAAAATATAAACATGGGGCTACAATATCAAAGCCTCATTGTTATTTACCCCTGTGATTGATTAGATGCTGTATTAAAAATTACACTGGCCCATATTTATTAAGGCAGTAATTACTCAAATTCAGAACATGCAAGTATTAGTACTACTGTATGTCCTGAAAGAGACATATAGTAGAGATGTGGTGTGACATAATAGTACTAAACCCTGATGTGACAGATTGCAGATTAATGGTGATTTCAGTTTTAGACAGATTAATCTATTCATGGAGAAAAAAAGCTCTTACTTTTGTTTAAAAGTTGTAGAACTAGCAGGCAATTCCAAGAATGAGCCTCACTCATTCAAAACAACTGATCGTTCATGTTGGAACATGAAACCAGAGATACACATGAACTGCTAAAGGCCAACCTGTAACCTTTTCCAGACTATAATGGCTGGTCCCATTCCTGTGTTTGATGCACTGCATGATTAACCAGCCACATAGCTCCAGGGCAAATCTGACTTGTGGACCCTCAGTGCAGCTACTATTGGACCCTCTCCCTGCTGGTTCTTCATCTCTCCACAAATCATGGCATGACTTATTATCAATAATCTCAATCTCAACTATACAGACTTAACAGAAGTATGAGAACCTGGTCAACTAAAATAGTATGACTATAAATGTATCCAAGTCATTCACACACATTGCTCATTTGATCGAAAGCTCTTCATCACTTCTTTGTTTGCTGCTAGATGTCTGGAGAGCTGCATTATGGGTAATGTTATTGTGTTGCATTATTTTGACTGGCACCATGAGGAAAGGTGCGGGAGTAGGCGTGATTCATGGTGCTGAAACTTGTTTATGTTGGTACAGTTATGGCTGTGTGTCAGAAGAAGATCCAAGAAAATTCATTTTTTACAGTGAAGCTCAGAAACCAACACGCTGCAGGACTGCTTCACTCCAAGCTTCAAATTCACACAGTGTCTCATCAACTCTTATTGTGCCTCAAATTAACAGCATGAAGTATACTTCTAGTACATTTAAGGTGAATAGTTGATTTTTTTAAATTGTCAGTTTCTTTGGTTCCACTTCTGTATGAATTCTATTTCTCATGTGATAGTAAATTTGGGTATTTGAGGGTGTTATTTGAAGACTCGCGCTCAGAATCTGACCAAGCAATAATCATCAGACTAATCAATATTGAAATAAAGCTTACAAAAGACTTTTAAGAACAATTTGTGTACATAGTCATTACTTCATCCAGGAATGACTCATGTATCCTTGCTGTTCGCAATTTGTGTCAGTCTGCATCAAATATCTCGAATTTCTCTGTAATCCATGTTTCAAGAAACTTCTCTTTTCCTTTGTACTGGTGGACTGTAATAGAGATTTCACAATCAGAATTAAAACCACATCAGACAAGACAGCACATATCAACACATGAGGAAGATGTGGCTGAAGTAACAATTTGAAGGGGAATTCTTGTGACTTCAGTCCCACATTGTAGCACTGTGTTCTTCTATGTAATGCCAGTAAAAAGAGGGAAGTCAAACACAAGAGAGAGGGAAGTCAAACACAAAAGAGAGGGAAGTCAAAGAAAGACACAGACGTTTGTGCCACATTTTACAACACAGTGCATACAGATGTAACAAGTAAAGAAGTCAAGAATGACAATTAATGAATTACTAAAAAGTAATTTCTGAATTAACTGCTGAAAAATCAAGAACAACATAGATAATGGTGGAAAACTGATTGAGAGATAATCACATTAGTCAGTTACCTAGTGTGAGGAAGAGCAAGAGTGTAGAACTGACAGTAGGTACTTTGAATTTTGGGACTATGATAGGGAAGGCTAGAGAATTTGCTGACATGATGCAGAGAAGGAAGGTGGACATACTGTGTGTCCAGGAGACCTGGTGGAAAGGTAGCAAGTCTGGAAATTTAGGATCAGGGTTCGAGTTGTTAAATGGAGTAGGAGTTATTCGGAAAGAATAGACAGGAATGTTCTGGTGCATGGAGTGGTGACATAAGAGTGGAGGGAGAAGCACTCAGGTGGACGACATCTTGTGCCAACATTATAATCTGAAAGATGAGTGACTGCAAAATATTAGTAGGGGAGAGTGTAGCAAGACAACACAGGATGGTGGTGTGTAAAATGAAATTGGCAGAAGTTGAAAAAGAATGAATGTGATCAGGGAGACAGGTAGGAGGGTACTTGATGTGTGGAAGGTGGAAGTCCAGGTGTGTATAAAGACTAAGTGGTCAGCTAAGAACAATTGGTACACCAAGGGGACTGAAGAAAGTAGACAGGAGTGCAGGGAGGTGCAGTCTAAGGTTAAGGTAGAGGTGGCTAAGGCCAAACAAAGAGCACATGAGGACTTGTATGTTAGGTTTTATGTTTTTTCTTTTAACATACGTGATTTCTGATGTATCTACTATCCTAAAGGCACTGAAGAAGAAGATTGTTAACAAGCAACCATATGAGTTCATAACGAGAATATTGTGATAGTTACCACGACAAGTCACAAATGAGTTGATACTGAACATATCAATAAAATATAATGAGACAGCAGATTTCTGCCGGTTCTACTGACTAGAATGTTGTTAAACTTTGGCACTATTTGGTTCAGGCACTCAGCAATGGTTTAAGGTTAAATACCCTCTATCCACCCCAAACACCTCCTTGCAGCTTATTTTTTTCCTTGATCAGTGTAGCGTTCCATTCATTACATGTTTACATTATGTTTGCAGTCAATTTGCAGTTTACCTGCATAGGAACGTAATTTGTAAGAGACAAATCTGAGCACACATATTAAAGGAACTATGCAAATGTTTTATGAAGAGGTCACAGATCACACATCTAAACTACCACATAGACCACACATTCTTTACAGACTATCACACTATCCCTAGACTACCCAATTTCTACATGTAAACATGGTTAACTGTAGTTTGCTTAGTTTGTGGAAGCAATGCACCACTAACATTACAGTGGACAATTTCATACCAAATATGATGAGCAGCTGTTTTTGGAAATTACTAAGCTGTTTTATGACTGACCAGAGAAATGAGTCAGTGTTGAGAGGCAGATGAATACACGGTTGCTTTTAATGTTTTCTAAATGTTGTTTTTACATGCAGTACACCTGAGAAGTGCTTTGAACTGTATTCTACTTAATGTTACCTTGCAACCTTGGGAGGTGGAGTTAACCAAAATGTCCCTGGTTTCCTTTTAACCTACTGTGCCACACCTCACTAGCCATGTCCCAGCTCTTCCTCACTGGTTCCCATGGATGCAACTATCCAACAACACAGTTTTGGCATCAGTGTAAAAGTATATAATTTCAGTTGAGAATTAGCTGGAGTCATTTTTTTTTTCATTGAAATAGCAAAAACAAACAAACAAACAAACAAACAACCAGAAGCAAGGCAAAGACTGGACTGGACTGGAGAGGTGGAGTGGTTTTGAAAATGACTACGAAGAGTAAATTACCATACGCTGTGTCATGATTACTTGCGACAAGAGACTGTAACACTTAACCCCAGTGAGCAACAGCTGGTTTTTGCGGAGAGGCAGAACTCCAGGGATAAATAAAAGGCTTGGTGAATACAGAGTGAGAGCAGGAGGGACAAAAAAACCCAACACAGGATGAGACAGCAATATGACGGGTGTAAAAGAGGGTGTAAGAGGAACCAGAGGGAAAAAAAAGGTTTGGTGAAATCAGAGAGATAAGAGGCAGTCCCTACAGGCTGGATGGTGAGAGATTAGTGAGTGGAGCATGAATGACACAGAGAGAGAAGGAGCAAGACAGAGAGGAGGAGGTCTGTTCTCCCAGGAATTGAGTTTTACTCTCAGTTTTGTAACTTTGCAAGTCCAGGCCAGGCCAGATCAGAGGGACAGTCCATTGAAATAAAAAAGAGATAAAGTGTGTGCGTGTGCAGCATTTAAAAAAAAAAAGATGACGAAGAAGTCTTCTGTGAAAGATGGAACAAATGGATACAAAGCTGCACAAAATGGGACAACGTCAGATCCTGGTGGGAAACTGCAGGATGAAGACAAGACAAAGGTGGAACTGGGGAAGAAGGTGACCCTGCTCCGAGGCATTGCCATCATCATTGGGACCATCATCGGAGCTGGAATCTTCATCTCTCCAAAGGGCATCCTGAAGAACTCAGGCAGTATAGGGCTGTCACTTATAGTGTGGATCGCCTGTGGTGTGCTGTCACTCTTTGGTAAGTTAGTAGTGTCTGGGATGGAGGAGCTGCAGAGGAATAAATGGCAAAGATACTTGTGGACATAGATTTTACAAATTGCTTGTACTCACTGTACACAATTCAAAAAAATATAGAAATTAAAGTCTGCAGAAGACATGAAAAAACTAATACAGTAGTAAGTTGTTCTGGAGAGTTGTTTCATTTTCATGTTTGTGAGATTTGTTCTGTGTTTTAGAAAGTATTTTGGTTTGTACACTGTTTTATTTGATTTTATTTTTTATAGCTTTATTAATCTTTATTATTAACACGACAGGATTTCTCTTGTAAAGCTGTCTGACCATCATACATACACAAATATTAGCATTGAAACAACAGTTGATGGTAAGTTTGTGTCACTTCAATCTGTGTTCTGCCCCTTAGGGTTTTAAAACACATGCACTCCTTTGATTAGAGTCCAGCTGCTCAGGGCTCTGTGAGATAATAGATTTTACATTGCTGTATTTGGATCAACAGAAACTTGTTCTTTAAAAAAGTCACACCTCTTCCTACTTTCAACTTAGCAGCACTGAGTCTGTGCATGTCTAAAGAGTAAAAGTGCCAAGTGAGGGAAGTAATTCCAACACTATTTACTTTGATTGAGAAATCAAATTATTTTATAAGTTAATTTGTTCTGGTAGCCAAAAGCAACAGCGTGCAGGTGTCACGGTCATGAGTCACAGCGGTGCACACAAAAGAGCTGTTTAATCTGTTACTAGCTTAGTGTGTTTGTGTGCCAAGGTCTTGTACTCATATCGATTAGTCATTCTGTTAGTGTCAACACTGTCTAAAGTCAAAGGCTACTACACCAACTGACAAAAGCCACATCCTTCTCTATCTGGAATCCAACTGTTTTCATTGACTAAACTTAACCACGCACTAGACTCAGGATTCACAATCTAGTCTGCTGCATTTAAACATCATCATGCACTTGCGGTTTCCTAAAACAGCACGTTGGTGAATTTTAGGAGTCAGGGTTGCTGCAGCATATGTGAAGGTGTTCTGCAAGGCAGAACTATCAACCAACTTTCCTGGGGGCCCCAGACCTCCTGAGACCCCAAAAGGCCCAGTTGGCTGTAAGAGCTTTTCCAATGTCAAAACAGCAGGACCAAAGGTGCGGGAAGATTAAGCAAATTAGTTCCCTGACATTTCAAAAGCGTGACCGTTGCCTTTTTCATTTGTACGAAAAAGAAATGACAACAAAGCCTGGACTAGTCGTCAGCCCCTCAGTCGTAAAATCACTTTGACTCCTCCATAATCCAAATTGTAAGACACAGACAACAAGCAAAAAATGCAGGGTGTATAATGCTCCCACACCACCTCAACCCCTCCAATCATGACTGATTTTCAGAATAAACCTTCTCTCCTATAGACTCCAGTTGGGCTGGTAGAGAAGCAGGTAGAGGAACTGAGTTTCTCAAAGTTGATGTGTTTCCTGTTGTTTCCACACACTTTGTTGTAGTTTTTGTCAGTTTGAACACTCACTCATTTCTGGGGGGTTTGCACCACTAAAGTATGACGTCAACTGGATCCAGTGAGTATGAGTCACTGAACTTTGTGATTGCAAAATGTTGTTGCTGTGTCTGCTGAGAGGCCAGGAATGACAGACCTACCTTCTAAAACATAATATGGTTTCTATTGTGATCACATGGTGCATTTGTGATCAATTCTGTAGCCACAGCTGACATACAGAAAATCAGGAGTAGTAGTAGAACAGTAGCTAAAAATGTTATATATGTGTGTATATATATGTTATATGTTATATATGTTAACCACAGACTCTGGCATCTCAGCTTCTTCTTCACAACTTCACTGCGCTTCATAAATGTAGCTTCATTCTTTTCTATTCTTGCTATGTATACGTAGATGGGAAAAACATTATTTGATGCTGTAAATTGGAGGAGTCAGGAGTGCAGTATTGCTGGGGGAAGTGTTGAAGCAATGCTGTGCACATCTGTACTGTAGCGTATATTGTTGCAGTATCCCTAATCCTCCAGTTTTTGCACTGTAATGAAAGGTCCAAGCACATTATCCTTGAATACCCTCCCTGAACTCCTTCCCTGCTCTCCTTAATTCCTATTCCCTAAACTTGTAATTAAAATTCATCCACCTAAATCTTTCTTTGTTAAGTTATGGGCTGAGACACTGAAAGGCTCCCACACTATATATTTTGGTCATCGAAGGGCCCCTGGAGGGACTGTACATTTCTATAGACATGGCTGAGACAGTTTAACGGCCCTGGGACTGTTCTGTGCCTACCTTCTTGTTTCAGAGCCAGAGCTAATCTGTCACCTCTGTCTCTGCAGGAGCCCTGTGCTACGCTGAGCTGGGGACTTGTATAAAGAAGTCTGGTGGTCACTACACATACATAATGGAAGCCTTTGGACCTCAAATGGCTTTTGTAAGGCTCTGGGCTGATCTTATAGCTATAAGGTAACATCTGCCTCATCAAGCTTAAACTTTCAGCAGCAATAATCATAATATTTTTTGTCGTTTTTAGTAACACTGTGTACAAATAACTATGTGATGTGAAAGGTGCCACTTGTACTTAAACCCATAAATAAGCTACAGTGCATTTTATAGCTCATTGTTTTATTTTTTGCAGCCCAGCTTTAGTCTTAGAGATACAGTAGAGATACACTACTGTTCTTAGTTACCCCGAATGTTAAAAATCCAAAGACACTGAGTAGAAATATCTGTGTATAAACTTGTCAGAGCAATCTTGCAGCACAGCTTTATACAGTCGTGTAGCAAAAATATAAACCCTCCTGCACTAAAACCTTGTGTATTTAGCAATATTTTATTATATTGCAGGTCATGGTCAGTTTGCTATAACTATTGTAAATCCATATTAATATATAGTAATGCATACAGAAGCTGCCCTCAGTTATGTAAATGTTTAAGAGCCACCTTTCAGGCTTCCATGTGGAGATACTCGATGTGGTACTCTAAGGTTTGGTGCTCAAAAACATGAAACATGTTACTTTAGTATCAATAGAAAACTAATCCTGCATAATGCAATTAACATATGGTGGGTGATCACTGCGACGGGCCGATAAAGGTTGTGCCTGAGTGTGACCTTGTAAGACAGAATACTGAGTTTAGTTTAGACAAGTAAGGTGAGAAAATGCTCCGTGTACAGCTGTGTGTACACGGCCAAGGCAAAGCAGTATAAACAGTCTAGCGGCCATCCTGAGCTGCTCAATTTTATGCTGGCCCCAGGCTAGCAGAGACCATGGGAAATGAACAGGGACAGAAGCAGTGAATGAAAACAAGAATGAAAGAGACTAAGAGAGATTTCCCCGGCTGCAGCAGCTCAGTCACTTCTAGGGGAAATGAAGAGGGAAATACTGATGAGCCATAAGATGAGCCCATGGGACCAGTCAACCATATTTTATTCTTATTGAAGCCCAGCCTATGGACAACTGCACACAATCAGTCTGTATGAGGACATTACTGTGGGAACAGTTTGTCTTTCATGTTGTATTACACACACAATCATATCTGCTGAGTAATAATTTTAGACCTGCTGAACCAGAACTTACTGTATGTGGATATATAAGCAAGCTGAAGCAACCGATTAAAGCTGGGTTCAGTTCTATTAATCTCTAAAATTAACCTGCATAAATATTCAGAAACCAAAATCATTTAATCATTTTATCCAAAATCAATAAACAGACAAATGTTAAAAATGTTTTTTCAAACTCAGTGGCCTTAGCTGTGAACAACATATATCAGAACAGATTGAGCACACATCGTACCCCCCCACACACATTTATATGTAGACACAATGTCATGAGAAGGCTTCTTTAAACGTGGTTGAGAAATGCAGGCTTCTTTGTCCAGGAAACAAAGCTCCAAATGATGGATCCTTCGTGGTCCAGCCTGTCCCAACGTTTTTTGTGACTATGCCTTCGTAGATCACATCCTTCAATGAACAGCGCCCCTGAATTGAGACATAACTACATTCTTTTTCTGAAGCTCTGGATGGAGCTCTACCTTTGCCTCTACCCATCAAATGTAGCATCTTAGTAACAAATGATGCATTCACATATGGTTTGCCCTTTCTTAAAGAGTGGAAGTACCAAGAGCAACCTGCACTAACCCAGCTGATTTGAATTAGCACAGGAAAAAGAACAAAAAAGTTTCATCATCGCTAACCCTGATTCAGTGATATTTCTGTGTTCTGTGTTTTCTGTGATTTAACACACTTAACTTGTCATTATTGGTTGGATTATTATGTTATGTTTAGCTGTGCTGCCTTATTGCATTAATATCAATGTCTGATTTTGATATACCACATTATTAAAATTGAAACTTGTAAAATACAGATATATAAATGATTAATTAGGTGGTGTACACTGGTATTTAGAAATGCTATATGCCATTATATATGGGATCATAAAACTAATATAATGAGCAAAAATGTGCTAAACTATTACACAGAACTGCAAAATGCACTTTCTCATTCTGTGAGTTTGTATTTCTCGGATCTTTGATTACGTGTACTGTACATGTCGTGTTTCAATTCATTGCTGGAACTTTGTGTGTGTCCTGCAGGCCTGCAGGGATGGCGGTCATATCGCTGGCCTTTGGTCAGTACATCCTGGAGCCTCTGTTCATGCCATGTGATATCCCTCCTATGGCTGTTAAACTGGCTACTGCCATTGGCATAAGTACGTACATGGGGTACATTCCATTAATAAATCTGTTTGACAATATCTCAAGATGGTTTAACCACTGCACTGTCCATTACATTACATGTACACTGCACAAAGAATAATCAGAAGATTTGGATGTTATTAAGCTATTCAGCTATTAACTCACTATCTGTCCTTATTAGTGAATTTATATGGATTAGTAGGTACCTTCTCTACCTTGCTTTATGATGTCATAATTTTCTACAATGCAACAGATCTTTGTTGTCATGTTGATCATAATATTAAATATAGAACTGCACCTTTGTTATATTTAGGCACTAAATCTACAATATTAGAGCTTGTCACTATAGCAAAAATGCATTTGTGGCTTACTTACAGAAACATTACAGAAAGGTCACTGGTTGAGGCCGGGGTCACTGGTCGGGGTGGGTGGAAAGAGGTGAGAAAGAAAGACATTAACAGAGCAAAGTGTTCTGTTGGGATAATAAAGTACCATGAGGTCTTTAAGATATGATGGAGTTTGATAAGTTATGCTTTGTATTTAAAGAGAAAGATTTTAAATTCCATTCTGGATTTAACAGGGAGCCAATGGAGAGAAGCTAACGTAGAAGAAATATGATCTCTCTTGCTAATTCCAGTCAGAACTCTGGCTGCAGCATTTTCGATTAACTGGAGGCTTTTTAATTAGTTATTTGGACATTCTAATAGAGAACTACTGTCTCTAGTCTAGAAGAAAAAAATGCATTGATTTGTTTTTAGTGTTATTTTGAGACAAAGAAGGCAGTTCTAGAGCTTTCTCTTATATGAATGCTAATATGCAAAGCACTTGAGGCCAAAGCTATACCATCTACACAGAGCCAAGGTTTGTAAATCCAAATATGTGATTCTGAAGTAGTATGTTACAGGACGTCCAGGCCTTCAGGCTGGCTTGAAATTTGATTAATTTACATGTTTTCATCTGGTTTCATAGATAAATGAAGTGGGATCAAATACCACAATCAACACTCCCTTAACCAAACTGCTAAAGTGGATCTGCTCATTCGTTACAGGCCAAATGTAACCCGTTCTGCATTCCCAGATATTAGAATGAGTAGACATCATTTCTTTTGAGACTCTAGTGACTATAGTTGTGCTCTATCTTATAAGAAGCTGAAAAAAAGCTGTTAAATTCCCATTTGAACGAAATTGGATATAATTGTACAAAAAATGACATCAATGAAATTAGATTAATGCCTCAAAATGTCAAAAAAAAAAAAAAATAAAAATCATTAATGATTAATTCAATTATTAATGAAAATAACTTGGAAAAACAATGTAATAGAATGAAATACAATGAAAATGCTAACTTCTATGTCATATAATGACCATAAGTCACTAGCTGTGTCTCAGTTCAGCTGCTGCACGCTTAAGGCTGCATTTGAACACCAAGTGTCAGAACATTACAACAAGGCTGTCCCATTTTTGGCCTTCTTTGTTGAGGCAATGAAGGCTCCAATCGATGGATTCTTGTGGCCCACCGGGATTGGTTGGGCGATGATGAAAAGAAAATATGATGGATGCAGAGCCAGAGGAGTACAATGACACAAATGTTTATAAAAACCTAGATACCTTAAAAAATCAAAGCTTGTTAGGTTTTAGCTAGCAGTTTTTATGTCCTTCAAAGGATGCAGCTGAAATGAGACACAGGGATGACCAATATGGCCGGCATATATCGGCACACATACATTCTTTGCTTTGTCTGTCTCTGTAGCGTCCATTATGTACTTAAACAGTATGAGTGTGACGTGGACAGCCAGGGTTCAGATCTTCCTCACCTTCAGCAAGCTTCTGGCTATCGGCATCATCATAGTGCCTGGGATGTACCAGCTCTTTAAAGGTAAGACATCATCACCATCACCACTAATAGCTGTTATTAGTACTACATTAGAGCTCCAAGTACCCTTGAGAATGTTTCATCCTTGTAATTGTCCAGCACATGTTCAGGGACATTTCTAGACTTCACACAGTGCACTCAGCTGCAACAATTAACATGGCACGACAACATGCACTGTAAATACGACCTTGAAGCTTTGCAGGCTGTGATACGCAGCTGCTCACAGCAAGCAACAGAATGAGCTTTTTGCAAAGTCCTCACAGTAGGTGTTCAGGCGAATTTGAATTATTTCGGTGTATGGAGTCTCACTTTAAAATCTGGATATTTGTGTTTAAAGCATTATGTAACATGTAGCATCAGTGGGGGTTCACTGCAGCTGTTAAATGTGTTTCTTTCTTTTTGTATCTAAATGCAAAGGAATATTCTGGTGCAGAGCAGCTTTTGGATTTTTTTTTTTTGAATAGAGTCATAAGGTGTGTGTTTGCAGGGGAGACCAGAAACTTTGAAAATGCCTTTGAGTTCAACAATGTAAAGCTGTCTGGTATACCATTGGCCTTCTACTCTGGGATGTATGCATATGCTGGGTGGTAGGTATGATCCTCACACACACACACACAAATATTCAATAAACAGTGCATACACTGCCACAGGGACTGTGATGTCATGTAATTATGTGATGTTTATTCACTTCAGTTTTATATGCATTATACGTTATTTACCATTTTTAATCACTGGACGTTATACAAGAGCTGTTTCTTTTCACAGGTTCTATTTGAACTTTGTGACAGAGGAGGTAGATAACCCTGAGAGGTAAGTTTCTTTTCCCTGTATGTGATACGTGGTGGTGGTTTGTGTTATGGCCTGTTAGAGACAGTTACAGGCCTGTTGCTGAATATTTAAACAAAAGTGAAACAAGCGATGAAACTCAGTAGTCCTTTAAGTCAAATCAGCACCTTAACTAACTCTAAACCTAACCACAAGCACAGAACTTTGAAATGACTTTGGTATGAGACACACTGGTTCTTTCCACGTTTCAAACTGAATTTAGTGAAGTTATTACCTTATTTAACTTTGTCTTACTTCATTTTAACACAAAGCCCAATCTTTCCTTAACTAATTTGGTTTTGTTCCCAAACCTAGCTGTATAGTATGTGTATTTGCAGACACCTCCTAGTCCGTATCTATGGTACTGATAAGATCAGATAGCTTTTATTGAAAGACGTGATAACACCAGAGGCACGTCAATAACTTTCCAAATTCAGTATAGTGTACTTTTACTCAGGACTAAATGATCAGTACAGCAGCAGACGTGCTCTTCTGTTATTTCTGTTTGCTTTCATTTTCTGTTTAATGAAACTTTGGATCAAACTCTGAAAATCTACACAGTTCAAAATAAAAGTGCTGCAGCAGGTGTAATTCTTTCATTTCCCAGTGGGCATTTACTGGAAAAGAAAGTAAGTGTGCAGTATGTATTGAGTCTCATTAACAGCATCTCAACTGCAAGTCCAACACATTACTAT
The DNA here is from genome assembly GCF_900324465.2 of Anabas testudineus. NCBI lineage: Eukaryota > Metazoa > Chordata > Actinopteri > Anabantiformes > Anabantidae > Anabas > Anabas testudineus. The sequence continues at coordinate 1,492,315 of NC_046619.1, read as the reverse complement.
TCCCGAACAAAGAAAAAGGAAGCAACTGAAAGAAATTGTAAAAACAGCATTTGATGATAAAAGAGCAGGTAATAGCAGAGCAGTGAGTACAGCATGACACCTAATGAATTATGCATGTGGCACAAAACAGGTGACATAATGTACAGGGTTTACTTGTTTGTGTTGACCACTGTTATTAGAATGACAGCTTTTATTTCACAATTGATTGCAAATCCCACTGAAATGTGTCACATAATGCATTTATAGTCATCTGCAACGAAGTGGCCTCCCACTGCTTTATTTCTATAAAAAAGGTAAAGAAGAAGAAGATAAGCAGAGGGGAAACAAAGGTGAGAGAGCCGTACACATGAATGATGTGTGCTCAAAGTGTATTAATCTGGCTATTATCCTTCCTGCCCTCAGGACTGTGCCGTTAGCTATCTGTATCTCCATGGCAATTGTGACCTCTTGCTATGTGCTGACCAATGTGGCATACTGCACGGTGATGTCAGCAGAGCAGCTCCTGTCGTCAGAAGCTGTAGCTGTGGTAGGTAACACAACTTTTTGTAACATATGATTATTGTTCACCATTTTTATAGACAGATACACATTTGGGATTGACATAAATATGTCAGTCATATAGTATGTCAATCCTCTGTGGGGGTTTTTATGCTTAAGGACTATTTTTTTCTTACTTTTTACTGAAGTGTACACTAATTCCCATAGACAATAGTTTACACATCACACAAAATCCCCTGCTGTTAATATGTTTTGAAATGAATAACAGTCTATATAATGACTGATCAAGGCTCTGAGAGAAGCCTTGAAGACAGTCATCAAACAAACAAAATAAAACAAAACAATGTGTTTTCTTCTTCCATAACCCTCATATGCAGAATACTGTTCTTGAAAACAATTTCTATCTAGCACATTTCTGATGTCAGTTAAATAATTTCAAGGCTAAAAACTACAGCCATCTGTCTCTACATCCACCTGTCAGACTCTGAAAACACCTAAAGCACAATATATACAGTACAATATATAAGAAACTAAAAGAAATGAAAGTTCCTGAAAAAAAAAAAAAAACTCAAATAAAATCCAAACATTCTTACACAGAAGTGAAAGAGCTTGTTCATTTTTACATTTTAAAACTAAGCCACTAAGACTATCCATCTAACAACACATTCTTGAGACTCGGAGCCAGGCTTCGGCTCTGCTAAAGGTGTGAACTACTCAAAAGCATTTTGTTGAGTTTTTATCTCTTTGTTGTTGCGTTTACTCCTAATGTGAGCACTGCGATTGCCTTCCTGTACTTAACATGTCATTATTAGCCAAGTGTCTCCGACAGCTCGGCTTCCCAGCAGCTGTTAATGTGATTGTGCCATCCCAGCCCTGCTAATGCTAATCACATCACAGACATCCCCTAATAACAGCATTCATTGCTTGTTAGACTGATGGCTATCAGTGCTACTGTAAGCTCATAGCTAGGGAAGACTCATTCACTAAGAGATCTGTGATCTTTTCTAATGTAGTTACTTTTATTGCCCTGTGCACAATGAGTGATAGGAGCACCTTAAGAAAGGTGTTAGGAGCATTTATCTGTTCTTAGAGGGCTGTGATGGGATAAAAGAATTACAATCTTCTCTTCCTTCCTCACAGACAGCAGGCAAAACTTAGCTTTACATCTCAAACTTAATTACAGAGTTTAACTCGTGTCTCAAAGTTGTCTCGAGGAGGCTGGCCTAAAGGCCCAGTTAGTAATTTTATACCTGCTGTATGACTAAGTGCAGGATTCACATCATGTAAGAAGACAAGTAATAGATGTTTTTTAGACGTTAAAGTGCAGATTATTGTGATGAGAGATTATTTGATAAACAGCATTACATCACATTATTTAATAGTTACACATAATGCTTCACTGCTTCCCACCAACTTTCTAATGTGTATTTGAAAGAATCAAATTTCTTTGTATAGTCTTTTTGTTTATGACGCAACAGCCAAGGGTCAATCCAGCTAAATACTGTTTTTTTAATGTGTGTGGTGTAAGTAACTATGGCACAACTATTAGAAGGTGAAACCTTTGGGAAAATGTTTTAATTATTTAGTTTTTAGCATAAAAAAAACAACGGCTCGCATAAAATAAAACCAAAAGTACTGACTTTATATCATCATAACATGTTCTTTCTGCCATATCCACAAAACTCCAGTAATCATTTCATTGTCCTAGAAGTAAAATCTAAAATGTCTACAAGTTTTAAGTCTCAGGCTGGAGAATGCCTAGAGTCCTGTCAAATTTATCGAAACACAATGAGTAGGAGGAGTAGGTCAAGACAAACTGTTGAAAAAGGTTGCAATCGAATGTTGCTTTTTTACTTTCGAGAACCTAGGCAACAGTCGTATGTGGTCTCTCCCATTTCAGCTGCAGAAGTTTAAAACGCCTTTGCACATATGTCTTGGTGGCCTTTCTCACTAGTCCTGTTGTTGCACGGCCCCTCAGTTACAGAAGATGTCCTGCTGTAGGCAGGTTTGTACATGTACCATTTTCTTTCCATTTCTTAATGATGGAATGAGTGAGTGTATTCTTGTTACCCATAAGGTTTCTGTCATGTGCCCGTAACTTAGGACATATTTTTTAATTGTCTTTACCAATTTTGTATGCAGATCATGATCAAAGGTATCTGGACCTCCGTAGACAATAATACCCACAACCACAATCTCATGCACTATATACATACTGTACTTGATCAGGACTACACACACACTGTGATATGTATGTTATTTGTGTACTAATCCTATTTCAGTAGGTGGCGTTAGATACATTGGGTTTATTACAGATGTCTTCTGACCATATTTTTAACGCTTTCAAAGCCTCCGTGCTCTGTTTGAAATATTTAGGATTTGGTATATAGAAGTCAAGCATTTTAAACAACTAACAGGATCTATTGCATCATTAGAGTGGTAGCCTAGAAATCACATTAAGCGACAACATCATTTCAGTGTCCTTTTACCAGTTTACAAATACACACCACTAATTCCTGTTTTTTTTTCCCTGACAGTCCGCACTTGTCTGTACAAGCGTGGACTGTGACTAATTAGCACTGAATGGCTTCATGAATAATAAGCAGCTTTTGCTCCCACTTCTGCATGACCCATTTATGACAATTACTGCCAGCAGTCCTGTCAACTGCTCTAATTCCATCTAACTAACTACTGTTAATAAAATAAGACAAACCAAATTCACTAAACATTACATACATATCACATTAACATTCATAAATTCATAGCTGAGAATTCTTTGGTGCATGCACACTAAGCAGAGACCCGATGCCCTCTTTGTATTAAAGGAGAGTTTGGGAAATCAAAATTATGAAATAACATAATTAAGTAAAATGCAGACTTTAATGTTGTGCCTGTGCTACCTAGTGATTAGCCTAGCTAGACTGGAATAGAGGAGAAAAACCTATCCTGCCTCTGTCAGAATTAAAAATACAAATGGAAATCAACATAATATATTCTGTTTGATGTAACAAACGACAACCTTAACCTTACCTTTGGAAAGCAAGCAAACAAATGTATTTCCAGAGTGACAAACTGTTTATTTCCTCTAAATAATACTACTGTAATGAGGGAAAACTGTGGACGATGGTGAGTTTTTTTTTAGGTTCACTCCAAACTCATAGGTAGAGTTTGGACTGAGCCTGAGAAAGGCACTGGATCCCCAAGAATTGAAAAGACATCATTTCAAGATCAAATTTCATATTGACCATTTAGACTGGATTCTATACAAACTTGGAGTGCACTTCTAACATACATGTTGAGTGTCTACATGCTCCAGTGATATACAAAAATGACCAAAAAGTGAATTTTGTATAATATAGGCTCTTTAAGTGAAAACAATGAATAACAAATAGTGGCATATCTTGGCTGTTGGTCAGTGTCTAACTAGTTTTTGAGGTGTGTCCCATGTCCCCCTTTAGCAATCCCCATTGTACACAATATTAGGCAGGTGGTTTTAATGTTGTTGTTGCTGATTGCTGTAAGCTTGACATGTATTTGCTTCCTCTGTGTTTCCTGTTTCTACCTGTCACAGACTTTTGCAGAGAAGTTAATGGGAAGGTTTTCGATAGTGGTTCCAGTGTTTGTGGCCTTGTCCTGCTATGGTTCCATGAACGGTGGGCAATTTGCCTTGTCAAGGTACAGATTGTTTGTTTGTTGGTCTTCATCTCACATTTATGTGCTGACAGACAACAAGTTTAGTATAATGTCCACTAATTCCATTAACTTTTTCTGTTTATATAGCAAATTAGCTCATAATGTCAACTTGTAATTAATTAGATTTAACAGAGCTTATTTTTGTTGTAAAGCAACCAGTTCAATAGTAACCCTATAAGTGTTTTTTCCATTCTTCCTTTATTTTCAAATCACCTTGTCTCTGTATACTTGTGTGTTCACCAGAATGTTCTATGTGGCATCACGTGAAGGACAGCTCCCTGAGGTTTTGTCAATGATCCATGTCCGCAGACACACTCCACTGGCTGCTGTTCTCATACTAGTCAGTTTCCTGCAAAATCACCACTAATGAGAATGACCAGAGACCAGAGAATGACCAAGACTAAGTCTAAGAATGTGTGTGTGTCTGTGTGTGCGTGCGTGGGTTTAGTACCCTATGACCATGCTGCAGCTGTTTGTAGGAGACCTCTACAGCCTGCTGAACTTCATGAGCTTCCTGCGGTGGCTGTTCATTGGTGTAGTGGTGCTGGGTTTAATTTACCTCCGATATACAAAGCCTGATCTTCCCCGCCCCTTTAAGGTCTGTACATCTGTGCAAAGCTGTAGCTGTTGAGTGCTACATATACCATTGATCATATACAACATATTATTATATCATGTAAACTAGTTCTGCTTTTTGTTTTTGGAGATCAAGTGTTTAAAACATAGATGTGTATGAGTGTACATGGATATCCTATGTTAGGAATATGAACAGTAATGAGAGACACCACTCTTTATTTGCCCACAGGTCCCACTCTTCATCCCAGTGGTGTTCTGCCTCACATGTTTCTTCATGGTCTTTCTGTCGCTGTACTCCGACCCAGTCAACACAGGGATTGGATTTGCTATTTCCCTTACTGGAATCCCAGCATACTACATCTTCATATATGTCCACAAACCAAAGTGGCTCCAGAAGGCTTTAGGTAAGTCCTAACTGAAAGCTGCCAATATTGTGCTGTGAATTGTTATGTTCAGCTGCACACGCTGTACACAAAATTGATCACTTGTGAAGAAGTCAATATTTTCACAGTAAAGTAATTATCATTACTTTAGTAATGAATCACTAACTACAGTATTTGCATTGTAAATATTGCTGGTTTCCAAGTGAATATGATTGTAAACTAAATATATGCAGGTTTGTATGAAACATTGCATTGGGAAATTCTACAATAACTTATTGTTTTCTGATCATTTAGAGAGAATGCAAATGGCCTAATGTTAACTTAATTGATTTAAAAAGACAAATCAAGTAATAATGATAATAACTGGATGTTTAGCACAGCAGTTTGAGATGATGCTCTTGATAGGTTCTCTCCACAACAACTACTTTTAGTTTCTGCAGATTAAAAATTCTGTTGTATCTGAGCTATGAAATCTCTGTGTTGGACTCCTTTCCTCGATGTTTACCTAGGTTTTACACGTATCAAAGGTTTCAGGTAATGTAGGACTATACCTGTGGAGGACATTTTTGTTACAGAGTACAACCCTTAGTAAAACATTTAATAAAGGTTTTTTCAAAGAGAAACATTTCACAAGCAATGTTTCACATTTGGGAATAACATATATATGTGCATTATGTGGGATCAAAGACAAGATGTGAAATATAAAACATGGCAAAAAAACTACAAGTGAAACATTTCAAACGTGCTGTTTGACTTCATATGTGAGCCAAAGTTTGTGTCACATGTGTAATGTGATCAAAGACAAGATGTGAAGCATGAAATATGAAATGTGAGTTAAAATAATGTGAGATATAAAGGGAAACACTTTGATTTGAACATAGGTTTTACATTAGGAAATAACATGAGCAGGATATTTTACTGTCCATGATTGTTCTGATCATGGAATGAGACTAATCCTCAGCTACTGTAGCAGCATATGCAAAAAGTATTGTGCATATAAATACATTTTACAGTACTAATAAGCAGTCACTAATGTGATAATTTTCAACAGTATACAATTTATGTTGTCTAAACTTAAAGTAGTCATGTTCCTTTGTGGTTAGAGTCTTATAAAGGCTCTTAGTGATTTTTAAATGCTCCTCTGTTGTTTTCCAGCTTTACCATAAAAGTTATCATGTTAGAATGTGACATTTTACCTTATTTAACACTAGGAATGATACTACTATTTGCTTCTCTTTCTGTCCTCAGATTCCTTCAACAGAACCTTACAGATCATCCTGGAGGTCATCCCTGCTGAGCAATAACAAAACACAAACACTACACGTCCTTCTTGCTCGCCTCAAATCATAAATCTGTACTGAGCTGAACTGTAACTCAGAAAGTCGAAGTGATGCTATACTCTCTAAAGTACTTGTTTACTACAAGGTTTGAAAGTTAGTAGTCTATAATGTGCTTTATTACATGATAAAGATGTAGTTAAAGATGTGAAGAAAGTAAAATGCTATTTGTAATTGTTTTTGTGTACTTTTTATTTATGTAATGCTAAGGCCTCAAACATGATTTACAGAAGCAGGTGGACATAGATGATTTGAGTTACACAAGCTCAGTTTCACATTTTGTTGCATTCTTTAGTGTCACCTGAGTAGTGGCGGTCTGAGCTTTGGCACCAGAAGCATTGTACAATGAAAAAATGAGACAATGCTGACTGCATCTATTTGACCACAACCACAGCTGACCAGTCTGATGACGCTCTATCTGAAAATGTCTAAATCATGGCCTATGTTTGAATCAAAGCATTAACCGAAGGCAGAACAAAGGAAAAGAAGCACACGGGTAGACTTCAGCCTATATCACATACTGAAACTATCACATTACTATGTTGCTGCATGTCAGAATTGAAGCAGCAATGGGTCTAAATTTTATCATATACCAGCTGCTATGGCCAGTTCAGTGAAGACAATTGGTTAAATGGGATATAACTAAAGGACTGCACTGATGCAGTGGTTAAAAATATCTGTGTTAATACTGCATACTTCATATCAGGTGTCAGTTGTAGTTATGGACATACATCTAAAAATTCATTTAAAAGTATGCCCACCTGACATTAATCAGAATTAGGAAAACCAAGAGGAATAACGGTTGATTTTTCAAAATTTTCTAAGCACACTTACTATGTACTGAATGGTTGGCTAGGTAAAGAAGTTGGCTAATGCGATTATAGATTCAGAATATCCATTCTTCCTAGTCCTTTTAGAAATGTCTCTATGTAATCTTACCTGATGTGTGCACTGCAAAGCATTTTACAAATAAACTTCTAGTTTGAGTTTTTACGTTTTAAATTCATCATTGTTTCATCATTTTGTTCAAAACTGTTTTTCACCAGACATTAGCCAGACATATGCAACCAAAAGCCTAATCTGTGTCCCACCTTCCTCTATAGAACAGATTACTTTTTCAGTTTGGAACATAGAGCTGTGTGCCATCTACTGGTCAAGTATACTCCATTTGGTGATAAATGTTCGAATATATCTTATTTTTCAGAGGGTTATTTGTAGATTTTATAGTTAAAATGGATGACCGCCTGGTACCGGAATGGCTAAAATGAATGTAGCTTCATTGTTACAGCATCAAATATGATAAAGTTGTAGTTCAAGAGTTTTAGAACAGGTTTAATTGCATCCTTGTCCACCCATTATTGGAAGGCTGTCAGTTATACTCATGCCATAGTCTTTTAGTTGCAGGACCTAAATGCAAAAACAAAAACTTAATAATAACATAAATAAATAAACAATCTTCAAACCAAACCTTCTTCAGTAGCTGGCAATCTTAGATACCAGCAACCAAGCAACATTTTTTCACCAAAACTCAGAATAGGGCTGGCTCTGAGCCAATAAAAAGGAGTCTATGAAGTAACTGCAGAAAATCTGGCAACTAACTAGTGACAAGAGGGGGGCTAGAAATGCTAAGGGGAATGATAATTAATGATCACCAGGTGTTAGGAGGTGTGCCAGAAGTACTGGCAGGCAACTGGAGACATAGGGAGGGCGGAGACTGACCTCAAAGTAAAGCAGGGGACAACATGAATACAAACAATTTCTGAGGTTACCAAAATAAAACAGGAAATATTATGTGTGAGATGTGACACTAACTCAAAATCCTGTCATGCATCACCTATGCAGGTCCCAATGTTGATCATTTTTGGCTTGCAGTTGTGGACCGATCATTAATTAGGGAATGGCTTTTTAGGCATATATTTAGAAAATTAGGTTAAGGCTTAAGGTATAAGATGAGGACAAACTAAGAGAGATGTTGCCTCCTATGAGCTTGAGATTCACATATCAATCCATCAGTGCATAGAACTATGAAATTTAGCCATCACTTCCACTGATAAGAGCTTCTCCTTGTGGCCAGTGTGAACAGGTGTGTGTGTTGATAAATTGGAACAAACTGCAAAAAAGGGGGCATGCTGCATACCGTCTGAAGATCAGTGTTTAAGGACTTTGTTTTTGAAAAAAAAAAAAAGAAAACCTTCAGCTTTAACATCAGTTGTCTTTTATAGGTAAAGTTCTATCAGTTCTGATTGTACTAGTTGAGATATGGGAGCTTCCCATGCCAATTCAGTCAACTGATCAGTCCTTCTTGATCTTCATTCAACCTAAAAGTTGTGAAAGGACATTATGAGACTCTTGCTCTGGGGATTGAGGATCAAGGAGTAAGAAATGTTTGAGGAGAGAGGAGCAAGGATCCAACCATTCTTCACAGAATTCCTTTACAGACACACCTTTTGATTAGGAAATCTTTTTTTGACTGGCTGCTGCAGTAGATTAAAACAATCTGAAACCATTAATGGCATCTCATACAGAGAACCAATTCAAGACTAACATATAACATTTGTTTTAAGATTCACTTTTCATTTAAGCTCATGCGTCTAGGTTTACTCCATATCTCACTCTATACCATGAAGAAATTTCTTCATTCAATAATATATTTTTATCTTAACAGTCACAATTATTTCCTATTTCCAAAAAAAAGAAAAAAGGTAGAAAAATTTAATTTGCATTTGTCACATTTGCTTCATTACATGTATAATCATAACCTGATTAGGCTTTTAAAGAATAGAATAAATACTAAACACTACTAAATTCAGATGTAAATAATCAGCCAATATAATTTTTTTCAAAAACATGTTAAGGCATGTGCATCCAGCGTCTGAGGCTGGACTCCTGTGACCCTTGAGTGTACTAGCGGTTAAGAAAATGGATTGATGTATGGATGTATTCATTTGCACTGATAACAGCAGGTAAGACAATAATCAACGATGGATGAATGCACAATCAATTGAAAGAAAGGGAAAGAAGCCCTGATAACATGTGCTTAATCATTAAGCATACAGTATGCTGTTTGGGCCTCAATTTTGTCACCACTAGTTACCAGTTATTGTGTTGTGTTGTTACTTTAAGACTGTTTATGGATTAATTTTATAGGCTAGATTTCTTTGTGCAACACCTCAATTGAATTATGTTATAGCGATTTGAATAGTATATTTATAGCCTAAATGTTTACCATGTGTACTTTTAACATATTAATTACTATTTAGGTTGAGGGCTCAGTTCCTGAGGGTAACTGAGCTCCTGTGCAAATGATAAACCTAATACAGGTGCACAAGGACAGGCGATGTCTCCCAAATCACTGAGCACATCAACACCTTTGATTACTAGTCAAACAATATCTGAAGTGGTGGCATCACCACCTCAAAACTGCACACACCAAGGATACAGCTGCTGTGCCATCTCGATCCTTTACACAGAGAAAATTATAGAGAACAAAACCAAGCAATGAAATTCCCAACAGATTACAAAATTCCAAAGATAAAATTCTGCATTGCAGGTTTCTATTCAACAATTTTACAAAAACTGCATGGTGCACACTAAAATGAACAGAATAACAAGGTTCTGGGTGATACTTGTTGTTTGTGATTTTATGGTCAAGCCACGTTACAGTTTTAATTATATTAGATTGGTTTAATACATGTTACACTTTGTTACTATAGCAGATATTATGATAAGCATTTTTGTCAGAACAACGGTAAGACTCACACAATGCCAGCTTTTATTTACCTCTACTGCACAACAGTCTTGTGAGCAAAATACTAACATGCTGACAATCATGTTACTGTCTAACTTTGTAATATTATTATGCTAACATTTGTTAATAAAAGTGATGCTTATATTACTGTTAATGCTGGTTGAAATGTCTTTGCAGTTGGCGTTGTTTTGCAGATATATGATAACAAAACAAACCACTGAACACATTAAAATATTGGCCTGAATATGGCACACCAAAGTTTCAGGAGAATTTAGCTGGATTGCCATTAAATCTCAATCAATACATAAACAAACCATCAACCACTAAACACTCATAATATGGGTACAAATCATCTACCTAACTAAAGTTTAACTCGTGCATAACTTATAATGATTTCAGGTTGCTGTAGTCAAACCTCTACTCAAAAAGCCTACTCTGGACTCAAATTATAGACCAATATCCAATCTGCCCTATATCTCTAAAATTCTTGAAAAGGTAGTTTCTAAGCAATTGTACGACCACCTGCGCAGCAATAACTTCCAGTCAGGATTTAGAGTACATCATAGTACAGAAACAACACTGGTAAAGGTCACTAATGATCTTCTATTAGCATTCTTATCCTAGATGACTTAGTATTGGCCTAAAGTAACACTGTTATCTTTGACCAGGATATACCCTTTAATTCATACATAAACCAAATCTCTAGAACTGCCTTTTTCCACCTGAGAAACATTGTTAAAAATTAGGAGCATCCTGTCCCAAAGTAATGCTGAAAAACTAGTCCATGCAGTTGTTACTTCCAGACTGGACTATTGTAATTCATTGTTAATAGTTTGTCCCAATAACTCATTAAAGAGCCTCCAGTTACTCCAAAATGCTGCAGCTGAGAGTTCTGACTGGAATTAGCAAGAGAGATTATAGTTCCCTTATGTTACCTTCTCTCCATTGACTCCCTGTGAAATCCAGAATCTTTAGGGTGGACGAGTCTCCGCCTGAGTGTGTTGGTGGGTTTCAAGTAGACAGGTATGCTGTGCTTTCTAAAGAAATTTTGCAGCTTCTCTGAAACCCCAGCCATGTAAGGGATGACCAGGTTTTTGCATTGGACCTGGGACTCCTTCCATTATTCTTTTTCTGGAACAGGATGCTGCCTTGTTGAAGGCCCACTTGGGGTGTCCACAGGTCTTGAGTGCTGTCTTGAGAGGCCTGTCTTCTTCTAATTGGGCTTCTATGGAGGTGGGAATATTTTTCGCTCTATGGTTCAGGGTCCTGATGACTCTTGTTTGTGTTGTAGTGGGTGATGTGAGTCAAACAAAAGGTACTGCCTATTGTGGGTAGGTTTCCTTTAAAACTCTATTTCCTCTCTGCTGCCTGTCTCAATGATGAACGCACAGTCCAGGCAAGCCAACTGGTTGTCTTTGGAGTCCTCCCTTGTGAATCTGATGTTGGTGTCCACTGAGTGGTCTGTGAAAGCCTATACCTCCTGGATCTTGATCACTCAGGTGTCATCCACACATCTGAAACAATGGGTAGGTGTCTTCCCCGGCAAAGAGTTGAGAGCTTTCTTCTCTACTTCTGACTAAATCTAAATCTACGGGCCACAGTCATATGTGTTCAATCTTGTTAACATGTTTACATGTTCACATTTAAGGATGAAAACAAACAGAAAACGACAAAATCCATGAATGGAATTTAAGCAAATTGCTGCATTGCTGATTCATTCTTGTTGTAATATACAATACAATATAAAACGTTTTAGCAGAACCCCCCCCCCCCCCCCCCCCCCAGTGCAAATATGTTATTCTGTGATATAATGTGTATTTATTTATTTTAAAAAAATGAATTTTGAAGATAAGATTTTTTTTTATGTAATACGCTCTGTTGTTAGTACTTTATAGCTCAGTTTACTAAGAGTGTCAGTGTTTGGTTCCTGAGGGAGACTTGTTGTCAGTGTTGTGGAGGAATGAACAGTTACTTTAGCATAAAATAATATTTTAGATTTTTCAAACTTCAGTTAGAGGAATCCATGTTTTATCAGTCTGGCTCTCTAGCAGCCATTATTTAGCATTCAGTTAGTTCAGCCCTAACATTGGGACCTTTGCCATTTGACTCAATCATTATTATGATTTTCTATCACCTCCTGACCTTATGTGGACTCCCTGCTCCCATGGTAGTCAACTCACATTTCACATTAGCCAGTCAGACCACATCAAGTACCATTGTCTTTTCTCCTGCATCAGGAATGAAGTGGCTTGGCCCTCTGTGGCCTGGTGTGGTTATAGCCTGACTCAAAGGGGTATTAGAGTGTGTGTGTGTGTGTGTGTGTGTGTGTGTTTCAGTCTGCTGATGCGGCTGCACTCCATTCCCCCTGGGTGGGATTTGCAGGTAATCTGTCTGTGTAACTGCTGCCCTGTGGCACACAGCATTCCCTCTCAGCTCTGTGTCCTGTAAATGGAGGGCTTTTACTGCTGATGAGAGGATGGCAGGATGAAGACAAAATTCCCTGGAGCTTTCACTTTAGCGCTGAGCCATAAAAAAAGCTGGCTTAAACTCAACATTAGCCTTTGTGTGATCACAGCTAGCTGTGCCCACACTGCAGGCATATGGACCTTTACCACACTGCTGATGGTTCATCGACTGTGACCGCGCAGTTGGATTGTTACTTTAATGTTTACTTAAATTAGCTGAAACTAGCATTAATTAATACATGAATGGTGTCCTGATTTTATAATACTTAAGAGACCACATCACCATCAGGTATACTGTATGTTACTCTGTTCTATTTAGACACAGTAAATGTCCCCTTGGACATCTGTTTAAGTTGAGACAATGGAGGATTGTTTATGAGGAAATAATACATACATAATGTTTTAAAAAGATTTCCAAATGCACAAAGCATTACAATGGAGATACAAAAATGGTACATTTACAGTGCCTATAAAAAGTATTCTCCCCCTTGGATGTTTTATCCCTTTATTGACATTAATAAATCAATACTGGTCAATAAAAGTTGGCAACCCTAACAAATTCATTAATGTCGACTTGAAAACAGGTTTCTACAAAGTAATGCCAATTAAAAAAAATATATATATATAAGGTGAAATCAGTGTTTGCATTAATATTTACCCCCTTTAAGTCAGTATTTAGCAGATGCACTTTTGGCTGCAATCACAGCATGGAGTCTGTGTGGATTCAATTCAATTCAATTTTGTTTGTATACCACTTTTAATAATTGTCATTGTCGCAAAGCAGCTTTACACAATCAAAGAAACAATGGAAGTTTATATGGATTGGATAGTCCTCAATTAGGCTTGCACATCTGGACACTGGAATAGTATGCCTCTCTGTCAGGTTGCATGGGGATCGGGTGTGAACAGCCCTTTTCAAGTCCCTCCACAAATTCTTCATTGGATTGAGGTCTGGGCTTTGACTCGGCCACTCCAGAACGCTGTATGCTTCTGGTCATTGTCTTGCTGGAAAACAAATCTTCATCCAAGTCGTAGTTGTCTTGCCGACTGAATAAGTTTGTCCTCCAGGATTGTCCTAGATTTTGCCACATTCATCTTGGTATGAATGGTAGCCAGGAATACTGAATAACCAGTGACTGGACCTTCTAGACACAGGTTTCTTTATACTGCAATCACTTGAGACACATTCAGTGCTCAGGTGATCCCCATTTCGCTAATTGTGGGACTACTAGCACCAAATATCTGAACCTCTGTTAGATTAGGACATAGGTCATTTTAAAGGGGTGAATATTAATGCAAACACTAATTTCCCCTTATATATTTTATTTAATTGACATTACTGTTTTCATTTTAACATTAATGAAGTATTTTTCTGAACATTTTTGTCAAAGTCGCCAACATTTATTGACCATGATTGATTTATAATGTCAATAAAAGGATAACACATTCAAGGGGGTGAATACTTTTTATAGGCAGTGTAATTCAAATCTGTTTTTATATAGAACTAAATCATAACAAAAGTCATTTCAAGACACTTGACAACGTTTGGACATTGTGAAGCTCTCTTAGGTAATGTCTAGAAATGACTGGGGCTTTAGAGTATGTCTAAAAGCAGCACTAGACTGTGGGGGCTTATAAAACAACCTGGTGAGGCCCTTCAACCTCACTGGAGGCAAGTATGTTTTGTTATGGTCATGGTCACACCTCATGTGTGACAATTACAGGTAGCTAGGTAGTTAGCTGCTTGTCCAAACTAATGTTGTATCCAGCTGACATAGTGTAACTACTGTAGATAGGTCTTGGTGTTAAGAAATTACACTGGGTTTAAACTTCTCTCTCTGACTGACTTTTCCATTATTTACAACCAGGTCCAATACTATAAGTGCCTGACCATGTGGAAATGTGCGCCACTCTACTTCAAACTATATTGATTTTCCTCAATTTTTATGATAAACTTTCCAAACATCATATTGTACAAACCACTTATTTTCTCAGTCTAAAAATGTAGTGATTCTGATTCATGTGTAAATGTGTGTTATTCAAAACTTACAATTTGAACAGCACAATGCTGTTTTATTGTCTCTGAACCAGTGTGGGCAGTACATATTGTCAATTAGAGCTACAGTTCAACCCAGGGGCACTATAAAGTTTTAGACAGACTTACAGCAGTCACCTAGACCCTTGTGTCCACTAAAAGCTCAGAGTTGACATGTTTCAGGAGTTGTAGCAGTTGGCACTGTGAGCACGAAAGCCGCATTCAGCTGAAACCTGGAGGGAGCACACAACAATGCATCTTCTCAACTAGAAAACAACAAAAAGAAGTGAGTGCTGTAAAAAAACAGAGCTCCCAGTAGAGTAGCAGACTAAGAACATAGTTGAGTACACCATCATGCTCCATTTCCTAAACACACATTGCTACGATTGATCTCTTGCTCAAAGTCAGCAAATGGAGGCTCACAGGCTCTATTTTTATACTGTAATGACTTGTGTTTTCAATATCAGTAAGAACTGGTAAACAGGTAAATGTGGAAATAACAGCTTTGTGTTTGTAATGGAATGCAACCCAGAAGTCCAGGGGCGTAACACACTCCAACTTTTTAATAGTGCTCCACAGGTAGATATATACATTTTGTTTAAGCAATAAAGACTACAACATACTGAGTCTGAGATGACACAACCTCCAAAACAGGAATGGTTTCACAGGTGGAGGTTACTGACATGTTTTTCCTCCTCATCTTTTCTGACTATTTTTTATGAGCTTTGCCTTTGGCTAGGGTCAGAGTCACTACTGGTAGCATGAGGCTAAAAACTACTGCAGTAGTCAGTATTACACTTAGCCTCACTACCATTAACTGTGAAGACTTTTTTTTTACTACGCTTTGGTGGTGAACAATAGTTTGAAATGTCATCAGGCTGCTGCTTGTGAAAGAGGAACCAGTTATTACATTATTTAGACCTAGGTATTATAGCATTGAGCAACACTGTATTACAAATCATCTCTTATTATCATTGTACCAGTCATAACGGATAGTTTGCGTAAGAACAGTGGATCCATAGTTGGATAGACCATTTGAATCTAAGAGGTGACAAAACCTGAGCGCAAACCTGCTCTTTAGTAGGTCTGACTTTGTGGATGTGTTGTCTTTATTATTATTATTATTAATAAATATTATTACTAAGCATAAAGGCAGTGGAAGACTGCATGGCTCTAACCTGCAATCCTCCACCGCTTAAACCTCCGCCAGCAAATTAATTATCTCAAGTCATTTAACACATGTAGAAAGGAAAACCTGTGAGAAATATTAATCAACATAATATTACTTTACAGACTGAATCTTCTGTAAAGAAACAAGCAACTGTTGCTTTTGCTCCATTTTGTTTCTCACGGTCAGCTTCATTACCTGCAGTACTGTGTATTTCTGTGTACAAAAATACCAGCCTGAAAAGCAAAACTCTTTTTGCAAACTGAAATAACCACTGAACATATTCATCATCTTCTGACTTAGTGCATATTTTGTGCATCTTCTTCTTGACCATGCTCCAGAATGTACTATATCTCAACTGGGTTCAGCAGTTCCCTTCTAACCAGGAGGATTTTAATGACTTTTTCAGCGGCAGTTTCAGATTTATTAATTTAATAATGACTAATACTTGGGGACTGTGCATAGTGTAGCAGAATGTACAAGACAATAGCAGAGCAGCAAAGGGAAGGGATTGTTGGAGCAGAGAGGCCTGATTCTAAATCTTACGTTAGTGCTAGCTTTGTCAAACTAACAGTTGGACAGAGTTTGACATCATGTTGGCATGTGACCTTTTCCTGCCCTGTACCTACAACTCCACCAATTGGCATGAATTCTGGCCAGCCCAGTCATTTTTGTTATTAAACCACTTTAACCAAACCACACAATACTACAAAGGCAATACATCTGTATGTAAAACTAAAGTAACTTGCAAAGACAGAAAAGCTAGAAGACACTCTAATACTCCACACAAAGCCGCTGTCATCAGCTTTCACTCCAGAGATCCACTCAGAGAGGGAGAGAAGACAAAAAATCGACAGTAGATTGTGTTCAATCACAATAAATCGATAAAACTCAGGACCACTTGGGATAAGAAGAGCCAGAGGAATCAACCTTTTTGTAAATACCATTTTTGTTTACAAGACAGCAATTATTTAAATTTTACAGAACAAGAGTGGACAAATACAGAAGCGAGGGGAGCAAACAAACAAAGGGCAAAGAACTGTGGATAGAGGAGAATCAATAAAATGAATATAACAAGAATTTAACCGCTCAAGAACCCTGCTATGACAATGGCAAAACAAAATCCAAATAAAACTAAAGTTGGCACTTCACACTTTACACCAGTGCCTAGTTACTAAAAAGACATTTTCAATGTGTGAAGTTAAACTGAACATGGGAACATAATCTGAATATTATCTCTGTTTAGTCCCAGAGCTGTTAGTGAGTACATGATGAGTTAACAGTTCACAGATAGTGGGAACATGACAAAGAGACTCATGGGCAGACTAACTCACAGCTGCCACACTGTTTATTCTAGGTGATTTAATCACTTTGATTTAGAAACCATGCTAACCTATATGTGTAGGATTAGAATTTTTATTTCAGTCACTATAAAAAATATGGAAGCCCCTTCATACTTTAATACTGAAACAGGGATTATCTATGTGAAGTGTTGTTTTTTAATCATCTAATTGGCTTGACTTCAATGTGCCATAAATAATACAGTTTAATTCTGCTATGTACTTTTTGGGCCACATTGCACCTTCTGCACAATCTACCCAGGGACCACCCCTCACTAAAACCAAACCAGCTATTTTCACAAGTGAGAAAGTATCTCAAACCAACAATCTCCTAATGTGTCCTGTACGCCTGAACAAGCAACTCCAGACAATGTTCAGAGCCGATTATCCAGACAATGTCCAGAGTTCCTGTGTGACAAGGCACGTGTGAGAAGCTGTAAAAATCCTGACAGATCCTTTCAAGCTGCAATATGCTGGATTGGGGTTAGTCTGTGGAATGCCATCTACAGTTGTCTCCACAGATGTTCTAGAGGGCTTTAATTGTGCCCCATATCAAGACGCTGCCACCACCATGCTTCACGATAGTGATGGTACTGACAAGATAAGATTTGTCTTATATTAAGTGTGTTTAATTTTGCCTCCCCAGACCGGAGAATGTTTGTTCTAATCATTTAAATGACTCAGATCCCCAGAGCCATTTAAATGTTTCTGTAAACCAAAGAACCTTCCATCTAACCAAGGGTCACCTTTAAATTGATGAATTTTTTTTTTTCCTATCATGTAGTGTGAATAATGGGAATGTATGTACACTGGTATGAAAGGGTCTAAAACTCACTTTGTAATCATGACTTATACAGGTTGTTGAACAAAGAATGCTGTGTGGAACAATTAGCAAAAAGTGCAAAAGCCTAAAATTCCAGGGAAGGAAAAGTGACTTCTGTAAGGTGAATTTTAGGAAATGGTTGAAGCGCTGCCTGTGCTGGTCTTTACACTCAGCAAAGACTTCCGTCCCTCTACCCTGCTCACATTGTATCTCACTAAAATAACCTGTTAGCTATAGCATAAAGACCATCAGAAAATCCAGGCAGTTCACATCATAAGATTTAGGGATGTTTAGCCCTTCCTAACCTCTTAAACCTGCGGCCTGTAGGCTTTTTCTTTTTCAGCTGCTCTTTGCTCTCCCCCAGCTGCAGGTTTTCTCTCCATGTTTCGTTTGATAGCGCTTGCAATGAACTGCCTGAGTGCTGGATATGTTACAGTTGTGATGGCAACAGCTCTCACTGCTATTACAGGTTCCACCAGCCATGTCATTACCTCTATGATGACCTACTGAATATCTGTACAGGCTATATAATGTCTGAGAGGGTTGGGAATAGGTTTTATTGCTTGTAACTCTGAGTCACTTTGCCTTTTAGTTGTATATTATAAAGTTTCTGTGTCTGCTCTATATATTTATGTTTCTCTCAATCTGCCATTTGTTCTTCAAAAAAACAAACAACAACAACAAAAAAAAAAAAGATCTAAGTTAATTCCCAATCCACTGAGAGTGCAGAAAAAGGTGGAACAAACTTACCAAACATGTCGGCAATACATAGATACAGTATTTATAAAGAAAGATGCAGTGGATGTGCTGTCATGTCAATATAGGTATATGTAATTTTGAAGTTCAAACAATGTCATCTGGAGGATTTTTGGAGCTCAGATGGGATCATCTAATTGCTCAGACGTCTTCATCTACCAGCTCTCTTTGTAACTAATAGCTCACCCTTTAATAAAACTTTAGATGACATAAAATATATATTTGAATACTAAAGTTACTATATGCTAACAGATTTCAAACTAAATATTATTATTGACCCATAAATAGACATTAACTTTTAGAAAAATGTTGTAATTGGTTGTTCCACACTGAAGTAGCAGGAGGATCACAGTGATGTTTTTGTAATATATTTCCAAATATGCACCATCAGAGCTACTTATAGTCACTATCTGACTGTCCAGTCTCATGATGGTGATGCTTATAAAAACTAGCCAATCATCTGTCAAAGCGTATGACATCATACATATTTGTCTTGTCTTCAAGACTATAAGGGATTTTTCCCTTGCTCAAGACAAAATAAAGAGAGCTACATGTGTCAGAATGGTGTGTATTAACAGCTCAGCTAACACTCACCTTGTATATTTGCAATGTGTTTTTTGCACTAGATCCTTTCTTCCACTATCTCCTCAGTCTACCATTTGATGTTTTCACACACATGTATATGAAGTTCCATGGGTAAACACATGGGGGTGCTGTAGTGCTACAGACCATGCTGATCATTTCCTATTTAACAAACAGTTTTCAAACACAGAGCCATCCTAGAATGAGAAACACCTCAAATAATACACAAACAAAGCACAAAGAGATATTCAGCTACTCTAAATGATTTGAGGAGGCAGGATTTGTTTATTTCTAAGCAAAAATGAAAGGGAGGGAATGAAACCATTTGCATCACATTTAAAAACTGACTTTTGTACATTGAAACCTCACTCATATTTATGATCAAATGTAGCAACACAATGAAAAAAACATATTCAACAACGAGGTTTCTTTCCTTGCTCTAAGTCAAATGCTCTACGCTGGCCAGCACTGCTGGCAGGAAGCAACTCTCCATAATACAGTATAAAGGAGGTTTTATAGTAGTTCAGTAGTGCAGGTTCTTCCATGGACACAAACGGGTCTTTGCTTCAGGCAAACCAAGGTTACTAAATGTTTGAGAGATGGGTTCTTTTTAATTCAAGGTTGAAAACACAGAGAAAGAGGCTGGAGAGTGGGGGGTGGGAGGGGGCTGAAGGGGATATTTATATGTCCTTTAGGTTGTTCTCTGTTAGTTTCTCCTAATTCTCCCTTAAAAAGCCCACATTATATAAAGGCTGTTTCAAGTCAACAGTCAGTGTGATGAGTAAGTTACAATAGAATGCACATCAAATTTTGATTAACTTTATTATACATATAAAATACTCAGTGACAACCTGTCATTATATCAGTAAAATCCTAAGCTACAGAGCAACTAATTACAACTCAGTTAGTAGTTAATAGTTTTTGAATGTGGAGTGCTGTTGCTTACCTCAGACTGGGGATATGGATCCAGGTAACATGAATATAAGGTAGAGTTTCAAATATGAACTAAGCACACAAACAAACCAAACTCAGCTGGAGTTGTAGGGTAGAGGGGACTGTACTGTGCAGTCATTCAGTGCCTCCCAACACGAGGTCCAGTCTTGAAGTGACACCATCTCTTTAATACTGAATGTGCAAACCTGCAAATCTAAGCATGGACTAAGCTAAATTTTAAGCGAAACATTTTATCAACATAAGTGAACAAAAGCATACAGATATGTGTAGAGCACAAAAACATGTGTAGTTCAATTCTGAATGCAGGACTTTCTACGTTTAGAGGAAATGTGGATATGAAACAGTGATGATTTACTGAGCAGTTGTACAATATTACAGTTATTAAAATTACAAACCATTGTACTCCAATCTATTTAATAACCGAATAGGGTGTTCATTCATGGACAAAGAGAACCTGAGGGTAGGTCACCTCTGGCAGGAAGTTAGGTAAAGGTTAGTGAGGAGGTCAGTAATACAGAGAATTATTGTTTTCATGAGTGTGTGTGAGTGTTGAACTGGGCCTGTGACTCAATCCGAGGTGGGGGTTATTCCTCTGGCAAAGTGTGACTAATGGGGCATGTATGTGTGTGTGTGAGGTTGCAGGGTCATCTCCGATTAACAGAAAACAGCAGACCCCCTCCTCTCCCTCGAGGTAAGAAGGGTCTACCCACAGGGATACTCATGGCCCAAATGGAAGTGACAAGTCTGTGAGTGTGCGTTATTACTTTCCTCTGCAAAGAAATGGATGAATGGATGCTTGTTCTGTAGAACTTTGAAAGCTGTTTGTTTCTGCATGTAAATGTGTAGGAAAGGACGCGGAGTGTCCTGAGGCTGCTGCCGTCAAAGAGGCAGGCTGACTGACGTACACATGCACACGCACACCTGACACAGTGCTGGGAGTATGTGACTCAGGCCTAGTGAGCAAAACGCCACACGGGAGTTAGGTAAAGAGGATGGCTGAGGAGACAAAGCGACTAATTCAAACTGACCACAGCCCAGCTCCATTGTTACTGCTCATTAAACACACACACACACACACACACACACACACACACACACACACACACACACACACACACACACACACACACACACACACACAGAGAAACAGAAACTTTAATTGATCAAAAAACATTGATCGTGATGTTTGACAGGCAGAGCTTCACTGTTCCCTATGGATTTATTGATCTTCCTTGATTTCACACAGAAATACAGTTCTGATCATTATGAGCTATAACTAAAATATGTCAGAAGAAATCTGAAACTTGTGTGTTTTTCCATTCTGGACAAGAAACCTGATTTGGCTCTGTCCAAAGAGAGGGAGAGGAAAGAAAAAACTCCACACCTACTGTATGTACAGCACTTTGAAAGCTTATTAAATAGCTTCTCACATTGTACATTCTAGAACTGTAATGGGGTGTGATGACAGTGAGGTTGCCAAATTTGATACCATTTGAGATGTTCTGACATGATCTGGCAACCAGATTTAAAACCGAAGACACAGTGTCTTTTTTCCCAGTACTTCTGTGTATCATTGCTCATCAAGAAGCACTAACAACAAATCATTTCTCTTAAAATCAGCAGCTGCCACATTCTGATTTGTGGTATTGCTCTGATCAAACAAACCTGAATATGTGTATTTCTTTCACTTCACACACTGAGCATAAATAATGTTTTAATGCTAATCTGAGCTAAGCTAAGCACATCCTGGCGCAGAGACATGGCACTGAACTTGAATTGAAAGAGAATATATTTATTCCAGCCAACTAGAATTTGTGAATTTAGTTGGAGTCAGCTTTTACTCTGTGTCAGTGTCAATAAAATATGTGGGGATACAAAATTTAGCAACCCTCATGATCATTAGTACACTTGCCTGCATTCTGCTTATGGCAATTATTGCAACTCTGCTTAATTGTAATAATGATTTGAATGGTAATAGCTATGATTCTTTTCACATATGCAACAAGCTTCTGCCTCTCTGTAATCATAATCACACTGTTGTGCAACCACACGGGAAGAACTATTTGAATAATGTGACCAGCTGGCTCCTGATCCACCACAGTGACCATGCTAACAGGCAAACATTATAAGTCACTCCTGGATATTTCCATAGGCAGACACATGCTGCATTGACCTGGTTTGTGGTTGATGTCCTGCATGTAAACCTCCTACTCAGCAAATTAGAATAACACGTTCAACTCCTTGTTTGATGATAATCAACCAGCTTCAGATGCTTGGTTTTGTTTTAATATTAATGAGGTTACTGTGGAGGAGAAACATCATCCTGCTGTCACATTGGATTTTGAGTTGCAAAGCACCATAGCTACATTTCCATGTTAACATCAGTGTAGATGACAGTAGTTGTGTGTCTCCCTCTCTCTGTAGTTTTTATGCAGGTATCAGCCTTGGAGTTGTATAGCTGCAGTGCAGTTACTGGTCCTACCAAGCTGTCCAGTGTTTTGCTGCTTGTTGTTGTTTTCAGTTGCCTGCTGTTCTTTTCTCTCTCTTTCCACTCACCCCAACCAATCGAGGCAGATGGTCGCCCACCCT
Organism: Anabas testudineus; assembly: GCF_900324465.2. Classification (NCBI taxonomy): domain Eukaryota; kingdom Metazoa; phylum Chordata; class Actinopteri; order Anabantiformes; family Anabantidae; genus Anabas; species Anabas testudineus. Next base: position 1,469,368 of record NC_046619.1, on the reverse strand, counting down.
GTGCCTGATTCTGCCAGAGGTTCCTTCCTCTATAGGGAGTTTTCCATTTTCACTTTCGCCTAGTGCTGCTCAAGTGGGGTCATTAGATTTTCTATATAATTCTGCATACAGTTATATTTTGTAGGGTCCTAAACAACAAATACAGCACACTTCTTTTAAATAACTTATATTTATACTGATACATTTTTGTATGTACAGAGGAACAATATGCAAAGTTTGATGAATAAGAAGGCAATGGATGTAAGAAGGTAACCTAGAAACATGAAATGTATTTACAATTTAAGTATTTTATGAGTATGGGGTATCTATTGTAATATTACGTGGTACATACATGTTAGGCAACATTTTTTGTTATGTCATAATTTGGCAGCAATTTTATACAAATTGGTAATTTTTTAAAGAAAAAATACAAGGTACAATATTAATAAACGGAATTGAATTACTAAATATGCACCCTGTGGTTAAAAATAACTTCCATATAAAAGTTGCTCCTAAATGAAAGATTAGTGTGTATTATACAGTATGTGCACCACTTGATATTAGTATATTTACCCAGAACCTAAACAAATACTTCCAGTGTATATGTATTTCAAGTTCCCAGGTTGTCACCCTCTTCATCTACAAATATGTATTGGTACATACTATGCAGGTACAGGTTGCTATAAAGTGGTATGCTGTGTGTCTGTATTCAAAATCATTACTATATTTAGGAATATTTTGGGATAGTAGAAGAAGAAGAAGGGCAAATGGGGACATATCCAATATGGTGACCATTGAGGCAAGTGATAAAAACTCTCTATCTAGCATGGGTGAACAATTCCAGTCTTTGAGGGTTGTTGGCCTGCTTGTTTTGCAACTATCCCTGGCCCAACCCACCTGGATTTAATGTCGTCAATACATCAGAAGCTGGAAAATACCAATTCACTTTGTCTTCACTCTCATCTGAGATGGCATCTTGCATCTTATGATTGACTGAACACGCTTGATTTGGGCTAATCAGCATAAGGCGAGGTGTGATGATAATGTAATCAAAATATAAATATAGATATTGTTCCTTAAACACGAGACGTCTATCATCCCATCCAGGCTGGATTCAGATTCACAACTTTTTGTTATGAAGAAACAGTGCTAATCACAGTATCACATGAAGAAAGGTTAAAAGGAAAAAGATTACCAAATATGGAACTTTCTTGTGTATTACCTACAGTAATCTAGATTAATGATAGAAATGGATAGAATGAAACAACTGTAATAATTATTCTTTCACATTACGTTTAGGGAAGGATGTTTTAAAGTGGTTTAACGTCTGGAACATGAGGCACATAATGGCAATATAACCAAATTGCATATTGTGTGTCAGCATCCTTGTTGGTTTTATAGTTACAATCCATGGTACATTTACTTAAAGCAGTTATATACTGTATATATGCAGCATCTGTTCTGTTTCTGTGTTTGATTTGTGTTCATCGTGCTAAAGCATTTTCAGTTCCACTGAGAGTGAAACATTTCAAACAACCGATGACAATAATTATACACACTTTGCCTTCTAAAACATGCAGAAAAGAAACTCATAAAATCATCTGATACTTCTCCCCTCATAAAAGTACATTTGTGTCACCATGGCAACTGCAGGCGGAAATGAGAGACAATCATTTGAGCAGGCAGGAGGGAATAAGGCCCACTTTGCTTTCAGCATATTGCGTGGGGAATTTACCGTGTTACGATGAACAATGTGCAGATGTTTTCTCTGTCTGTATCAGTTTCACTGTGTGGGCTGCTGCTTGTAGAACAAGTGTGCTGCTCTGTAGCAATCTGACTCGAAAGGGGAAAAAAATGCACCAGGCTCATTTTGTTTGGCTGATTGGATTTCTCCAGTGACTAAGGCGCTGCCGCCAAGACATCAGACAAGTTTGATCAAGTTTTGAACTGAATCGCCGATTTCAATATTTGCCCAATCACTGCCGTAGTTCTTCTTCCCACGAACAGCACTCAGCAAAGCTTGCGCTTGTCTCAGTTTAATTGGTTCAAAAATCAAAGCAGTCACAGAGAATGGGATGAGTTGAAAGTTGAAAAGAGAAGCTTTGAGGAATGCTCTGCCTCTGATCCTGGGCTTGTAATTGTTTGAGACTTTTTGGCTGAGAAACTGGAGGAGGCCCTTGTTCCTTTGCTGATGTTTTTCAGGGAAATCAGCGCGGGCGGCTGATAGGATTCTTTGGCATCTTTCTCTCTTCCTCCCTTTGTTAATTCATTCTAGCTCCTCAGGCTGAATCTTGTTGTTTCAGGATTTGAACGCCTCTCCACCCACTGTTCATTAGGCCTACCAGCACACAGTGGCATTAATCTGCTTTTTGTGAATAATGAAGGCCTCCATAATACTCTGACTGTACATTACATCCATCTGTTATTCAAACTAATGACTTACTGCAATCACGTCTTACAGTAGAGAATGCATACAAAACACATCTTTTTCCAGCACACATCAGTCATCTAAACTGTATAACTCTCACATGACAATGACAAGTGTTGTTTGGACACCAAGTCCCACAGGGCACTGAGGGAACTGATGAGGCGGAACCAGGCACAGACAATACTTCAGCTTTCCCGAGGCTAAAGAGAAGATGTCCTGGTAACATTAGAGGACGAGATCACCCGATTTACATAGAGATTTACATAGAAAACTAAAGCATCAAAGTCAAGAGGATTGTAGATGACATTTTAGAATCATCACCCCACATTAGTTTTCTCTGCAATCTTTCTTTCCTGACAGTTTTTGTTTATTGAAGTGCAATCAAAACATGGATGTTGAGTATGAAATCTCAAGAGTCTGTTGGCTTGAGGGCAAATGACACCACACTTTATGATGATACATAAGTTTAACAGTTTCCAAGTCTGTTACAAATAGACTGAACCATTACATTAATGTACAAAAACTGAAACAACTGTAGAAGTAACAAGTGTGAATTACAACATATTTACTGTTGTATTCTAACTGAATAAATGTATGGGGACAAATCAGTATTTTATATTTTAAAGGGTGTCTATTCACTAGGTTTCTGCTTTGTCTGTTACATCCAAGGTGTTAAAAAATGCATGTGTGCCACCACTATACTGCCAGCTGCAGATGAGATAATTAAAATAGTCACTGATGGACATTTTCCAAATAAGCTTTCTACCAAAAATGTGCGATTACTTTCCTGAATGATTGTAGTTATAGTGACCATCACATGTAGTGGGGGGCAGGGGGATTCAGCTGAACTAAACTTTATGTTATGCACAATACGAATTTTGTTGGAAAAATCAGCCGTATGGACATAACATGCTAACAAAGCACAGCAAAAGTCATCTCAAGGCACTTTACAGTGTAAGGTTCAATATAAAAATATACAGAAATATAAAGAAAATCCAACAAACCCACTTGAGCAGCACTAGGTGACAGTGGAGAGAAAACAGTCCCTTTAGTGAAAAAAAAAAAACCTCTAGCAGAACCAGGCTCAGGGAGGGGGCCATCTGCCTCGACCGGTTGGGGTGAGGAGAGAGAAAAGAACAGCAGGCAACAAAAAACAACAACGAGTGTAAAAAACATTGGAGAGGCTGGTATGACTAGTAACTGTACTCTGGAGATATGCAGCTCAAAGTCTAAGAATACAGAGAAGTACAGAGAGAGGGAGACAGAGAGGAGGAAACAAATACAGGAGAGGGAAGACACAAAGTTAAGAACATGCAATGGTGGCATTTGCATGGATACAGGAGAAGGGAGAGAGGAGAGGAGAGCAGCTTAGTGTAAATAATGTAATGTAATGTGATATAATTAAGTGTACAGCACAAAGTACAAAGACATGATAATTATCATATAAATCTAATTCTAAATCACTTTCATTTCTGTCTTAAAAATAAATCTTCTGCAAGCAGCCAATTGTTCAGCTTTGCACTAAAGAAACAGATTAGCTAACTACTGCTAATGGCTAGCACAAAAAAGATGCAGCAGCTTGACTTTGATTATGTAGACATGAGAGTTTTCTCTCTGGACAGACTGCCAATTGGTGTTTATGTTGGAACTAATCAAGGTTCTTCAAAGCAGTGTGTGGACAATGCTGGCTGCTATGTTTTCACACTTAACAAATTAGCTGGCCTAGTGAGTCTCCATAGCAGCATCTAACAGACACCTTGCTAAAGTTTATGAATAATTGAATGGACAATTGTCAGTGTGACAGTGTGATTATCTTTAGAAGCATAGGAAATGTGACAGAGAAGTGAAAGTTGCACAGTGGAGTCAGATTTGCTTTGCAGGACCATGCTAAGTAGGAGGCAAGAGGATATCTGGTCCTTTGAGTGGGAGCTTTGGGACTGATCCACCGAGGAAGAGCAGGATTTGGGCGGGGATCATCCGCCCTCAGGCGAGGTGAAGATCCCTACTGAGCCACCCAGAGCTTTACCTCAGCACACACACACAAACTCGCATTGTGCACAATTGTAAAGAATGTAAAAAGAAGGAGAATAAGAAAAGACACAGAAAAAGAGGACCTCTAAATGTAACAAACCTTACATTTGCAATATATGTTATTAAACTCACATGGATGTCACTGTCTTTGTTTCAGTTTTACAAAACTGTTTTAACCGAAGATCCTCTAAAAAGCCAGGGTCTGCTCAACAGCAAACAGAAGACAGACACAGACCAGCTGATGACGTGCATTTAGCAGGGTTGATAGAGAAATAGAAGAGTGATAGACTCTAGAAAGAGAGGCTGCATAGGTCAGAGCAACTCCAGGAACTGCAGTTACAATAGTTTATATTAGTTTTCCTATTGCACAACCTATCAGCTGTGTCAACTTTTGAATTGCCGGGAGGGAAGAAGTGTGTGTATGTGTCACAGGATATCAGCCTATCTGCTGTGTGTGTGTATTTGTGTGTGTCTTTCTGTTTCATAATGGCCTCATCGGCAGCAGGGGCCCGCTGTAATAACATACATCAAACCTGACAATAGAGTACATGCAAACAAATCACTGCCCATGCAGCGAGGGATAACCTCTGCCTCTTTAGACACACAACCACCCCCACACACGTTTTTGTATGGCAGACAGTGTGAGGACACTTACTGACATAATATGTTCCCTAGCCCCCTACTGTGACGTAAGCCATGCTAATCTTCTATTTGTCAATTTTTAATTTATCTTCCTAACCCTAAACCCAACCATCACCACTAACAGCCTAACCCTAAATTTTACCCTAACCCTGACCAAAACTTTCTAACCCTAAAACCTAGTCTTAAATTGCTCTTAAACAGATCGGACTCAGGTACACAGTACAGTATACATTCCAAACACACACTCCCAAACATTGCACAAGAGTTGATATTAAATCATTTGGAGTCTCTGGGCCAATAGAAAAGTCTCTGTCTCTGTTAAACAGCATTACATTTACATTTAAAAGAAAGTAAAGTGCTCTAGAAAGAGCTGTTTCAGTTTCATTGGGAGTGCAATGTATATGGGACCTCACAGCTGAAAAGTTTTGCCTGGGATAGATGCCCTATTCATAAATCAATAGCCAAAGATCAGGGATGAAAACACCTTTCTCACCTTGTACTGCCTGCTGTATCTTTTATTAGGACAGCTACATTTGCTCAGTGTCCCAGTGTAAATACTGGGTACAGTAATGCTCACACTGCTTTTATTGGAAGGACAAAAATAGGGATTTAAAAGAGGTCAGATTATCTCAAGTAAAAACCTTGTATCTCGTTCAGTTCATTGATCAAGTTAAGAGCATTTTGCGCTGCCCTAGGCTCATCACGAAAGCCTTTCAAATTTCACCGAATAATATTATAAATGCACTGGCCTCCAGCTAAAACAAGGTCCCTGAGGTAGGTTTTTTACCTGATGGTGGTGAAATGCTCGCCTGGAGTCAAGTGTCTGTACCTCTGAGTGGCTTCACAAAGTTTGAGTTTAGTTTTCTCTAAAATATTTCTAAGGTGATGTGAAACATCTGTGTTTTCTGATTTGGAGTTGGCGTCAACATCAGAGCCTTCCCAGACATGCTGTTGCCTCAGTCTATTTCAGCCCATCACTGATTTGTATTCTTCATCTTTTTGGTTAAAGGATATCTACAGTACAGACGATGTATGTGTTAGTGATGTAGGGGGCTGATTGCCTGCAGCAGGGCTGCATAAACCTCTGTCAAAAATTCAGATGTGGGTTTGGTGGAGGAGCAGAAGTGATGACAAAATGAAATAATTCATATCGCTAAATACAGTATTTTGTGTTCCATCAGTTTTTGCCCAATAAAGCAATCTGATAAAGTAAAAATGTTGTAAATATAAATAACAAACAATAATGATACAACCTAATTGTTTTGACTGGAATAGTAGTTTAACTCCGTCTGATCCTAAATTTAGAACTAACAATGATTTATTCTGGTCTAAGTTGTGGACATTACGCTCAAGTTAACTGCTGAAATCATTAAACAGATGTCAGCTTTTACTGCACTTATAGAGGATAACATTATTCAATTCAATTCACAACAGAAGTTATCTCAAGTCACTTTACAGTATAAGGTTTTAGACCTTACAGAGTATAATTATACAACAAAATGATATAGAAAACCAAACAATCCCATTTGAGCATGGAGTGGAAAAACTCCCTTTAGAGGAAGAAACCTCCAGCAGAACCAGGCTCATAATGCGCGGCCATCTGCCTCGACCAGTTGGGGTGAGTGGAAAGAGAAGAGAGAAAAGAACAGCAGGCACCAAAAGCAACAACAAGCAACAAGAACATTGGGCAGGTCAACTGGATTCTGGAGATGTACAATACACAATTAAAAAAAGGCAACTGACATCAAACAATAACTTGCAAATAAAAACTAGTGATGTTCCAAGCTGATCCTGAGTATCGCATATTTGTGTGTAACGTGTATTATATCAAACTACTGTTGTTGTGACTAGTGTTGTCAGCTTTCCAATTAAAGCTGTTGGTAACACTGTTTCTTCACAGGAGGCCTCTACAGTGCTGCACAAGGGAGTGAAATTTAGTCTAGGGATTGTGAAAAAGACTTTCGCAATTACGAGAAACAGATTTGTTAAACTCAATGACACTATATAGCCTGACAGGAGTAAACTGCAGTACATAGTACTAAAACTGTAAAAACAGCTGTATGTACCTCTGCACCTTCAGATGTCACTAACAAGCATTGATTCTCTGACAACTGATCAAAAGAGAGTGAGACATCTGCTCTCTAGAGGATCTCAGCATGTCAGGTTCAAAAGTCAATGTTCTGTCTGTCTCACCTCCTTCTTGAAAAAACTAAACACCATTCTTCCTTTTTCAACTTCCACAACTTTGTCCTCTGCTTTGCCTTAGTCCTCTGCATCTTCCCCACCACTATAGGCATTTTACACACCACCCTCCTGTATTGTCTGACTACAGTCTCCCCTACCAGTACTTTGCAGTCTCTGATCTCTTCCAGATTCTAACATCAGCAAAAGCTGAAGTTCACCTGAGTGCTTCTCCCTCCTCTCTTAAATGTCACCCTACATTCCTGCCTCTTCTGGAAGAATTCACTACACTACAGCCATTTCTATCTGTCCTTCTACGGTTTTGTCCTGAAAACCAAACATGCCCATCACAAGCTCATCACCTCCGTTCCCTTCACTAACATGTCCAGTGAAATCTGCATCAATCACCCCTCTCTCACCACCTAGGGATGTTGTGCTTCTAACTCATCCTATCTGGGAGGCATAACCACTAACAACACTGAACATCACACCTTCAATCACACCTTGATTTTCATAGCAGAAAATAAAACAACAAATCCACCTTCTCACCAGGTGAACCACACAAACAGAATCTTCCACATTCCTCTTCTAATATCCTCAGAGCAGGGAACAGGGAACTTACAGAGCCGGTACTTACTCAGTAGCACTCCGGGAGTGGATGGTGTAACGGCTGGTTGCAGGTAGGGAGAAAGAGTTGGAGACAGACAAACTGGAGAGCTGGTCATGGGTGAAATAGAGTGTAACAGATGGTCCTCTGGCAAAAGACAAGTACTGGCAAAAACAGGCAAAAAGGTTGCCTGCAATGTTTCTATCATTGTCTGGCAAAAATTTGGCAAATGAGACAAGGCAGTCAGGGCTCTTAAATGGTCACTGTCACAGACATAATCACTTACCTAATTACCTGCTGTCAGGGAGACATGCAGGGAGCAAAAAGAGCTGCAGCGGAAGGTGTAGAAAACAAAAATGTAAGAAAGAAACAGGTTAACCGGGTTGACACAGGGCTGAACTGTGACAGAAGTATTATTACTGCAGTGTTTTAAACTGTTAACAATATTAAAATTCCTTTACGGTGTATGTTATAAAATGAAATGTCAAACACAGCTGTTGTGTTTACTGTTGCAACTTGATATACAACTGAAAGAGCTCAGTGAGCATCCAGGGGTTTTTGGAGTCACTGGAACACTGACCATTTGGGTGAAAAACAACTTCTTTACCTTTTGGATAATATGAAAATAATGTCTTCATCTACAGAGGTCGTACCGTAGTGCAATATTCTATTGAATTCATGCAAAAGGGCAGTGGTCTCCTTTTTCATATGATATGGTTTTCTCAAAGCAGAACACAGGATGAGTCATTTCAAGTGGATAAGTATGTATAAGGCAAAGAAAGGCGGTTTAAAATTGGTTGGGTTTTAATGTCATTTTCAACAAACAGTTGAGTGTTATGTTAGAGTTTGACATGTAAACACTGTATGCAGTACTGTATGGAGTACCTCATGCCTTGATGAGGACGTATTTGATCTGATATCCTTAGATATGACTTGATATGACAACCTGTCACATACTCTACCACCTACTGTGGCTGACACCACCAAGATCTGAGAGCAAGTAGCAAGTAACACAACTAATGAATATGGAAAATCTGCATCCATCTAAAATTTGCTTTAAACATTTAGTTGTGCAGACAACATTTTTCTTGTAAGGATTTGGTGCTATGGTAGAATCAACTTTGCAAAATGGGAGATTATTTCTTTCTTTTTGTTGTTAAAATCTTTTGTGTATGTATAAAATCCTGGCAGCAGTATATACATTCTATATGTTCTATGACATAAATAGAGTTGTTAGATGATATCTTTTACAGTGGATGAATACTTGGATCAGTGTTCATTGGGCAGAAAGAAACTTCACATACACAAAAGAAATCTGAGGCCGTGGGCTTGACCATGCCTCTGTAGCAGCTCCTTATATCTGCTGCTACGTTAGCCACTACACTACATGTAGCTGATTTTGAAAGAGTGGAAGTGTGTCATCAAATCTTCTATATCAGCACCACACAATATGTCAAGAAATGGTCATTTGCACACAGTACAATGCACACACATTTTTCCTTTAGAGAGACAGTTACAGATCTTCTATCATCATCCCAAGCTTTGTGCACCACAAAGTCAAAGTCATACCACAAGTCATAATGTCAGACAAAGTAAGAACCATGTTTTGTGTTTCTAGTTCTTCTGATGTAAAACCAGAAATACCTCCATAGCATTGATGAAAACAAATCTACAGATAGCCTAAGGTTTTTGCACAGTACTGTAATCTTAAAATCTAAAAAGTTTATGCACTGTCTCTAGGTTACACACAGTTTCCTCCAAAAGTATTGTGCCAATTCATTTTTATACACTAAAGTTATGTAACTTATGTTTAAGATCAAAAGATCAATATGAATGGAAAATTGAGAATGTGAGCTTTTATTTGATGGTATTTGTACCTCAACATAAAACGACAGAAAACATATAGAACCTTTTGTATCGAATTACCCAAAATTAGAAAAAAGTACTGGCATTGAAAGGTTTAGTGATCGACTTTGCACTGATACCACCTTCATAAAGCTAGAACTATGATGTATAGTTTGAATTATTCAATTCAATTCAATTTTATTTGTAGAGCGCTTTTTACAATTGACATTGTCACAAAGCAGCTTTACACAACCAAAGAACAGTACATGAACAGTGAATGTGTAAGAATCATAATAATCAGATTGTCCCTGATGAGCAAGCCGAGGGCGACAGTGGCAAGGAAAAACTCCCTGAGAAGGCAACAGGAAGAAACCTTGAGAGGAACCAGACTCAACAGGGAACCCATCCTCATATGGGTGATTACATGCTGTGTAGGCAGCAGGCAGTCCAGTATAACAGTTAATGTCTTTTAAGTTAATGTTGAGTCTAGTTAGTTATTGCAGGCAGATTTGTTCCATTCCTGGACTATCGAGCGTTGAGTCGAGACCTCCAAGAAACAGCTTCCGACGTCCGCCGAGGCCAGGACCGACATCAAAGTAGCTTGTGACCAATCCAGTCTCCAAACGCATCCCAAGGGCAAACGGTGGATCCAGGCGACAAGATCTCCAGCCAGAAGTTGGGCATCAGGACGAGTCAGACAGGTCCAGAGGGCAAAGGGTGGAATGACGTGTAGCTCGACAGAGAGACAGGAAGAGGGAAAAGAGAGAGGGAGAGGGAAAGAGAGAGAAGAGGAGAGATTGCAGTTAGTTGTATTCACAGTCAGATAAAGTTTGAGGTGAATGTATATTTAGTGTAGTGCAGCAGGGACTCCGGCAGGACTAATTATGACAGCCTAACTAAAAGGGTGGGTTCAGAAGGAAACACAGAGATGAGGGCGCACTGGGATGTAGAGCAACCGAACACTTCACCATCAACAAACCTGAGTGATCAGTGAGAGTTGGGAAGACAGCATCTAAACATACCAGTTCACCATAATGCTCTACGTCCATGAGTCCTTCCCAAATCTATTTACTCAAATGCTTGACTAAATAAATAGGTTTTCAGCCTAGACTTAAACACTGAGACTGTGTCTGAGTCCCGAACGCTATTTGGAAGGCTATTCCATAACTTTGGGGCTTTGTAAGAAAAAGCTCTGCCCCCAGCTGTAGTTTTTAGGATACGAGGCACTGACAGGTAGCCAGCATCCTTTGATCGAAGTAGGCGTGGTGGATCATAAGACACTAGCAATTCCCTTAGATACTGTGGCGCAAGACCATTTAATGCTTTAAATGTCAAAAGTAGTATTTTAAAATCAATGCGAAATTTCACTGGGAATTATGAGCAGATGTTTTCCTTCTCCACACTTTGGCCTTTCTGTCACATTGATAGAAGTTAAACTTGGCCTCATCAGTCCATTAAAAAATCTTTAGGCTAATCTCTGTAATTTTTTCCAAATTCTACCATGGCTTTCTGAGTCTTACTGCTTCTCCTATTTATTTAGATTTATTTAGAATTTAATTTAGACAAGACAGAGGTTATTTTGTTTGGTCTCTGAGACACTATGCCACATTTCCTATCTTTGACCATGATATCTATTTTACCTCATACATAAAAAATCTCTAGAACTGCCTTTTTCCACCTTGTTACATTGTTAAAATTAGGAGCATCTTGTCTCAAAGTGATGCTGAAAAACTTGTCCATGCATTTGTTACTTCCAGACTGGACTATTGTAATTCATTATTATTAGGATGTTAATAACTCATTAAAAAGTCTCCAGTTAATCCAAAATGCTGCAGCCAGAGTTCTGACTGGAATTAGCTGTGTTAGCTTCTCTCCATTAGCTCCCTGTAAAATCCAGAAAATAATTTAAAATACTTCTCCTCACTTATAAAGCACTTAATAATCAAGCTCCATCTTATCCTAAATACCATATAGTTCATTTTTTTCCCAGCAGGACTCTCCGTTCTCAGACTGCAGGTTTACTTGTGGTTCCTAGAGTTTCCAAATGTAGAATGGGAGGCAGAGCCTTTAGATATCAAATTTCTCTCCTTTGGAACCAGCTCCCAGTTCAGGTTCGGGAGGCCGACACCCTCTCCACATTTAAGACTAGACTTAAAACTTTCTTTTTTTATAAAGCTTATAGTTAGAGATGGATCAGGTGACTCTGAAACATCTCTTAGTTATGCTGCTATAGGTTAGTCTGCTGGGGGAACTCTATTGATACACTGAGCTCCTCTTTTTTCTCCTCCCATCTATCCATTCAAATGTTACCATTGCATGTTCTTAAATTTGTGTCTTTTCCCTCTTGTAGTTGTGCTTCTTCCTCTCTGTCTCCCTCTCTCTGTACTTTTCTGCAGATATCCTTGGCCTTGGAGCTGTATATGTCCAGAGTCCAGTTACTGGCCTTGCTGACCTGGCCAATGTTTTGTTTGGGTTTTCTATATAACTCTTTATGCATTTATACTTTGTAAAGTCTTAAACCTTACACTGTAAAGTGCCTTGAGATTACTTCTGGTGTGATTTGGCGCTATACAAAAACTGAAAACATTAATAAGAATTTGTGCAGTTTGTTACAGGATGTTGTTAAAGTATACTTGAACAAGACACTGAACCCGGAGCCCTTGATACAAAGTATCAGTTGTTGTTATTACAGTGCCTATAAAAATTATTTACTCCCTTGAATGTCTCATCCTTTTATTGACATTATAAATCAATCATGGTCAATAAAAGCCGGCAAATTTGACAAAAAACATCAGAAAAATACCTCATAAATGGGAAAACAGGTTTCTACAAAGGAATGTCAATTAAATAAAAATATGTAAGGTGAAATCAGTGTTTGCAATAATATTCACCCCCTTTAAAATGACTGACCTAATCCAACAGAGGTTCAGATATTTTTTGCTAGTAGTTCCACAATTAGGATTAGGATTAATTGAAATGGGGATCACCTGAGTACTGTGAAAGATTCTCAAGTGATTGCAGTATAAAGACACTTGTGTCTGGAAGGTCCAGTCACTGGTTATTCAGTATTCCTGGCTACCATTACACCATGAAGACAAAAGAACACTCCCAGCAACTCAGAGAACAGGCCATTGAAAAGTAGGGGGATGGATACACAAAAATCACTAAGGCACTGAACATCCCCCAGAGTTCAGTGAAATCCATCATCAAGAAATGGAAGGATTATGGCACATGTCTAAACCAGTCTAGAACAGGCCGTCCACACAAACTGAGTGATCGTGCAAAAAGGAGACTAGTGAGAGAGGCCACAAACGTCAGTTAGTGCTAGGGTCCAACCAAGCGCTTTCTTTTCATTTTAGTTTGATGTGTACACTATGTTGATTGCATGACAAAGCTGCAGCTCTCTGACATCGACTCCATGAGGGATTTTTTGACACAAGCCAGATTTTCAGCATTGTCTGCCTTTGGGAACTTCATTACACCTAATACAGTTGACCTCAAGGATGTGTTTGCATCTATAAAATGACATGTTTGGCCAGGTAAACATACATCTTCATGGAGGTCCACATATCTGAGGTCAAACTCACAGTGGTGATTTGGAACATCTGTTTGTTGGCTAGTTTCTGCATAAGGCCACTTGGGGCAGAGCAGCTAATTCTTGTCTGTATCTTTCATTCAATCACCATAGGGTGCATGCTTTGAACATGTAATCTTGCCACTGTTGCAACGTACTGCATCTTGCTGAAAGTTTCATCAATATTTTTAACTACATTTTAGACATTACTGTTTACCAATTCTTAATCTCCCTGCTTTAGTCTTCTGCCTGCCACAAACAGTCAGCCACCACCACCAACACCACCACAAACACACAGTCAGAACTGTGAAGTGGAAAAAACAATCAGTGTGTTAGTGGATGCTTTCTACCATGAGCTTTGCAGACCTAAAAAATTCAATAAGCACTTAAATAAGCTCCCACCACTTACAACAAATCTGTTGCAAGTTCTGAAAGAATTAGAGTGAGCTTGATGAAATAAACACACTGTAATAAACAAAGTTTGGAAAAAATGTTAAAATTACTTCACTTCCTTCTGCAATTTCACAGTGGAAACAACATGCACATTCTGAATTTTTAGGCTGCAAAAATCCCAAAAAAAGGCTCCAGGCTGAAAGTCTTCAGAGGAGTTGGTGTCAGATAATGGTGAGTAACATTAGTGTTTGCAATGGGTTGCTAACTTTGCTGTTAGCTGTTTTTTGTAGTGCAGTAACTTGCAATGAAGCCTCAGGGGAAGCTTAATATGTGTGTGTATCCAAAATGTGTGTGATTTGGTTCACAGACACACACACACACACCAATGCTTCTGCCTGTGAAGTGGAAGACCAGGCTGATCCCAATGTCTGAGGAAGGGCTCGTAATGTCAGATGATGCAAAGATGGAAATCAGAGAGAAATAGCAGCAGAGCTCAGACAGCCCTGTGGGGAGACTCAGAATGAGAGAGAGAAACAGAGATGGTCTGTACCTCCTAACACACTACCTGTACAACACACTTAAGATGAAACAGTTTTTGTTTCTATCAAGTATATCATCATTATGAGAAATGTTTGAGTATGAATTTAAACAAAATATGTCAAAACACAAATTACTTTGTAAAGTTGCATTAACTCTTCTGACAGCTGCAGTAATCAGCATTGTTTAATTAACAATGATCAAATTACTGCACGGTAAAACAAACTAAAAGATATTTATCAGCCAGCTGTCTCACTACAGCGTGTACTTCTCCTAAGTTCCACATAACACCTATTCATCCAGGCACCTTAATGTTGAATCAAAGGATAAGTTATCTTAAGGTTAAGTCTTTTAAATATATATTGGGCAAGATTTTCCCCACTGGTGCTATATGAATAGATTCCCATGTTTTAAACCTGTTTTTACTAAAAAAAAACTAACAAAATCTTGATGCTACAGAACTAAATTTTAAGAACAGCCAAAGACTATGGTATTTCATTATTATATGTCCAATTGAAAAACAGCAATAGTTACATTTCACCCTTTGGTGGTTGTAGTGTTAAACTAAAGAGATTGCTTCCTAAAATTGTTATTGAGGCCAACTTCCACAGTCCTATTTCTGTGCAAAATGTATTCAAATGTGTATGTGAAGCTAATATGAGGTTTCAGCTATCAAGTAAGACATTTTCATCCCTGGACAGTGTTTCTCTGTTGAGTTGCAGTGAAAGAAAAGTAACAAAAAAAAAAGAGAATTATGTATTAAAGGGTTACAGCTTTGGAAGAGATCTACTTCATGACAAATCTTTGAGTTTGAAGCCTTTTAGTGTCCTCCTTTAATACATTTTTGCATAGATGGAGAACTGTAGGTTTTGGACTCCACCACTTATATAGGTTTCTATGCAACTAAAGTGCAAACATGGCTAAGGTAATGCAGCAAACAATCAAATAATGATGATGTAATAATCTATGATGTTTTTGAAAGAATGTAACTCTACATTTCTTAAAGGAAAGTTTATTGCAAGGAGCTTGCTGGGGTGGATGGAGGATCCATCATGTGCAGGACAGACAAACCACAGCCAAGTTTATGTCCAGAGTCCCATGTAAGGTTGGGCTTAGTCAAGAAAAGCATTTTGGTTAAAGGGATGATATCATGCTTTTTGTGTTCCGATGTTACTGGTTACTCATAGTAGCACTGATATGTACAGTCTGGCACCTGTCCAATTTCCCTAAGGGGATCAATAAAGTAAATCATTATTATCTTGTTATTATTATTATCATGTTTAGATGCCTAGTGCTTAAGTTGAAATCTGTGTTTGTATACAGCATGGTCAAACCCATTGCGAGAGAGATAAAAGTGTGGCCAGAGGGAGCATCTGAGCAACACCAGGTTTGCTATAAGTGTACTAAGTGCTATTTAAGGAGGATATCAATGACACCTACACCTCTACTATACTGTTTTTCCCAAACAACAAGCCCTGAATGACTAGTGATGTGTTCCTTCTGCTAAAGCCCCGAAATACTGCCTTTCACTCAGGTGACACACAACAGTAGAGCATCAGGAATGTTTAAAGCCATGTACAGGTAAAGCATTGAACACCATTTTTAAAGCATTAATCCCTGTTGAGCATGGCAAGATCTGCAACATATCACCAGGCAGCTTAATCACAACAGCATTCTAATCAGCAGCAGTGACTCCTAGGCAGAGCAGCTCAATCCCTTCTTCAGCCACATTGAGGTTAACGCATTGGTGACGACCATCTCCCTAGTTACAGCCAATGACATCAAGTCACTAAGCCTACAGCCTGCTGATGTGAGACATACCCTCCAGAACATAAACACCCAAAAGGCAGCTGGCCCAAATGAAATCCCAGGGTGGGTTCTCAGAGAATGTGCTGCAGAGGTAGCTAAGGTATTTCCTAAAACCATTAACTTATATCTATTGCTCTCTCTCTACGTGCCTGAAGTCCTCCATCATAGTGCCAGTTCCCAAGCAGGCTCTCTAAATGATTACAGTGGCACAAAAGTGCCTGGATAGACTGGTACTAAATCACATCAAGGTTGGCCTTCCACCTGCCTTGGATCCTCATTAGTATGCATACAAGAGCAACAGGTCAAATGATGATGCAATAGCCACCGCCCTCCACACCATACTGCATCACCTGGAACATACACATGTCTGTTGTTTGTGGACTACAGCTCTGCTTTTAACATCATCCTACCCAGCAGAGTGTTCTTTAAAATGTCCAACCTGGGCATACATCAAAACATCTGCCTGTGGATAAAGGACTTTTTAACAAACAGACCATAGTTGGTCAGGATGGGCTCCCATCACTCCTTTACCCTGACTACTGAGCACAGGAGTCCCACAAGGCTGTGTGCTGAGCCCCTTCCTATACTCCCTGTAGAAACATGATTGTACCCCATCATGTAACACCAATGCAATCATTAAATTTGCAGATGATACAGTGGTGGGGCTGATCTTTAAGAACAAGTTTGCTTACAGGGGAAGTGCAAAGGCCGACTGTGTGGTGAGAAGACTAACCTTACACTCAACATTAAAACAACTAACAAACTAATAATTGACTTTAGCAAAAACAAGGACACATCACTGTACCTCAATGGTGAGAGTAACCAGTTCCTGGGTACCTACATCACAGAGAACTTTTCCTTGACTATCAATACCAAAATGCTGGTCAAAAAGGCACAAAAGTGATGATATACTTCTTAAGAACACTTAAAAATAAATCTATCATAGCACTTGCTTGTATTCTACTACCGCAGGACTACTGAGAGTGTCCTGATAAATGGCATCCTTGTGTGGTACAGAAACAGTTCTGCAGCAGATACAGTAATAGGGCTCTGCAGAGAATCATTAAAAGTGCAAATAGCATCACCAATCCCCAACTCCCAAACCTGGAAGACATCTCAACTTTCCACTGTCTGCAGAAAACCCACAATATCTTCAAAGACTCCATCCACCCTGCCCATCACTTTTTTGAACCGCTGCCCTCAGGTAAACAATACAGATCCATTTAGACGCACTGCACAATTTCAGAACAGTTTTTACCCTAAGGCCATAAGAATACTCAACAGTGACCTTGAAAAACACCCTCGACACACACTGTGCAATATTTTAATGTGATTTTCCTTCTAAGTGCAATATGGACTTTCCTTTATCTCCGAAACCTTTAAATTTTTCTCCGAAACCTCAATGCATACATTGGCACAGAGCGTGTTTTTTTTAGATGAATAGTATGAAGATGTGATTGACATATTGTTTTTTAATACTTATTTATATTGAAGTCTGTACCTTGAAAGTGTATCTAAATTTAAATGTATATCCTGTACAATGACAATAAAGCCTTACCATATCTATATGTTCTCAGGTCAGTTTATCCCTTTCTTGTTCCGTCACCTCCCTTGTCTAGTAAAGTAAATAAAGTAAATCTGATATGTAACAGCAATCAAAAAATAAATAAATAAATAAATCATAAGAACCTAATGTACTTTTCACACAGGAAAAAAATATCACCTTAAGTTATGACATGCAGAAGCAATATTTCAAATCTTAGTTCCCCTACCATCCACTGATTCCAGCCTGTTTGTTTGCAGGTGTGTGAGTCTGTGTGTTTGTGTCTGAGCTGAGTGTCACTGAGGACTCTGGAGACACCAAAAAACCTTTCAGGGGCCCAGAGTGCTGCTGTTGAAAGGTCTCCATTACCTCTCTCTCCCTCTGTTTCCATCACATGATGTTTTTCATCTTCCAGCCTTTTTCTTATTTGCTCTCTCCTGGGGTCTCCATGCCCTTTCCCCTCCGTCTCTCGCCCATCAACAACACAGAGACCAAACAACAGCCGCTTCTGTCTCCCACAGGCTTGAACTTCAAGCACATCACAACTCTGACAGGCCACAGTGAGCAAGCAGCTAATGCTGCTGCTAGGCATCGGAGGAGCAGATTACATGGAGCAGGATTACTCTTATCTCTATGCTAATGCTGTGAGTCTGTCTTATGTCTGTCTCTTGATAATGTGGTGAAAATCACATCACATCAACAGTACAGCTGTTATTTATTTTTATTTTAATAGCACTAGTGCTAATATTTGGGTGTCAAATTTATATTAAGGACAAGTATATTTAATATGATGCAGGAAGTGTTGGAGTCTCTTACATACCGCATCTGTTGTTGCATTTTCCAATACTAGTAATGACAACTAAGAGATTCTAATGAAGCAACGGATGCAAAAACAATGTAAAACAGTTACGCATTGGATTTTAATGTTAAGCATTTCTGCTGCAAAATGTGAGCAGTGGGAGACTAACAGAGTGTTTAGAATGTATGTATTGCAGACCAACTGAGAATGTCCCACCTAAAAGAACAATAGCCTACAGTGACCAATTGACACATGAATGACTCTGACTTAAAGGGGTTGTAAAGATGTCAAAAATATTCAGTAATAGCTTGTAAATTGTGTCCAAGTCAGGTGCACTCTTTACCTAAACTTGACTGACTTAAACATAATCCAGGATTTTATATAGATCTGTAATTAAGCACAGAAAACAATCTGTGATGGTTGAACTAACTAAAGCTGCTTTCACACATGCACTGGAATCCTGAACTTCTCCAGACTTACCCAGATTTTTTTCCTGCAAACCCCCTAGTACAAATTCAGCGTAATGTCTGTGTGAGCTCAGGTGTGAATACAGCAGGTAACAGTCCAGAAGCTCAGCAGCAGCAATCTCAATATTCAAGAAACAACTGAAGAAGAACAATTTTGGCAACTTTCTATGCACAAATAAAAAAAAAAAAGACAGACAAAAGTTCCACACATGGTAAGATGTACCTGTAAAAACTGATCTTCCACACTGTCCAACGTGCAACAGTTTGCCTTGGTAAACTTGATGATTCATTTTCCCCTCCACTATGGTAAGCTGATATTTTGACATTGTATTGGGGCTATGACACCTTAGCATCACACAGTCACACATTTAAGAACCCCTAGATGACATGCATGAAAGGCATCACAGAAATTGATTGATTTTGTTAAATATTTTAACTAAAGCTGCAATCTTTGCAACACATACATACACATTAATACCTTGCAGAAAGATCTTTAAAGGATCTTTTACTTGTCTTTGCTTGCCTTTTCTTATACACTCCAGCTGTGTGGGACAGTTGACAGAAAGCAACTGGCCATTCCAATCAGGAAAGGCAGCAGTTCAGGGAAACCGTCCTTGCAAACTCCACAACACAACCCTCATTGCCTGTTTCATTCCTTCCTCTGGACCTTTTTTCTCTACATTCTCAGTTCCCTTACGCCTAATTCTCTAGCCCCCCCTTTATCCCCTTCCTACTCTCCCTCCTGCAGCCAAAAATGTGTTTATCTCTGAGTGACTTCAAAAAAGCCCAGACTGAAATCACAGCAGCAATGACGACTAGAATCTGTCAAACTGGTATGGCATGCCGTTGTACCCTACTTGCAAGAGACAGTTTATCGAGGGAGGGGAGTGAGATAGTGAGAGGTTGAATGAAAAGACGAGAGGAAGAGGACAAAAAAAGCTAAAAAGTTTTCTCAATAAACATGTTTTCCAGAGTGATTAGAAAAGTAGGACAAAGAATTGTTCCAAAGTTTCCCAAACAGCAACCCCCCCCCTAGCCCCCCCCCCCCCCCACCCCCCCCCCCTTACTGATGAGGCTGCCCACCCATAAACCCTTAGGCTGCTGTTCCAACCAGAACCACTACACAACAAACCAACATCAGACCTGTTAGGGACAACCATGGAGGGGTGACAACTGGACACAGCTCCAGAGATTGTAAAGGAAAAGTATAAAATAAAATATTCCCCATGTTTAGAAAAGGTTTGATTGAATTTAAAAAAGGCTGGTAGAAGTCACTTTCAAATACACTCCAAGTGAGGCAAAATGTTTGCCGGTGCACACTTACACTCACTCCAAAGTCTAAAAAAATAAATAAATACAAAAACATATTATTATAATTATGTGCAATTTGTAAGGAAGTGCAATTCCCGTACAAAATTGTTTTAGGGGATGTGGCTATTTTAGAAGTTTTTAACCATTTTTAATTCAATTGAATTTAATATGTCTAGAGGCAGTGCATATTCATCATCATTGTTGTCACTTGACCAGGTGTTTTACTGACCAGTAAAACAATGAAACACACAACATATAAAGATAATGCCAAACAATAGCAATAGCAAACAATTGACTAGGTCACTCCAAAACCTTAATTTTGTGTTTTTGGATCCATTCAGAAGTGGACTTGCCAGTGTGTTTAGGATTATTGTCCTTCATCATACAAGTGCACATAAGCTTGAGGTCACAAACTGATGTTTTCTGGCAAATGTAAGACAAGCCTTTGTGTTCTTTAAAGCGGACAGCTCTTTGGTTTCTTTTTCTAAGTCATAAACGGCAACAGCAAGTGAGGTGCACTTTATGTGTTGGGGCCTAGAGAGTTGCTATTGTCATTGGAGTATTTGTCGCCGCCATCTGGAATCACCACGTTCAATTTCTCTTTGTGGTTAATGACCCTCACTGTGATTTGATGGAGTCCCAAAGTCTTAAAAATGGCTTTGTAACCCTTTCCAGTATGATACATATCAGTTACTTACTTTTTATCTGTTTAGATTGGTTGTTCACTGTCGATTCGCAACTTAGCAAGGGGGGGCAATTCATTTTTCACATAGGCCAGACAGGTTTGGTTTTAGGTTTTTTTTTTTTTTTCAGGTCAGGTTTTACTCTGATTATCTTTGTGTAATATTAAGATTTGTTTGATAATCTGAAGCTGTGTTAGGTGTGACAAATATGCAAAAAACTAAAAATCAGAAAGGGGCAAATACTTCTTGAGAGCTGTTTAGTGGATGATCCACTTCTGTCCATTGGTGATGATGCATCAATTTGGTTTGTTGTTGGATAAAGGAATCTGTGGCCTGCTAATGTAAACCGGCAAGAAAAATACATATTTTCTCATTCTTTTGTTGATTTTATTCAATGATAATGTTATAATAGATCACAAACCATAACACATTTTAGAACATATCTAAGCACAGGAAACTGTTAAATCAATTTTCATTAAGCTGCTTTCTTCTCCTGATATTTTGTAATACAACTGGGAAAAAGGCTTGTGGTCATTGTTTGTCATATTGAGGATGCCTTGCACGTGATACAGATCACCCACTCTCCCATTGCCATAGCATCCCCAGATAATCGCGTTCCACCTCTATACTTCATTAACAGTGTTCGTTGTTCCGATTGCTCTCCTTAGTAGAGAGCACTCACAATAGCTGTGCAATGTGGTTTCTTTTGTCAATGGTGCAGCCAATTCATGAGGAATGATCAGATTCTCAAAGAGAACACTTAGGAGTATTTTTCTTCTTGGACAGATGTGCACAGGGGCCTTCAATAACATCCTCTGTCCTGATTGGATCCAGTTGCAGCATGTCTCCAGAGAGTATAGGGTGCAGCTGTCTTTTTTTTTTCAGGTGGATAAAAACCTGAAAAAAAAAAGATAGTTTCAAGGTTTGAGGTTTAACTTTGACTTAGTTGCTAATGTTTGTTTTGTAAAATTACAGGATTAAAAGTTTAAATAATTTATCTGCTGATGAAATTGATAAAGATGAATGAGGAACATTTTTTCTTTGTTGTTATATTCATTTATACTTAAGTGTAAAAATAATGCCAAATAATGCCCTACCTTGTATATGTATATTTAATTAAACATTTCATTTTAAAATATATTTTCTCATTATTTAACATTTATTACATGAAATCACTAATCTATTCTATTCTGCCTAGCATAGGGCAGAGTCCTGATCCAACATACATTTCACAATCTATTATGCAACAATACAAATACATTTATACATAAAATGCTTGTGGTCATGTTTAGTCTGAATGTTTTTTGTAACAACTTGTTTTAAGCAGAAAGTTTACAGTTGGAGACTATAGGTTCTCATCTAATACACTGACAGAAAATTGTTGAGGGACATCACTTGTTTCTCTGTCAGTGGAAACTATCTAGTACGCCTACAGTCTGATCTGGCGGCCCCCATGGGCAGGCCCACTGCAGCAGCTGGGGTTCATCATCGTCATTATCCACATAACACACATACAGTGATTTTGCTAAATGTTTTTGATGGTTTACACATTTCAAGTCTGCCTTAAAACAATAATCAGATGCCTTAACTACAATTGAAAACATATGAAAGTGCTTATTATCCTCAGCTATTGAGAAATTTCATCAGATATGGTTGGTCCATTTTGACAATGCATATATATATATATATATATATATATATATATATATATATATGAAAAAGAGTTTGCCACCCTACTGATTTCTTATTTTTTCATCATGCCTGAGCTCAATTTCTCTAGCTGCACCCAGGCCTGATTGCTGCCATACAATCAAGAAATCACTTAAATAGGACCTGCCTAACAAAGTGAAGTGGACCAAAAGATCCTCAAAACCTGGACATCATGCTGAGATCCAAAGACATTCAAAAGAAAGAGAAAGAGAATAATTGAGATTTATCAGTCTGGAAAAAATTATAAAGTTTTTTCTAAAGTTTTGGGACTGCAGTGAACCACAGTGAGCCCTTATCTGCAAATGGCAAAAACATGGAACAGTGGAGATCCTTCCCAAGAGTGGCCGGTCGACCAAGAGCGTAGCGAAAACTCAACCAAGAGGTCACAAAAGACCCCACAACAACATCCAAAGAACTGCAAGCCTCACTTGCCTCAATTAAGGTGAGTGTTCATGACTCCACCATAAGACAGAGACTGGGCAAAAATGGTTCGTATGGCAGAGTTCCAAGACGAAAACCACAGCTGAGCAAAAAGAACATAAAGGCTCGTCTCAGTTTTGCCACAAAACATCTTGATGTCAAGACTTTTGGGACAAATCTCTGTGGACTGACGAGACAGAAGTTTAACTTTTTGATTTTGAGCATTTCAGAAAAAGAACATCATACCAACAGTAAATATGGAGGTGGTAGTGTGATGGTCTGGGGCTGTTTTGCTGCGACAGGACCTGGAGGACTTGGACCTGGAAGGCTGTGATAAATGGAAGCATGTATTCTGTTGTGTACCAAAATGTCCTGAAGGAGAATATCCAAATCCAATTGAGATGCTGTGGCGTGACCTTAAAAAGGCGGTTCATACTCGAAAACCCTCCAATGTGGCTGAATTACAACAATTCTGCAAAGATGAGTGGGCCAAACGTCCTCCACAGCGCTGCATCAGACTCATTGCAATTTATCGAAAACGCTTGATTGCAGTTGCTGCTGCTAAGGGTGGCCCAACCAGTTATTTGGTTTAGGGGGCAAACACTTTTTCACACAGGGCAATGTAGTTTTTGATTTATTTTTACCCTTAATAATAAAAACCTTTACCATAACCATTTAAAAACTGCATCATCTGTTTACTTGTATTATCTTTGACTAATAATTCAATTTGTTTGAAGATCAGACAGATTAAAGTGTGACAAACATGCATAAAATAAGAAATCAGTAAGGGGGCAAACTCTTTTTCACACCACTGTATATATATATATATATATATAAATAACTGTCAAACGTCAAACGTATGGTCCATGGGCCAAAACTGTCCGCTAGGGGCGCTCGAGTGTTGTGGTGACATGGAGTAGCTAAAAGAAGAAGAAAAAGACAAAACAATTCAAAGGTAGACACAGCTAATGTTCAGTGATTACTACGATACATCTACTTACTTTTGTACTCGCCTTTGCACCCTCATTAGCCAAAATGTCTGAAAAAGGAGAAAAGTGGACACCGAGTGTAGAGTTTTCCAAGAAAAATGGACCGCTTCCCATTTGGTGTGTATGCAACACGTGTCGGTGTTCAAGGAATATAACATATAATATATTATAATATATAATATGGCGCCACTATGAGACCCGGCATAGTGAAAAATACGACCTGCAAGGTCACCTGAGAAGATCACTAGTCACCAGATTCACTACAAAAAGTTTTGGTCATAAATTTTATGTACTGTATGTATTTTTTATGTGTGTTTCATGTATACATCTTATATTTACAGGCCAGGTGATTACTTTCTTTCATATACATTTAAAATGGCCACCACTTAGGTTTGTACGTTGTATGTATGTGTAGGTTTGAATTATTACACATGTGGAAAATGGAGTAAAAATAATTCCTATATGTTGATAAATTGATTTAATGTTAAAGTGTAATAGGCTATCATATTTTCCAGATCTAAATACCCGTGACCTTTGTGGTTTGTGCCTTTTGTACAATCACTGTGATCAGTTGTAATGCACACAATCTGAAAAAGGAACTTTGATTCAGTTTTCTTCAGTGTGTTCTGTTGCTTTATTCCATCAGGAGTCTTATTCTGCAGTCTGCATAGAGGTAAAGGAAAAGGAAGAATAAGGCAGAAAGACTGTCTTTACTGTACCCACCATATGGATGGTCTGAGTCACATTATGTTGCTCTTCTCACAGTGTTAATAGCTGTTTGGCTATTAACCAGTCATGTTGGTGGTGCTAGAGGAGCCAGATTCTTGATTGCTATACCACACACAGTCATTGGGCCCATTGCATGGAATGATGACACTGGGCGGTCCACAATACATGCCAGCCAAGAAAGAATAACATAAATTGACTGTGTCACATCTTTGCCAAACAATGCATGGCCCACATTTCTCTTTGAATATTTGGGGCATTTTTGGTCATTTATATGTCAACAACTAGAGGTTCTTATCTATTGTTTGTCTGTTTGGACATGGGACCACCAAAAACATCAACTGACATTATTGTTACTGTTCACCCCAAAACTAAAAAAAGAAAACTCTGTTCTAATGTTAGGCTATTCTAATAATAGTACTAAACAAACAAGTGGTCACCACTTTTGTGTCAGAATATAATGTGAGTAGGAGGCACACAGTTTATTCATAAACATGACACAGACATGATTTTGTAGTTGTTGGGATTATTGTTTACTGGTTCCTCAGTTCCTCTCTTACTGCTCATATTAATATGCATCTTCATCTAGAAAAGAACATGTTTTACATGGTGAAATTTAGCTAGATCTGCCAGAATCTCATAAATATCTGAGTGAGTAGGTCAGTCTACCCAGCATGACATAAAGAACAGCTTCATCTTTGTTTTCATTGAAACATGGCTTTACATTTAAATAAATACATACTACTGTATGGAGTACTAATGAACTTTGAATATTGTATTATCTGTATTTATTATCATTGTGGGTTGACTTGTTTTTAAGGGTTGCTGTGTTGTCTTCTAGTGCTTCTTTCCTGGTGGAGTTGTGGCTTGGCTTTGTGTAGTAACACAGGCAAAGCTAGGCAGCTCAATAAGTCCTAACAAATACAGTCATCGTCCTCAGTAATATGGCTTCAATATGCAATGTCTTTCTACAATACCCTCTGGAGGAGATTATTATCAGTGTGATTAAAAAACGCTCACACAAGCTGTCTGCTGCATACGCTAAAGAGGAAGTAGGATGGCCCCAGGTAAGAAGTGTAACTGTGGCATAAATAAATAGTCATGCGTTTTAATTGTTCCTATTGGTCGAGTGAGGGCAGAACATATGCAACAGTGATCTGACCATCTGTTGGACCTACAACTGCTGCACACACACACTCGCACACAGTGAGTGGGGGGTGAGGCATTCCCAGGTTATTATAGGTACAACAGATTGTGTGTGTGTGTAACAGATTGTGTGTGTGTGTGTTCAGGTGTGGTCAGACTCCATGTTAATCTGATAATTGTGCCATATTGTGCAGGGCCACATATGCATGCACACAAACACACACACACACACACACACACACTAAACTGCACACAGATACAGACAAGATACCAAATGTTGGAACTGAGTGTATAGCAGTAATGTTGTGGCTCCATATATAAACTAGACCCAGAAATGCTGCTGCCTTCTCTGAGCCTGAACTCATTTAAGATGGACAGAGGTGAACTGGAAAATCCGGTGTTTGACTCTCTCCTGACATGCTTACGATAGTAACATTAGGATGCTAATGATTAATGGACTAGGAAACTACACAGTGTTATCCCATAGTCTAAGATACAAACTGGGAGCCTGTGGTTTGAATGTGGAAAATTACTAAGCTGACAAAGCCTAATGAGAATGTGTTATTTATTTGCATTGTAGGTCATTGTAAATTTCATTTGCAACTTAGCGTACTTATTGGCTCATGTTAAACAAAAGTTTTTTGAAACATACATACATACATATATACATACACACAACTAGCAATTGCAATAGCATAAAGGTATCGATGGGAACCACAAGTCTGGGGCTTGTCCTCAGTTTTTTCTAACTGAAAGCTTTGAATTGTTTTGTCAGGACTCCTGATTGTTGATCAATAACATAGCTGCTAACCTGTGTTTTGCATCCTAAATAGTATTTTTCTTGTGGTGAAATTAAAATGTAATAATCAAGATTAAAAACATTGTCCAACTTATTTGATGTATGACTAAAAAGTTATGTTTTCAGCCTCTCAAATAATCCCACGAATGAAGGCAGAAACAGCCCACAGGACATTAAATCTCTACTGACACCAATGATAATTATAGGTATCATAAGTCTAAGTGGCTACTGCAGTTACTGCTGGTCCATCAGACATGTGTTAAAAATATGTTTTGAGTGGGTGGCAGCAGGTGCAGCTCTGGTACTGTGGTACAATTGAACAAATCCGAGAAACTTGTACTAATAATTACAGACTGCTTTTTAATCAGAGCCAGTGTAGCTCAGTTGTCTCAGAAGAACATAAAATCTCTACTGTACAGACCCTGAATACTAAAGGTTTGCCTGAGTACTGTTACTATGGTGAACCTATTCTCAATTAAAAGCAAAATTACTTTTTTTAACAATCTACTTAAATAAGGGTGAAAATAACTCATTTTAGATTCACTTTGAGTAAACATGAATTGGTTATTTTTTATTATGACAATGGTTGCCAACTAAATATTTAATTTTGATTTGAATTTCCCACAATGTGCTTTAATTTTGAAGTACTGTTTATAAATCAAAACTGAACCCAAAAACTCACCACAGCCACACTTGCAGTGTAATGAAACAACAGATCTGACAACAATTTGCAAAGAGAATAAAGGACACAGGAGGAAGTGATGTTCAGGAAATCAATTAGTGGCCAATCTTAGTGATCCACAGTTTTAGCTGTGTGAACTATTTTCAATTTAGCCAATTTATGTTTGAGTTTTTTGTAGTTGTTTTACAGAATGTAAAAGAACTGTCCAGTGGACAATTTACCGTGTTCCAGAGTGATGGAAGCATCAGTGTAAGAAGAGAGGCAGATGAAGTGATGCACCCATCATGCCTAGTGGCTACTGTACAAGCCTGGGGTGGCAGTGCTATGGAATAACCTGGTCATTCAGTATATCCAGGTCAGCTGACCTCATTCTCATTCACCTAGACTTCACCAACTGCGTCAACCCCAGACCAAAGGTGGGTTGATGCAGTTGGTTAAGTCTAGGTTCAGCAATGTTGTGTTCCCAAAGAATGATGTCAGCTGACCTGGATATACTGAATGACCAGGTTATTCCATCAATGGATTTAATTTATTCCTGATAGCATGGGTACATTCCAAGATGACAATGACAGGATTCATTGGGCTCAAAATGTGAAAAAGTGGTAACACCTATTGGCCACCACATAGTCCAGACCTTAACCCCACTGAGAATTTTCAGGAAGTGCTGGAAAAGACTTCTAGCACTCACTTGACAGAATAGAATTTACCAGGCAGCATAAAGACAGGTACTCTATGAATACTGTTGGTGAGCTGATAATTAAAGTAAAGACATATCACTTATTTTATATTATGTTTTATTAATTTAATTTCATAATTGTCACCATGTTTTATTACTCCTCAAATCTTTGAGCTGGGATCAAATTCAGTCACACTGAAACATCACATGGTCATATGTGTATCCTTCATATTTAACATACTGTTCTTACCTGAACTACAGCACAATGATGCACAGCACTTAAAGTAAATAAATAAATTCATGACAAAATAATAGACTGGATCATTTTTTCAACAGTTTGTCCTGGGCCACTGCTGCTGTAGGGGCTGCAGCCCCACCTGTTGGTCAGTGTCAATCTATTCCTAACTTGAAATATCCCTGGAAAAGGTACCCCAAGTGGCCTTTGGTGAGTCAGGTCAGCTGTGTGGCAGCTCTGCCATCGGTGTGTGTGTGCTTGTATGTGTGAATCAGTAAAGGAGAAGCAGTGTAAAAGTGCTCGGAGTGCCAAAGAGGTAGAAAAGCATTATATAATGGCAGACCAGTAACCATTTATTAAAGATCTGTAGTGTGAACAGAAAGATGACTTAGGTCTTTTGAGAGCTGAAGTGGACCAGAGCAAGAATTACATACTCAAAAATAACTGTGTCCCTTTTCTCTTTGTCTCCTTTTTGGTCCACTTTAATGTGGCTGAGTTCTATTAAAGGGGACTACTGTATATGTGAAAACACCCTTTATGTGTACTTAGCTCAAAGACCATTGCATTCCAGTGTTTATGATGTCCCTGTAAGGCCATAAGACAGAGCTGCTGTATGTTGCTCCTCTAACCTGAGGATTAAACTCTAAACCCCTGCATCTACTCCACTCTTGCAGATAAGAGGAAGCAGCTGTAAGCACCGTAGCCTGCAGCCTGTCTGCATTAATGTTACATCTCCAGCACCTTACACTCACCATTACTAATTAATCCAAATCATGTTCCACAGTGCCTGAGCGCTTAGGCGTCTCGCCATGCCCCTGCACCCGACCAGTCGTCCTTAACAGGGAGAGAAGAGGCAGCCCCAGCCCCTTCCTGAATTAAACATCCTAATAATTCCACATAAGCATTTAGCTAATACATAATGCATGAGAGTGAAATCAGTGCAGAGGGCAACTGAATCAGGATGTTGACAGTGTGGCTTGCTTGTTTCTGTATGTGTGTGTGCACATTTATTTATTTATCAGGAATACTTGATGAAAGTGCATGAAACAGCATGGGGCAGAGGGGCAGCACTCCACGGAAACACTAATAGTAAGCAATGTAACTTCCATTTTAGGGTGTTTTGCTGTCTGCCAGCTGATAATTTTTTTCTATTCCCACAGGAAAGAGAAGACAACCTGAATTTATGCAGAGAGGGTTCCTTTTCCAATACAAGAGAAACACAGAGCAGAAAGTAGATATAGTTCTACAAGAAGGAAAAGAGGTTGTGTTAAAGGAAAGAAGAAGAATGAGATCCCTACAACACACAAATAAGTTAATGATTTTGGCATGGCCCCAGAATGTGAGCATGTGCTGTGCTGTGATGGTATTAGTCAGCTAAAAACTGGAAATAATATCTGTTTAAAACATTTCAGGCAAAAGTGAAACTCCTGACAGGAAGTAATTTTACAGTCTGAATCACATGTAAAAAGACTCCCATTTTATTGTGTAGACTGTTGACTACTTTAATTTTAATTAGTCCATTAAGAGCTTGTATTAAGTTAGTCATATCAAGAGTTGTATGTGGAAAAACAATGCCACTGCTATACAAACTGTACAAACGATAAGAAAACCAATTAGCTACAGATGGAAATAGAAAACTCATTGTAGCAGACTGAAAAACTAGACAACACAATCTCTCTCTCTCTCTCTCTCTCTCTCTCTCTCTCTCTCTCTCTCTCTCTCTCTCTCTCTCTCTATATATATATATATATATATATATATATATATGTTATGTATTATTATGAGGTTCTTTTTGGTTGCTCACCTCCTGTTTCATGTTTCCCTACAACACAATGGCACAGTTATGTCTATGATAGCTGCCTGATCACATAAGATAGAATATGTTGTACTTTTAGGAAAAATCCAGAGATCTAGAGCAACAGAATTTTATAGGTCCCTGAATTGGAGAACAACTTTTATGTCAGAGAGAAATATATCCCCAGCTTATCCTGGTCTTGTATTACAAGATTTTTTAAACAATTATATTTGTATTCATAGTTAGAATCTTATGAATGCAGTATCATCATCAACTTCATTGTTTCCATCAAAAAGACATTAAACATTGAAACCCTAGTAATACTATAACAATACTGTACAGATGCTAATATTTGACTGTGCTTGGTAAAAGAAGAGACAACATAATTTCCTGTCGCCATCTTTGTTTTTATTGAGAAGAAATTGTCATCCCTGTGAAACCAAAATTATACTTTTCCAGCACTGAACCAGATTATTTGTATTATTTATTATTTACTTTATTTTTTCGAGTAAACCAATTGTGAGTCATATAAATATACTCATATAAACAGGAAACCTGGTTATTGTAATCGGGATAGGGGATTAGCCAAACTGGGTTTCCCCATGTAGATTTCTCCCTGAGAACTCTGCCATGTAAATGCGTAACCAGATTTCTAACCTGCTTTTTACGAGCACATGTGATAAGTGCAGCTGGATGAAAGGGGAGATCGTTACATGGAAAAAGGCTGCCTCATTTTTAAGTCAAATCCTCCCAGAATACGACTAAAACTGAAATCAACACAAAGTTTCCAGAAGAAATCTAAATAAGTCACTTTTCACTGTGCATTCCTTTTTAATTCAGTTTGTGCTGTAAAAAGTAGTCCTGTTTCTGTCTGTGGGGGGAGCTTTGTGTCTCTCTCACAGCAGTCGGTCACCTCCCTAGACACACTGAAGTGGTTAGGAAACATCTTTTCTGTCTCCATACAATTACATTCTATGAACCACACTTCCAAAATTAGCCCAGAGCAGAGGAGCAATCAGATAACTCTTTAGCTGCATGAATACTCAGATTTCCAGTAACCAGTTTTATCATCATTCCATCGTTACCTAAGAAACCTGGTTTCTCTCAGTAGCCTGGTTACTTGGTTAATTACTCCCCACGTGTTGATTCAGGTCAAGTAAATGGTAAATTGTAAACGATCTGCACTTATATAGCGCTTTTCTACCTAGCTGGTACTCAAAGTGCACACACACACACACACACACACACACACACACACACACACACACACACACACAGTGGTTTAGTATAAAACTAAAAACAACAAAACACTCAAGGGTTTTATAAACCCCAGGATTACTGGTTTGATTCCTGGGTTCTCCTGGCTATATGCTGAGATGTTCTTGGACAAGACGTCAACACCCCACAGTAGCGCCGTCATCTACTGCAGCTGTCTGCAAACAACAATTTCCCCAAAGGGATCAATAAAGTGTGTTGTAAATATTATTATTATTATTTACATGATTCACTGAATGTGCTTAAGACTATGCTCACATTTATTACAAGTGCAGAGATTAAAAACACATTAATAGTTGTATATTACACAAACACACAGTGTGTGTGTGCTTGCATTTAACTGCTCTCACGGTGTGGGAACAGATTCATCTGGCTGTGCCATCTCATCGTCTTGACTGCACCTCTAGGGATCTCAGATGACCACCTCCTGTTCTCCCTCGCCACTCATACTCCAATCCATTTTTCCATCAAGCTATGTAGGCAGCCATCTATCCAGTCATCCAAAAACCCATCCGTCCCTTCTGGTCCCGTGTCCTGGCTAATGCGATGTGGCCATTAGCAATATGATTTTTTTTTTTTTTTTTTTTTTGTCAGAGTAGTCCATCTGAATAAATCCCAGTGGAAGTTTTGTAAAAAAAAGGCTTCAAAAACATGAATGGATGCATCTGTCACTTGTTTTGTACAGTTTTACTAGCTGGGTATATATCCAAGACACAACCATCATGGGGGTTGATACACATGTCCATGCTGTGATTATTTCTATCCGTGTGTGTGGGTACTGTATGTGTTTCTAATGTGCTTTTATTTTGCTGTACCACTGAATATGTCATCATGTGAGTTTGTACAGAGATGTGAGCATGTGTATGAACTTTTCTAACTTTTTATAGAATAGTACATAACTTTTCCCTGAGTATACTTTGTTTAAATCGGAAAATGCTTTAAAAAGTGTGTAGATGCTGTTGATGCCTTCTGTGACCCACACTCACTGAACAACACTGTCAACAGTGCAGAGCTATTTGCTTCTAATAATAAATAATAAAAAAATAAATGTAATAAATGTCTTTCCAGCATTCCTTACAGTCTTTTATCTCAGTCTATCCATGGTCTACAAGAGTGACTTTCTGCTCAGAATTCATCACAGTTGATGCAGCTTGCTATTGGTCGTGATTGCTAGTTACTGTCAAACATCATCAATGTTCTGCATGCATACATTGAACACTGGCCAATAACATTCAAATGAGCTGAATTGTGTTTAACATTTCATTTTTAGAAATATTGATGTGTTTTTACTGCAAGATAAGGCTTGGGCATAGGTTAAGACTGCAGATGGATCTGCAAGGCTAGGTGTTCAGAGTGAGGGGAGTGAATGGTACTGAAGACCCTCACATGTATACAAACAGCAAATACAGAAATGAATGCTTTCTTTTTTTTGTGTATATGTGCACAAGTGACAGTCACAGAGATCCTCCATCAACCCACTGCAGTCAATTAGAGCTTCGTCGCCCGGGGGTGACACTCCAAGACTTCAGTACACATCTCCACTTCTGCTTTTTCCTCACCTCCCTCCATTACCCAACCCAAACCCTTTTTCCTTTGGTTCTTCTCACTTTTCAGCTCAGCACTGTGACACCCACTGGAGTCGGGACTTTCATCCAGAGCATCACCTGTCACTGCCGTCGACTTGCCGTCTGTTGTTCTACCAGAATGAGGGAGGAAAGGAAGAGGTAGGGAGGGTGGTGAAGAGGAAAGCAGAGGGTGAGGGGGAGGCTGACATGTCAGTGATGATAAAGAACATGAAGAGGTGCACAGTGACACAGAAGAAAAGAAATTGTGATTTGAGGTTACATTTACATTTTACATTGTAGACATTTAGCTGACGCTTCTTTTCTGTTGAGTGATTTCCGATGAAAAAAGAGCTTCAGTTGTTGGATCTGCAGTGAAAGGCAGAAAAAAGAAGAAGTGCATTTTGTAGCACTTTATAAATTCAAAAATATGTTTTATGAGAACATAATCCATCTGTACACACACACACACACACACACACACAGAAAAGAAAACAGATATCTGTAGTTGCTAATCATAAGGGTTGGCCACACATGCCACAGAACAGAGTTTGCATGTTCTCCCCATGCTTACATCTGTTTCCCCCCACAAAAAGAAGCACTTAGATTAAGTGGTGACTCTAAATTTCTCATATGTCAGTGTGAATGGTTGTGTGCCTCTGTATGTTGGCTCTGAGATAGACTTGCAACTGCAGGGTGTACCTAACTTTTCTGGGATCAGCTCCAACACCCCATGACTCCTATGAAAGTTAATTATTCCACACCTTAGTTTTCATGGATCAATTCAATTACATTTTATTTGTATAGCACCAAATCACAACAGAAGTCATCTCAAGGTACTTCACGGTATAAGGTTTAAGACCTTACATAGTATAATTATATAAGAAATTATATAGAAAACCCAACAATCCCATTTGAGCAAGCTTTAGGCAACAGTGGAGAGAAAAAAACTTCCTTTAGAGGAAGAAACCTCCAGCAGAACCAGGCTCAGGGTGGGCCGTCTGCCTCGATCAGAAAGAACAGCAGGCAACAAAAAACAACAACAAGCAGTGAAAACACTGAGCAGGTTGGTAGGGCCAGTAACTGCACTTTGAAGATATACAGCTGCAAGGCCGAGGATACCTGTAGAAAAGTACAGAGAGACACAGAGAGGAGGAAACACAACTACAGGAGAGAGAAGACACAAAGTTAATGATGTGCAATGGTAGCATTTGAATAGAAGAGAAGAGGAGCTCAGTGCATCAGTAGAGGTCCCCCAGCAGACTAACCTGTAGCAGCATAACTAAGGTGGTGAAGTGTTGTGGACTACTGTATGTTTTTGTAACATACTCTAGTCTGATTACCGTGTTCACACCACAAAACGAACCGCACCAAGAGGGTAAATGAACTTGAGTTGGATTTAATTGAACTAAAGCCAGTAGGTGTGAAAACACTCTTAAATGTAGAGAGGGTGTCTGCCTCCCGAACCTGAACTGGGAGCTGGTTCCACAGGAGAGGAGCTTGATAGATAAATGCTCTGCCTCCCATTCTACATTTGGAAACTCTAGGAATCACAAGTAAACCTGCAGTCTGAGAACGGAGAGTTCTGCTTGGAAGATATGGAACTATGAGGTCTTTAAGATAAGATGGAGCCTGATTATTAAGGGATTTATAAGTGAGGAGAAGAATTTTAAATTCAATTCTGGATTGAACAGGGAGCCAATGGAGAGAAGCTAACGTAGGAAAAATATGATCTCTCTTACTTATTCCAGTCAGAACTCTGGCTGATCAAAGGTAGGACATCTTTGAGAAGTCTAGTCGGGATGGGATCTAAGAGACATGTTGATGGTTTAGATAAGTTAATTACTGAATTAATTCAGAATGATCTACTTGGAAGGAGCTAAGTACAAGTGAGGTCTGACAGATGAATCTAAAGCTGTTGTACATATGAGTAAATCCATGCCGTGTGCAGGGACGATCTGATAATTTTTTTTTCTCTAATAGTAATGACTTTATTTGTAAAGAAATTCATCGACTAATTGCTGCTGAGAGTTGAGGGAATACTAGGCTCAACAGAGCTATGACTCTTTGTCAGCCTGGCTACAGTGCTGAAAAGAAACCTGGGCTAGTTCTTATTTGCCTCTATTAATGATGAATAATACGTGCTCCTAGCTTTATGGAGAGCTTGTTAAACTATCTTTCCAGACTAGGCAAGATTAATCTATTTTAGTGAAATGCCACCTCCTTTCCAGTTTACGTGATGTCTGCTTTAAGCTATGGATTTGTGATCTTCTTTTTCAGAGGGGCAACAGTATTGAGTATTTTTCGGAGTGAGGCTGCGGTGTATTGTGAATGAGATAATCAACTTGTACTGGAGTAAAGTTAGGATCACTGCCTTCCTCTGTGTTGGTACATCAATCTGAAATAAAATATGGAATCAGTTCCTTAAATTTGTCAACAGCATTTTCAGATAAACATCTACTTCTCAAGTTTAGTACTGTAAATTAAAATGAATTTTCCAAAAACCTCTAAACTTTCCAACTTCTTTTCATTATACAATTTTAATCATCTGTATCTTTGTTTTCAAAAGGAAAGATGCAAAACATTTTTTTTTTCTCTTTGAGCTTTAGTATGTGCAGAGATGCGTTTTTAAGATGACAAAAATCACTGCACATTGATCTCATTACTGCCTCTGAGTGTCGTTACAGCTATCAGAACCTCAGCATATTACATTACTGCAGGTAATTCAGCTTGCATTATGGAATTATTTAACGGTTTATTGTTTTAAAGTGAGATACTGAATCCACTGTTGGAAAATGTGATGCCTACGCTACCATAGCAGTGAAATCCTGTACTGGAAAGAAAAGTGATTAGCTTCCCTGAGGGATTTGCTCATGAACTGATTGCATGGATTGAATCATTTATATTGGCGTACTAATGATAAAATCCATGTGTACTCTAAAACGGTTATAGAAAAACCTAATTGGAAAGCCTAAATTAACCTCTTCACAGAGCAGAAGGTTTGGCAGGTACATCATTATAAACTCATGTTGTGTGGGCATAATTTGCTTAATCATACAGAACTTTAAATGAATTTTCCAAAGATACCAAACACTTCTTGTCAGCCAGAGTTACACGGATCTGTGGATAAAATTCTACACAATGTATTTAGTTTTTTCCGTGCAGCTGTCCAGTTATGAAAGTGTTTTCATGGAGGCACTGATGTGTTCTGCACAGGACAATCAAAAGTCCTGAGGTGGTTGAAGCCTAAACTTCAGGCCTCGCTGCCCCTTGACAGTTTCTATCTATGTACTATATGTACAGTATGTCACACTGATATAGCTGCTCTTCAGCCACATTGTCAGCTTGCTAAATCTCGGTTCCCCATGACTGAGAGAGAAGGCAGCGGTGAAGGCATCCTTTCTACCTTGATCAAGCTGAAGTCATTGCCTAAAGCGCTCTCGGCGTCTGCCAAGCATTTCGACTTTGCTGTCACTTCGCCACTGTGTATAACACCTGATGAGAGATTGTTTGTTTTATACTGCAATGTCAAAAAAATGTCAACAACAACAACACAGGATAACACACTGACCCGCCTAATGCTCATGGCTGCCAGGTTTCAACTGGTCAACTGATTGTCTGCATGAATGTTATTTTCAGCTAATCTTATTAACTAGAAATGTGTTTGATATGCAAAGCTATTACCATTTTAATTAAAATGTTAAATCAAGTTTTCTGCTGCTTTCGTCTAGACTTTACCACATCTCAAGGCCTGGCTGGGCTTTAAGAAGTCTTGAAGTCAGGTTTGTTGATTGTTCACAATTGTGCATTTAATGGTTCCACCTACAGGTGATTTAGAGCAACTGTGCTGCCTGTGTGTGAACATATTTGGCCAATACACTTACCCTTTAATCAAAACTGTACTGAATGAAAAGAAATAACTGAGCGGCTTCAGGTTATCACTCTTATCTTCTGTTATCAAAAATTCACTTAAATGAAATTCTGATGTACCCAAATGCCACCTCCTCCCCACCCATCGTCTTTACTGTACATCCCTTATGTCTTCGTCTGGGCCCAGTCCTTTGGGGACACCACATGTGTGGGACCAAGGATGCCACTTCACACACTCATATGAGTGACTCCTGTACCCACCTCCTTTCTTCCACACCCTCCTATCTCATTGGAAAACACTAAGCTGCTTATCTCCCCTGTGGGAGCCATTATTGTGAGGGCCAGAGAACTGACATATTGATTTCTGACGTTTTTTTTTCTTCTCTCTCCCCATCAGGATGTGTGGCTGTGGAGACAGGCTAGTACAGGCAGTCTTATCATTCAGGCTGGAAGCCTGTTTTTCACTCCACAGCTCACTGCAGTCACCTCCCTGACAACCCCCTACACACAGAAATACTGTCTACTGGAGCAAGGAAGACACAGACACATTTACAATGATGGACCTGATACTGCTTTAAATGAATAGTATGCCAATTATAATAATAATGTGTTTTTTCCTTTTTTGCACTGTCTCGTTACACAGCTCTACCTTGTAGCATGAGCAGCTGCAACATTACCATGTTCACAGATGTGTGCAGAACTCAGTGTCAGCCAGTAAACTGTGGACATAAACAAAAATTCTGGCATGCTAGTCTTTGTGCCAGGACATCATGAGGTATCCCAGTTTTAAATTATCTGTAAATTGAAATCACAACAGAAGTCATCTCAAGGCACACACACGTAAGATTTAAGACCTTACAGAGTATAATTGCATATAAAATGATATAGAAACCCCACCAATCCAATTTGAGGATATCTAGTGATTTTATAAGTAAAGGTAGCTAAACATCACTCCATCAGCCTTCAGCCTGTACTGTGGCCCGCTCTCTAGCTTTCTTTTCCTCATTTTACACCCATAGTACTTTCTGTCTTTCTCTCGCTCCATGTCTTTTCTCTGTCATTCTCTGCTTCCCTAATGACTACAATAATGAGGCTTTATCATTGGCTTTGACAACAGATGCTCAAAATATTCGCTCTCTAAATCTCTCCCTCTGTCTCAGTCTTTCTTGCTGCTTAATCTTCACTTTCTCCGTCAGAATCATTGTTATGATTCTTCTTTTTATATCAGACAAGACATTCATCAGAAAATTGGAACCTCATTACTTCCCATAAGCATCTTTTTCAATCTGTCTGCTCTGACTTTCACAAGTTTTTGGAAGTCCACTTAACTGTCTGTTTCATACTCTGTAAAAGAAATCCTGCTGTTCATGAAAAAAAACACAACAGTTAAAGCATTTAATACTTATATACCATATCTACTAAAGTACATTATTTATTAGGATAATCAAAATAATTTGTTTATACATACTGGACTAGTATCTGAGACTAAGAATCTTTAGTTTATCCATATATAGTGACTCAATATGACTTTGATGCTGCTTTCCCACATCTGAAATGAAACAGCATGAAGGCATCAGAGTGACTGGGACAATTCTCACTACTGCAACTTTTTGTGGCCATTTTCTGAACCTGGAAGTGCATTAAATCAGTAAAATAATATTTTTGTGATAAAATGCATTATTTTATTTACATTTAAAGTGTAATACACATGTTTTACTTTACAGTACATGTTGACAGGAAACTCCTTAAGTCTCCTGAAGATGAGACTATGATCTTTCCCTAACCCTAACAAAGGTGCTTTTCTTGCTCCAACCTAACCACACACAGGACTGCAGTTGAACATAGTCACACTTTATAGACACACTATCCACACTATACCCAAAACTTATGTTGCATCAGAACATAACCCAGTCATTGATTCTATTCTCTACAAAAACTAGTTGTTGCAGTTTAGTTAAGCAAAAATTTAATTTTTTAGGAGACAAAATTGTGAGGAGGCTCTAACTAACTGATATGACACATAAAATTCCACTATACAGAATTGTGTTGATACAGGATATGATAATATTGTTAATTAACCACACATGACGAGAGAGTCTATACATTATTTTCTGATTTTTGTGATTGGAACTGGACATGTCAAAACATCTAGCTACTCATTCTACTGTTTTTAGGGTGTAGAAAGGGATGGTGGAGTTGTGACCATTTAATATATTCATAGATTCATAGATTCAGTCCAGCCATTGGGCATATTCAGGTCAGGGAAGAAGTTAGACATGAAGCATACATTTGTCGTCTCTAATCAATTTTAGACCTTCGACCAAATAAGCTACTTGGATGAGTAGGGACTTTTTGACCTAGCAAGAAAGTCGAGTTGCCTATGACTTGCCAATGCCAAATAACCTTACCTGTATGACTGAGAATCTTCACAATCTTAAGACGTGAACATGATCTATTTTAGTTAGTTATCTGAACTCAACATATTTAAAAGCTAATACATCCAAAATGACTAAAATGTCAGCTTACTGAATTCATAATACAATCATGCATTTTTACTCTTATCTAATTTGCAGTTTGTGTGTATAATATCTTTATTGTTATCTAACAGGTATCCATTAAATAAAAACTCATTCGGGTGCATCACCAACTCTTTCTGGACTGGAGGACCAGTCGATGTACATGTTTCTCTGTACTGTATTGTGCTTTTCCCTACTTTAAAGAGGGCCA
Organism: Anabas testudineus; assembly: GCF_900324465.2. Taxonomy (NCBI): domain Eukaryota; kingdom Metazoa; phylum Chordata; class Actinopteri; order Anabantiformes; family Anabantidae; genus Anabas; species Anabas testudineus. The sequence goes on along the minus strand of NC_046619.1, from coordinate 1,429,927 downwards.
CTTCACACCTTTATTGGACAGCTTTTTTTCTCTTTTTCTTATGACATAGTTTCACTTGGTTCTCAATTTTTGTATTGTGTTAAAATACTTAGTACTTGAAGTACTGCAAATGAACCATATCCTTTCCTCTAACTGTGAAGAACCAGTAATATATCACTTTGTATTGTTTAATAATGTATATAGATACAAAAATAGAGGCACCTCAACTGTCCAATGTCATGCCACAGTTACCATGAAATGTTAACATAACAGTTATGTTAATGCAGTCATTAATTAAGGAAAAAAAAATGCATGAATGTGCAGATATTTCCACGTCCTTGTCTTTACATATCATATGTATGTGGTATTAATATGAATGTATCATTAATGAGCTGTAGTAGTGCTTTCTTCCCCTCTAATTAGAACATTTTATAGACTAGTGATCTAAAATCTCTGTGTTGTCCGTACACCATTTCCTCACTGTTCATCTGAAACATGTTAGAGATGCTCTGAGATCATTCTTTCCCCACAGCAACAGTAAACAAGCAAGTAAACTTTTGGAAGCCCCTACACACTTATGTGTTCTTATTATGTTTAATAGTTTAATCTTTTTCATTCAAGTTCAAAACGAACAACAATTAGTATATTATCAACAATTAATTACAACAATCAAATTTACATGTTAACTTCAAGTTCCATCAAGTTAATCACCCTTTGTTGCAATAACTGCTGCCAAATCAGAGGCATTCTACTGATTCGTTTTTGTAGATATTTCTGTCACGGTTCCAGTTCCTCCTGCCTGTCTGTCCCTCATTCCCTCATTTGGTCTGTTTCCTGGACCGTCTCTGGAGCTCTGATCTTAGCCTCGTGGACCTGTTTGCATATTGCCATTGTTGCTACTGTTTTTGCATGTTTGCATGTCTTTCTTCCCTGTTCCTTGGACTTTGGGATTCCATTATCCTCAGGAGTTGGATTTAGTATTGACTGTTACATTGTGCTTCTGCAAGAAACTGTAACTCCTCCCAGCTGGTCCCCTGCAGAACTCACTATTCTATCACTCGCTCTTTTTGTTAAAATAAACCTTTTAAACTCATTCTCACCTCAGTCTTATCTTTGGCAATGCAGTCTTTTGTCTGACTCGTGACATATTTTCTCTCAGATCTTCAGCAGCACTTCCCAAAGATTTTGTGTTCCTGAACACTAGCTTCTCCCACACCAGCTTGATGAGATTGAGATCTGCTGATTGAACTTGCTATGCCATCAGCAGCTATTTACTTCTCCAAATAATTCTTACACAATCAGGAAGAATGTCTGGGGTCGTAGTATTGCTGCAAAATCGAGTTATTTCCAATCATTCGTTGCCCAGAGGGAACAGCACGTCTGTTCAGTTCAGAGTGGTATCCATGCTGATTTAGAATTGCCCACTGCAACCTTTCTTTCTGATTTGCCAACCTTAGTAGAGTTTTTTTTTCTTCAACTCTGGCCATGAGACCAGCTTACCCAAGCCTCCTAGATTCAAGATTCAATAAACTTTATTAATCCCAGAGGGAAATTGTTTTGTCTCAAAACAGTTGTTCTCAACACAGACGGACAGAAAGGGAACAACAACCAGGAAAGAGCCAACACAAATGTGTGTGTGTATATATATGTATATAATATGTGAGATGATGGTGGGAGGGATTGTCCAGGATTGAGAGGAGTTTGGACAGCATCCTCCTCTCAACTACAACATGTAGAGGGTCCAGCTCCACCCCCAGAACAGAGCCAGCCCTCCTAATCAGCTTATTTAGTCTGTTAGTGTCTGTCACCTTCATGTTGCTGCCCCAGCAGACCACAGCATAAAAGATGACACTGGCCACCACAGACTCAAAACATCCGCAGCATGGTGCTGCAGACGTTGAAGGACCTGAGTCTCCTCACTAAGTACATCTCTGAGCCTTCCTGTACAATGCTGCTGAGTTCTTAGTCCAGTCCAGTTTTTTGTCCAGGTACACTCCCTTGTATTTGTATTCGGACACGACCTCCACCTCCTCCCCCTGTATAGAGAGAGGGATGACAGGACTCCCTGATTTCCTGAAGTCCATCACCAGCTCCTTTGTTTTATTGATGTTCAGTTGAAGATGGTTGAGTCCACACCAGTCAACAAAACTGTCCACCACTCCACGGTACTCCGTGACATCACCACCCTTAATACATCCTGCAACTGCAGAGTCATCAGAGAACTTCTGAACATGACAGGACTCTGAGTTGTACCTGAAGTCTGAGGTGTACAGGGTGAATAGGAATGGAGACAGAACTGTCCCCTGTGGAGCACCTGTACTACAGACCACAGTGTCAGACACACAGTTCTGCAGGCGGACGTACTGTGGGCGGTTAGTGAGGTAGTCCATGATCCAGGAAATCAGGGGAGTGTTATCCTCCAAGTTTTTTAATTTCTCTCCCAGCAGTGCAGGCCGGATGGTGTTGAATGCACTCGTGATATCAAAAAAACATGCTCCTCACTAAGCCCCCAGGCTTATCCAGGTGGGTGTAGGTGCGATGGAGCAGATGTATGATGGCGTCATCCACTCCAACTTGGGGTTGATATGGAAAATTGGAGGGATCACAGTGTCTGTGCACACTTTTTTTAATCAACAGTTCTGAAAATTTAGGAGCAGTCTGCATGTTTTGTGACTTTTTGGACAGACACGGGCCCTCCATTGCATTTTCTGTCCTGATCCAGTTGCAACATATCTCTGGAGACTGTAGTGTACACCTATTTAATGCATTGGCTGGTATATGTTTTGTTGCTCATGTGCTAATTAGCAGTTTTAACAGGTTACTCTAGCTGTGTTCTCTGAAAGCCTTCCATTGTTTCAGAGGCTAAGCTAAGAACATGTTAAGAAAAAGCACTATTATTAATTTATTAATGAATTAATGATGTGTTGTCTGGAATTCAACTAAAACTTCCCTCACTTTAAAGTTTAATTTCAAGTCAGACATTTGAAACTATTTCATGAATCATTGAATCATTCATTGACAACCCCTCCTCCTTGACTTCACTTTTCAACATCACATTTTCCCGACAAAACATGAAGCTAAGGCAAATCTTTTGAAGTTGGCACAGTTCCTTTTATTTTTGTCAGTGCGCTGCTGATTCCTTCCCTTCATCTTAGTTTGTGGTTTCAACCACCCCATTTTCTTCTTGTGGCAACCAGATGTGAATCAACTCACCCATGAAATGCCATCATCCATAAATGATCCCAGTAAACCAGGCTGATCAGGGCTGTTAAGTGATGGGCCATTAATCCAAAAACACAAAGAAAGAAAAGTTGATGATGGAACACTGTTGGTCTCTCTTATACTTGACCTCCTCTCTTTCATATAGTTTTCCTCCCTTTCATTTCACCACACATCCATTTGCCCTTTCATCTTTCTATCCATCTGTTGCTGCAAGGAGAAGGAGGGGGCCTGGGGAGTTTTTATCCAGAATCCACAATCACCTCAGTGCCTGGGGGTTGCTGGCATGTATCTGTGTGTGTAAGCTGTTTTCTGTTATTTTACTCTCCATTTTGCTATTTCTTTCTCATTTTTCATCACAGGGTTTTGCTCAGTAATCAGCCTCCAGTCAGATAAGGCCCTGATAAGCCCAGTGGAGGAATCACATAATAGATCTGAAATTTCTTGGCCGGTTTGGAGGTAATTACCAGATCTTACCTTTTAATTCTGCTGGCAGTTCCCTGTGATCTGTGGAAATGAGGAGGAATGTAGCGGGAACCTCTTTTAATTGGTTTTTAGATGACTTTCACATGAACTGTGAAATTGTGGTAATCAACAGAAAGAACAGCATCTAGATAGATTTTAGTTAGTGCATCACTTGCTCATTCTTTTTAGAATAAGAAGGTGAACACAGGTGAACACATGCAGAAATCTCTTATTTCAAACCACTTTCACTACCTTGATAACAGCATCAGCCATGATGAACCCCTCAGAGGTTCTGAAAAACTATTTAAATGATAAACTAATAACTAAACAGATATAACAACTAATTATATATTTTACATGAAAAATAGATTCACAATTTTGAAGTATGTCTTAAAACGATAATTTTGAAGACTTTTACTTATACTGTCCGTCTAGATTAAGCACTTTCAAAGAAGGTGATAGCGGTACCTGTAGAAAATTGATGTTATCGATTTTAGAAACACATTCAAATACAAAACGTGTTTGAATGTGTTTTTTTTTTTGTGATGAGAAGTTGAAAGAGTAACACAGAGGCTAGAGGACAGGTGGGAGTAGACCTTAACCATAGAGTAGAGTAGAGTAGAAGTATACAGTTTAAGCATAATAACAAACTACTTTTTGGGCTACGACCACTTTATGTGGCTGCCTCCATCTCACAGCTTGCATCTCGTAGTCATAACTACTCTGTCCTACCAACCAAGCCTATTCTCAAGTGGGTGCCCCCACAGTCAGGCTATGGTTAGTGAAGCTCAGTTCACATTACTACAATGACTACAATAAAATATTATCAAAAAATTCAACCTTATTGAAACAGAAAGGCTAACTGCTGTGGCAAGAAAAAGCTAGTAAACCCTATGGAATTTCAAGGTTTTCTGCATTACCGTGTCATAAAATCTCATCTGAGTCAGTATTAACAAATATATTGTGCCTAAAATAGCAACACAAAAAAAATTTGGATCAAAAGCAAGCAAACTCAAAAAGTTAGAGTGGTTTTGTCGAAGTAGCTCTACTCCAAACTCCAATTAGCTTTTTTGAGGCCATTATTCAAAGGGTTCACATATTCTTCCACTTGCACTGTGAGGTTCTTATGGTTGTGGTTCTTCTCAATAAAGACATGAAAGATCAGATTTTCTTTTTGGAACATAGCTAACCTGGTTGTTCAAACACGCTTCACAAAATAAGCTGCAGGTTAATAAAATCTCAATTACAGTCAGTATTGGTTGGTTAGTGAACAGTGAGAGGTTTTAATTTTAATCGAATGTGTGCTTTGGATCAGCACATAGACTTAGAAATGATAGGTAATAATAAAGATCTGAAATAAATTACAAAATATTCCTTACATTTTGATCCTGTTCATGCTAAAATAAAGTAATATGTTGTAAATTCAGATGTTCAACAGTTACAAAAATATAAGGTAAGCCCATCTCAAACTGATGCGTCTCCCCTCAGTGTAAATGTTCCCCTCGGTGAGCATTTACACAGAGCCAACTACCAAGCATCTCCATGAAATCTGCTCCTCAGTGTGAGCGGGGTGTTTTGTCAATATTAGATGGTTGGAGGGCCCTGAGCTTGGCATCATAGTGGGCATCACTGCTATCTCTGGCACAGTTCTTATTGAATTGTTTACCCTGAGACAGAAAGAGAGAGGGGAGTGGGGGAGGGAGAGAGGAGGTGAAGGCAGGGATGACTGTGTGGGTGTTTGATGCCCTCCATCTTTCTCTGTCAGCATGGCTTCTCCTCTCTATCTAAACCTGCCAGGGCACCAGCTGCTCCCAGAATGGCATTTCCTAAGGCACAAGACACTTCATCTCATAACTACCCCCTCCTACCCATCCATCCAGCCAGCCTGTTCTCAAGTGGGTGCCCCCGTGGCCAGGCTGTGGTTAGTGATGCCAAGTTCACACTGCTGGAATGATTGCAGTGACAGTGGTGTGTTTCTGCTCATTCCCAGAGACTTGGCTTATCTGGTCTGCTTCAACAAGCCCCGTCTCTGCCGGCTGGAGACCGACAGGTTGGCTCATCGATTGGATTGATTTACAGGACAAGAGGTTTAGAAAATGACTGCAGCATTTAAAGAGTGCGTTGAACTCCGTCCACACTATTTGAGGCTATGTCTGTTGAACAAAAGCAATCGTATCCCTCAGCTCACTAATTTGCCACTATAAATGAAATGCACCATAAACTTGATTATATTAAAAGGTGTTGTGGCTGTGCTTACAAACTCAAATGAATATTGTTCTAATAATATGTATCTGTTTGTTTTTTCAGTATAAAAATTGCAATGGCTCATGTCTCAACTCCTGGACAACAGGGTGCCTTTAAAGCAGCTACCATCACTAACTTAGCACAGAAATCAAGCAAATGTTATGCACAGTGAAGTAAAACATGTAGAATATATTACTGTGCCTGCCGCTGGCTGTTGACAGCACAGACATGCAATGTAAAAAGTCCTAGATTCGGAATGGCGTCATGTTTGTCTGTCCTCCAACTGCGCGCTGTCACTGGATGCTGCTGGATGTTGCCTTTGTCACTCTGTGTCTTTGATCGCTGGTGCCAGTGACGCCTGTCTGTGTCCTCTTTGAGCCCCATCTGTTTCTTAACTTAAGAGTTCACAAGTAGAGTCAATATGCTGCTGCTGCTTAGGGTGATGGCTGGAAGGAGACGATGACACATTCCTCCAAGTTAAACTCCCATGGAAGTTGTTTCTCTCTTACCCAACCCATAAGAGTCCCTCTTCAAGTAGTTCCTCTCCTGTATGGCAACAGGCGTTTGTTATAAGAGCACCCCGAGGGCTGTGACATAACAAGGTAATGGTTCGGCCATTGGGCAATGTTGGCCTACTTTTTGCAACGTATTGCACAGTGTTGGCACCAGTTGGAACCTCTGTCAGTGGCTTTTTTTTTTTTTTTTAACAGATAAGGGATTCAGTGATTGGCTGTTCAGCTCAGCCTATCATTACACAAGAAGAGAAATGCACCCCAGCGTCATTTTCATCTTCTAAAAAGATATGGATTAGAAGTCGCTATAAACAGTCTGTGGTTAGAAAAAGTTGTGTGAAATTACCTAAAATACTGCTTACTTAATACTATAAAAAGCTAACACTGCTTTGTTTACAGTTGGTGTATGTGTAGCTGAGTCTTCTTCTCACCCCTGACACCCTGTCATTTTACTAGGTTTGCTGGATGTTCATTACTATAATACATACATATTACATTACTTTTAGTAATAATACATTACTAATAGTAATTTATTACTATTAGTAAGACACAGATTGGATTTTGCATGAGGACACTCTGTTGAGGAAGAAAGGCTGGGAGGGTTCCCAGCTGATGAATTGGTCTACTATTGGTGTTTCACTGTAGTGATGTACCCTGTAGTGAAGAAGACAAAAGAAAACAGCTTTTTTGCAATATTGTCACAAGAAAAAATAACAATACTTATTAAGTAGATGACTACTTAATAACTGGGACAAACAACTGCAAGCCATTCTGAGGAGGAATAAATCCATCCTCCTTCGTGTGTTATTACTGTGTGTATACTCTGTGTGTGTCCTGTTGGAGGATGAATGTTACATTCAAGTGTTTCTCCATGCTCAGTTTAAAAGCGTTAAGTACTTTCCCCCTTCCTTTAGTCTCTTGTTTTGTCTCTCTTCTTCTTTTCCTCCCTCTGTCATTTTCTCTCTTTGTTGTTGGCTCGTCCTTTTATTTCTCCCACACGTCGCCCTCGCCCTCTCTCCAGCCTCCCCCCTGAAACTCAGATTAAAGGGATGATGCAAACTCCTCATCTCTTTCTCATGCTTGATCCTTTCTGAGCGAGTCAACTTGCCAGCGGCCCAGAGAAGTCGAGAAAGTGTCTTTTTATAGCCGGTGTAAAAACAAGCACTAGCACATATGCTTTTAATATCCATGTGCAAAACAAAATGTGGCATTAAGCTATGCACACATTCCACCCTGGAGTATTAGGTTGCTGTGTGTCACTGAAGATGTTCCATAGACATTTCTAACAGAATTCACACCAGTGAAATGCTTCCAGATGAATACTCTTGTGCTTTTAAAGCCCTTATTAACAGTTTATTGCTATTTTTGTACTGCTATCATAAACACCTGGCTTTTATATTTTAATGATGTACTGTATATTCGGCACACACATGCACAGTTCAAAGTTGTACACGGTGCTTCACACAAGTGGCATGCTGGTAAGCTTTTCTTACACCCTCCTTGTTTGTCACACAGACAGTTTGTGTGTGAGCTTGAGGCTGTTTGTATGTGCATTTTATAGAAGCATGAGAGAAGGAGTGGCCCTACAGCATTTAGATGATTTACAATCCACATTAACACGTAAATGTTTTGCATACTTATTTTAATATTAGCTTTTCACAGATTGGTCAACCTCTTCTGACAGTCTCTGGCTCTCGAAGATGATTTTTTACCCCATTTATAATGTTATTGACATGTTATTGTTGACATTAACCTAACTAGTTACAAAATGTTCTTTTCCTTGTTACTACCACATACATTTCAGCCTGTTGTTGCCTGTGTCCCAACGTTTCTCAGATTTGTTGCTGCCATAATTTCAAAGTTTAAATGTTTGATATACACTGCCACTTTAAAAGGAAATCACCACCTGGATTTAACTAAGCAAATAGGTAAGAATTGGATCCCACTGGATAATTACTGCATGGATGATTATTTTTCAGCTGGCAACAAGTTATATAACCCTAACTGATGCAGTGAGTAGCTTCTCATTACTTAAACAATAATGTCTGAAGACACATCCTGTGGTCGTGGAAAAGATGTTAATCTGTTTCAAAAGGGTCAAATTATTGGCATGAATCAAGCAAATAAATAAGACATCTGAACAGATCCACTATAGCTTGATTGTAACTCCATGGAGGTGTACAATTTTCAAATTCAAAGTCCACCACCACCACTTGTGGAGAGCCTTGAAATCCTTGTTTTAAAGTAAGAGCGTATTTAGTTTCATTTCAGTCGACATGACGATACCCATCCCCTTGTCAATCCTCAGAATCACACTTGTACATTACACGCACAGCAGAAAAGGGACAACTTTTTGCTTACATAAACTGAAGTTGATCTTGGATCGCTCCCACATTCTGTCATCCTCAAAATGCTTTCTGAGAACAACTGAGGTTAGATTGTGACAAAGGAAATCCACAGCGACAGAGAAAAGATAAGCTGTGGGATAAAGAGTCAGAGACAGGCAGTGGGAGAGAGAGGGAGACATCTTTATAATGGCAGGGTGAGCTCTGGCCCGCGGGTGGGTGGAGATTAAGAAATTCAGGTCCTGAGCCTTCTATGATTTAGGGAGATTTAAGTATCAATTTGAGATCCTTCAGATCGGCTTTGGTACGCCTTTCAAACTGAGGAGGGTAGAGATGGCAGGAGGGAGATAGAGAGACATCTAGACAACTTCTACTTACCATCAGATTTGGTTTAATCATAAGAGGCAGCATGAGTGTTACAGAGAGGACAATGAAGAAGGGCACCCAAAAGGACTGGAAGACATGAAGACAAGTGATTGACAATTGTTGTCATTTGATGGGAACGGGTGTTTAGGAGAGTTTGGACACCTTGTTGGGTTTCACCTTTCTATTGTTTTACAGCATTTAATCCCACTTCATTTAATCAGGGCACCGATAAGCTAAATAAGACTGAAAAGAGATCTCTACAAAGTCATTTAAATTAATTAAAATAGGAAACTGAAAATTACTGATTGTGATAATTCGCCAGCAACTCACAGTTTAGTAGAAGCACCTTTGGCAGTGATTACAGCACTGGGACTGTGCGGATAAGTCTCCCATCAGCTTTGCGTATCTAGAAACACTGCAAGCTCTGTCAGTTGGGATCGTGAACTGATGTAAACAACATTGTCTCTTGTATTTTCAGGACTGATGCTAAAGACAGCATTGTGCATGTACCCTATTCCTCCAATTTCTTCATGATGGATTTAACAATATTCATGAAGATATTCAGTGACTTGTAAATGTTCTTGTATCCATCCCCTGATTTGTACATTTCAATTACCATTTTGCACAGTTACTTTTGTCTTTATGAGTCTGCTCTAGTCGATCACTTATTATCAATTTTATATTTTTAAATAATTGCAGATGCATTTATTTTCAAAAAGTGTCACGATTCTATATTTAGTTGCCATTTTTGAGTTTTCACAGAGACATTTAAGTCTGAAATTTACAGTTCTACAGTTACAGTTCAGTATAAAAGGAAGAAAGTTTGGTCTTCAAGATCCTTTTTTCTGAACCATCTCTCAGTTATGCTCCTTGTTTTCTCTCCTCTCCCCTCCTATCCTCTCATCTATCCATTCAAATGCCACCATTGCATGTCTTTAACTTTGTCTTTTCTCTCTCCCGTAGTTGTGCTTCCTCCTCTCTGTCTCCCTCTCTCTGTATTTTCTGTAGGTATCCTGGCCCTGCCAACCTGTCCAGTGTTGTTTTTTGTTGCCTGCTGTTCTTTCACTCGCTCCAACTGGTCTAGGCAGATGGCCGCCCACCCTGATCCTGGTTCTGCTGGAGGTTTCTTCCTCTAAAGGCAATTTCTTCTCTCCACTGTCGCCTAGTCCTGCTCAATTGGCTTTGTTGGGTTTTTTTTATTTCTTGTAAGGTCTTAAATCTTAAACACTGTAAAGTTCCTTGAGATCTACTGTTGTGATTTAGTGCTGTTCAAATTAATTGAATTGAATGAAGTTTTTCTAAGAATGTACAACCCCAACTCCAGAAACGGAATTTTAAATCCTCAAGCTAACTGTAAAACAAATGTATACCCTATCATGTATGTTCATGTACTTCATAATCATGTACTTATTTAAAACATGACGGTGTTGAAGCCTGAGTGTGCGCGCGCATGTGTGTGTGTGTGTGTGGCAGGGCCTGCAGATGTCTGACAGGAATGGCAGCTTCCAGCTTGACTTGAGAAAAGGAATTTTCCCTGATGCCACAGGGCTTCAGTCACAGCCGAGTTTACCACCTGAAGATGATTTCACTTCTCCTCTCTATAATTTCTTTCTCCTGCTGTCATTCATTTTCTCTTCTTTCCCCTCAGTCTTTCAATCACATCTTCTCTCTCTCTCTCTCCTCTCTCTCTCTCTCTCTCTCTCTCTCTCTCTCCTTTGTCTCAGCCCTGCACCCCTTCCCCTGCCCCCTCCCTCTTTAATGAGGCACTATGGGGGGAAAGCATATGCTCAATTAGCAGTTGAAGCTTAGCAGAAGGGAACGAGACCCTACCAATTTCCTGTCTTCTCATCTTAGCAGAACACAAGCATGCACTCCAGATAAACACTTATTGGTAAATTTTTGTGGGAGCTACTAATACTACTATACTACTTATTCCCAGCATCAGGAGCGATTTAAAAAATATGCAGGTGTGTGTGTGTGTGTGTGTGTGTGTTTGCACATGTGCATGCACAGTATGTGTGGGCTACAAAATAGATTAAATTTCTGTATTAGACTGATTAATGCTGTTAAATGTATTTGCTTTGGCGTCTCAGCAGGAAACTCTGTCTGCTGTCTGAAAGCACAGCGAAGGTTAAGAAAAGCAAAACAAGACAGAAGAAATGAAAAAAAGACAGTGCTGAATTTCCAAAGGGAGGTATAGTTTGACAGAGAGAGGTCTGCTTGTCTTTTTGTCTCTTGTACTGAACTCAGGCCTTGCAGCTGGTGTGGAGGAAACCAGATCTACCCCTCTCCCCCTCCCCCATAATGCACCTCCCTGTCCACACACTTGAAGAATGACGAAGAGGTAGGAGGAAAAAATTCGGGAATAGGAAGTGATAACTCAAATGTATCCTAAACAGAGGTGAGTCTACAGTCTACGAAATGCTACACTGATGGAAAATTCATAGTTTTACAAAAGAAGTCGGTGCTTTACTGCTAAAATTTAAATCCTGAGAATAAAGTTGGAAAAATTTGACAATAATGTTAAAATAACTATTTTCCGAGAATAAAGAGAATAAAGAATATTCATAATAATAAAGTTGGACTGTTCTGAGAATGAAATTTGAGTTTTATATAATTAATAAAGTTACATTTTGAGATGGATGAGGCTCTTATTTGTGTCAGAGAGGTATTTAGTCAACTCTCTGACCATTTCAGAGACTTTGGTTAGTGTTTATGATCTATACTGCATTACAGAGATGTCTTTTCTGTTTAGCCTAGTCTCATTCATATACATACATATAGAAACATAATCAGTATAATATATTGCAGGACTCTTGTGTTAGATAGCATCAGCTTTATCTTGGTGTAGTTGTTATGTAGATGCATAAACAGCCACCTATGTGCTAATAGCCAAGACATGAACATGTGACAGATGGAATAAGATAACTCCTTTCATATTCTAAATATTCTGAGCTGAGGGGACGAGGACCCATATGTTGATTGAAGAGAGACAGCGTAGAGGTAGTGGTACTTGGACAGCTATGGGAATAGCCTTTAGAAGCCGCTCGGGACCTTCCTCCACCTCAGTGCAAAGGATTCTGCATCCATTTACCCAGATTGTTTGGTAATGAATAAAGGATTTCATGAAGTGATCGATAATTGTACAATACAAACTAGATATTTATGCATAGTTTTTCAATTTTTCTATTTTAATAAACGTATAAAAGTAAAAATAGACTAAATCACGCTGACATTTTAATGGACAATTAGAAAAGCTGATATTTAAAGAACTGCCTATTTAAAAAAGCATCCATCAGTAAATAACTTTTTAAAAAATGAATTAAAAAGTACAACAATAAAGTAAAAATAACTACAGCATCATAGAGTCTGTTTCATTCCTAAATAAAGTAGAGCATTTTCAAATTAAATCATAAACTCCATCAAGCACCAGGTAAATAAAAGTCAACTTCCATTTACAGTCAAACCACACACAATAAAAACATTTGTATATATCTTCAATATGTTTGGGGGGACCTTGTTGAGTGTGCAATGGAGTAATAGTGCACTCAGGACCTGAGTGCTGAAGGAGAAGCACGTCTGACACTCGCACAATATGTGCGGGAATCTCTCTTAAAACTGCAGAGGGAGCAGTCAGATTGTGAACAAGAGACCCTGCAATCAATTTGTCAGTCATGTCCTAACTCTGGCTGTGCAATGATTTGAGAGATGTACACAGGCTGCACAGCATATGGTGGGAATTAACAGGCAAGTCAGTTACAACATGGTCTATAGACAGGGTTCTTCTACCCAGCAACCCATTGCTTACAGTCAGAGTAGTGCCTCACGTGATTCATGTTCTACCTACTTTGATCTAGAACTGACATAAGAATGTAATATGTGTGGTAACATCAACCAGGTTTCTGCACCATTAAGAAGTATGTGTGCAGTCTTTAAGGCAGTGAGTTGAACTTGAACTGACATTACAGAAAAACAAATACAAAAAAGGGAGTTCACTGACTCAGTATCTCTGTATTTCAGCACTGGCTTAGAAATGTCCACAAAGACATTATAGGTTAGAAAAGGTTATTAAAGTGAAGCTGCAGAATAGACACAGCATCTGGGGTTACTCCAGCTGGAATAAAAGAAAAGAAGAATAAAATTAAGCAACATATATGCTTATTTACTGATTCTTTTACATGATGGACTCACATCACCACATGACTCTCTGTGCAGCAGGGCATCTGCACACATAGACACCAGGTGGTGCTCAAGCCTGCCCCTTTTGCCCTGTGTCTTTTTTTTCTATTTTTAATTTCATGTTAAAAAATTTTAAACAATTTTTAGCATGTGTAAGAGCCCATCAAGTGTAGAGTAAAAGTGTCTAAAAGCTCTAATCGTGAGAACAGACAAACCCCCTTCACAACAACCACCGTGTGGAATTCCCGCAGCCTGTGGAGCAGCTTCCCGGTTCCCTGTCTCAGTGACAAACAGGTAACCACAATATGTAACTCAATGTGAAATAAGTGAGAGCACCATAGACAGTGCATAAGAAAGATAGCAAAAAAAAAAAACCAAAACTGTTAAATGCTGTGTTAATTGCTGTGTGCTCCTTTAACTCTGTCTCACAGTCAGTTCATTTGCACCCTTTGTATTTATATTTTCAGACATTGAGGCTTAATTGGGGCGGCAGATAGCTCAGTTGGTCTATAGACCCCAGGGTTACTGGTTTGATTCCTGGTTATATGTCGAGTTGTCACAGTAGCGTCGTCATCAACTGCAGCTGTCCAAGGGGATCAATAAATTGTGTAATTATTATAAATAATAATAATAATAATAAATGTATTTATAGAGCACTTTTCTAAACATATGTTTAGCCATTACTTCTAATTGACATAGTGCCCATAACCACCAATTGGAGCACCGCTATGTATTATCATCATTATTCAGTTGAATGCCGCTCATTTTGTAGTAAATCTATCACAGAAGACAGTTTAAGTTTTACAACATAAGCAGTAGACAAAAGACAACAAGAAGCTGCTCTGACTTTATTTAGCAACATAATGTTTAGCTATAATTAGCCAAAGTTTGGTCAAAGTCTGGTGCCGTGTTATCCAGTTTGAATTCTAATCTAATCTACGGTTATAGAATGTTCATATTATTATTTGTTTAAAGCTAATTTTCGAACTAAGTGCACAATTTACAATTTTGTTCATAGTGGTTAATTTCCTGAGCACACCAGTAATGTAAAAGTACAAGTACAAAGAGACTGTGTAGAGATGTATAGCCGAAGAGCTTTGTTGTTGTAAAATGTGCATACGAATATGAGCTGAAGCTACTGACGTATTTATGTAAGTAATGTTCAGATTGTATTTTATCTCAGATTCACACGCCAGAAGCTGTTCTGGATCAATGTTCTACTTTGCCAGTCCCTCAATATATTTAACGACATTGGTAGTGTCTTGGTGGACTAACGACATCTTACTTGCTGCCACCATGTGACAAAAATCTGTAATTAACTGAACCTCTGGCAGCACACTTTTGAACTTTTTACATAAAATCCAAATAACAAATGATAAATTATACAATTGTGTGGAACAAATCAGTTAACAAACAAACAAATCAAACCAATCAGATCAAACAGTTAACTAGTCATCCAGAAACACATGAAATAGCCATTACTTCTAATTCACATAGTGCCCATAACCACCAATTGGAGCACCGCTATGTATTGTATATACCATGTACTGTGTAGTACTTATGATCGTGTTCATGATGCGTGCCATAATAAGTGATTACAGCTGGCTATTTCTTGTGCCTCCACCACAGTGAGTAATGTGATGTAGTGGCAAATTAGTTGTGATGTCATGGCTTGACAAACAAATACAAATACAATGATGGACAGTATTTTTGCTTACACCAAATGTACTCAATATGTTTCTTGTTTATATTCTGTGTATCGCAGCACAAAGCAAGCAAAACACTTGACTACTTTTAAGCCAACATTTTTTATAGCAACGTTGCACAACAGTTTGCTAAATTAGTTTACAGCACATAAAGCTGTTGTCAGGTGCATGGAGGATAGCATAGCATGATGCCATGTGTCTGACAATAACTGACACAGGACAGTTCCCACAGCTCACAGCTTCCACTACCTATGATGCTCTCATTCTGCAGGGTCCAATCTCCATCACAGTTGATGTAATTTCAGCTTGGACCGTCGTTATTTAAATGTTATGTGCTTTACAGAACTGTTTATGTTGACACACTCAGCTCTTCATTTTTGCAAAAGGGATTTTTGGAAAATCAAACAAACTACTTTTGCATAGACATGGACTTTTGTATAGACACCCACTCTGTGAGTCAAAGAATCAACATTTTTCTGGTGAGAGCTTGCATGCCACATTTTTTCTTAAACTATTTCCATGTGTTTCCAATACTGCAAACAACAGAGCAGTGATAAACATCTAATGTTGCCCCCAGCCCACCCCAACCAGCAGGTCATGTGTCCTGTGGAATGCAGAAACTCTTTTTTTTTTTCCTTTTCCCCCCTGCACCTAGAAAATAAACACATGAAACATGAAGTTTGGAGCTCAGCTTACTGTTCCAAGTGGTGTGTGTGTTGGAGTGGTGGAGTTTGAAGAGCGGGAGGGGTAAGATAGAGAACAGCTGTGACCTATTTTTCCCTCTCCTCTTTCAATCATTCCCTTCTTTTTTTCTGAGACTCCTACAGTTCTCTAGGAGCTCAAAACTTTACAGTATAAAGCTCTGACCTGCACAACTGCTGTGTAGAGTCACCACCAGCAGCAGAAAGGTCAGCTAACGCACACACACACACACGCACTGTTCCTTTAGGTTCTGACTAAGAGCGTCCTGTGAATAGGTTGCTGTCTGGGTTCAGTGCTCCTCTCATGTTGTCTTTTTGGCAACTTTATGGAAGTAAAATCAGTTTGCAATAAATCTCAAATAGCAAGACTTCACACCTCTGGATTTGCTAGAGCTGCTCAGTAGAAGGCATGTGCTGTGTGTGTACTCGTGTTCACGTCTGTTTCTTTAGCCGCACAGAACAGTCATGGTAGTACATTTGTTTCTAGCTATGAGGTTGCAGCACCAATAGCTCCACCTCTTTCTCCATGTTGAAGCTCTAATATGTTCAGAAATATGCTCCAGTTTCTGATCTCTCTTATCAAGCAGATCTTATCAAGCCAAATATTGAAAACTCTGCACAGTCCTCTGCCAGGTATGATAACAATACAACAAAGTGTGTTTTTAACTCTGCCGTCTCACACCTAGAAGGTTTGAATTCAGGCCAGCCAGCAGAGTTTGCACCTCCAAATGCTTGCATAGGTTTTCCCTAGGTACTCCAGTTTCCTCCAAAGACCTGCAGTTAGGTTAATTGGTACCTCTCTCTTGGCCAGGGTACGTGTGAATGGTTGTCTGTCTATGTGTGTGGCCCTGTGAAAGACTGGTGATCTGGTTACTGTGTACTTGCTCTCAACCAATGACAGCTGGGATGGGCTCTGCCCCCAACCCACCCAGTTCTGATAATGGATGTGTGACAAAAGTTGTAATTACACTGTGATTACAGACATTTTTTACATTTTCATGCTACATAAAATAGACACCAAAAACAATTGTGGTAGTTTGCACTTGTATTACTTCTACCTTTACAATTAATAAAGGCCTCCAGAACTGCTAGTGTTGTGATATTAAAAAAAAGTTCTAGAATGAAACACATATTTTAGGGGGTTTTCAATAAAATATTACATATTATTTCAATAAAGCAATCATTAAGGGTTGTTCTTGATGACAATCTAAAACATATCACTTCCATTTCTTTTTTTTTGTCCAGGAAAGCTCTACAGGCTTTGAACATTAACAGCAAATGAAGCTTTCATGAACTAAATATGGGTTGAAACAAGATTGGGTTACATCCAGCCTCGCATTAAGGTTTGATGGGACCTGGCCTACACTGCCACTAATGGCTCGTAATAATCAATATGGAGCACATGCCCTGTACAATGGTGCAATATTCTGTTGTTAACAGAGATTGAAAGATATTAACCTCACTATTCTCATACTTCTCTAATGAAAAACAAAATGTGAACTTGACCTGTGCTCAGCGTCAAGCACTTCTTCATCAGTCAAAAGGAAGTGAGCCTGGAGTCTGTTGTCCACATTTGGAGAGGCATTTTGCAGCTCCCACTCTCTCACCAGACGCTGTTTTTGTTCCAATTTGTTTCAGTATCTCTAGTTTTAGTTTTCATTACTCTCCAGATGTTTTAAGCACTGAATCATATAAACAGCCTAGCTTTTACAAGGTCAGAGGTGACATGGTTTCTATCCCAAGTGTTGGTTAGGATTCAGCAACCAATCAAGAAAATGCAACCAATTATTTACAGTATGTTGCATGTTTGGTATTTGAATGATTTAATCAACAGAGGGGAAGTATCATAACTTGTCTCTTATTTGAAGAGTAACATTTACTTTCTAGTGGTTAAGATTTTCTAATTTAATATTATAACATCTGTAACATCTTTATCTTTAACATCTGTAAGGCTGGTCTTTGCAGGCTGTTGGAGGCCAGTTTTAGAGTTCTTTAAGGTTCCAACATGCCCACTAAAGTATGTCTTTAGAAACATATATGAAACAGCACAGAACAAGAGATTGTTCTTGTTAGACACTTGGTAGACAAGTGTTTAAGTAGTTGTAGGGGTGGTCCCTTGGTGTAACCAATTTCCCAAAAGAGAGAAACGAGATATTTCACCAACTAGCATGATGAATATTTTCTGAGCTTTCTGGTGTTTGTTCTGAGCAGATTGACTGAAAGTGAATGGCCCCCTACTGTGATTTCTCCAGACAATAACCTGCTGTATTCAGGCATGTGCTCAATCAGATATTACCCAGTCATTGTAGGGTAATGTTCACTTGCTGGTAGGCTGGTAGGGTAATGAGAAGTTCAGGATTCCAGCACATTTCTGAAAATGACTTAGAGAATTTTGCAAAATCTGAAACCAGCATATCGTCGCACATCAGAAAATGAAGACATTTTTTTCAACAGTAAGAGGTACCATAGCATCATTGTTCAACTTGTTTTCAGAGCCAACTACAAGATTTTGGACATTGTTGCAAACTGGGCAGGTGCAGTACATGAAGCCAGGATATTGTCTGAGATGGGCCTGTTTATGAAGGATGTAATACTGAACCAACATACAGTATGTAAATCTAACCCAGATGTAATCAACCAAATAACTTATGTTGCACAATTGTCAAGCATTTTTGACCATTTAGGGCAAAAATTTGTGTTATACCAGCCACTACTGTGGTGCCATTATATGAGTTGGCAGTCACCATTTTGGCACTTGATGTCACACCTGCCATGTGGGGGCACTCTTATAAACAGTGCACATGTACTTTCCACATCCTCTCAAGTTGTTTTAGTCCCAGGTACATCTCCACCTTGTCATTCAGCTGTTTCTTTTTGATGAACTGCTACATCTTTCACTGCTGCCTGTCTTTCTGCCTACTACCATAGTGTCTGGTTGGTTAGCCAGCACCTTCCTGTCCATCTGGAAAAACTCAAAGAGGCACATACTTTTGGCACCATGTCAGTGTACCCACCTCAGCTGAATGCTTGAAAGTAATTTCACTACATTGAGCCACTGCCTATCAAAATATGTGTTTGCTCATTTCAACACTTCAGCACTGGAAGCTCTATCACCGTATTCTACACCAAAACAGTAAAAGCAGCTCACCACTAGTTGATCCACATCACAGACGGGGAAGACAGCTAATATAAAGCCTCAACAGCTCTGCGGTGGCAGCAGAATGAAACCAACAGTAAACTGGTGACTGTAGTGTCTGTTAACAGTCATCTGTGAAGGTCATACAGCTTCTTTAATCCTATTGGCTCCATTGAGTGCTGCCCAGTTGGCTTGAGTCGCTCTCTATTTGTCCATCCCTGAGGCTGGCTTTCTGCTGTGTCCTTGGACACTGTGCTCACACTTCACAGCTAGTATGGGTGTCCCTCTTCTCCTCCAAAACATGAACGCATATACACACACACACACACCGACACACACACACACAGACATCAGTCATAGCCCTCAGGAGTGAGAGGTGCAAGCCAGAGGCATTTCTATCTAATACAGCTGTACCAGCTACTGTGTTTATTCCCGGATCAGTTTAACACCTTCTGCTCTGCCCTCCACCCATCTCTCGCCCATGGGGAAAGGCAAAAGGAGTATGGTGTGAAAACACTGAGCCTGCTCTATGACACATATACACATATCCTGTGCCCCCCCCCCATGTGTGTGTGTGTGCGCGCGCGCATGTGTGTGTATATGTGGGTGGGTGCTTTTACGGGATCAAAGTTGGGACTTGATTTCCTCTCACCAAAAGTCTCCAAGACTGTTGGGTGCTATTATTATTTCAGCAATTGGGTCAAGAGGAGAATGGTTGTCTTTTGTACTGAAAAAGAGGTGCCTGATTGGGTGTCACAAAGGTTACACATGGTGATACTGCTACTTTTGTATGGGGTTACACAGAGACAACTTTGTGCAAGCTGTGCACTTTGTATGCCCCCATCCTTGGCAACTTCCTACATAACCTCTGGTAAAATCTATGTAGCTATACATGCAACAAAAAACAATACCTCTTCTCAAATGTGGATGCAGGTAGTTCTAAATATGTTTTTTTTGACTCTAAGCTATTTTTCTGGTGAATCAAAGCTGTTGCTGAGTTTGTCTGATACTGCCCAACCAGTTACACAGGTCTGTGTAGAGTTAATTTCCGATAACGTGCACAAATTCTATGCAAGGGCACCATGTTGCATATGCAACTGCACAAGTATATTGCTAATATATCTCCAGCCTATCTGATGCATCACAAATTAGGATTTGTGTAGTTGCATCTTGCCCATTGGATTCTCATTCTTGTTCTGTTAATTAATATTCACTTTCATATTTTGATTCAGATTTGTCCCACCACAGTGTAAATTTAATCAATTTAATTTGAATGCTATTTGAATTCATTTTACACTTTACAGTGTAAAATGTAAGTCACTGTGTTACCATGTTATCTTTAGCTCATTGGCAAATGCCAGCAATGTTTCTATAGCTGATGGAGATAGAAAGGTGTGTTCTTGGCCTGGTCCAAAACTGGTTATTGGTTATCTAGTTTTCTAGATTAGGCAGATATTGTATTATTTCTAGTAACTTTTCTCTTTCCCTAACTAATGTTGTGTGTCCTTCTGGCAGCATCTAACGGGCAAAAGTGAACGGAATAGGATTTTTCTTATCCCTTACATTTGTAAGTAAACTTTTAGTGACTGTCTTAAGACCCTGCTACCTTCGGACTTCTTGTTTTCTATCACTTCCAGCAAGCTCAAGTGTGATTTAGTTTTTACACCAGGGCTCAAAGATCAAGACAGCTCAGTGCCACTGCCAGTTTATGTACCAGTTTTGCAAAGAATGTGCATTTGGAGGAGGCTATGAATTATCATATTCAGTCTAGACAGCGTTGACTTGAAAGGATTCATCCTCTGAACTGGGACACAGCATGTATGCTGCTGATTAATGTTGGCGATAACATTATAAATCTTTATTCATCTGTCAGATGAATATTATAAGTCCTAGTCATAATTAAGAATTCATGAGAGTTGAGGTTCACTGTGGCTGTTGGAAACAATACTTTGTACACTGAACTTCCTAATATTAGGAGTTAAGACTTTACAGTGTCTGTCACAGTCAGGCTGATCTGCAGTAAATGATAACTAAGTTAGACTCTTCCCAGCTTTTTCCAAAGAACTCAACTGCATCACAAAGCTTACGTCGGCAAATGTGAAACAATTAGTAAATAAAATCTGACAAACGTTTCAGTCCATCTGCAACTTCCACAGAACTGGCTCATATTATTTGGCAATTCAGTAATTAGTGGCACAAGTTCAGTCTTTGTTAAGGATTAAACAACCACTTGTTTAGAGTTTAAATGGCGCAAAAACGTGATGCAAGAGTCACTCTATCATCTGATCCTTGTGGGTAACAGTTAGTCTTCATTCTTCTGGTTTACAACTATATGTGGTGCCAATTGATGAGTCTACATGTGTCAGAAATATGCGGAATCAGATGGATAAGTGGGACCATATGTTTACGACGTTCCCACCACACCGTGTCTGTCAAAATGGCTGAGTGGTGTGGGGCTCTAGGGCTTCTGCTCTCCTGCTGTATTCAAATCCCACAAGCGGTGTTGGAGGCTGTTTCGTTGTCAGATTCCCTGTGATTTGAAACTTTTTGGACATGCAGTAGTTTACTTTTGATCCTGTGTGTAAACACACTTAGATATTCTTATTAGAGTGATGCTGTTTACTCAATTAAAGCAGACAACAAGCAGAGGAGCGATGAGGACATGCTTGTTGCTGCCTGTCTGTCTTTGTAGTTTGCTGGAGCATCACACAGAGTGCTCCAGCAGCACTGAGAACCTCAAAGCCTACAAAAACCCCTGCAGATGAAATCAAACAGATGTTGTGAGTCCTCTGACACTTGATGAAACAGTTGGAAGTTTTTCAGGAGACTGGGGAACTCTTGGCCTCCTAACCACACACCTGCTTCTGGTGCAGAATGCTCAGAGATGTTCAGAAATTCATTAAGTAGACCTGACGCTGAGCAACAATCCTCTTTGAAGGACCAGAGAAAACGGACACCGCAACATAAGACTCTTCGAAGGCACTGCGTGTAATAATCCCACATCCTACATTAAAGCTAAGTAAAAACAAAATGAACTTAGATCTGTTGTAGTTAGCTGTAGATCTGTTTCTGCTACATTTACATAATATAATAATCTTCATCCAGGTGAGGTCATCTGGAAGTTTAGTCAACCGGTCAAAACATTTCACTACTCATCTAAGTCGATTCTTAGAACGCTGATGCCACCAGTTATCATCATGCTTTGGGTGATATTAGGTGAACGTATAATGCTGTCATGGTGTGAGCTTTAATTGTAGTTGTATCCCAAAGCAAGTACTTCTTACATTCTGACAGATCTTTATCATAGAGAGTGTTGCTCTATTAGTTGCTAGCAGGTATTGTCATTAACCATGAATGTACAAACAAATATCTACTGATGTTAATATCTTTGGACACATCTAGGAGTAAGCTACTTCCTGGAGTGTGTGTGTGTGTGTGTGTGTGTAAGGCATCTGTGGGTCAGATTTGAATGACTCTCAGGCAGTTTGTGGGCTCTGATGCAAATTGTGTCAGTCTTCAAATGGCTTATAAGTGTAAGCAATGAAGAAAAGCCTAAGCAAAGACTACAGCTTTCCATGGCAAAACAGAGACATCAAGCCTTCCAACTCGATCCAGGTGAAGTCAGCATTTACTTTAGCTGGAACACTCCAGTCCTGTGCTGCTGAAATGTCTACTCTGATTGATATGGTACAGTGGATCGTAGAAATAAAGTTCTGTCAATGCACAATTAATCAGAATTCACATGAATTAAGCAGAACACCGAGCTACTGCATCTGCTGTACAGAGCTGTCTGTTTCATGAAGTCACACCGAATGCTTGTGTACTTGTTTTCATTTGTACTTATCCACCAGCATCCAGCAGCAGTTTGCAATAAGTTTACAAAGAGCAAGTTGGTAATTCATAAGTTCAACAGACTCTTAAAAAGAGAATTTTCCTAAAGCAAAGACAAACCCACAAAAATGACACTACCATCAGAGTAATACAGCAGCTCATATGGAATGACAAATTACAGACATTGCAGACTTGTGTTGAATTTGTATGGAATGATAGAAAACTGTTGTTGTTGTTGTTGTGAGGCTAATTCCAACTCTATTTGCCTCATCTTGGATCAGTCACAAAACACACTCTGATTTGGCATGAAGCTGATGAACTAGAGAGAACGAGAAGAAAAAGACAGACGGAAAAGACTCCACTTCAAAGATACTCTGCTCCCTTTAATTTCAGCACTGATTTGTTATATCTCTCTTAGTGACAGCGCTGCTTCAAAGTGTGCCTGGATCCATTAAAGTGTATGTTTCTCCTCGCATCATTTACTGCTTTGTTGTTCTCTGTGGCTTTTAAAAGTATTTTCTAAAACTAGATGTGTTGGCAAATATCAAGGTCTCCATATTAAATATCTACATTGTTTCAAGCTTCAGGACAAATTCCTGAACACAACTACAAGCCTTGAGGGAGCTTCCTTGACTTGTAACAAATGTTTGCCCTGGGCCTGTTGTGCATTTTCTATTAACTGCCTTTTGTGGAATACCACTGTTCGTGTTTAATTACCTGGACAATTTAAGGACTATTTCACACAAGAGAAGCAAATTGACTGTGTCAAAGCAGAAAACATAACAGAACCCACCTGTGATTTTTAAAATGATGACTCACTGTCCTTTGCAAATGATAAAATGCAGCTCCTCATTAAACTATTATTTTGGATGGTTTGGTGTATTAAGAATACAAAACCATGTGAGAAAATGTCACCTGTGGTCTGACTGGGGATTTTTTTGTTCCTGCATGTATTCCAGCAAATTATCTGCCTGTTTTTTTTTTCCCCTTCTTTCATTTTCACTGTCTACAGACAATGAAAGAGCCTACATGGGTCTAGCTCTCAAACCACAGCAGGCTAAGAAAGGACATCTAAACATCGGCTCCTTCTGACTTGAGCAAGATTTCATTCTCTCCATTCTATCACCTCTTACTTTAACATGGACATTCAGGATGAAGCAACCAAGGGAGGGTGTGATTTAGTATTATATAAATAAAACTCAATTGAAATTGAAGTGCCAACATGTTTTTATGACCATTAGTTACATACTGTATACAGCATATATTCACCCCTGGCCAAAGTATGACATTATGACATGAATAAAGAATAAAGTTGCCAATGTAGTATTTAGATCCAGTAAATCTGGATCACATAATGTAAAACCTCTCAACAGCAGGCCTACATTTGTCCAGTGTGAAATAAATTTTTACCATGACCATGATAACCATGTTTACATTATTGTTTCACTGTGACAACAGTGGAGGTGCAACATTAAGTCAGTGCTCATTTGAATCCAGACCATTACAATTTGACACAGCTATTCCTCACCAAACAGTTTTTGTGCCTAATGCTAAGCCTACATCCAGCCAAGTTGCCGTAGATCCTCAGCATAATCAAACTGCAACAGTTCTACAGTCATGTCTAAGTGTTTATGTACTAAACATAACAAGGACGGTCTGATGCACCAGTCACATTTATGATATTATTTCCAGAGGCACCCGCTGCTACAGTCACACTTTCTCTCCATCTGTTTGAAACATGGCAATTGGACTTCCTTCTTGTTGGTCGAAACATGTCACTACTCATCCAAGTAGCTTCTTCAATCTGAAGATAGTTGTTTAGAGACCACAACGTTATGCTCTAGGTTTGGTTTCACTCCATCCCTGACCTGAATAGGATTGTTAGGTGAAGTGACAGGTGTTCGTTAGGTGTTTCACCTAAGGAGCGGCCTCCTAATGTGACCTAAATGTACAAATTTTCTGTGACAGAAACATATTTGATGTTATTCTTTTGATAACTATGTGAAATCAAATTTCTGATCATAGATGATGAGATTAACTGGAAAGCTGATACAGTAGTTCTGCTTTCTGGCTGAGCTCTGATGCAATGCGAACTGGGGGCAATTCAAATGCTCATATGAATGCACATCTTGGAGCTGAAGAAACTTTACCTGGCCTGATTGTAGGGTTTCCTAAAAACAGGTCAGGAAGAGCAACACTTTGTGACAGGCCCCTGAGGGTTGTTCACATCGTATATCCATGTGTCCACCTTAATTAGGAGTTCAGGACAAATCATTGTCAGAAACCTGAACCGTCTGAATCAGCACAAATATATCAACAATAATGCTGTTTTCTTTTCATTAATACAGATCACTGTGCAATTCTTTATTACATTACTGGCCATCATGTCCTTCTCATCCAGTAGCTCTTTGTCTAAGTAAGTGTCTGCTGGGCTTCAGGAGCTATAGGCTTGTTTAGGTGAAAATATGTATAAAAATTCACTTTTAATAGATGTGTTTTGTATTGTTTTCATTTGTATAAACATCATTTTGGGGGTATTTAAACACAGAATGGCTAATGCTGTGTTTAACACACTAGGGAAATTGTGTTTTCTGGTGTTTGGTGAGCTCACTGACATTGAGCTGTGAGTCTATGCAAACAAAGAGAATTTTGTTTGCATAGACCGGCTTATATGGATGTTTGTTTGTTCAGGGAGCTCACAATGAGCATGCGACTATATAAATGAGACAGGTAGTGGGGGTGAATAGGACTAGAAAAGCACATCTGAGCCATGTTTGTAAAGAGCTTTTTGTTTGTGTATATTTATTGTGACTGGGACAAGTATATTGGATGGACAAAGGTTACATACCACAGCATCATAGACTAACCTTATTTGTGGTTCTATTGATGGGCCTTAATACAAATTCATACAACTGAAAACAGCACATAAAAAATACACAAAGAACAATAGAACACTACAAGATTATCTAATAACTATCCAATAACCCCTCTTTAAATACTTTTTTAGCTTGAGTCGTAAGTGGTCCCATTCAGGATCCTTTTTGAGTTCCACAAGTTGAATTTTATTCAGCAGTCAGGTGGACACATTACAAAAGGATAATGTCCAGACAGTGTATGGAGCTGCAGTTTTATCCTTCACTGCAATGATGTTCTGGCGGATCCACATTGGATTTTCAAATTCACTTTGGTCTTTAAGTTAGAGAAGTAACAATCATTTGTGTAAGTGGCAGAACTGGCGGTTTTGCATAAGAAGATAATAATAATAATGGATATTTGTTTTTCAAGCAAATACACAGGCAAAACAGACAACGTAGGCTGAAACTGAAAAACAAATACTCAGCAGGAAAATACTCTGACATGCTTCTCAGCACTGGACATAAGCCTACAAAATAATAAGAATAATAGTGCCAGTAGGTCAACGATTAAAACTGTAGACATTCTGTAGTCATTGGCTAAAACAAAAACAGTTAATTGAATTTAATTCAGTTTCAGTTTACACTTATTATTTTCACTGTGTGATACTATAGTGTTGTAATTCCAGCGTAGCCAGTGCGGAGGAGAGCTGAAATGAACACTGACTGACTGTAATGTACTCTTGCAAGACAACCTTGGTCAGTCACAATAATATGGTTGTCCTGTCTCCTGTATAGAGCAGTTCCCTTTTATGACTTCTGCCCTGTTAACAAACAACGGAAGACAAGAAAGATAAGAGTAGAGTTAGAGTAGAGTAACTCTACTCTGTGGAATATAAAGTCAGATAAACTTTATACTTGATGTTATTCATCTCTAGTATAGTGTAAAGAAGCACTGTTTGTTATAGTGCACTTACATCCCAAAATGTTCTCCCAGCTCACTGCTGGGACTGCATCGAGTTTAGTGGTCTTTTATCATGGATAGTAGGATCTCTGTCGAGAGTTGGCTGTTTTCACAGAATTCCTGGAATGTGATGGAATGTACTGTAGAGAGGTGCATTTCATTTGTTTCTATCAGGGGATTTTGCATAATGGATGATTTTACAGGAATAGTGGAATATGTGTTTTTCCTTTACTCATCAATTGCAGGCCAATACAGTATGTTTCCTTTCCAAGTGTGGTGGACGCCAGCCTACTGACCACTTTGAAACAACATTAACAGGCCAGGAAATGTCTGAAGCCATGAAAAATTAGGGTGGTGCTCTATTATTTGGTTTATGCTATACAGTCTACTTTTCTAGCTTCTAGTTGTTATGTTAAGATGGGCTAACCACCTTCTAGCACCAACCCTGCACATACGGCACACATATTTCCATCTAGTGCTAATTTTGTAAGCTTCTTGGTAAAATGTATTCTGTCCATGTTAGTTTTACTCATATTCTTAGTCATATTAAAAAAGTCTAGCTAATTGGTATAGTTGTAGTCAATGAAAATCTAACTCTGCAGACAGGGTGTGTAGTCTGATCATATACAGACAGTGTTTAGAAACCCATTTGAATACATTTGTAAAAGAAATCTTCAGAAGCCCTTTGCCTACAAAAACAAGCAGGGGCATTTAGAGAGTTTCACAGACACAGAGGGATGCATTGTAAATAGGGCCATCTTTCGGTACAGAGCCAATTTGAACAACTTTCCAATGATAAATGGTAAATGTTCTGCACTTATATAGCACATTTCTACCTAGCTGGTACTCAAAGCGCTTTACACTGCATCTCATTCACCCATTCACACGCACAAACACCAATGGCAGAGCTGCTATGCAGCTGACCTGACTCACCGGAGGCAACTTGGGGTTCAGTATCTTGCCCAAGGACACTTTGGCATGTGATGTGGCAGCTGGGAATCAAACCACCAATCCTGTGATTGGCAGAGAACTGCTCTATCTATTGAGCCACGGCCACCCCTAATACAGTTGCATTCTTAATAATAGTACATGGCTAGTGTTATCTCCCTGGACAATGGCTGTCTGTTTCATATTCATGTAAGTTTTACCTTGATATAATAATAATAAATAATACATTTATTTATAGAGCACTTTTCTAAACATATGTTACAAAGTGCTTCACAAGACAGACAAGAAACACATGTAGCCCAACAAGATCAACTTGAGCAAGCACTAGGCAAACAGTGGAGAGGAAAAACTCCCCCTGGGGGAAGAAACCTCCAGCAGAACCAGGCTCAAGTTAAACGGCCATCTGCCTCGACCGGTTGGGGAGCAGGAAACAGCTATACAAACAAAACAATAATACAAACAACTACCACATCGGTCCTTGGGGAGACCAGTTCCAACGTAAAGACATTGTAATCTAATGGAGAGTCTTCCCAAGGACCGATTTGTTTTAGCTTACAGAAGATCGCAAAAGGCTCGCCGGTAGAGGTATGTTTTAAGGAGAGTTTTAAAAGATGTTACTGAGTCAGCTGATCTTATATGCTCGGGTAAGCTGTTCCAGAGTTTAGGGGCTCTAACTGAAAAGGCTCTGTCACCTCTAGTAGTCATTCTGACATTGGGGACATACAGAAGATTTCTACCAGAGGATCTCAGGCTACGTGCAGGCTCATAAGGCTTTAAAAGCTGGGATAAATAGCTGGGGGAAAGGCCATGCAGAGCTTTAAAAGTTATTAATAAAATCTTAAAATCAATCCTAAAAAATACTGGCAGCCAGTGTAAGGAAGCTAATACAGGAGTGATGTGATCATATTTTCTTTTTCTAGTTAAGAGTCTTGCAGCTGAATTCTGAACAATCTGGAGCCGATTAATAGATTTCTGGCTGAGACAGGTGAACAGACTGTTGCAATAGTCAAGGCGTGAGGAAATAAATGCGTGTAAGATTACTTCAGTGTCATGAAAAGAAAGAATTGAACGTATTTTGGAGATATTTCTAAGATGATAAAAACATGCCTGGACAAGCTTTTTGACATGATGCTCGAAGTTAAGTTTACTATCAAACCAAACACCAAGACTTTTTGCAGTGGGCTTAGAATTAGCTAAGAGAGAATCTGTGCAGGGCAGAATGTGTCTGGCTACACGCTGTGGACTGATGACAACTATTTCTGTTTTGTCAGAATTCAGCTGCAGGAAATTTTGAGCCATCCAGTTTTTTATCTCATTTATACACTCATGTAAGGAACTCAGTCCCCCGTGGTCTGATATCTTAAAGGGACAGTACAGCTGAGTGTCATCAGCATAGCAATGAAAAGAAACACCATGTTTGCGAATAATATGTCCCAAAGGGAGCATATACAAAGAGAACAAGATTGGCCCCAGCACTGAACCTTGTGGGACTCCGTACTTTACAGGAGAAAAAGACGACTTGTAGTTATTAACTGTAACACAAAACGATCTGTTGGACAGGTATGAGGAGAACCAGTCCAGTGCAGTGCCTTCTATTCCAGCCCAGTGCTTTAGCCGGTCTAACAAAATTTGGTGGTCTACTGTATCAAAAGCAGCACTAAGATCGAGGAAGACAAGAATAGAGCACAAACCAGCATCAGAAGCCAACAGAATGTCATTGGTTACCTTCAGTAGGGCGGTCTCTGTGCTGTGGTGTTTGCGAAAACCAGATTGCAATTCGTCAAAGATGTTATAGTTTTCTGCAGCTAGAAATAAGTGTTTAGACACGTACTTTTCTAAAATCTTTGATATGAAGGGTAGTTTGGAGATTGGTCTGTAGTTTTCGGGGGATGAGGGATCTAGACCAGGTTTTTTCAAAAGAGGTTGCACAGATGCAATTTTAAAATAATCTGGCACAATCCCAGTGGACAGAGAAGTATTGAAAATATTCAGGAGAGAGGGAGCAAGCAAATCAATGATCGAGATTAAGAACTTAGTTGGGATGATATCAACTGGGCTGGAAGATGGTTTCATTTTAGAGACAGTTTGTAGTAGCTCAAATACGGACATGGGAGGAAACTGGCTTAAAGTGCATTCTCTAAAAGGGTGTGCAACTATGACTGGTGAGGAGTTGGGGATGACAGAAGCTCTGATTGATTCTATTTTATCATTAAAATAGGTTAAGAACTTCTCACAATCTGCATCACTTTCAGCTGGGATGCTAGGAGGGGTTGGGTTTACTAACTTGTCAACAGTCTGAAATAAAAATTTAGGATTATGGCAGTGAGCAGTGATCAGGTCTGAGAAGTATTTAGATCTGGCATTCTTTACCATCGTATTGTAGTGGAGTAATGCTTCTTTCATAGCTTCATAATGCACTTGAAGTCCGGTTTTCTTCCATCTCCGCTCAGCTTTCCTACACTCAGCTTTACAACTACGAATGCTGACATCTATCCAAGGCTGTTTGTTGGTGTCTTTACGAGACACATTTGAAGTTTTTAAGGGAGCAGCAGCCTCTAGCGCAGAGGCACAATTATTGTTGAAAAGGCGGACGATATCATCAACATGTGATGTGCAAGAAATACCCTGCTTCAACACAGAGAAGGTGCTAGTGAATTTAGCTGCTGACTGGCTGTTAAATAGATGGCGTTTAACAGTAGATTTCTGAGGTACATTGATTGGATGAAGACAAGTATCAAATAGGACACATTTATGATCAGAGATGGAGTCCTTTAACTCAATAGAATTTAGAGTCAAACCTAAAGTGAATATCAAGTCAAGGGTGTGGCCCTGGTTATGGGTCGGACCTTTGACATGTTGAACCAGGTTGAAAGATTCAGTAAGATTGATAAAATATACTTTACTCTTCAAGCTCGGGTCCTCTACCAGAGGCCTGGGAGCTTGAGGGTCCTGCTCAGTATCTTAGCTGTTCCTAGGACTGCACTCTTCTGGACAGAGATTTTGGATTGCTACATCACCATCACTAAGGCCTTCCTTTGTTTGACCACCACTACTATGTCTGGTTGGTTAGCCATTACCAGTTTGTCAGTCTGTATATCCTTTGGAGGTTTTGAAGCAGAGAGATGAAGCACCAGGAAAGGGGAAAACAAATAAGAGGTTTAATTAATTTGAGTCTTTACTCTCTGTAGCATTTGCCTGAAAAAAATACTGGACTTACAGTCAGGCCCTGAAGTATTGTGTGAGGAAGACCATCATTAGGCTGATGAAAACCAAAACTTTAGCAAAAAACAGCCAAAGCTTTAGTTTGGTATGCTCTAAAAGATGTTCTCACATATTTTATTTTATTATCATTTTTTAAAGAACCAAACTCACTCCCCTAAAAGTAGACAAAAAAGTGGTCAAAAGTCACATGTTAAAGTGTCTTTGAGTAAGACAGTGAACCTCAAGTTGTCCTGAGTGAGTCAAGTAAACTGCGTGACAGTTCTTGCATCAGTATGTGTATGTGTGTGCATGTGCTTGTGTAGGTAGGTAAGCACCATATAATACAAAAAAAAAAAAAACAGTTTTATTTTTAAATTCTATTTTCGCCTGTTTTTCTGTCAGTGAAAGTAATAGTTTCATGCTATCCATGTTTTTTCATCATGCCTCCATTTCCCCCCATCTTGCCTTCATTGTAGAAAAAAAAGCTGTTGCATTTAATGTCAGTGTTTCATTAATGATATTAACACTGCTGTAGAATCCAGCATTATAGTGCTTTGACAAAAACATACAAACAAAGAAACTGCCACCTAAAATAAAATAATATTTAAAACAATAATTTATAGCCTTTTGTGCGGATGTTTGCACATGGAAATAATGTACAGCGCAACACAAGCACCAAATAAACATGCTAAACCGCCATTGCTGTGTCTCAGCTATTGCATTCAGTTACAGCATGTGACAGTTTTTTAAGAGCCCAGACACATCATCCCAATAATCATCCTCCCTGTCCATCTGAAGAGAATGAGATGGAGTAGAACAAAAAAGGGATTGTGACCTGCACACAGTTAGTAGCACAGGGTGAATAAGATAGGAATTGGTAAGGGGGAGTGGAGGCTGATGAGGAAAGATGATGGTATAGAGGGAGCTGTGGATAAATTTGCCTGCGGCACATTGATTAAACACAGGGGGAACGGACAGAGGAGAATTTCAATCCTGACATAGCAGGTACAGACCTGAGGCAACTCAGCTCTAGTGCATTTGTGTGTGTGTGTTTGTGTGCAAGTGCACAACTTCACATGTGCACTTCTGTGTGTCTTGGGACGGACCTCAGTGACCGCAGGGCCTCTGTGCTGTCAGGAGTGTTTAACCTGGATAGGCTGCAAGCTCTTTCCTGTAGCTTTCATCAGAGTCATGGAGACGAGCTTCTGTTGGACAGAACTGACAGCACACACAACCAGCAATGTACCTGCTGACACGCTGCCAACAACAGGACGGCCCAATTCCTCGAAAGAAATGATCATCACAGTAATGATAAAAGTGGCTGGTTAGTGTAGTGGTAACATCACCATCACCATGTGGGAGACTGGGGTTCAAATCCCAGCTGTGGCCTACCTCCAGTAGGGGTCCTTAGGCAAGACCTCCTCACGCTGCCCTGCCTATACTTCTACCTTGTAATGACTTGTAAGTCGCTTTGGATAAAAGTGTCTGCTAAATGACTAAATGTAAATGATAACACTTCCTTCAACTGATCATTAGTTGAGATGACATTGTGTGGCACATAGAAACAACCGTCTTTTGGGAAAGATGAGGTAACAAATCCATGATGTAAATCATCTCTTTAGAACTCATGGCAGATTGAGAAAATTAGACCATGCCATTTCCTTGTCTCTTTACCGAACTGTTAAAAACATAATGAATATACTTATGGCCAGATTGTTGCATGCCTCCACCAATCAAAAATTGTATTGCATGCATGTCTATCGAGACTATTCTGATCAGATCATCCATGTATCCAAATAAATGTCTGTGACAAATTTTAAACAATTCCACCAACACAGTCCGGAGTTCACAAGAATTGGATAGAATGAGGTCACAGTGAAGTATACCACCAAAATGAAGGTCATTTCACCAAACCACCAACATCAAATCAGTTCATCCCTCATGTCCAAGTGGACATTTGCCCCAATTTTGAAGAAATTCCTTCAAGTCATTCCTGATGCAAGAATGGAATGGACGTGGGATCAAAGTGACCTTGACCTATGGCCACCAAAATGTTATCAGTTCATCCTTTAGTCCAAATGGACATTTTCTCCCAAATGCCTTCCTGACATTATAAGTTCTGTGTGCTGAGCTCTCAGGACCACTGTAATAATTTAGAAATCATAGGAAAAGAGATTTTGATCTTGCCTACAGAGCAAGAACATTATCAGCACATGATAATTATAATGATACAATACACTGTGCATAACATTATGGGTTTAATATTTTATGAGGCATCTGTCTAGTTAATGATACAATATTTAATTGGAGGCTATTTGTCTTGTACTTATTGTGAGAAAACTTCATGTTTGAGTCTAATGATTTTATAATTTAATCTAGTGATATATCCCATTGCCTAAGAGCTGGAAACTTTTAAATATATATTCTGCTAGATGACTCTGTATAGAAGAATGAAACATCATTTTTACATTTTTTAACTTCTTCAACATCTGCGGTTTCAAATTCACAAACTAATTTGGCTTAGATATTTGCTTGTCTCGTACCTCGTTTTTTAAATCACTTTGGATAAAAGTGTCTGTCAAATGATTAATGTACTGTCAATGTCATGTAAATGTGATATATACAAACAGTCATTTGCCATTTTAAACTTCCTTTACCAATCTCAGTGAAACCAGTCAAGTGTCCAGGTCAGATCACATTACACATTTTGAACATACAGTCATAGCCCAAAGGTTTGGAGAGTGAGAGGTTTCATCTCATCTTGTTGACATTATACAGCAGCACAAAGTTGACTTGAACTTGAAATGATGGTTTAAACATTTTTGGATATACTGTATTTTCCAAAACAACAAAAACAAAACACACACACACTGTGAGTAACACTGTGATAAGGTAAGGTAAGGTATGCAGAGCATCACGCATCATAATTTCAAGTTGCTTTGTAACCCACTGCTGATCCTGGTGGTATGGTTCTAACTCCCCTGTCATTTCAAACCATACCACCCTGCATTTCTTTCATGTGATTTATTTCAACCCCTCTTCTCACCTGCTCAGCTCCTGCCCTTTGACTCCCTGAGTATATACAATAATAAGTCACAACTTTAATGTTACAATGGCACCTACCAATGGGTGTAATACACTAGACAGCAAATGAACTGTAAGTTCAGAGACCCATGGGCCAAAACGTGTCCATAATGATGTCATGGGGATGACTGGCTCAGAGCTCCAAAACAGCACACACACACACACACACACACACACACACACACACACACACACACACACACACACATATATATATATATATATATATATATATATATACACACTTATATATAAACTTATTCTGAAGCCTAGAATTTTATGAGAGATTCAAATGTGGTCAATATTTCTTTTCAAAGCTGAAGCAGGAGGGATTGGAGGCACAAGATGAATAAGAAGACTTAAAGAAAGGCAAAGTAAGGGTGAGAGAGGGGGGAATGACATGGTTAACAGGAATGCCAGAGACACAACATTATTTTAAGTCATAGTTATCTTTACTTCAAGTAGATGGAGTGCGTCTTCATAAGCCCCAAGCGCTGCTCAAAAGCATGTGGAAGCCTAGAAAGCCAGCTTTGAGTGTGCCTCAGAGAAACGCAAAGCATAATCTACTTTCCCTCACTCTCCCTCCCCCTGAAGCATAACAAAGAGCCTGGGAAGAATGTTTGTCATGCTAATTCTGCAGGAATAAATATGCAACACAAAATTCAGATGCTTTATGAGAGAAGGGAAGACGAAGAGTGGTGATGGAAAAAAGTAACAGTGCTTTAGAAGGCTGCCAGAAGGGAGTAGACTAATCCGTTAACACAGCCTGCATATCCAGTGTACAGATGAAAACAGGAAATTAGAACATGTTGCTGATGAAAAAGGAGAAAAGGTTGAATAGAATAAAGAGCCGCCAATTTCAGGTGTTAAGGCATTATCTGGTGATGGGGCAGTGACTTAGATCTGCTCATCGAGCATGATATAGATGACTCGCTCATGTTTCACTGGAAACAATGCACATGAAAATCCACATGATGTTGTGTCCTGTGAGACGTATCTTATCCATGGAAACATAGCCGCTGTCGTCAGTCAGTGTGTTACAAGGAAAAGCCGTAATAGCACACTGTAATGTGCTTTACATGCCCAGCTCCACCTGTACAAGCTAAAATGAGGCTGAGCTATTTGAAAAAAAAAGTTTTATTTTTTAAAATATTGTCCTCAGGTTTTATAAAATAAGCTACTGCTTTGTATTTGTGGTATTAAACAAGACAGGCTTTCCATTAATGCTCCTTTTGGGTCGAAGAAGTATTTTTTGTTTTATTCACTTGGTAGGTGAAAACAGTAGCTTTACACACAATATGCAATAGCACTTAAAGGACAGGGTTTCTAAATTCCACTAAGGTGCCCGAGTGAACACTGAAAAAAGTTTTTCTAGCTGTAACCAGTCTTCTTGTTAATGCAGACCCCTCTCTATCCTCATTCTTCCTGTATAAGTGAGTCCAACAATCCCTTCATGCCAAACTGAACAGCAAGAATTGTTACAGTAATTTAAAATACTCTCAAAACCTTTAAACCTAGACCTTTAAAAAATGACAATCTATCCTTTAAGGTGAGTCTGAAGTATACAGTTATACTATACAATTAACAATTAACTTTTTTACGAAACCAAACCACTTATTATTTTTTTGATGAAGATATAATGAAGATATGTTGATACTAAATGCAGTGGAAATCTTTATAATCTGGGGGCCCAAGGCAAACCCACATTCGAAAAATGAAATCTGAACAAGAGCTTGCACAAAACTGAGTTATGTGTGTTGAACATTAATCAGTTAGTTACCTATTAAGTTTAACAGACATGTATACAATACTCCACAATACATATTATTTGATAAACTAATAGATATGTATCAGTTTTACCTCTCTCTCTAAGACTCTAAGATGTGGGACCCAGCCTTGTCTAATGGTGAACTTCACCTTTACATATTGTATAATATATAAAATATACCCAGACACATATTTTTTTCTGTTGCACAACATCTAGTTTTATGACTACAGCATGACTAAATAAATTTGAATCCGAAAATTTAGTGATCAGTTTGGGGTCAGTGATTTGATTCTTAGCATGGTACCGCCACTGGTGTAGATAGGTGAATGAGAAGCAGTGTTAAAGTGCTTTGAATAACAATAAAGTAGAAAAAACTCTATACCATAAGTGCAGACCATTTACTCTTAAATTATTTAATAGTTATGTTTACACACCCACAGCACTTGATTAAAA
The DNA here is from genome assembly GCF_900324465.2 of Anabas testudineus. NCBI lineage: Eukaryota > Metazoa > Chordata > Actinopteri > Anabantiformes > Anabantidae > Anabas > Anabas testudineus. The sequence goes on along the minus strand of NC_046619.1, from coordinate 1,393,974 downwards.
TCAGAGAAAGATTGTGGACTGGCTTAAACAGTTAACAATAAACTCCAAAAACCTCAATTTTCTCTAACCTTAACCAAAGTGCTTTTCTTGTCTAAACCCCACCACACACAGGACTTAGTCCTGTATGTGTATAGTCCTAAATGCATTAGATGCCCTCTAGCCTCCCCAAGGACCTCCTTCTGACTCACTTTCCGTTATCTATTTCACTTTCCATCGACTGGACAGGAACATTGTAGCATTGTTCCACTCCCACTTCCTGTTGGCTATTGTACAGATCAATTCTATAAAGCAAGAACTACAACACTGTATTTTTTCAATACTATAAACACAACTCACTTTTTTAGACATCAGAATTATAGATTTATAAGTAGTGTAATAAACTACCTTTGGTCAAGTAAGTAGCAAAACTGGCATGCAGAGAGCATAATATTAACAAGACAGCAGCATATTTTGTATTTTATTGATGCTGACAAAAATGAAGATAAATGTCAGCTATGGTAAATTTGACCTCCAGATCTACAGATTTTTGAGACTGTGTAAAATGTGTCATTAAAACAGATTATATCTTTTACAATTAAAATGTACACTGTTTAAAATGCAATTTATGCAATACATAAAAATAAAGATAAATTGGTCAGCCCTAATATACACACACATATGCATATTCTAGAAGTAGCAGATTTAGAGCAACCCTCATTTGAAATCCCATCAAAACACCATCAACATATTTTGGCACGACTTCGGCTTCTCGCTTTCCGAAGGAAAGGAAAAATGACAAATGGGTTTGAACTGGGACCAGCATCAAGGGGGGAGAAAAAAAGAGATTTAAACCTAATTTAAATAACCCAGATCTGAGATGATGTACTGCAGAGCTGAGAGAGGTGATAGCCCAATCCGTCAATCGCAGGGAAGGGAGGGAGGGGTTAAAGAGAGGAGAACAGGGCAAAGAGATGAAAGGCGGAGGAAGAGGGGATAAAGATGAGAGGGGCGGGGAGTCTGTAGAGGTGAGCAGAGAGGATCGAGAGCAAAGATGAGAGGAGAGAGAGGTGGGTGAAGGAGATAGCGGCTCTGGCAGTAAGGAGATTAAAGCCACTTCCGTACGGCGTTGGCCCCATTAATGTTTAACAAAACAGCTGAGCATGTAGGAGATCATCTCCCGCTCCTGTGATCCCTTTCAACCCTTCTCAGGGCCACACAAGGCAACGCGGCAAGAAGACACCACGGATGAAATATTTACAAAAGGCAATCATTTGTTTATATGCCTGACATGAATAATTGTGATTAATGTTTTATTCATGCCGTATTGTTTATTGCCTCCAATCTGAGGACTGTAGGCCGTCTTTTGAACATCAACTGAGACAGCCAATTATGGAAGTGTGATCCTTTTCAGCTGCAGTATGTTTGAGAGCAAGCCTTTTGTGGCTGTCTTTTCAAAGAAACAAGGAGCCCTCATTCCTTCTGCTGGAAGGGGGTTGCTTGTGTCACCGTCTCTCCTAATTGGCTGACTCAGAGACTTTATGATAGGTAGGGAGTGCTGAGGAAGAGGAGGCAGAGAAGAAGAAAAGGAAGCAATGGAGGCAGGGGAGTGAGGCCCAGAGGTAGACAGAGAGGTAGTAAAGCCTGTGTGCACAGCATGTTTACTGAGTCACCTTCAATTTAGCTATGTTCACAGGTGAAAACGCTGCACAGCAAGCACAGCTCATTTAGACGGGGGTTAGTTCACAGGAGTCCTAGTTTAGGCAATAACAGGCAAGCCATTAGATTTAGAACTGTTTACAGCAAGACGGTGCAAACTGAGTAGCTGAGCGATGTGATAATTAGATACAGATCAAACTGAGCATTCACCAGTTCATCCAAACCTTTTCCAACATCAGTTAATGGAATTTTAAATGTGCTGCCCAAAGCAGTATAAAGTGTAGGGTACTGAACTGATTTGATCACTTTTAATACTTTAATATGATTTTGTACCTACTCAATCGACTAACAATAATAATAATAATGGTAAAAATAAATACAGTTAAGAATGTTTTACTTAAAAAGTACACAAACTCATAAATTTACCCAATTACTTTGTACATTGTCCAAATATACTTAATGTATCGTAGTACAACTACTCCACTAGGAAAACTATGTATTTGAAAGGTCCAGATTTGGTTCAGCATGTCCTTTTAAATTTCTGTAGGTTTCTGTAGAAAGCTAATATGTTAAGGCCTGAAGTGAAAGTTTAAATGATTACCATCAAAATATACTTAAAGCATCCAAAGTAAAATGTTTATTTACAGTACAATACCAATGTTTTAACCTCAGTAATTGTCAATTAAATAGTAAAATAGTCCAGTAAAATGTACAATATTTCCTATTAGATTATAGTGGAAACAGTAATGTAAAATGGAAATAATTATAGTAAAGTACCACAAAGTTGTACATAAGTATTAGTATAAATACAGTAAACAAATGTATTTAGTTACCAACTCTGACTACAATGACATACGGATGGATACATGCAGTACTACAGTGTTACTACAAATGGGTCATATGTTTTGTGAGTAAACAAAGTAAGCAAATTAATACTTTGTAAAGTAAATACAGCAGTCAGTAAACAGCAACTTCTTAACTGTAGTGGAGCAGAAGTCAAAATAGAAAACAACATTTCTGTACAAGTGCAATTCTCAGTTGTTATGTGTGTTTGCAAATGCATAAACATGAGATCATCACTAAAAAAAATGCACTAAGCACTATTCTGTTTTCATAAATGCAAAAAGGAAGAAAATTAATCTGATAACCACATGTGATGTAAACTGTAAAATTGTTACATTACAACAACAGCAATGTTCCTCATGTGATAATATTAATATAATGATCATTTTGGTATTCTGGTACAATAGCCAAGATAGTGAAAATAATTAGATCCATGTTCTGTTTGCTTTAAAGGCCTGTGCAGAGTGGGTGGCAGCTTTGCTTTCTATTCTAATATTAAAATCCCAGCAGATCCAGCTTGGCTTCATGTAGGCTAAGACACAGATGCTAGCTGACGCCAGTGCACATTTGAATAAGCTTTGATTCACACAGGTACCTCTTCATTCACTTAATAATAAATGTTAAAAACCTTTGAGCATACCCACCGTGCTTCATACATATAACATGGCTTTAGAGCTTGTTTGAAGTGAGAACATCTGTGGAGGCTGCTTCACAACATTAGCTTGGTGTGATTATAGTAGTCCTGAAGGCTTTATGATGCAGGGAGGAAGTTTCATTTTACTAAAAACCTTTTTGTTCAGAAGTCAAGGAATAATAATGGCACAATTAAAAATTCCTCTGTCCTAAGCTGTGCCAATTTCTGCCAAGGAAAAACCTGACTAAGTAGTCATCATAAACACAAAACCAATCGATAGAAGTAGTAAAACTTCGAGGTACTAAGTGGCTTGACATATTCAATTATTTGGTAATAAATCAAAGCTCTATGACTAAGTAAAAATGGAGATACATCAAACTGTAGGATAGTCTCAAATACAGTGTGTGATGCTCAAACATAAGACTCAAAGTTTTAAGTTACAAACTCAAACCGATTAGTTATATTGATATATTATTATATTATATCGCACCTTCCACAATAGTGTTATATATTATTAGTACTAATGGGTCCTGTTGGGTCCGGTTCAGGTGTTCTCCGTCTAGCAACAATATATCAGTTAAGAAAATGTTGAAGTGAGTTTTAACCACTCAGATTGCCTCTATTAGGCATCTCATTAATTAGATACCTCACATCAGAGTATTTTTTTAAATTTCCTTCTTGGTTTACTCCTTTATTTTATTTTATTTGTTTTGGCAGAGGTGGTGCTCCATACAAAGCTGCTATCGACCAGCAAGACTTTCAGCTCTTGTCTCATCATTAGCAGACAGCACTGTATCACTCTTACCTTACACCTGACCGCACTTATTTAAAAGTTGCTTTATGACCCTTCATTTGTTCTGTCTCCCATCCAGTCGGCCTTAATGGCTCTAAAGTTGATTAAGGTCAGTAGCTAGGTAATCGTCTGCTATGGCCTTACTGTAAATAAGCCTGATGGTCAAGACGCTGGCTTTCGCTGCCTCCTTCCTCTGCTTGAAGTGCTAATGGGCTTAGTATTGATTCCACTTGCAGTAAGTACGGTAGGCCTCTGTAAATCATGCCTTTTATTGGACTGTTAACCAAGTGCTGGCAAACCATGTTTGACACAATAACATCATATATGATCAATATGAGCTGATATGTCATTACAAGGATCACACTGACAGTGTCTAAGCACATGACAGATGAGCCACTATTTTGCACCTGTGATTTCCTTCACCGTCTGCAGTAAATCAATCACTGCAGCCTGTTTATCTGAGTCACAAGTTCAGGAGGACAGTTAGAATCCAGGGCAAAAGTAAAAGACACAAAACAAAATGGCATTTCAGGTCAGAGACTCTATTATACATCACAAGCTGGTGACTGTTGGGCGATATCCATCAAGTGGCCTTAATCACCAAAATACAGAATTTCAGCTATAAGCTGGGCTCATCCTCTTGAATAGGCTCATTTAGAGAAGAAGGAGGTTGCTTTAGAATGAGAGCGAGAGAAATTAAGAGAGGATAAAATGAGAGGAACAACCTGGGGTTCGCTTTGGTCTTAATCCACCGTGTAGGTTGACAGTGGCAAGGAAACTGCCATCTTAATCCTTACACTGTGAGGAGGAGTGGGTGTGCGATGATCCTGCATGATAACAGGACACTAAATTGGAAAAGACACGCGGTGTTAGCACACAGAGCGACTCTTCGTCTCCTCCCACCCAAAAATAAAAAACACTTAAGAGGCTGATCAAAGTAGGTTAATTGAAAATTTCACTTCTTCCTGTATCTCTCTTCCAACCGCCGCTACCTCCACATGAATCTCCCGTGGCGCTGAAAGATGATAGAGATGTTAAATATAGATGTAGAGCAACAGCCTGTTGGCAATAAATGCGCGCATGAAAATGCTGTAAAAAATAATCTTCAAATCATGTTGTGAGCGTGACTGGCTGAGTCTTTGAACATACAGGATTCTTCTACCCCTCTATAGCACCACAGCCTGCTCATTCCGATAATTAAAGGACACAAAAAAGTTCTGGCTCTAGACATCTTAGGAGAATATTGATTTCTTCAAAGGGCCCATCTTACGTGTTTTCATAACTTTTGTTGTAACATCACAAACGTGATGAATAAAAAAAAGTGAAGAGTTCTGTGAACTAGATGTATGTAGAAGAAGTGATATATGTCTGCTCTGTCCACTCTGTTGCAAGGACATTCCATGTGTTGTCCACACTGATCCCATATATATATATATATATATATATATATATATATATATATATATATATATATATAAAGAGAGAGAGAGAGATACAGAGAGTATTTTATACATTATATATGTATTTATGCACAACTACAAACAGTAATAAGCTTGAGATATACACGTCTCTTGTTAATTACATTCTTTATCTGTATACTATCTACCACCTTATTAGACCTCCGTATTTCCCATTATGCTTAGGGAAGATAATGGACATCATTGGTGTAATCTAAGGCCCCAGTAGTGGTGGGTTATGGTGAACTGTGAAAATGGCCCCTGTTGTCTTTATTTGGTTTAATAGGAAGAGATGGCAGTTGCTGCCAAGTTGACAGACTGGCACTGTTGTAGTTTTAGGACACAAAGCTGCTCTCATGCTACATAGCTATAAAGACACACACACACACACACACACACGTGCATGTTCACACATGCACATGGAAATGCTCATAAATGATTCATGAGGAAAGGAATTACCGCTCAGCTCTCCTTCTGTTTCCCCATAACCGACCGCTCCCTCGTGCTCTCTAATAACAACTTTTACACACATTGCCACATGCAAGGCAAAGATGCACATTCACATACATGCACACACACACACATACACAGTGCACACAGTCACACCTCACAGCCAGCTATCGCAGTTCATTTCATTCCTAGGTAATTAAACAGAGTCTTGCTGTGTGCACGTATGTGTATGTGCTTGCGTGTGCTGTGTCACCGTGCATGTCACTGCTACTACACACACACACACACACACACAGTTATTCCCTCCCCTTCTTTCTCAGCTTGCCAGATGCCAGCAGGCTGCAGCCGAAAGAAAGTAAGCAGTAGAGTTCAGCAGCTTCTCACTTCTTCACTTTCCCTTGTGTAACTGCTTTGTATAAGCTTCCTAATATTCCACACACAGCGACGATATAATGAAATCTGTACATGTACATTTTCTTAAACAGAAACACAGATCACCTTTTATTATGTTAGAGCCTAATGTGGATATAATCTAATCTGCATATATTTGGAATATGCATTACAGGCAGATTTATGGAGTGAATATGGAAGAAAACTTTAGATCATCTGTGCCTGAGATCAGTACAGTCCAAACACCAGACCGACCCATCTCACAGATTTGTTTATTATCCAAAGCTCATCACCATAAGTGTGGCCTGGAACAAAGATGAACCACAATGGCCTGTCGGTCTGACTCTTCATTTTAGCCTCACTTATGAACAGCACTGGATACTTGAATGTCTTTATCTGGGGCAGCAACTGACTAAACCAAACACATTTTCTGGCCCCAGACTACAGCCACTTCACTATCTTTTGCAAACCACCCTGGTGCATGCTGGACATCGAGGCTCCAACCTTCTCTCATAATCATCAACTTTGGGTATTGACTGAAAAAATGAAATTGTGAATACAAGTGGAAATGCATTTCTTCCCATAGTGTGGCTGGGCTTAGAGAAATACATGCAGAGTTCTGTAATCTGGTGGGAACTCGGAGCAGAATGACTGCACCTTTTATTGAAAGGAGTCAGTTGAAGTTCAGGCATCTTATCAGGGTGCCTCCTGGGCATCTTCCATTACAGGTCTTCAGAGCACATCCAGGAGTAAAACATGCTGGAGAGATCATACAGTAAATGTCATTTGGCCCGGAACACCTCTGGATCCTGACTTTCATGATGTCACATGTAGCGAATCACGTGTTGAAAGCCCCAGACGATGATATCTGTGAAAACTGTGCTTACTTTGAGTCTTCTTATGTCTCCCTAGGATCAGGCTTTTTTTTTTAAATAAAATGATGCATGCCTGGGTGAGGTAGGCCACAGGACTTTTATTTTTAAAAGCCACATTTTAGGTTTGGGGCGGCAGTAGCTCAGGTTGTAGAGCAGTCGCCTACAAACCCCAGGGTGAGCGGTTCAGTCCCCGGTTCCTTGTAGCTACTTACCGATGTGTCCTCGGACAAGACACCAAAACCCCATAGTAGCGCAGATATACTATCTGGCAGCAGTCAAAATACAGACGAATCACTACAGGTATACTAAACTGAACTTGAACCTATCTACAAAGCCTTTGCTGCTCACTCTATTGTGGGTGACATGAACTGGGAGAGGAGAGGCAATATATGGCAGAAAGTGTTTGCATGTTTTTAGCTGTTAGTTTAACTGGTGACTCTAAATTTCCCAAAATTTCGAATGTGAACATGAATGGTTGTCTTCCTCTGTTTGTCTCAACATCAGCAATGCGACTGACTGGTGACCAGTCCAGGTGTACCCTGCCTCACACTAAGATTGGTTCCAGTGACCACAGCAATATGTGTGCCGAGACTTTCGTACTTTCACCGTCAATCATTCTGTCCTCCTGGTTCTCATTACACCACCAATGAAGGACACTCTTGCCCAATATTTTATTGCATACCCAATAAACCCTCTTTCCTGTCTTTGTCTTCCTCATGCCCTACTTCAACTGAACCACTGCAAGGACTAAAAGACTTGTTACAAAAACTACAGCATAACTCTAGCTTGTCACAGATTCATATACTTTGTCTTTGCCCCTCTGTGTGTCGTCTCTTCCTCTGTACTAAAAATATTTATTATATATTGATGAATTTGATGTGCATTTAATCATGCAAGTGACAATAAAACTGTCCTCATACAGATTTCTACTTTTATTCTTCAAGGTACCTTCTTTAACTTTTATTAGACACTGTTTTTCTTGAATGACAAAACATCAGCAATAAGCCTTAAATCTCCAGAGTCCAGTTACTGGCCCTACTGACCTGCCCAGTGTTTTTGCTGCTTGTTGTTGTTTTTTGTTGCTTGCTGTTCTTTTCCTTTCCTTTTTTCACTCACTGCTTTTTTCACTCACCCCAACCAGTCAAGGCTAATGGCCTTCCACCCTGAGCCTGGTTCTGCTGGAGGTTTCTTCGATTAAAGGGAGTTTTCGTCTCTCTACTGTTGGCTGGTGCTGCTCAAGTGGGATTGCTGGGTTTTCTATATAATTCTACATATAGTTATATTTTGTTGAATCTTACCATATACTGTATACTGCCTACATATCTATAGTTTACTAAAAGCCCTGAGTAGGCTTTTTGAGTAGAGGTTTGACTACAGCAACCTTAAAAGCTTGTGGTACGTAGCCTGTTTGTAAGGACAGACTGATCTGATCTAATATGGACGTGCTGATCAAAGGTAAGACATCTTTGAGCAATCTAGTTGGAATGGGGTCTAAAAGAAAGGACTGAAATTGATTCCGAATTATCTACGGGGAGGAAGCAGTAAGAGTGTGGTTCTACAAATGAATCTCTACTGATCATACGAGACCATCCATGCCCTATGCAGGGAGGATCTGGTCATTTTTTTCTTTAATAGTTATGGTTTTATTAGTAAAGAAATTTAATGAAATTATTGCTGCCAAGATTTAAGAGGATACGAGGCTCGACAGAGCTATGACTCTTTATCAGCCTGGCTACAGTGTTGAAAAGAAACCTGGAGATGGGGTTCTAGCTTTATGGAGGGCTTTTTAATATATATTATTAAACTGTCTTTCCAGGCTAGGAAAGATTTATCTAAATTAGTGGAACACCAATTCCTTTCCAGCTTCCGTGATATCTGCTTTAAGTTACAGATTTGTGAATTGTACCATGGAGCTAGCTTCCTCGGATTCACTACCTTCCTTTTCAGAGGAGCAATAGTATCAAGTATTGTTCGAAGTGAGGCTGCAGTATTATCAACAAGATAGTCCACTTGTGCTGGAGTAATGTTAGATTGACTGACGTCCTCTGTGTTGGTACATGGCTCTGAAATAAAGGATGGAATCAGTTCCTTAATTTGTCAACAGCATTTTCACATAATTATATATTATTATTATATATATTCTTAGGTGAAGTCAAGTTTAGTACTGTAAATTCAAATGTTGTTAAAAATGATCAAATAAAAGAGGGTTTTGGGTTTTTGGACTTTTCCACTTTGGCTCATAACACAAACCCATTATAATTCTCTGATGTGGGTTTTGAACATAATGGAAACACTGTGAACGTGCTTCTTAATGGTTAAACTAAGATCCAGCGGAACAGCAGGGAGACAGGATGCGAATGTTGTTTATGGTAATCGCAGCGAGCAACAGAATATGGCCCTCAGACCATAAGGAGCTAAGCATCCACTGCACAAGAAACAAACAGAGTCAGACATATGACATACAGACACATACACACACACACAAACTAAGCAAACCCTAGTTATAAACACATAAGCACTCTGGCGCGCCGTGCTGCCTTTAGGCTGTTGTCAACAAGGCAAAGGACGTTAATGAGACCTGGCTCCTAGCATCCTCTGCACTGTGAAACCAACACATTTAGAGGCTAGGTGATGACTCTCTCTCTCTCTCTCTCTGTCTCAAACGTGTGTGTGTGTTTGTTCTCCTAAACACCCCTGAGGTTTAATGTTGCTTCTGACATTTGGATGGAGCGTAGGCTTTGCTGAGCTGGCGCACTGTGCTGCACAGATCCAGACGCATTCAGACATTTCCTTCCTCTTAGCTGCAACCACTCACACCCGAGGTCTGCACACTGCATTAGCGCCGCATCGTCTTTACAAACCGTTGGACATACATCACATTCTAAGCATAATAACATATAATCACACTGTTGCATATAGAGACTAATACTGTATACATCTGTATGCTTGTCCAAATACTTTGTGAGTTCCACATATGCATAATATCAGTACCTAAACCTGTACAGCCACTTAGTGCCCATAGCCATTAAGCGATGTGAATCCCTCTGTTTACTAGCTGACATAATTAAAAGGAGTGCTTTATACTTAAAGGTCAGATTATTCATTACAAGGCTTCAACCTGTCAAAACAGCTACATAATGTCCTCTGTGTCTCTGATGGAGCTCTGACAAGACATTAGAAAATAACCCTAATGATGTCATTATCTTCATAACAGTGTCAAACTGGGGGACATTAAATATGTCATGAAGAAAATATGTGGTATGTTGTACAACAATGTATGTTAGATTGATAAAAATGTAGGATAATATAACTGTGTGCAGAATTATATAGAAAACCCAGCAACCCAAATTGTGCAAGCACCAGATGACAGTGGAGACTATAAAACACATTTGTAGTTTTTGGGAGATGTTATTTTCATAACATGATATGGTGAGCATTCACATGCTTTGCTCCATGTTATTCAAATACATACAGTATATAACAGTACATACACAGTATACACAGGCTTGAGTGGTGAACATCTGCAAACTTTCTATATGCAGAAGAAATAATCCAGCATTAGCATACTGACCATACACGGTACAGTTTAGGTTTGGATATGTTTAGATTAGTGGCTATGTTAGCTTTATCAGTCACACTCTGATAGTAGTGTACCTGCTGTGTGTTGGAATCAGTTTGGGGTTTAGTATCTTGCCCACATAAAGTGGAGTGAGGCACAGTCACCCTAAAGGCCGAAAGAGAGTAAAAAAGGATGTATCTCTCAGGTCCGCCACATGCCCTTCTACCCCTCTAGCCACAAAGTAATTTTCCTTCCCTTTTATTTACAATGTACCACACTAAGAACACACAAAGACCAAACAAACTCTAATATTATATTTTAAAAATGAATTCATCTGTGTTTGTACTACTTGCTCCCTTAAAAATCACTTTATACTTGCAGACAGATAGTTTTGGTGTTTTATACATGTTGTATTATAGTTATTTCCCTTATCTCAATTGTGATTCACATAAGTTTGGGATAGAGAGGTGTCCCCTAACAATATATGAAAACTGGAAATTTGTATCCTCAACCACTGTTCTGACAAGTCATTGTTTGCCTTCATGAGCTGTGCTGGTAATTACATATTACATGTTCTTATAATAACTCAATAATCGAATCCACAGCTAAAAGTCTTTTGAAATCACAGCATCATATGCTATAGTTAAAACGTATGTAACCCATTAATAGACACACAGCAGGAGTGGAGACATGAGAGTTCCTGCTCCTCGCTAACAGGGGTCAAGCTTGGACATGCTTCAGGCTCATGGTGTGAGTGGTACTGGAGCGACACTGGAGAGGGACAAAGGGCAATGCTACCTTGTTTTAAAGAAGCCACTCCTTTTTGCTTTAACCAAAATCTTAACTCTCACGCACCCCTGTGGCACCGGAGCATTCACTGTCTTTGGCACATGGTCCTCATCACAGATCCACATGGAGCTGTCAAAGAATTTCAAATATTTTCAAATAAATCGTCTTTTGATAAAATCTGCTCAGACATGAGCAACCCCAGGCATCGTTTGTCTAGGCACTAGGTATTAATTTCACTAATTTGAAGAGTACCAACAAAAACAAAAGAAGCTGTTGCCTGTGGTAAAGGTGAACTTTAGTTACAGTTACTTAGTTATAGTCTGTAGTTCTTGGTAATAAGTCTGTTTTGGAGTCTACTGTGCTGAGAGGGAGGAGATGTTATGATAATCTTATCTCAGACACATAGCTCAAACAGGAAGTTCACTGCTTTCCTTTTATAGCCAGAAATCCACATTTGAGACAGGACACTCGACATTAACACGACCTATACTCTGTTTGGTTGTGTGGGTTTGTGCAGGCGTGTGTGTTTGTGTACTGCAGCAGTCCTAACAGACCACAGTACTAGAGGTGCAGATATTAGAAGCTGTGAAGTCTAGTTCCACTCTGAAAAACCATTCTCATTATTGCAACACAAAGAATGCCTTCCTTTCCTCATGATTATGCAAATACAGCATTGTTTCATGGACTAAGAGGTGCGGCTTCTTTAATGTATTTACCACATTAAGGACTTTAAACAGATAAATCAGGGAATGGCTTCTGCCACATTTCCCTTCATTCTTGCACTGATGACCATTAGTTTACAGTGGGACTGAAAGATAACACAGCCAGAAACTTGGCTGTTACCAGATGACTTTCTATGGAATTAAGCTCCATAGAAAGAATGTGTGTGCGTAGGCCAGCCTGGAGCAGTGATGGAAACACATTTGTATGTAAGTGAAAAGCATTAGTAGAAGTATTTCCACAGACTGAAAATAGGAAACAGATGAGGACTTGTAAGAAAGTGAATACTTCAAGGCGGACATAAGCTCATTGGCAGTCAATTGTAAAATGCACATTATTCGATTTTTAGGAGAAGGAGACGGACAAAGGGCTGCGCATGTGTGTGTATGTGTGTGTTTGGGAAGATGATAAATATTCCCCTTTCCTCTGACCTAATTCTCTAATGTTGGTCTCAGTTAAGTTGCAGGAAGAGCAGGCAATGGAAATAAGAGTTGTTACTGATATGGTTCCGTTACTGAATTACCGACAGCAGAGGTAAAATCTAAACTAAAACATTTGGAGGCTACGAAGTGCAAGGCCAGATGGTGACAATGTAAAAGAATAATCCTTACATTTATATATTACAAAGCGCACTTTAATTCACCAGTGCACTAAGCGTGAAACTAGTTGAATAAGGTTTTCAGATCAAAATCTGATTTTTTTTTTTTTACTTAACTCTAAAGAGTTGTGTCTGCTGCTGTAACAGTGGCACTCCTTCAAGCTAGTCTCTACAGTGCAAAGTTCTCCTACATTGGACATTGAAAATATGAGTGTTTGAATGTTAAAAATAATTTGGGTGCACTAGCTAGTGATGATGAGTTTACACACTGAGGTTGGAAAAATCCCACAGTCCCATCATTAGCAGATATCAGTGTACAAAAAATTCTCTGCTTTTACATTTACTGATTATAATGGCAAAAATCAACAGAAGCTGATTGTTCTTGGTTAAAGAGCCCATATTATATCCTTTATGTGGCTTAAAAAAGCAGGTCTCAGGAGTCCCCAGAATATGACTTTACATTTTCATGCTGCAAAACCAAGTAGCTCATAGTGAGTGTGAAAATGTTTGTAAAGAAGAGGTGGGCTGTGTTTTGTGTGCTGCTGCTACTGTTTTGCTGCTTGCAGAGTAAGTCTGCAGGAGGTAAGGTTGTCATGTGCTGTGTTTTGACCAAGCCTGAGGAGGGACTGGGTCCCGGTGACTCGTAAAGATGTTGTTTTGTGCATGAATTTTAAATGGACCACTCAAGGACTGGTTTCCAGGTAAATGTAAAAATGGAGGGAGTGCACTTCTAACATATTCGGTGTGTGTCTACATGCACCTAAGTGTTACATATACATATAAATATGACCGAAAAGTGGATTTTGTATAATATAGGCTCTATAAAGTAGTCAATGTCTATACTCAGCCAAAGACAGTTTGCATGAGATTATAAAGTTGCTTTATGAAGTGGAATGTTTTCTTTCACAAACTAAGCGCACTGATAGCTCTGTATATCTTTCCTTCAAGGATCCTATCTTCTCAAGCTCTCACAGTTTTTCTTTCATACATAACATATAAATAAGTGTGTGTGTGTGTGTGTCTGTGTGTGTAATGTATAAACAACATTATATTAAGAAGCTCTTGAAAAAAACACATGAGGTAGTAAACAGCTGTTTCAGTGTGAATCACAGTCCTTTGGTATCTGGCACCAAGACATCAGCAGAATATCATTAAAATACTGTAAGTTGCCGCGTGGGGACTCTGTGGATTGGTCTTGTTTCCAGTACATCCCACAGATGCTCAATCAGATTGAGATCAGGGCAATTCAGAGGGCAACAGCTTGAACTCTGTGTCTTGTTCTTCAAACTATTCCTGAACACTTCTGAAAGAGGCCCTGCCATCAGGAAATATTGTTGCTATGACCAGGTGTACTTAGTCCACAACAATATTTACATGTACTGTAAGTATGAGCTATAAGTAACATACGCATGGATGCCAAGATCTAAGATTGAATGTACAATGCAGTAAAGTGTGCAAAAACTAGCACTGTGCATGACTGATGCCTCATACCTTATTAAAGAGAGAGATGCTTGTTTCTAGTAGAAGTGAAAAGACTCAAGTGATTTCAGGACTGTGTGTTTGTATAAGTATGTACTTTCATTTAAAGTTTCCAATTCATGACATTAACTTCTAAACTATTACATGTAGAAGATTCATTTCTCTTAACTCAAGGTTTTGCAGTTGGTCTCCTTTTGACTCTAAGCATGAATTGACTTGAACTACTTAAACTTACATTTTTTCAAGGTTATTTTTTGAGGAATTTCAGTGTGTTTATATAACGACTGACAGTATAGAGAAATCAAAAAACAGGGAAGAGAGAAAGAGGAGTTTGACATGTAACACTGTGGTTATGTGGTATGTGTCTTAGTCACTTGACTACCAGACATCCAATATTTTGGATTTCTGCGGAAACCTATTTTCATGAGGCACATGTGGAAATAATCTGGACAAGACTTCTACATTTATCATATCAACAGCATCCACTTCAAAAGAGTTTCAAATATATATATATATATATATATATATATATATATATATAGAGAGAGAGAGATATTTTTTTTCTGTTTTAGTACTTGTTTCTAAAGTCTAAAGTTCTAAAGTCTATACTGAGTTCATCAGTAAAGTAAAGGGTGAAAAGAATCATAACCAAATTAGTGGTCTTCTTGTAGATCCCCCCCCCCCCTTAACTTGGTATGGTCCCAAAACATACAGTAGGCAAATATTTAATCTATCACTTATTATAATCTACAGTTGATATAATCTGCTGTGATTTTCTTCATTTTATTAAAATTATTAATTTGCTACCACAATGTTTTGTTGTTTATGTTGTTAACATAAAAAATGACATCAGGTTACATCAGGTCACATTACAGTTTACATCGCTATATGTGCTTTGCTTAATGGAAAGCAGATCCAATCGTAATGATAAGAAAACCTGAGAATTATGCTTCATCATATTGGCAGAATTGAAACTGGAATTTTAATTGGCATGTACATATTTGTCAAAAAACTACAGTATATAGTTTTACTTAAACTCAAATTCAAAGTATTAAAAGTATTAATTCATTTTACAAGTTATAAAATAAATGTAATGTCTTCAACTTCTAAGATAGTCTGCTTTAACACTCCTGTAACTTGTTCTGCCAAGTGGGAGAAATTCCTGAGAAATGGAACGGTCCCTTTTGGCTGGTTGAAATAATGGTTTCAACAATATGATGTGAATGCAGCATAAGATCCAGCACAAACTGCTCGCTGGATCACAGCAAGAGTTGCTGTTTGGAGGTCTAATAAAATGAACAATACTGTTAATCCTACAATGCCAGTGACGACACCAGCTCCTGAATTTTATCTGAACAAAGTTTGACTTATTCATCCTTGGAATTTCGGATACAGTAGAAAGTATCTCCTCTGTTACTGTGATTTGGGATGGAGCTGGTTTATTTGGAGTGCATCCTGGCTTCTGGCACTGCAGGAAGAGATGAAGGCTGCTGATCAACTAGGACAGTGTGTGAGGTCAGTATATCTCCCAGTAAGGAAAAAACACAAGAAAAAAACAGGAAAAAGATAGAAAGGATGAAAGCAGCATAATGTGGAAGAGAACAAAATGTGAAAACCTATCTGTAAAAGAAAATGGGACAGCTGAGCATGGAGAGTTCAGGGCTGGTGGATGGAATAGTCTCTTTTCACAGAGCGCGTGAGAGAACGAGATAGAAGGGCGGTTCAAAAAAGAGGGAAAGAGTTATTTCTAATAAGATTGCAGCTCACTGTGAGACAGTGCAAGCACTCACTGACCAGAGCAAGGAAGATGGAGAGAGCAAAGGAGGGCAAAGTTTGCAAAATCCTTCACTTGGGGGACTGAAAAAAAAATGGAGAGTGAGGGATGGAGGAGAAGGAAAGCAGAGGACAGAGATTAGTGGCGAGGGATAACCCAGGGGACAGTGGAGTGGCCTGCCAGTGGAAATGCATCATGGGTATTATATTGTGGTTGTGTGTTTTGGCTTGGAAAGTGAGAGACCATTTATAATTCAGGGTGACTAGTACCACCCGAGGCAGACACTCTCACTCTGGCTTAACTCGCTTGCTGTTCTATTCTTTCGCCTCTTGTCCTTTCCCCTCCTCCTCTTGTTTTTTCTCACATTTCTCTACCAGAAGCGTCTTGCTGTCGCTCTCGGTCTCATTGTTATCTTGTGTTTGTTCGCCTCTTCTTTTTTCCTCCCGAGCAATTTCTCTAACACTAACTCTGTCTCTTTCCGCTAGCTTTAACTGTGTGCAATGAAACAGCCCTGGCGTGGAGATGGCCTGCTTTTTGGTTACAGGAAAAGGATGATAAAACATCTCAGCAAACAGAACAGAGGAAACACTAAAGCACTAAAAGTACTTAATGAAAACCAGTTGGTCCCAAAATCCATCATCAGTCTTCACCTCAGACTTTGAGTACTTGACATGAAAGCATTTGTACATGAAAAAAAGCAAAATATCTAAATAATGCAAACATTACAAATGCTCTGAGCAACAAACTAAAAGAAAATATTTATTAAAATATATCTGTTAAAAACTACTTTTACAAAAAATGTAAAAGTAGCTCTCAAAGCATAGATAAGATAAGATAAGATAAATCTTTATTGATCCTGCAGTGGGGAAATTCAATGTTACGACAGCTACAAAACAATAGCAAGGTGCAAAAGAATGAAAACAGAAAATGCGCAAGAAATGAAAAATTAAACATATTACAATTTCAAATTATTTACAAAAACCAAAAATCAAAAGATATAAAGGGTGGAACCCTGGATAACATTATTTAACTTTATTTGCTATTTAAAATAAAAAGAACTGCCATGTTATATAGGGCTGTGTTCATTTTTTATCTTTGCTTGAGAGCAAATAACTGCAAATAGACCCAACTATTTTACTAAACTTAGACCAAAAAACTAATTCAGATTTTTCTTGATAGTCATGCTACCTTGGGACGTTCATACAATAAATGGATAAATAAATAAACAAAACCTGTTACAAAACACTGCAGTATGTTAAAAATATCATAATTCTTGTCCTTTCTAGCGATGGTCACAAGCACACAAGCACAAGCATTATTCAGGTTATCTATAAATAGGCAATTTACAAATGCAACATAGTAAAATGACCATATCTCTACATCAGTATGGATGTGGGCTGAGTACCCTTCAAGTTAGAGCAACAGCCCCTCAAAGTGTCTGTTTATGTATAAAATAAGCATCAGAAACAGTGAATGTATTACCTCGGTGATTAGTGCAGAATGAAGAAATATGAAAACCAAATAAAGTTTAATTCAACCAAATTAAGTTAATGTCATAAAATTTTATTTGCAATAGACAAATATATCCCATAGAAAAATAGGGTGTTTCAAACTGTCAACTGCCTGACAAAAATAATATATATTTCTACATTTTCTTCTCATCGTATGTATGTTATCAACATGTACATCCCTAAACAGTACTGTATCCAGTAGGCTTGAGGCGAGCACAACACACGCTTCTCATCTAGAAACAAGCTCCAGAAGTCATTGTTATTATGGTCAGGGTGAGTGGAAAAAAATTGAAACAAAGAAATCAGTGTGGCTTCTGCCAACAAACCTGACCTCTGAGAGTTGAAGGTCCTTTCAGACAGTGAGTGGTTAGCAGACCATCATGCATCTGGGCACATCAGCATCTTTGAGTGGGCTGCAGCAAGGCTACAGGCCACATTTGATCCTACTAATAACATACAATAAATACTTCATGTTGCTGCCGAAGTTCATCGTTGCCAAAATATGTCGGAACATGTGTGCTTCGCTTCTTTAAAGTAGAATAATAAGAATGCAACTGTAAATGTATTGCGCTTGAAATTAATGCTGGCATAGTGGCCACAGTTCATATGATTACCACTGCCCAGAAATTACCATGGTAATATACAATAGAGCGGGACTCTCCTGATCTCCTATATGTTCCAAAAGCCTTAGAAAACCTGACTTACTATACAGTATAAATGTGGTGAGAAGCCTTTGTTAAATAAATCTGAACTAAGGATAAATGTTCATAACTTACCAATGAATAGATTTAAAAAAAAGACTTTATAGCATAATAACTTGATAGTTAAAGATTCTATACTAAAAGGAAATTCAATATGCTAATGTTACAACACCAAGTCCTCCAACCTAAACAACCACAGTAGCTTTTTCTTTACATTACTATATGATACAGTGAAGGTGATACAGCACTCCTATGATAGTAATATTGAATTAACCCCTAATTTTTCCAGTGTCAGGGGAATAGTCAATTGTTGGATAGGAAAATAATAATAAATATTCACACCCCATCACAATAAAGCTGGCAGCATAGTGGCGGCAGCATCAAGCTGTGGGGATGTTTTTCAGTAGCACACTTCTATCCTAACTACTAACTATTCTCGAACTATCAAGAGTTTGAAAATAGGAAACTGATGTGACTCCAAAGGAAAAGTTAAACCAGGCTAACAGCTCTGTTGTAGATTTACATTTACATTTACATTTAGTCATTTAGCAGACGCTTTTATCCAAAGCGACTTACAAGTGAGGAACAAGGCAAGCAAACAAAATCTAAGTCAAGAAGAAACAACATCAAAGCAAAGTGCTATCAAAAAAGTGTTACTGTTTCAAGAGATGTTAGAAAGAAAGGGTAGAATTTTTTTTTTTTTTTTTTTTTTTTTTTTGTTTAAGTGCAAAGGAAGATGCGGAAGAGTTCTGTTTTCAGCAGTAGATGGTAATGGTGGTTGAATAACATACTGATACCAGCCAAGAAAACAGCTTGATGGTTACACTAAACATAACATTATTACTGCTGACCCTAGATCTTTTCAATCTATTTCAAATTAACACTAATCATACATTGCCACTTCATAAAAAAATCACAATTATATTTTATTTTATCAGATATAATGAAACACTTCTTTCATTGTGAACTTGAACATCATCTTTATAAAGAAGAAGTCAATGTTCTGTTTACTATCTCATGTAATTGGGAGATGGGACAATTGTTACCGGCATAATAAATTCTGTTTTATTTGTATAGCAC
Source organism: Anabas testudineus (assembly GCF_900324465.2). Lineage (NCBI taxonomy): Eukaryota > Metazoa > Chordata > Actinopteri > Anabantiformes > Anabantidae > Anabas > Anabas testudineus. The sequence continues at coordinate 1,374,686 of NC_046619.1, read as the reverse complement.
CAAATTAAAACGGAATCAATTCTATCCAATTTGAGCATGAATTAGATAACAGTGGGAAAACTACCTTTAGAAGAAGAAACCTCCAGCAGAACAGGGTGTGCAGCCATCTGCCTCAACCGGTTGGGGTGAGTGAAAAAAGGGAAGAGAAAAGAACAGCAGGCAACAAAAACAAAAACAAGCAGAAAAAACAATGAGCAGGTCAGTAGGGCCAGTAACTGCACATTGGCAATATATACAGCTGCAAGGCCGAGGATACCTGCAGAAGAGTACAGGGAGAGAGAGACATAGAGGAGGAAACACAACTACAGGAGAGAGCAGACACAAAGTTAATGACATGCAAAATCTAACAAAGCAAGTATAGAGAGAAGTCCATTGTTTGATGCTAATAACAAATCTTTGCTGTCATGGAAACAATAATTAATGTCTGGTTTTAGAACAAGACCACAAGTATGGTCACGTTGAGGCGCAAAAACAATTTAGTTAGTGAAAAGATTGTGGTTTGGCTTAAGATAATTATTTCCTTAATATTACTTTGTCTTCAATGAAACCACATGGTCTTGTGGGGAAGATTCTGTGTCATCCATCATAACCTCATTTTAAAACACTGTCACCCTGTAAGTGCAACACCAATAATCTCTATAAGACAAGCTCTTGCAGCTTGCCTAACTATGACAGGTTACTGCTGATGGCATGTGGACTCATTTTTCCAATGGACCAGTGATGAAGAACATCTAAAGAGAAGAACTACTAAAAGTGGTGTAAATTCCTCAAAAGCTAAGCAATAATGGAAAACTCAGCAAAAACGATTACACGTGCATGTACATTATTTATAGCTCCTATGCAGAGCTTACAGGCTCTTGTTATATAATGCCACAGGCATGTGTTAGTGGGTTTAATGCTAATGTATGCCCACAGTGGTTTCTTGGAAAAGTTGCCCTCAGGCAAAAAAATATAACTAGCAAGTGATGATTTCTGAAGAAGAGTTGTTAACTGTAAGGACACAATAGTGAAGCGTTAATGTCCTGATGAGGGCAGAGTGATGAGACAGACAGCAGGATAGACAGAGGAGGAAGTGAAGAAATGTATGAGGCGTACAGTTTACTGCTTTCAGTGAACACCACAGCACTGAATATTTCATATGACAGGAAAAGGTTTCTTTTTGTACACCATCTAAAGAATTTCCCCACTCCAGCTGTTCTCACTGTCTTCCTCTTCCATATCAGAGCACTGTATGTTACTGTATGTTATCTTTCAGCGTAAACACATGCACACATGCCAACAGCTTTTGACAATAGCACTTAATGTTCCTGTATTGATAAACGCTTGTGTTTGCCTAGGATTACTGAGATACTCACTGAACTGTCAGGAAGTAGTATAATTTAATTTAGAGTTCAAATTTCTGTATATTTTTTTCCCACAAAATAATGAAATGTGAATTATTATGGACTGGAACAACGTCAACCTTAATGTGGCATACTGTAGGCTATATATATGCATAGACCCAAAACTAAGTTGTTTTTTTTGTTTGTTTATATTTTTTATTTCTCAAAAAAGATACAGGACAATCTAAACAATGGTAAGTATTCAAGTTAAAATCCAATACTAAACTGAAAACTTTACTTAAAGTTAACCATAGGGCAGAGACACACCAAGCCGAAGTCAAAGAATAACTGGCGATCAAGGCTAACTCTTTGAATTGTCCTCAACCTTTCAGTAGTCAGACCAAAAGCAAAACTTGGCACCCGACCATGCCGTGAAGACTACAGCCAAGCTGTCATGTCTTTTCTGCAATTGTATGAGAGGAATTATTTCTTTCATACTAGCATCTGGCAGTAGTCGTACTTTTTTCGAACCAATCTCGCTCACCACAGGGTTTGATCAGAGGTTGCACATGGCACTGCCGTTGTCATCCCTTGGTCTTTTGGTTGCATTGATTTGCTAAACTGAACAGTCAATCAGAGGGATCTCTCCTCGATGTTCAAATGTTCCCAGATGAATCAATATGCTTAATCAGCTGAAAAGCTGCCAACAGTCTGACTAGTGGCAGACACCTGTCTGTCCATTGATTCTGGTTTTAGTCGAAATCAATAACTGCAACAGCATTTATTTTCTTGCACTCTCAAAGTAGAGAGCAGCCTCACTTTTACTGTTCTACTTAAATTTGTTTTTCTGAAATCTGCCCATCTATATGTCTGAGCACTGCATATTGTTGTTACAAAGCTTATTTGCAGCATATTATTGATTGCTTTTTAACAGTGAGCACAGAGGTACAGGACCTCTCAAAAGATTTAGGCACTTTGTTTGTTGTTGAGACATGTCTTGGAAATTCATTCTAAATTCACAAAACAACTATGGCAACTTGAGGTTGAAATAACCTACAGCATCCGTCACTTACCTGATGCTGAACTGATGCTGTTTAAAATGCAAAGAAAGGTGACAACATCACTTTGTTGATGTTTACTGCACTCTCTATGAAATAAAAACTATTCTAAGCAGTATTTTTGAAAGTTGTCCCTAGTGTTAGTAATATCCCTAATCCTGCACTCGCCGGTCCACCCCAAAACGCTGAAGGATGTCAAGGCAAATTCACTTTCAATGGCCCCATTGTCTGGCGGTGTGCCTCTGCAGCAGGAACCGCAAAGAAAAGGCTGTGTTGTCCAAAACCCTGTCTGTACATGGGACAAAAGGCCTCCAATGGCACATGCTTAATGTGTTGACAAATGTGTAGGAGTCTGTGTATATTTGTGTGTGTGTCTTTTGCAGTGTGACTCAGAGGTAATATGGTTAATACAATACAGCTGGGTGGGGGGCGTGTCAAAGCAGATGGGTAACGGGTTGGCACAATAAGAACCAACTGGGTTTTTAATAAAACGTGGGTACCAGTAAACTATAACTGTGTTACTGGAGCCACACACACACACACACACACACACACACACACAGCTCTAAAGCTGTGTGTATAATACGTACAGCAGAACAACTGTAGTTTATAACTCAAAAGTGGATGTGACCTACTTCTGTTAGGGTTAAACATAATGCAGTCTAACATATCAAACACATTTGAATAATCAATACTGCAATATTGCATAAAATTTCTATGTAGATGATCTTTCACCTACCTTAAATCTAAAAATGTTAGTAAGATATTAATGTCAGCTTTTCTTGAACCCTAACCACTACTTGTGGATGTAATGTAGGTGAGACAGCTTTGTGCTGTGTTATGTGCATTCATTTGCACATTAAAAGAATAAAAATAAAATAGGATGAATATGTGAAAACACAAATGTGGCACAATAATATTTTCATTAGCATATTTCAGCAAGCGGGCCTTTCCCTCAGGATGCTGTGACCAAAGAGGAAAGAACAACTTGAAATTGAAGTGAAGAGGCTTGCTGCCACTGCAGGGTGGAGAAGATGCAAGACGATTGGTGTAGCGGGAGAGACCATGTTTCTGTAAGTAAAGAGTTCCAGGTTTAATCTAGGCCATTTCACACATTTATTCACTAACATTACCATAGTAAATTGTCTTTCTTTTTCCAGTAAAGCCAAGGCCTTCTGTTGATTAACCAAGCAATGCTAGTTTACATTCCTACACTACCACTACCAGTACCACTAGTTGTGTGTGTGCAAAGGTACTGGTCACTCAAGCATTTGTGACAATATTTTACTTTATTTATATAAGTGTAAATTTAAATGAAACCTTGCTGACATCTGAGCTCAGTATTACAGTTTATAGATTTTATCATCATCATCATCATCATCAATATAGTGATCTTATGAAAAAGATGTTAATTCCACACTTATAGTAGTAGTTATGGATCAGCTGGACTGGAGTTTGGATCAACATGATCAATATCAGTCTGACTTTCATTGCATGTAACTCTGCTTTTGGCCTCCACCAACTCCTCAAAAATATACTGTAGCTCTTGCTAAGTGCCCTGATATGGTCACCAGGTATCATCTGACTTTATTTTAGGGTATGTAATTGGAAGCAGATTACGTTTTCTCATATTGAGGTTAAGTTGACAGTTAATTAAGGCAATGACAAGTTATGTTAATATGTTGGTAATGAACAATAAACATTATATCAAGATTTGATTCTTCTGCTGAATCATCTAATTTAACTAAATCTAGTTGACTTTCCAAATGGGACTGAGTCAAACCACATACCTGAGTTGAACTCAGGTATGTGCTTTATTCATCTGGCCCAATCAATTCTGTTCCATTCTACATAAAGTAGTAAGCATGTAAAAAGTACATGTGCTTTTCATTTTATTTAAGACCATCATCAGTAGCAGGAACAGGTGAGAAAGAAACAACAATGGAAATCATTGGGCTGATAATGTCACAGGAGATGTGACGTCTTCGTGGTGTAAGTAAGTGGTTAAACACCAGCACAAAACATGTGACAGTGAGACAGAGACACTGCTTTGAACGTGTTAGAGTAATCTCTGAGCTCTGAATTAAAGTGCTGAAAATGGCATATTTAGTGTCGTCGTGGCATTTTATCATTCTTCCATAAATTAATCAAATTGGATAAAGTCAACATGTATTTCTTAGTCTATTCATGACTAAAGCTGCACTGTGTAACCTTTTGAAATATTCTCTTATAGCTGAAATATGTTCCAGGATGTTCTCTCTTAAAATGTTGAGGTGCTTTCAAAGCCTCCTGTCACAGAGGCTGACAACTGAGTTCATAAATAATAATAATAACTGACTAACTTTATTACTATTAATTATATTGTAATATTTATATGACACTATTATTCCCCTTGTTTAACATAGCTCATAACATCCATCTTTTGTGATGGATGATTAGATGTTTTGTTTTGCAGATGAGGACAAATGCTAGAAGGGTGTAATGGAAATGTTTCCCTTCAACAAGTAGTGAGACAAATTATTTCTGGAATTTATTACAACTAATTGATTTGTTTTTTTTTTTTGTCTAGGTTATGATATGTTGTTCACCTCTGTATTTCCCTTCCTCTTCCATCCATCATCCATCCTTTCATCCTCCCATCACTGTGACCAACCTCCCCCCACCCCCTAGGAATATCTCCCAGCAAACCCCCTGAGACAAAATATTTCCCATTTCTACTGTCTCACTGCACAGAATGACCATAATTCATCTGCACGGGGTTGATAGGGCTGTTAATCAATACCAATTACTTAGTGATTTGTTGGCCAGCTGCTGAGAGTTCTGGCTTTCATATTCCACTCTGTGGTCTGCTCTGTGTGGTAGAACAACATGCGCACATAACAGTTAGATCACACTCCAAATCCCCCACCAGGACCAGGCCAAAGCTAACAAAGGCTAACACTGGCTTTCTAAGTTAAGTGTTGTATTGAACATCTACTCAGAGCAATCACATCAAGAAGTAGAGTTTGGATGCAGAAGGAGACTCATGAACAAGACTTGTACAGAGAAGCTAAAACCAGCACTTACAGTACTTTGTGTTGGTTGACAGGGGATGATGGAGAAGTCCAGAGTAAAAACTCCTAACTTCTGTTAATACATATGTTCACAGTCACATGTGGCATCAGAACATCCTCCATCCAGTGCATTACATTCTCCTGATAAACAGTCACGGTTGCAGTTTCTTTGCCAGTGGATTTGGACACATCATATTTAAGATTTCTTCGGTGCCGTCTCTTTCCTCCTACCCTCTTGTCTTGTTTGCTCTACTCACTCAGCCCTCCTCATGTCTGTTCCCCTCCTCCTTATCTACTTCTTGTTGTCTTGCCGTGTGTTCTGCCCTCTTCTGTGCTTGCCTTGTTCTTTCATCTTCTCCTTTTCTTTCCATCTTTTTCTTCTCCTGTCTTCTTGTTATAATGATATTCTGACCTTTCATTTCCTACCTAGCTCCTCCTTTCCCTCTTCCCTCTCTTCTGCTGTCTGTTGTTCCACTCCTTTCCACCCCTCCTTGTCTCTCTTCTCCTTTACTTTTGATACTGTTCTCTCTTCTGTTGTGATCTCTCTCTCATTCTTTCTTTACTTACTCTTTATTCTCTATCACTCTTTTCTTCTCCTCTCCAGTTCCCACTTTCTTGTCTTGCCTTCTTCTCACCTTCTTTGCCTTCCCTCCAAACTGATGCTTGCTTTCATCTCCTTTACTGCTCCTCTTCTTAGCCTTTTCATTTACTCTTCTTCTTTCTTAATGTCCAATTCCCCATTTCTTGAACTCTGTTAACTCTCTCTATCTTCTTGTTATATTTTCCTCTCTTCATTCCTACTCCTCTCCTCCTTTTTTCTTCTTCCTTTTCTTTGACTCTCCTACTCTCTTTTCTATTAAATGCATCTCATCCTCTCCCTTCTTCATTCCATTTTCATCCCCTCCCACCTCTGCCTGTCTCTTCTCCTCTCTACAGCTACTCTTGTTCTCCACTCATCCTCTCCTCTCCCCTTCATTTTGGATCATGTTAAAAATAGAGTGTTTTAAAAGTGAAATGTCTCTCAGAAGTGAGTTCAAAGCTGTTTGAACATGAAGATTTAACATGTTCAAATATCTAATGTGTCACATGTGAGCAAGCTGTGGGTTGACTCTATTCATCTTTTGCATATATCCTAGTCTATGAACCCCTTGATGACTTTCCTGTGCAAGTAAGGCATTAATACCTAGTGTTGTTTCTTCCCATTGCCTTGGTCTCCTTCTTCGTCCTCTATCAGTCTGTCTACATCCTCTTTGCCCTTTCCTCCTGCCACGTTCACTTCCATTTCACTTTCTTTCTTCCCTCACTACCCCTCCTTTTTCTCCACCACCCCGCTCTGCTCTGTCCTGTCCGCCCTTCGTCTGGTCTCTGTCCTCCTTGTCCTCTCAGACTCTCCGTCTTATTCATGGGACTGAAACTATCACAGACAATTAGTGCTGATGTATTTTGCACCAAAGGCCAGAGGAGATGAGGAGAAGTGTGTCTGGGATGCGTGATGCGCTGAAACAGTGGGGGTCTCTGAGTGCCCTTCTTTCCAAATGCCAACATGCTCATTCAATTTCTCTTTCCCTCTTTTTTTCTGCCTTTTGTTTGGAGATTTACATCATCATTACTGCAGCTTTGTCTGGCTCCTACAGGGGGAATGAGGTATTCAGCTGGAGTGAGGTATTCTGCCTATTGTCTTTGTGAGCCTGAGGATCATCTGAGTCCTCGACTAAATGCATCTATGTCTGAGACAATGCAAAGGAACAGAACCCTTAAACAAAGCTCTTTTACCAACTGCTGTACCCTCACAAGAAAAAAAAAAAAAAACAATACACTAAAGCCTTGTGCCCTGCTTACTCTACTTTCCCGCATCTTAATTAATGGATGTTGGGACTTGCCCGCCTGGCCGTGTCCTCCAGCCACCCCAAACACAACAATGTACGGGAGTGAAAGTAGGCCGGGGAGATGCAGGGCTACAGGGCAAGGCAGCAGAGGTGGATGGCTGACTGAGGGGCACGGAGAGTTTTTTCCTCTCCTTCCTTAAATCACCAGCCACCTCCAACCAAACGCCCTCCCTCGACCGTGCATACGTTTGCATACTAATTAGGTCAAACGTCTGTCTCCTTGGAAGACAGAGCAGGCAACTGTCTGTCCTTTTGTTTCTCCACCCCTCTTTTATTTCCCTCTAAAAAATTAACATGGGTGAATAAATGTCCTTCTTGGGTGTAGCCAGGCATGCTCTGCATACAAGAAAAATAGATAATGGATGGCGTCCACCACTGTTTCTAGGGAGTTTGTTCTCTCTTTATTGTAGACAATGCACAGTAGTCACTTTTTATTTCTTTTTGTTCACTCTTCTATTGTTTCCTTTGTTTGATATTAAGATCCAGAGCAGTCACCAGTTCCCTAAATTTTGTCTTGATGTTTTAGTCTCATCTATAAGGAGAGAGATGTTTCAGCTGATTGAGGGTTATTTTGGGGTGCTATCTTAAATTATGTTTGAAGAAAATAATGTAGGAACTACAGTTCATAGGTATTGGGATGCCAGGGTCCATTCATTTTGCTGTTTACTGAAGACATTTCAGAATTTCAGATCTCTTGTCTGGTTTTTCTTTGATGATATTTAAATTTACATTACAACAACATAGATCATAGCACTTTCAGATTACCAAAGTTTTAAGACAGTAAAGTATTTGAATGTGATTGTTTCTTGTTACCCAGGCACGCTCAATGTGAGATTGATTGTTCAAACAATACAATACTTTCCTCTCAATGACTACACATGGTCAAACCTATGCATTTTGACTGTGAACTTTGACTTGTTGTTAAAAAAAAGAGCATATGGTTAAAATGCAAACTATTTTAAATCTGAGAAAAAAAGCAAAACAATTATTACACAGGCACTGGGCATAAAGAAAATAAATCTTAATCCCAATATCATTGTAGGGTACTGTACTATCTTCTTAGTTTAGCCAAAGCCTTGCACTAGAGACAAAAACACATATTTCACTGGACTAGTCAGTTGCTTTTCTGATGTTTCCAACACATGTATGACAGGGTGAGTTACAAGAATAAGGTTCAGCTTTTACACCAAGCTGTCAAGTTGACATGTGAAGCAAACTACACATTGGTGTGAAGGGGTTTCCCTGCATTTCTTGACCAACAACACTTTGTATTTCCTTGTTTGGACTTGCTCTGTTAAAAAGAGTTGACGCAGAATCAGCTATCAACAGAAGAGAGAAAGAGTGTTCATGATGCAACATGTGCTGATAAGCATAGGGCCAGGAGAACAAGGCTTATGAGTCTTAAGAGTTTTTATATTCAGAAACATGTACCATTGACTTTCTGTAAAAGGATGATTTTACGGTGACATTAATGTAATCAATTATTTAGCTATGTCACAGCCGTAATTGCTGTGTATGTCATCATTATCATTACACACTTGTTTTCCATTTTTGGGCTGAGATGGTAAGCGTCTGTCAGACTACTTTCTACAGTGTTAACCACACTGTTGGCTCTTGCTGAAGCCCAGCTTTTACAGCTGAATCACTATGTTGCAGATACAACACTGATGTTTTTTTGTTTTTTCACAACCATTTTCTCTTACCCACATATTTGATATTTCTCTAGACATTTCTAGCATTTGCCATTCTCCATCCAGCCATCAAACCTTCACTACCAATCTAGTAATCTAACATTCTCTGCCCCATCACTCATGTGTTCCCTTAGTATTTCTACCAGGATGTTATATCTACACATCGTTGCATTGTTATGGGCTTCCGGTCATGACGTGTTTTGTTCCCGTTACCCTGCATCGCATGTACATAATACTTCCATCTTTGTATTAGGTCCATAGTACTTCCACTTGTACATCATGTCCATAATGAGTGCTACCTTGTACATGCTGTAGACAAAGTATATTGTGCACTTTACTGCTTATGGCACTTCTGGTTAGATGTTAAACTGCATTTTGTTGCCTTGTACAATAAAGTTGAATCTAATTTAATCTGTTCTTTCACCTGCCTATAAGCAGTAACTGTACAATTTTAACTAATATCATCTCATTCCACCAGCCTGTCTGTGTGCATTTGGTTCTTCTCTCCATGTTGCTGGCATCACTACTTGTGATATCTTGTGACAGTGACATTTGATGTTGTTTTTTTCCATACACTGTAGCTGCGCTACATTGTGTGAAGAGAAATCCACACTCTCTCTTATCAATCGGGAAGTTTTTCAACTGAGTCGACATCTTGCTCCCTGACTTTCCCAGGGATCAGATTAGGGCAGACTGAGATAACAAGCGGAATCCAGTTGATATTAACATATCTCAGCCTCATGTGGGAAAACAGTGAGAGGGTAAAAAAGAGGAAAAAAAAATCCTTGTAGCTGCGTGTCTTCCAGGGACCCTTTGTTTAATTGCATTATTGTTAACGAAGTGCTGATGCAATTACGAGAAACAGGCCCTCTTTCGCTTTCTTCTCGTGAGATTCATGAGTAGCAGCTGAGGCCAGGTCATGAAATCACAGAATATTCATTCTATTCCTGCTCTTCTTCTTTCTTTCTTCTCTTACCGCCGGCTTCGACACTTGTGTTCCTGTGCGCTGCACATCACTACTCAATCAGCCACTATGATGCAACATTGTCAGGAAAGAGCAGCCAGGTCTCCTGAATTTGTGTAAGTTTCAGATGCTGTGATTATTTGTTTATTTTGGTTTCTCGTGATTGGCCACGGCGCACAGGGGGCTTTTTATCATCCCACTCACTTCCTGGATTTGAGTGAGTATAATCATACTAAGCATGAATATTCATGAGACAGGGATCCGAGAGAGAGACTGACAGGCAAAGCCACAAAAACCCCCTCCAAATCCACATGAAGTTACACTCAGGAATAAACCATGCACGCATGATGATTTACCATATCCTTCTACAAACACAAAATGTTTACAGTCACTATGTCAAAATGTTATCGTCCTTGTCAGGTGACATTATAGAGCATAAATTGCAAATACAAGTGCATTATACACTCAAGCATCACTTTTATTTGTTGTTAATAAACACACTCAAGGTGAAGCCTGCAGCATTTCTAATCTCATTGAAACCACACTCTTTTCCTCAAAATGGTGACATCTCCTTTGGCTGTTCGTTAATTCCTACTCTTCAGCGTCACAATCTCGCGGTCACTTCAAATCAGTCCTTGTGTTTGTGGTTCTCCTGAGAGGAACTGACAATAAGTCACAGCTTCTCTTGCTTTGCTATGCTCAAAACTGGCAGCAAATCCCCTTAAAACTGCTCTTCTTTGCTTTCTCAAAGCTGGATTTACTCTGGTTTGTTCCAGAGCTTTTCTCAACTCTTCTTACTCTTACAGGTTACTAGACACAGCTGTTTGTGGTCTGGTAACCTGACACACCACAATGACAGAATCACACTCTCTTCTCTATCTTTTGCTGCTAATGTGCAGATAAAATCAGTCTTTTCCTAATTTAAAGGTAAGTTGAACATGATGGCTCTCAACCATGCCTTCAAATAGTTCACTGCACTAGAGCATCTAATGAGTGCTCAGGTTGTATATAGAGCAACTCAATCTGCACTGTTAATAAATATGTGGTGCTGTGATTTTCTTTTTTACACCTTTCCTGGTAGTGTTTTTTTAGCATTTCTATTCTCAGACTTTGTATAGGGCAGGTTAATATGAAAACAAATTAACTGAACTTTGTGTACTACAATGGCAACTCCAATGATTCATATTGTAGCAGAAACCTTTTCCATTAATAAACCTTGCCCATTTTATTGGGTGGGGGTTCCCAGTTTATTCTGAAGTGGTTACAAAAGCATTTACATGTCTGTCTGTCCAGACTCATATTAGTATTATTTCATTTAAGAGTCTAAGTGGACGTTCATGCCAAATGTAACTGATCACCAAAACTAATAATTTATGCTTGATTCTATGTGGATGTTGGTGCCAAAGCAATTCCCTCAAAGTGATGCTGAGATGTTGTGTTCAAGAAAATGAAATCAATTGACAAACAAATGTATAGGTGGATAGATTAATAGACTAACTCTAAATTGCCCACAGGTGTCAACAACCTTATGACACACTAGCAGTCCATCCAGGGTTATCCCCACTTCTAAAAACACTGAGCAATGTGGTGCTACATGCTAGTTGACCTAACATTAGTATCCCTACATACACTGTTCCATTTCCCATGCAAAGCGTCAATGCCACCAGCCTTTAAATAACAGGAATGCAAATCAACCAAAGACTGCTGTGGGCTGCTGAAGTTGGAGATATGAACATCCCCCTGAACTTGGTGGTGAAATCTGAACTCAAACAAAGACAACAGGTGATGGTCCTTCAATTTAAGCTCAAGGCTTGTGTTAAGCTTGGTTCCGCATAACAGCTGCAAGTGTGAGCAGCATCAGATCCACATTACTCTGCTCATCTCCATCAGCAGGAAGTCCAGTGTGTTAACAGCTGCAGGTGGAGACTAGCTATAAACAAACCTTGTCTCACACTGAGGGCTACAGGGAGGAATTCACCCCTATCCCACCCTTGCCCGATATGGGTTTTCTAATTTTCTCCCCTTTTTCTACTCTTTCTGCTTCATCATCCATCTTACTTTTTTTCACTCCACAGCTGTATGGGGGAGACACACACACACACACACACACACACACACGCAGCTTCTACTACAGAAGATAAACACGTTCACCATTTATTAGTGGAATAAATATTTCGGCCCCTTAAATTCTGTCCCTCTCTGTCTCATGGGTTTATACAAAGCTGGGGAGGGTTTGCGTGTCAGTGACAGGGGCCTGTGTGGGTATTTATATACCTCTTCTATGAGTCACAGCAGGGGAATCACATTAGCTATGGCTGTACTGTCATTGGACTCTGCAGGGTCCTCTCTCTCTCGCTCTGTATTTAAAACTAGCCAGAGCCCCTAATTTTAATCTGAACAGGTCCTTGGAGAAGTCATGAAATATTTTCAGCTCCAGATGTCTCTAAATAAGCATTATAGCATGGCGGCCGGTTAATGGCGTGTCATATCCTGCCAGGGCTAGGCAGCCTGTGTAAGCACCTCAGGGAGCTGGGGGTGGAAGGGGACTTCCATGGCTGATGATAGCTATGGAGAGGTAATAGCCCACAAGCACTGAGAAATAGCTGAAGTGATGCTGTGGGTTCTGTTGCACTGCTGGTTACTCATGATGTGGAGCACACAACTGCTGGCAGACTGCACAACTAGAGCACTGGGAAGAATATATGTAATAAGCATAGATTAGATATATAGAAATACTGCAAAAAACTAGAATATCCTCTATCCTCTATTTAGTTTGATAAGAATACAATATGATTTTAATATATATGTGTGTCAAGTACAGAGAACAACAAGTGTTTGTCTTAGTGTATGTCAAAGTCTAGAATGGGACTTTGTTCACATGAGGAAAACTGTTCTCCCAAAGATAATAAAAGCAACATTTAATTCCAGCAAATGGCTGAATATAGAATCTGTAAGAATTATGACTAGGTTTATGTACTAAATGTATTTCTCTGCTCCTGCTTTCCACAGTGCCAGTTTTCACCCAGAATGGGACTATACTGTAAGAAATGACGGCCACCAGGCAAAAATGCATTAGAAAATCTACCTGAGAATCAAGTGAAACTCCATACTCTTTTATATTTAGAATCTGTTTAACATACATTTCACTCTTTTTGTCCCCCTGATAGCTCCAGTTGCCAGTTGCGGTCTAGCTAACTGGTCGCATATATCACTCCACAACAGCTCAGACGAACAAACACTATAAAATTAGTCTTGAATATGCTGCAACTTTTACTGAACTGAACTAAACTGGCAAGATGGTTATTTTGTCTCAGATTCTGAGGACAGATCCAAGTGTCACAATATTTTACATTATTATTTTACATAATAGCATCTAAAGTGTTGTTATTAGCTCGGGTATTATACTACATTGTAGTTTTGTTAATGATATTAATCTTTAACGAAACATTATAATGACTTAACGAGCCTAACTATTCAAAAGAAGAGACAATAATGTTGTAAGGTAAATCACTTTTTTCATCATCAGTTTTGCAGGTATTATCCCTATAATGGTTTGCCACTCTCTCTCTCTCACCTGGTCCCACTCCTGCAGCTCTGCTCCCCAGCCACTTCCTGCTATGCCCATATATGGACTGACTCTCTCTCCTCTGCCTACATTACCTGATCCACTCCACCTGTGTCTCACTCTTCTATTCCCTGTGTGCTAATAACTGATCAGTTCTAGCTGTGTTCACCTTCTGCTTTATAAGCTTCCTTCAGCCCTCGGTTCCCTGCCAGATTGTGCCGTTTTCGATGCCCTAGAAACCAGAAACTCTCCAGCTATTGTTCCTGACTTGCCTGTATTGTGAACCTACTACTGTGTGTTTTTGTTGTGCCCACACACCTAGCTAGCTGAGGTTTAGTTGTTACTTTGTTTTCTTGGTTCCCCTGTCTAGTCAGTGTGTCCTTTTACTACACTTTCCCTTGCAAATAAAATAATTTTCTCCATTTTGTTTCTGTCTGGCAAATAATTGGATCCTCAAAAACCATGTTTTGCAACAGAACAAACTGACATACAAAGACCCAGCCAGACCAAAACCCTGTGCCAAATCCACCACTGTCATAAGAATCCCTGTCCTTCCTAGTTTTAGTTACCTTGATAATACACCAGACAAGTTCCTTTCTAGCCTTTCCTTTTCATTGGAGGATTTTGGCATCACCAGGGTGCACCAGGACCCAGACTTTCTAAGAGAATTAACTCTTGGAAAGATGATCCTGAACTCACCATATGGGTGGACAGTTCCCGTTGGTTGCACAATTCTTCTTTTATTGAAAAGCTGAGACCCACTAGCCCTAGCCCCGCTCAGCCTATATAAGAAGTGTCTCGGTCTGTCCAAAGTGTCCAGTGCTGTTGTTGGTCAAAAAACTAACACCACCAACATTCACAACATGGTTCTACCTCACTTACACTATGAGATGTGAGTTTTTGGATTGGGTTGTGTATATATATATAGAGAAATTTTAGGATAGAAAAAAAAAAAACAGATGTATCCCATGCAGTCAGACACCTGTACGTGCTTTGTTTACAATACTATATGTTTAAAAGCATTGTGTTCAACCACACCTTTCCAGCAGCCAGTGAGTACAGATGATAACAGTGGTTAGGTTTTTCGATTTTCACAGGTTAATCCTCTGATAGATATGATGGCTGTGATAAACCTCAATTTCATTTTATATTGTATCATCACACTGCACATCAGATGATACATTACATTGTGTTGATCAATAAAACACTAAAGTGTTTATTTCACAGTAGCATTTTGGACTGTCTCTGGTTTAAGGACAGGAGGCCTAGAGATGCACTCAATCATTCTTAATTTCAGGATTATTATGCAGGATATACATTCTGAGAGAACTGTCACTTTTCATTCTCTCCGCTTAAGAACCATGATGAGAACTGTGCACAGCAAATTGCAGACTGCGAGATAATCTTTGTGGATAATCTCTGTTTTTAATTGGATAATTTATTAACTTTTCACTTTTTAGAGATCCACTTGTTTTGACGATCTTTTGCTGGTTAGCTATGGGTGTTATTAATGTCCCTAATTTTAAGACACAATTGCACTTTATGTTTTAACTACTTTGTACAGATAGAACAGGACTCATTGAGCATTTGATTTTACAGTAACATTGTCACATATTAATACTGTAAATACTTGTTCTTAACCTATACTACTCAGTACACTGTCCTTAGTGTTTTTATGGTAATATGGGTTTTGCAGCAGACACTCTGTCTTGTCATAGCAGGAAAAGCACAGATGTAGTTGATAACACAAATACCTGTTAGCATTTAACAGCAGACACAGAGCATCATTAGTATTCACTCTGAGTAGGGTGTCTGGCTGCTTGACAAATAAAGGTCTGGAATCTGGTGAGGTCTCCACCAACACCAGAATTTTTTTGGCTTAAGCTGCTACAGAGTATATTCTACTAAATTCGCCTACAACTGCTGAACTTCATCTGCTGAAGAAAGATTTTTTTTTGTTCTCTAGTGTTATATGTTTTGGTTTCTACACTATATATTTCAAAACCAGAAATACAACTTGCAGCTGTGTGCATCCATCAATCAATTAGCAGTTTACATGCATGTCTGTCCAGACTTTTATTCCAATCAGTTCATCTATGTGTCCAAGTTAACACTGAAAATGGGAAAATTTGAACAAAGGCCTTCCTGTGATGGTGTGATCAATGACCTTGACAATTGACCTCTGACCACTAGTTCAGTCGAGCCAGCTGGTTGTCCATCTCTAGTTCAGAGGATCTATTCTCCATCAGTTTATCCTTTGTTGGTTGTTATGCATTATGGATTTGGCATAATAACCTACAAAGATAATGATAACTTTATAAAGAGCAGGGTCAGGGTTAGCTTGCTCACACTGTAAGGGTTCAAAATAATTTAAACAAATTATGTGTTAATTTGAAAAGATATTTTTCACCAAAGTGTATTTTCCCACAGTTTCAGGTATAAACATAAACATTTATTCAGGCAATATCTTCCATTGGTGGACTGGCATTCAACCTGTCCTGCCTGTTCTACTTGTAATGACAGTACTAACAGTGTAGTGGTAATGTGTGATGTACAATTAATTTATTAAAGCACACACACACACACACAAAGGCACACTGTGTTTCCTCCACTGCAGCATAATCACCCTGTGGAACACCGTAATCATGTAAAATCATAAATATTCAACACTGATTAAAAGATTAGAAAATTAATCTCTCCAGTATGCTAACTGCTAATCCTAAACCCTGAGGTGTAAACAAACTCCTGTTCAGCATAGATCAATAAACTCCCAAGAGATGCACAGAGACAGAGAGGACAGTAAAACTACAACAGACACAACACTCTGATAGCTTGTGTTCATAATGATGTATTCTGCATGATTTATTGTCACTCTAGCCTTTTTTTGTTTTTTGTAGAAAATAAAGCAAACTTGGGTTGAAAGTAGATTCCAGCTGAACAGTGAAGTCCTAGTATATGTTCATTAAATAGTTTTTGCAGTGTTCCATGAACATTTAAAAGATTTAATGTTACCGTAAACATTATTATTATCTCATTTTGTATTTAGGCTTCTAATGTAGCTCTGTTTAATGTAATCGTGAGATCGACCTGTCCTTGACTGTAGCAGTGTAGTCAGTGTTGCCTAAAACAGACATTAACCAGGGATTATTCCACAGACTGATGCCCAGTGTTAAAGTTCAATGCCTACAGGAAGTAGTCTGTCCCTTAGGTGATAGCTGTAAGAATAATGATGTAGGACACCAGAGGCTATCCTCTCACACACGTGTGCTCATTGTTTGCTTTTTATTAACTATAAGTGTGAACTTCCTCTTCCTTTTGCACAATTGACCAACAGCAAGTATGAAAATCTGAAACATCTCCTAAAACAATGTCTTTACTTTGCATCCATGAAAGCAACTGCAAATACATTTTTGTAGGGAAAATAATTATAGCTGGATTGTGTACTCTTTTACCATAATGAGAATATGTTAATTGTGTAATACATGTAATTACATTACCTCTAACAATTTGACATTTGGCAAAGCACATTTCTTTCCTAAACCCAAACTACATGGAATTCTGTGGAATTGAACTTGGGTGACAGCGGTACACTGCTGCATATTCAGCATCCACCACTTCCTTGTGGTTCTGTTAGTAAATTAGAACTGAATTAGAACAAAAAGTATATTGCTTAATTCTTCACTATGTTCTCTACAAAAAGATAGCTGAATAGAGACATTACTTTTAGGAGACAATCTTGACTATGAATAAATCTATGTATCTCTTCATGTTTTAAACCCAGAATAAACAACCTGGTTTGTATCTACTAAGTCACGTACAAACTTGATAACACCCACAATAAAACGGCACGAGCTGATCTACTAAGCTGCACTGGGGACTGTGTCTTTGAAATGAGCAAATAGCACACGCTGTGGATCTTGCACCATTGCCTTCATAAATATACAAAGTGAGGCAAGTGTGCAAAATACGCAAATACAAACACAATGTGATTCATAAAGTGTTTTGTGGTGGCTGAGATTGTCTGAATTTAATACTTTTGAAAAGCAGGAGAAAAGGAGAATGACATATTGTGTCCAAAACGCGTTTGCCACTCATGTTTATTTTTATTTAAAATAATAAGGAAAAATTACAATTGTAATGCTATAATAGAGACATTCACTCTCTAGTGAGCTGTCATGTGAGCTATGGCATTATGGATGTGACGCAAACAGAACCCCCCAGAAACCTACTATATTATTATTGTAATATTATATTACATTGCCTCCTTAACCACAGGCCACGCACTTGACGCTGAACCTTTATTAATTACATCATGCTTTAACATTTAGCACATCCACAGCTGCGAAAATGCAATCTCTACTCTGACGAACACTCTTTTGGATCATAGAACCCTAATGTTCCACAGAACAAAGTCCTGTTTGAATCAGCTGGTTGTTGAGAAGGACTTCACCTAAACACAAACACACAACTAAGTAGAAGGACAGGTTTCACCTGCATCATTAAAGAAGTAAGTCACACTGTATGTTCAATTTGCTTGATGCGAGAGAGGAAGTGTTTATATTTGTGTGTGTGCATGTGTGTTATGCCAATGTGCACAAAGACACACTGAGTCACTGAATAAGGCCAAATGTGACTTTTAAGCAGTTGCTAATTCCTGAGAGGTATAGAAACAATCTTTCTATACCTCTCTGTTTCTTCCTGTAATACTGAGATGTCATTGCTGTAGTGACTATTAGCCTCTACCACTGCTGCCTTTAACAACTCAGTCTCAGATTTCCTCCCACAATTACGCTGCTCTCTCTCCAAACTGTCCATGACAGACAACAGTGAAACACACAATCCTCCTTTTAATACTGCCACCCCCCCCCACCATGTTTGCACCTCTTATTACACAATTCATAGGGGTCTATGATCTAAAAGCTGTATTACTCAATTCCTACAGCTTTTCTGAGTGAATCACGTGCAAAACATCTGCAAATGACAAAGGCCGCAACTTTCAAGATTGTGCATGCAATTTTGTACTCGCCATTTGGGATCTTAGTAAATCAGGCCCTTAGTGCATTAGCAATAAATGAACACATGCCAGGGGTTACAATGCCTGGAGAGGGGTCACGTGTATTTCTTCATTTTGTTGTCTACCACATGAGGTCATTATGTTGCTCTCCATTGAGAGTATGACTATGTTTGTGCTACATGTGAACTGTGTGTGACTCACGTGCCCTGTGTCTGTGCATGTGTGTCAGATAATTCTCAGCGTTGAGTCATAGGCCATTAAGATGCTTGGCTGGCTTTTATGCTGACGGCCTCATAAATGGATGAGGAATGCTTGTCCTTCACAATGGCTGTTCTCCATCTTATAACGTACGACTAGACACCCCTCCACCCCCCTACACACACACATAGAACACCCAAAAAGAGAAGCACCACCAACAGCCACTCTACCTTACCAGTGACATCTGCCAAAACAACTTAAAAAAAAGGAAAGCAAAACATCATTCAATTACACAGAGACTAAGTAAGAGACTGGCTGCATGCATTCAGAGATAGATATATTTAATAAAGACAAAGCTAACGATAAATAAGGAATAACTGTGCAAAGAAAAAACATGAAACTGACGTCCCCTTTAAAGAGTGTTATGCCACTCCATTTTGTATCTAGAGCCCCTTTATGCATGCACTCCATTACATGAATGCAATGCTGTGTGTTGCTGCACTTTTCCACAATGAAAATAAAAGTGCTTTGATAAAAAGGAAATTGTGAATGAGCTCATTTAAGTCGTCAAGGAGATTTCTCTCATTTCAGATAATGTACATCTCTTAAAAAACGTGTTGCTGGCTCTGTGGCTGTGGTAGTCAAGCCAGCTGGTTGTCCAACTCTGGTTTAGAGGATGTGACTAAACATGCTGGAGATGTGACAGTAGAGGACCCCACAGATCCTGCGAAAACACTGCCTGGTGTCTGTTCTTGTACCAAAGTAAACATTTACACCAACCAGCACCGTGCACTGTTTATACTCAGTGACATTTGTGCTGAAAAGGCCAAAACACTGCAGAGATTGGATGATGCCAATTCAAGTCCTCTGTGCACTCTCACGCCAGAGGATCTTTTTACTAACTATTGTTCTTTTGTTCATTAGGAAGACTTCGGTGCAACAACACACAAGTTGATGTGAGTCACAAAAAACACATTTAAGAACAATTTTAGGGAGATGATCAGATGTCAGAACATCAGATCAAAACCTCCACATATTATGTGCCGTATAATTTTATTTGACAAACTGGAAACTCGAACATTTAGCATAGCATTTGATACAAAGACTTTTTAAACGATCAAATCTATTTTCTCAGGCAGATCCGAACATCCAAATGAATTCAGTTCTCTCAAATTGCCCCACACTCCTGCACGCTATCTTTAATGAAGATGATGAGTGACGATATGAGATGAGAGACGAAGGCCATGCCAAGAGAAGAGTAGAAAAGCAAACAGATAAAAAGAAAGAAATGAGCAAAGAGAGTGATGAATGTGGCTGCATTGTAGATGAGGGAGCAAAACTGACAGAGCAAGACCTACAGTAGAGGCACTACAGAATTATGGGCGAAAGAGAGGAGAAGAAAGAGGCACAAGACGGAAAAGGGAGTGATGAAAACGACTGCAGAGAAAGGAGAAAGAGATGCTTGACTGCTTGCATCTTTTGTGCCTGGCCCAATGGCCCTCAGGCAGACAGGATGATGGGCACATGAATCAGAGGCTGTCTATCTGAAATATGGCAAAAAGAAAGCTTGTCGATTGTCTCTTGCAAGTCATGCACTCTGCCACGAGAAAGAGAGAGAGAGAGACGCACAAAGAAAGAGAGAAAAAAAGGAGATGAAATACACAGACGACCCAGATGACAAAACAGAAGAGATCAAATCACATCATGAGAAGTAGATGATGGATGAGGAGGAAAAGAGGGGGGGGGGGGGGGGGGTGGAAAAGAGGAAAAGATGGAAAAGAAAAGAGGAAGAAAGTGTAGGGAGGCAGGGGAAGGAGAAGAGAGACAGAGAGGAAAAACACAAAGAGGAGAAAGGAGAAGGTGTCTTTGGTTGGGAACACAGAGTTGACATCTGTGCTGTACAGTGTAATGGAGAGTAATAAAAATTGATGGGATGGGAAGGAGAAAGAGGAGAAAGACGCACAAGACTGAGTTACAACTGTTACTTTTCCTTCCATCTCCACGTTCATTTTCTCCATTTCACTCCACAAGCACACAACCTCTTCCATCTCCATCACACTCTCTATTGTGCAGTAATAATTCACTTGTATTAATATTACACAAACAGTGTTTCAGCTTCTTCCCAGCTCAGATGTGCAGAACAGTTTTCTGTTTATAGATTCACTCTTCAAAGCAGGTTATCCTCACTTTGAGCGTTGCCTCAGCATTACATCTCCTCTAAAATGTATTTGCTGTAGCAAATTAGCTGGATATTATTTGTGGGAGACAGGGTTGGGCTGTGTTATTAATATTCCACCTCTACAGTAGCACCTGTAGTGATAAACTACAGTTAAACTCAAGATTATCAGCCCCCTTTATGAAGTCAAACAAAACCTTTCACTTTTGAACTTACCTTAATGGACTCCAATACACAGGGTTAGTGGCACTAAAACACTTGATTGAAGATTTGTATTTCACAACTCTACACTGCACCTTTGCAAAGCACATGGAGACAAATTCAGTTCTTCTGTCAAAAGTGCTGTTGCTCGGTTTCTTTGTCAAAGTGCCAACATTTCTAAAACTTTGGAGAAGACATTTAATGTCAACAAGAATCTTTGGATCTCTGCCATAATTGTCACTGATCTGACCTCTTCTGGATTTGAATATACTTATGGAAGTATATCCTTTGGTCTGATGAGACCAAATTTGAGTTGTTTGGGCACATGCAGGCCTTCAAACCCACCAACAGATAAATATAGTGGTGGGAGCATAATGCTCTGGGGTTGTTTTGCTGCTTCAGGCACATGAACCTTGTTCAGGTGCATTGGATAATGTTTAAAATGATATTTTGAAGGGTAATATAAATAAATTTGCTACCAGACATCCAAAATGTACCAAAAGATGTTCCTTGAGCTTAGATCTCAATCCCAGAAAATCGCGGGAACAAGTAGTAGATAGGTAATATATATTCAATTCAATTTTATTTGTAGAGCGCTTTTTACAATTGAAATTGTCACAAAGCAGCTTTACACAACCAAAGAACAGTACATGAACAGTGAATGTGTATGAATCATGAAATCAGATTGTCCCTGATGAGCAAGCCGAGGGCGACGGTGGCAAGGAAAAACTCCCTGAGAAGGCAACAGGAAGAAACCTTGAGAGGAACCAGACTCAACAGGGAACCCATCCTCATATGGGTGATTACATGCTATGTAGGCAGCAGTCCAGTATAACAGTTATTGTCTTTAAGTTAATGTGGAGTCCAGTTAATATATCTGTTGTGAAAACCTTTATAAAAATATCTATTTGTTGTTAGGTGGTTTTAACCTATCATAATAGAAATACCTGATACTTGTTTCTTTATGATAGTTTAAATACAATAAATAGTGAAGAGGTGGCCAACTCTGGTCCTCAAGAGCCACAGTCCTGCTTCTAACTATCCCTATATATACCTGATCTAGGTAATCAGCAGTGGGTAGGGTGGGGATAGTTGGAAAAAGCAGAATTGGCTTTTCAGGACCTGGGTTGGCCAGCTCAGCAATAGTGCAGTGGAGCATTAAATAGAATTGCATGTCTCTTTGAATTGGCAGTGGTCTCAAATTTGGCACAGTTTTCCAAGGATGAACTGATAGTATTAAACTTATCTTTGCTTAAATGTCCCATTCTGGTCAATTTCATAGACACCTAAAATATGGGAATTCTACTATATGCCTGGGACTTGGCTTGATTTTTGTCTTGATAAGCAGTGTCAAACTAGACTCACAGACTAGACACTAGTCTAGCACAGGTACACACATCAGAAGAAAAATGATAACACAACAGGTGCATTTGAATAGAGTTTAAAACACAGTGAGAGAGTGGGTGAATACTTCCATGAGTGTTCTTTTTCTAATAAATAAAACACTTTAAACCTGTAATATTTTAATTAAAATCATAACTAATTTGTGTCATTTAGATTTTTAAAAGTATGCCAAAAAATAATTTTTATGCTAAGTGCCAAAAAAGAAGTATGCCAGCTGATATTAATTTGTTTCACAACCAAAAGACTGAGTGGTTTATTTAACTGTGTGGGAATGTGAATATGCAGAGATAGGCCTAAGACAACAACAATTTGCAACTATACCTGCACTGCTACTGCCAACAATTTAAAACAAAAAAGAATAGAAAACATTATGCACTGCGGTAGCATAATGCCTACATTTCTCAATTTCTGCTGTTTTCAGTTTTTACACCCCTTATTAGTTTATCTGTTTCCTGTTACAGTCAAATGCTCAAAGTCAAGTTAATTCCACCAATCAATGAGTTCTTTGTTTGTCTAAGACTGTCTATTAATACTGTTAACTGCCATGGGATCCTCCTGAATTCAGTTATTAGTATAAACTCACTCAGATGACTGTGATGTGACACTATGGAAACTAGCCAAAAGGACAAATGGGACATATAAAAAACTAAAACTCCAGATAAATGAAGAGTATTTCAGGGTAAAGTAAGTGAACTGTTTCCAATTCCCACTGTCCTGCATAAATGCCAAATATGTACAAGCAATATTTCAAGCTGATAAAACACACTCATGATCATTCATGTCTTTACCTGACAATACACCAATTAAACATACAGAGTGATGGTGGAAATCCTGAAACAATGTGTTCTTCATCAACCACCCAGCAATACCTGGTGCTAGGATTACACCTGAACAACGAAGATTAAACCTTTTACATCCTCACAGTACTGTTTCAGCTCAGACATCTTCTTAGGACGTCTAGTGTGAACGTGTCTCTGGGAGAGCATGTAGATTAACATGCAAAATCACTCTTAAGTAATGCAGATAGTGTATGCTGCAGCTTAAGAAAGAATTCAAAGCCCTTCAGTGTTTGCACACTTCGTCTATTTAAAATTAAATCTATATGATTTTATGTACTCACTCTACATTGGTTTATGGCTGTTACTTCAACTTCTGGATGTGATTTACTGTGACATAGAACGTGCTGTTTAAAGATTAATTCACATCAGACCCGACATTTCCATGCAGTTCACTGACAATGGCTTTATGTTGAATTGTGAGCCGTTGTGTTTGTGACTGAGGAGGGCTAATCTACAATCACAATCTTCACAACTCACTCTAAAGTCTCAAATGAGGTTCTGAAAAGCTTTTATAGTTGGAACAGAAACATTAAAACAGATAGAATATAGATACAAGTTTCTCTGTGGAGGTACTTGTGATTATGGGGTGTACACAAACCCTTTTTCATAATGACATTCTTTCTCCTTATTGCTGCTATGGTGATGATGGTTTCATTTTCCACGCATTCTCCCTGTCAGCGAGCTGTCTGCCTGTCTGTCACTGTCTGACAAAGTACAAAAAACATCAAATTGTCACCAAAGTCTGGAGAGAAACAATCAGAGTCCCTTACTCCCCCTCCTCTCTAGATCAAACACAGACTCTCTGCAGGAGCCTCACATTCTTTAATCTCTCACATGTCTCTCACTCTCTCTGTCTCCGTTTCTGCCTCTGTCTCTGTACATGGCTCTCGCTCTATCCACAACAGGCAAATGTGACGGTCTGGCCTCATTCCAGCACCGTCTCAGTGGAACAGCTGGTTTCAATTAGGTCCCCTTTTAGGTCGATATGTGCATGTGCACGTATACATTCACGCACCCCAAAAACAGTGGGGCGGACTGCTTTTTTTGGCTCAGCACTCCGCTGAACGAGTAATTGAATCACTTGACCAAAATATTAGTGGTGCAGTAAAGCATCCAGCGCTGGCTGCAGTCGCTGATCTGTTTCTTTCCATTAGACTTGGCTAGTCGAGCAGCCGCTATGCCTGATGGAACAGTAATGTGCTGGAATAATGCATGTGGATATGGAGTTATACCAGGGTTTGACTTATGTGTGCTTTGATGGATGGAACCAGTATATTTTAATATCCAGCCTATAGTGTGAAGGAATAGTACAAACATATGGACCATCCTGAGACAATACAGCTGGCAGGGAGATCTATTAAACTTTTAAATGCAACTTTTAAAAATGTTTCTGCTTTTAATGTTTATTTTATCTGTCCAGAAGTCTAATTTTATGGCTGGTTAATTTTGATTTAACATTTCCCTATGCAGTGGTGCTTTACCTTGTGGATAAATTTGACCAAATAAATGATCACATGTTTATGCAAGTCAGAAAACTAGATAAAGGAAAGTAAATGACACATGAGACAAAATTATTACGTCTTAGTTTATTCTCCAATCTTAAAAATGCAACATTAGCGTAATATTGGGCTCATTTCTTTTTCCATTCCTTTTTTTTCTGGGGGTTGCTTTATTGTAATAGTTTTGGATGATTTACAGTTACAGTTAAACTGCTTACTTTTGTTATGATGTGCCTTTGTGCAGGACCTCTCCTGACTTTGTGCCTGAAATGTGTTGTTTTAGCTCCTGAAGGTCACAGAAAGCCTTGTGGCAGCATATATGTAAAGATTAGGCTAAAAATCTTTTTTGGTGATTTCTTCTGTATGTGTTCGGGCTCATGTTTGGGGATTTGGGCCTTGCCAATGATACCAGATATCATAAAATGGACCCTTCAGTTCAAAAGTTCAGTTAATTAGCTCTGCACTTATGTTTAAGGGCATTCCTTCTTATAAAACAACTTTAACTCAGGGATGTTGGTTGGCTTCCTTGCATGTACTGTAAATGGTTAATGGTCTGCACTTATATAGTGCTTTTCAACCTTTTTGGTACAAATTACACACACACTTCTTGTGTGATTAGGGTTATTGTCTTTATGATCGACTTTTTGTTAAACTTTATCCATGTTCTTAACTGCTTGCCCACTCAGGGGACACTGGATTACTGGAGCCTATCTTAGCTATCATTCATCTCCATCTATGGGTCACCCCGCTGACCCAGGTCCTTCTTGCTGTGAGGTGACAGTGCCACTACACCATCAAGCCGCCCCTGTTAAACTTCAGTTAAACAAAAAGTCACGTTAAACTGATTTTTTTTGATATCTTGTTGTACACCTCAGAATTCACAGCTCCATCAATGATGATACAGTCGTCCTGGTTCAGAGGCAGCAAAGGAGGTTCAAATCATGACAATACTTGACCATGTTTCACACATTTTCACATAGGGTTTTTTAGTTTAATAGGTTCCTGCTGAAATGTAACATTTGATTGTCATCAGATATAAT
Organism: Anabas testudineus; assembly: GCF_900324465.2. Classification (NCBI taxonomy): domain Eukaryota; kingdom Metazoa; phylum Chordata; class Actinopteri; order Anabantiformes; family Anabantidae; genus Anabas; species Anabas testudineus. The sequence continues at coordinate 1,348,776 of NC_046619.1, read as the reverse complement.
GCTTCTCATTCAAGGCACAAAGTTCTACTTTGATTTCATCCAGCTACAGAGCATCCTTTCAGTAGCCTCCTGGTTTATCCACATCATCTTGTACTGTAGACAGGCAGAAATGTACTTTTTGGAGAGTAGTGGCTTCATCCACTCTGCCATGCATACCACTGTTGTTCAGTCATAAACACTGATATTATCTGCTGCTGTAAATTATAGATATTACTCTGGAATTCCTTGGGACCTCCTTGACACACCTTAGTCTTGGTATGATCTTTGTCCAAACTAGACTTTTCTAGAAATTCTATTGTAAACCTTTTCAGCCTGGAGAACCCATGTTTTTCTGAGCTTAGATTCACATTACTGTTAATTGACTGTACTTGCATTGTTTGTTTATCTGCTTTTACTTAGCACCAATAAATGACCTAAATGTTTGTGGTATTCAGCTACAAGGCTACCTGGGTTCAAACCGAAGACACAAATATTTCTGTCTGCTTGAATACACTTACTAAAGAGTATACATACAATACATACAATTCAGCATAATAAATCAAAGACATATTTGACATGTACCTGACATATGACCAAGATAATAAGATCAGCAGGGATCCCAGCGTCTGCCCCTGACTTGGTAGATCAGCTAAGTGCATCCCTGCCAAATGGTAAAAACACATCCTCTCATATTAGTTCAACTAGCATGCACGTTATCTATCTGAACTTTGAGATAAAAATAATAAAAAGTGAAATCAAACTTTAATCATTCCGGTAGTTAAATTGGGTCATTGCACTAATGACAGCAGTAGAACATAGTCAAAGAAAAATGGCTAAAAAGGAAAGACACTAAATGCAATTAAATGTCAGCAGTGCCCAGTTAAGTGGTGGAAGACGGATGGATAGACAGAGAGGAGATGGTAGCATTAACAATCAGTAATGCTCAGTAATTTTAATAGCAATCGCAATACATTTGCATAGAATCTGTTGAAGGGAAGGTCAATGGATCATCAAAATGCCCATACTCTGGTTTTCATGAATATCGACAGCCAATTCCATGGACATCAGAAAGCTAGTTTTAATAGGGCAATGTTTTGGTTAAATAGATCGACTGTTCAAGTTCAAGTCAAAGTCAAAGAGTCATTTCTCATTTCTCATCTTTTTTCAGAGGAAGATCAGGGTGTGAACAACGTTTTCTACAAGTGGGATGAATTTACACAACTGGTAAAAATGGAGAATTAGCAAGAGTGAAAAAAAAAGTGCTGATAATCAGCATAGACAGATACAAATATAATAAGGTAAGGTGTAGTAAGGTTGTCATTGTCTCTGCTGCGTTGTTAGTGTACTGTAAAAGTGGGAGGCGTTCACAGTGTAATTTTACTTTGAAGTGCCCCCCCCCCTCAACAGGCCTCACTCAGGCTCTGGGATGGACATTAGAGCCATTATCTCATGCGCGAGCACCAAGTGTGATTTATCTGGTGACCTGCTCCTGTGGGCCAGTCTGTGTGGGTAGAGCCAGTAGGATGTTAAAACACTAGAATTAGTGAACACAGACACAGTATTTGGAAAACAGGTACAGTAAGTCAAAGCTAGTCCACTTCAGACTGCCAGACTGCAAGACTACACAAACTAAAGAGAAGGAGAGTAGAAGACTAAACTGGTCATTGTCCCGTTTGCTGCACCAGCACCTTTAATGCCATGAGATTATGTTCTGTGGAGGTTTTTCCAGTGTCTGTGCTCAATCTTCTCCACCTTTCATGGAGGAAGTAAAACTCTACTTCATGTCCTTTATTCCATTTTTATTTTCTTCTTCATCTGTACATCATCATTTCCCTCCACATCCTCCACAGGTCATTAGGAAGCTGATATCAATATTTTAAACCTTGGCTTTAATTTCTACATGGAAAAATCAAAGTTATTAGGCCAGTGGATGTGCTGTCCCTGGAATTTTGCTGTTTGAATATTTCAGTAGGTTCATGAAGAAGCTTTCTGAATTTTAGATGCAGGTTTCAGATGTGATTCCCCTCCTCAACATTTTTCTCATTTTCTTTCTTTCTTTCCACTGCTCGACCTCCTCTGACGGATTTGATGCTAATTGATATCTTTATTTTGCTTTTGTTCTTTCAACTATCCCTACCTCCTCCACTTCTCCTCCTACTTTGCTCCTCATTCAGCCATTTCTCTGTCTCTCTGCATATTTCATACTTACTACTTTCCTTCTATGTCTTTCTACTTTTTGCGATAGATGTGACAGCGAGTGATTTTTCATTCTTTCTTTTCATTTTTGTTCTCTCTCTGTGTCTTTACTCACGTATTTCTTTGTATTTCCTCCCACTCACTTGTGCCACTTTTTGCCTATAGTGAATGTGCTGATTTCCAGCAGCGGCGGAGTTAGAGACAAGTGCAGATTGAATTGCAGGGTGGCTAATAATTGCACTACACTGATTGCAATTTTACATTCAGTTTTCCGGAACAATCAGATTAGACAGAATGTGTGTGTTTATGTGTGAATGCCTGTGCCTGTGGGCGAATGTGTGCGCACCAGCCTGAGATAGTGCAGATGTTGGCAGAAAACTGCAGATCCTCAGTGGCGATCTCATTTCTGTTATCAGTGTAAAAGGATTTTACAGCAGCTGACTTTGCATAAACAACAAGAGGAAAAGAGACTTTTTTTTTTCTCTTCTCTCTGCTTCCCAAATCAAATCTTGACAGGAAAAATTCTTTGATTTGAATTAACCAGTGTCCAAAAGACAGACCATCCCTCATCCTGTTAATGTGGAAGACACATGTGGCGATATGAGGGAGTTTGTATTTCATAAATCTGCTCCACAGGTGCATGGGAGTGCACAGGGGAATAAATCCATCTTGTAAATACATGAGCACATATGTTAGAAGTGATAAATCATCGATGGTAGCGTGGTGCTAATGTAAGCAGCTGCGTGATTACAGGGGTTTGGCGTGAGATTGTGAAGGCCGGCAAAAGGGATTTTTTTCAAATGTGATGAAATTCATAATATTGAGGGTTAGATAATTCTGTTTGCACACTGGCCATAATGCTCACGCTGACCCCTGTTCAAAACAGCATTAAAAACACGGGATTATGTTGTGGTTGGTATATGTGCTAAGCTAAAGTGAGCATAGACTACATGTACTTTTACCAATGGGTCGGGTTAGCTGCAGGTTTCATTTAGAGATGATCCGATCTTCATGTTTGCAAAAATAGACCCTTGCACAGCACAACAACAATTACGGAAGAACTGTGGCTAAATCTACTGAGTTGAAAATAGACAAACTGGGTTTTATTACCATGTCATCTTTAGTCAAACAGCAACACACAGTTCTTACTGATCAGCTACATGTCAGCTCAGTCTTTTCCCTATTTTGTCCCTATTTTTAACATTATGACACAATAAATTGTTGGTTATTCCTTGAAGCAAAGTGCAGACTTAAGGAAAGTGTTTATAAAAGGAACAAAAGACTGGGAGAAAGCCCTCATCCACGATCAAGTTTAACAGTGGGAAACAGCTTTCAGCCCTCACAGAGCTGTCAGGCACATGCACAATTGTGTGTGAGTCCAGAAACGACACTGGGATTAGACAAGTGTGCCTACACAGGCTAAAGTTGCTATCTTGCTCCCGTAGTTATGGTGAGGATCATGAAAGAATGATTTAGATAATCATAAATATAGAGTTTTAATAAAATATCATCAGCAAATATGCCTAATTTGATCTGAGACAATTAAATTATGCTCAATTTGTATTAAACCTGTAAAGATGCAGTTGGATTGTTACTTGACTATATGTATTAAGTTCTACTCTCTCTGTCTGCTGCTTTGCATATGCAAGAGTCAGTTTATTAACTATTAAACATGTTTTCTTATTCATCTTTCATCTTGTACTCTCTGCATTATTAACAGTCTGAATAACAGTAATTTTGCTAAATTAATCTTATTGTTTGCTAACACATTTGGTCAGACATTGAAAAAGTCACATACTCTAATATTTTGTTGGACCGTCTTTATGTTTGATCATGGCAGGCATTTACCATGGCATCATTTCGATAAGCTTTTACAATGTTACATTTGTTCCTGTCCAGAGTTGAATTCATTTTTCACCAAGATCTTCTTTTGATGATGGGAGAGTGGGACCACTGTACAGAGTCTTCTCCAGCGCATCCCAAAGATTCTCAGGTCTGGACTCTGTGGTGGCCAATACATGTGTGAAAAATGATGTGTCATGTTCCCTGAACCACTCTTTTACACTTTGAGCCTGATGAATCCTGGCATTTTCATCTTGGAATATGACATATTCATGACATATGAAAGAAAGATTCCATGGATGGAATAACCAGGTCTGTCTTTGCTTGATTCATGCCAATAATTTGACCCTTCTGAAACAGATTAACATATTTTCCATGACCACAGGATTTGTCTTTTGACATGGTTGTTTAAGAAAGAAGAAGCTAGTCACTGCATCAGTTAGGGATGCATGTTTCTTGCTATTACTGTTAATTGGCAGCAATAGCACACAAGTGATTTACAGAGCAGCCATGTACTGCACGTTGTAGACAAGGAAGGCAAATTGAACCTAAACTAAACCTGCCCAGTGTTTTGTCTGCTGTTTGTTGTTGCTCTTCTTTTCTCAGTCCTCTTTCCACTCACCCCAACCAGTCGAGGCAGATGGCCACCCACCCTGAGCCTGGTTCTGCTGGAGGTTTATTCAATTCAGTTCAATTCAATTCAATTCAATTCAATTCAATTCAATTCAATTCAATTCAATTCAATTCAATTCAATTCAATTCAATTTGCTTTTTATGTATTTTAATTATCAGATTATCTCAACCTTTCTGTGTTTTAGTTTCATCTTCCTCATACCTCAAATCAACCAGAGGTCAACGGTGGTCTCCCCTTTTCCCTTAACAGAGGAATTTAGGAAGGGAAGCAGGCAGGAATGTGAGGCATGTGAGCAGTGTAGTGTACATCAATGCTGCATGTGTGTTTCTTTGTTTTGTTTTAAGGTCAAGATTTTGTTTGCACACTCAAAATACAAATCTTACCAAACATGAATTTAGGCGCACACCCTCCACACACACACTGACAGAGCATGTGAGCAGGGATGGAAGCATGTGGAGGAGGTCGGGGTCAGTTCAGCTGCATGAGCTGCACTGTGAGTAGCCAAAAAGGAGGTTTGACACAACGAGCAGGAATACTCACAGATTCATAGTAAAAGAAAAGAAATATTAGACAGTCTGCTGTATGGAGGCATGATATTAACTTTTAATTAGTTCATTCTCAAGTTTATTTAATTCTTCAAATTACTTACATTTTACCTCAAATGAAGAATTTGTTATTGTATTATCACTGTTGTTAAACACAAACAAGATCCCCTGTTGATAGTATATTTATTATTCATTACCTAATGAAGACTGCAACATTATATGAAATTAATAATGACAAATAGAGACAGGATAAAATGTAGGTGAACTGTTACTATGTAGTTTCTAGCTCTCTCATTCTAGCACACGCATCATATCTACATACATGTTGCCATTTACCCTGTTGGAAGATTCACCATTTTAAGTCAATTTGACATGTCTTGGACATGAGTAAGTTTATGTAAATTCTTAATAAGCATAGTAATATGTATATGCATCAGAAAAGCAGATCCTTCCTGTTTCACATTATTTATACCAGCAATCTTTTATGATGCTCATTATCAGTTTCATTATTTTTGTGATATAAAAGAATGCAAATATAATCATCAGAAGCTGATGCAGAATGTAATCTGCAACTGTCCAATTAATGATCAACCTGTTGATCTGTATGGCAGACTTGAGTAATAACCATGCACATAGTTACCAAAGTTCAAAAAGAAAGATTGTTGAAAACCCAGCTCTAATCTGGCTATCATTTTGCAAAGCTGTGAAGAAATAGAGGTATTTTCTCCACACAGGAACATCCAGGCTGTGGCTGTGGGGAGGCAATGCTGATTAGCTCTGACTCTGTTTGGGTTCAGAGGAAAGGAGCACAAATTGGAGCAGACCTCTAAAAATAGGACGTATTATTTACCCCTCCCAACATCCAGGTCTTTGTGTATGTGTGTACAGGCATGCTTTCCCAGCATCTCACAACAAGTCATTCATGCACATAACAACAGATACACACACACACACACGCAGAGAGGATCCATTTCCTGTGAGAAGAGGCCTCGGGGTTGAATGCTGCTCTCGTCTTGTATAAATATTTCATATTTCATACCGAGCCATTAGAGATGGCATTAGTGTTGCTTTTACCTATGTGTAAATGTGTGGGTGTGTGTGTGTGTAAGCAATGTTGGCTGGAGTGTGTTTTTAGTGTACTTAGGTACATGATACTAATGTTTCCTTACTAATATTTAATTTTTACTGTCCACAAGCTCAATGCTGTGACCTCTGATCATCATATTTGTCACATCACTTGCCTGTCCATGCTGCAGGCGGGGTGACCTCTAACCTCTGACTGATGCTTTGACTTCTGGTAGAGTGCCGGCTTTTGGTGGTGAAAAGGGCATCTGTCATGCTCTTCTCAGCCACCGTCTGTCTCTTTCACCACAGCCCACATGTCCCAATGTTTCAGATTGATGCTCATCTCCCCAAATCCCCACAGCCCCCCCTTACACACTGCCCCAGTGGGAAGCTAGCTGCAGGCTCTGACCTCATGACTGCTGCACACAGCTCAGTGTGGTGGCCTGGAGAGTTTTCTGCTTTTATGTGAATAAGACTGGGAGAAAGAGACATTGATTAAATCACTCTGAAAGTCTGAATGTCTTACTTTTAATGTAAGCTTTTTAAAAGAAAAAACTTTGATTGTTGGTGTTTACTGTGAAACTTCTGTGATGCACAGCAGAGACACAATGATATACAAATACTTTATTGGTCCCCATGGGGACATTTTGGTTGGACAGCTGCACATGCAGTATATGATGGAGGTACTATGGGGTTTAACCACTAACCCTGCAGTTCTGGGATGACTACTCTAATGACCAACCACAGTTATAACCCTGAGGTATGCTGTGGTATACAACAAATACATGTATGTAAAAAAAAACTAAAACCTGAGTTGGAGCCCAACACCAGGTCAGTGCAAGACGTCCAGAGAATCAAAGGCATTACATCAGTCTTAAATAGACACAGCTGATTTTTAACCTTGGCTAAATCTAGTCTAAACACAACATGGACCTTTATATAATCTCCTATTTTCAGTGCCCCTTTATTGCCTGACTGTAACATTTTAATAGAACCACAGAGGATGTCTGGGAAAACAAGTTCACACTTGCTGTGGTAAATAACACAAGAACATTTTTGGAACACATAAATAAAACTACTAGTAAAGTCACTAGTAGAGTGCTCCAAAAATATAAATCCCTAAAGGAGCCATGGTCCCAAGAGGGATATGGGACACATTCCTTCTCCCAGCTTTCTCCCTACATCCCAGGCAAGAATAGAAACTGGAACAAACATGCAGACTGAGGGAGTCAACCCACGAATCGCAGCGCATCACCCACAACAGTAACTGCACACACGTACCGTACACCCATCAAACAGTCATAAAAGAGACATTAAACCAGTTTTATTTTCTTTAAATACTCAGCTCAGCTTTCATGCTCTTTCACTCTTTCCATGCTTCAGTTTTATTTTCACATATTCATACTGTAAACAAATAGAGACAAATAACAACAGCAATGAAAAAAATATCAAGTAGTTATTACTACAAGCTTCTCAACAAGTTTAAAATCGATGGTTAAATACATGGATTTAGGTCAAAACTAAAGCTGACAGAGTCATAAAATCAACCCATAAAACATTCCTTTTAAGCTACACTAATCTAAAAGCTTAAAGTTGAGAAAAGGATCTAAGACCAACATAATCCATAGTAAAATATATGAAATTTGGCAAAAACATAAGCTGCAATTGTATAAATTGCCCATTACAGTCAATAATAAAATCTACCTATTAAACCTGCACTCATCATTGTTTTTACATTATCCAATAGGTTCATAAGATGGTTCTCATAACTGTTGTAACTGTCTATAGGTCTGTTACCTATAGAAATAGTGCAGGTTTCTCACTGTAGCCATTACAGCGCAATTATTAGATTCAAAAGATGTTTTCTGTGTATGTGATGAAGACCAAAATTCTCCATCTGTGCAAAATGCCTGTATTACAACCCTATTACATGACTATATGTAGTGAAATTAAGCTGAAATCTTGCAAACTTTTTTTGCATAAATTTTCCCCTTTCCTTGTTACACTGCAGCTCAACAGGGAAACACTGTCCAGGGAAACACAAAGAGAATTCTATACTTAAAAGAGTTAAACTTTGGAAGATATCCACTTGATTCAATAAACTCAGGCTGCAGAAGCCTCATATTACCTTTAGATACCCATTGGAATACATTTTTGCACAATAAAAGGACTAGGAATTTTGGCAGACTTTGGAATTCCATTGAAAGGCCTTTACCCCGTTTTGACAGCTCCATGGTCCTGGCTCCTTTTCCTGTCCCATGCTTTTATTTGGTCACCCTCCTGATCCCCACCATGGCTTCATCTTTGCAACTTCACTTTCCTGGGGACATGCCTTGCTTTGCAGGAGGCCCCAAGGCCCCAGTTCCTGCTTCATTGCCTGAGTCCTCCCGTCTCTGGGTCACCCATCCGACGATCCACCCGAAGCTTTATCCATTTATGTATAGTCCTGGCCTTGCGCTAGTGTTGTTTAATTTGCAAACCTCCCTAAAAGACATTTAGCTTTTTCACATGCTAGAGAGCTACCATAGAGCCACATATGTACACCACTGTATATGTCTGTATAAGTCTCCACTTTCCCACCAACGCAAATGTGACAATGACAGCATACAGTGCTACAATTTCCAAGCCAACACTGGCATCCAAACACATCTGGTGCAAATTACTTAGCCTGCCGGGAGATCTCCTCTCTCCTCTTCTCTCCTCTATCCTCTCCTCATATGCCAACATTGCATGTCGTTAACTTTGTGTCTTCTCCATGCAGTACTTCTTCTTCTCTGTCTCCTCTCTCTCTAGCTACAGTATGTATGTGCAGGTTTTCCCGGTCTCTGAGCTGTACATTTAGAGTGTGCAGTTACCAAACAACCTGCCCAGTGCTTTGTCTGCTGCTTATTGCTGTTGTTCTTTTATTGTCTGCTGTTATTTCCTCTCTTTCGCTCACCCATGCCATTTTACATATGCCCCCTCCTGGAGCAACTTGGGGTTCAGTGTCTTAACCAAGGATACTTCTATCAAGCCAGGATGAGCTAAGTGGACGCTTTATCTTCCGATCCACAACCGCATCTTTATTTGTTATACACTCAAATCAACACTGCTTACACTGCAGTGGAGGAGGGAGGAATACTACATACTAGAAGGACCATTTTCACTGCTAAAAATCACATCAGCTGCCCAGGTAATCGTGGAGTTGCTGGTAGTCATCAAGAACCAAATCAACCCCCCACAGAATTATGAAGTTTAAATATCACATATTTCCTATTTAACAACCATATTTTCCTCAGCCCCAGACAGTAAGAGATCAGCAGAGTAAGATGAGCTGTCTTAAGGGATCCACAGTGAGCACATGCAGGATTTTCTTTCCCCTTGTTCTTAGTATTGACAAGTGCCAGTGGGAGACGGTGCCATGTTTCTGTGTATGAAGACGCATTGCCAGAGTGACTTTCTCTGGGTCTCCAGAGCTGAGCGTTGGCTGTGGCTCTCCAGAATGCCATGTTCCTTACATCATTTAAAACCAATATTTGACTAGCTGCAGTCCCCAAACTCTGTGGCGCTCCAGTGTTTTTTTGAAAACAGAGAGAGGCTGCAATTTGAGAGCGTCAGAGGAGCCAGAGCTTTTCCCACAGCAGCCTTCCCTCCCTCCCTGCCTCCTCTACTTCTCCTCTTTTCTTCCTCCATGCTGCTTTTGCTTCTTTTATTTTTGTGCAAGTTTTCATGTCTGTTGCACAGGGATCCCTTGGGCTTAGAGTGGTTTTCTGCTGAATGTAGCATAAAAAGCATGAACTTTATATACCTCCTCTCTCTTTCTCTTTCTGTGCGTGTGTTTAATGTGAGGTCTGGATTCAAAAAGGAAGCATAGATGAGAGAGGTGGAGGGAAAGATGGACAGACCAGAGAGGGAGATGTAGAGAGATTGAAAGAGAGAGAAAGAAGAAATCTGAGACTAATCAAACCATGGCCACTTTCCCAGAATGATTCCAAACACATGTCCCATGCCTGTCAGCTCTTTTCTCTACATAGTCTGTCTAAAGTCAAATCTGAGCACAGTTTGAATACATGCACAAAGAGTGCCTCCCTTTTGCACCTCTGTCATATTTCTATGTACTTATTTCCACACACATTTGGATGTATTGATTCTGTTTTATGACTTCATTTATCTAATTATAGACAATATTTTAATGACTTCATCATGTGACTTTTGCTGATCAGCAAAAGAAGTGAACAGCCACGGACATCACAGTGCTGTGTTAAAACGCTGCTGGTTAACGTAGTGTACAGTAACTGTAGCTCTAGAGAGAATTCCATTATACCAGCTGTAGCATTCAGTTGCTTTCACACTTACCCTGCTTGGTACATTTCTATCCAACTCTAGTGTTTTCCCTCGTTTTATTATGGTTTGTGCTGATTTGAACGCTGTCATGTGAACTGTAGTGTAAACTGAACTAGATTGTAGCCAGCTTGTTGGTGATGTGATTGCAAATTCACCATCCGGGTGAAACATAGCAGTCACTCACAACGATTTCCTCCCTGTGTTGAGAATGGCTTAAGATGCTATTGTGTTTCTTTGGCCTGTGACATATGAGATCAGGAGTTCATATAAAGTCCTCAACTTAAATTTTGATCTCACTGTTATCCCACAGAATTCCAAATCGAACTGTAGTGATGATTCCTTTATTGGATAGTCATCACCCAGACTGTCAGACAGACAGAGAGTCGCCTGTCAGTTGACTTCATCTTTACTCCTCTATGGCAAGTCGTCCAGGTCCTGAAGCTACAAAGCAGCACCAGACCATTACACTACCACCACCGTATTTGACTCTTGGTATTATGTTATTTTTACAAAATGATATTAGTTAGTTAGTTTTACAAAAGATGCAACAGGATTTATACCTTCCAAAAGCTGTTGTGTCTTCAGTCCACAGAATAGTTGCCCAAAAGTCTTAGCGATCAAGATGTTGTTTGGCAAATGTGAGACAAACCTTTGTGTTTTTTTTGTCAGTAGTTCCTTTCGCCTTGGAACTCTCTCATGAATGACATTTTGGCCCAGTCTCTTTCTTATTGTTGAATCATGAACACTGACCTTCACTGAGGTAAGTGAGCCTGCAGTTCTTTAGATGTTATTCTGGGCTCTTTTATGACCTCCTGGATAAGTTTTCTCCATTTGTGGATAATGGCTCTCACTGTGGTTTACTGCAGTCCCAAAGCCTTAGAAATGTCTATTTAACCCTTTCCTGACTGATTCATGTCAGTTATTTTTAGTTAGTTAGTTTTCCTTATCTGTTCTTGAATTTCTTTAGATTGCAGCATGATGTGTTGCTTCATGCGATCTTTTAGTGTACTTCCCTTTGTCATACAACTTCGTCTCTCTTCAAAAGGTTTGGCAGTAAACGTATGTAATTTTAAAAACCTGCATTACAAGGGTTACCTTTATTTAATATTAACATTTGTTTGATGATCTGAATCGTTTATATTCAAGATTCAAAAAACTGTATTAATCCCAGAGGGAAATTTAAGTGTGACAAATATGCAAATGACCCAACTATTGCTCATTTGCAAAAGGTCATTTACATTCTTTTTGCACACATACTGTTCATATATGATGGACCAGTTTGAGTTTTAGATGTTGGGAGTGGGGATAGTGCTAGAAAGTGAGGACAGTCTGTCAATACTTTCAAATGGGCTGATTGAGGGCTAACAATAGTTTTTAGAGATTTAGCTCATGCTTTAGTTATAGGTCTAGTTTGGGGTTACAGTTACATTTAGTTGTGACGATTACATATAGCTCAAACGTGTACGTGCATTTAATGATCAAAGTTTGTAATCTTTGACAAAGAGTCATACCATTAAAGACACTTCATAGTAGGGGTGGAGGCATGAAGTGGAGGGGGAACTGGGGGTTGGCTGGTGTCTGAAGAGACAGAGAGGGATCGAGTATAAAGGATCTCATTGTTTGGAATTCAGTCAAGGGGAGAAGACAGAGAGAGGTGGGGGTGGGATGGAGGCAGTATTATGTTTCAAGTGAAGTGGAATGGTCCATTTTAGTTATGGGACACCAGGAGGGTGGAGGTGGGGGAATGGAAGAGGAGAAAAATAAAAAGAGAAGGAAAGAGAGAACGAAACCGTAGTTTCCAACCTGTACTTTCCAAAATAAATATTTTCCAATCAAAACCTCCTCCTCCTCTGTCTCTCTCTTTCTCTCTCTCACTCACCGAATTACTCACACACACACACAAACACACACAGCTCAGCAGGCTACACACAGTAATTCTGCGTTATCATCATCAGGCGTTTTCCTTTGTTTCTCTGTGTTCAGCTTTGTTGTCCTGTGAGAAAAGGTTTACTTGCAGACACACAGGCTCCGCATTAGCATATAATGATTCATAAAGCACAAGCAAAGAAAAGTTAAAAGGAAAGCTTGCAAAAGTCACTTCTACACTCGAGTTATGATTGTTAAAGCCAAACTGGATTGGTAAGTGTGCAGACTCATGCATGAGAACATTTTATAGACAGTGGGAATTGGTGACTCTGATTCCAAAGTAGTGAAATACAGTCAAATGCCTTAACGGCACTGCTGCTGTTATTCATGACAGTTACATCATGTCACTTTGCTTTCACTTGAATCATCCACTGAAGCTTCACACAGCTCGTAGTAGTAGAAGCTACGTAAACTCTTTGCCTGTAGGTTATTATGGGCTGTTTTCATTAACTATAATCACACTAATTATCAATCATCATATTTGTAGTTTTTCTGGTTTAAGCTTGCATCTTGTTTCTCCATTAAAGTTGCATTGAATATGTGAACAAATCATTTCAAAAACTAAACATACTAAATCATCACTGCTGCTGATTCGTTCCTGTGTGTGTGTTCATGTGTGATATCACATTCTCAAAAAAGCAACAGGCAGGACACACAAGTGGTCACAGTGACTTTGACCAAGAGCACCTAAATAAAATCAGTTCAATTCAAATTTCATTGTGCTTATAAAAAGTGATTCTATAGACAGTAGCAGTTGGAAACAGCTAGCGTACCTGTTTTGATAGGCAGATAAACAAGTACTTTGTATTAAGTTGCTATAAGTTTAGGTTCACTACAAAACTTTGTTTGAGTGTGTATGATTATGTATGTGTATGAGTGCTTGTCCCTATGCCAGGCTTTTGTATCTATAAATGTCCTTGTCCTTATTTTATTGGATGGACAAGGATGAAAGTAATAATGATTTAGTAGTCTGACTCTTAACAAGATCCAAAAGGTAAATTTCACAAAAGGACCTGTGTGCTGTAATGATCTAATGTAACATTATCATTTGTGGACAAAAGTCAAAAAGGCTTTACCTCAAAAAAAAAAAAAAACAATGCCACGATTCATCCACTTAGTAACCACATGGCACCCAGAATGGTCACCAAACAGTGGCAATTAATGAATGATTGTGTATGTGTGTGGTACATGACTCATCCACCTCATAAAGCACAGACAGCCACGGGGGAATTCACTCAGAGCATCAGAAGATCTCCAATAGGCTGTAACACATAGTTTGTGTTTTTGTTTTTGAACATATGTGTCAACATGCACATGCATTAAAATTGCCTTGGATCATGTGATCATTCTGTTTTAAGGTGAATTTATAAAAAAAAACTGTCCTTGTAGCGTCAAACTCTACACATGCTGTATATCATTCTGACCAGAAAACCTATATGAGTCTTGACCTCTGTCCACCGCCTGGCTGTTTTAAGGCCTCTACCATGGTCACCTTGCACATGCACACAAGATGATTTCAGAGCATCATCAATCTCCGCTGTATTTATGCTGTTTGTTATAATTGACAAGATGTTTTTAAAATAATCTATAATTAAGTCTAACAGTGCATCTCCACACACACACACACACGTCATATTTTGTTCACTCTAGAGGATATTGATGATTGATGAGTAACACAAGTCCACACACAAAGAGTGAGAAGTTTCCACTAATGTGGGATATATGGGTGAATCACACCACCAAGGTCATCCCTTCCACTCTTCTTCATACACACAAAAATCACTCCACGACCCCATGTAATCATGTCATTGTGATGTGGATATGAATGTGCCGGTGATGCGGATAGTGTTCTGCTATTCTGTGTTCTTCATCTAAAAATTTAGAAAATATTCATAATATCCAATGTAAAATTACAAGTAACATTCTAAATTAATGGGAATTTGGGATATTAAAAATTCAAAAGGTTAGTATCATTTAATAGATTGAGATTCTTACTTTAGTATCTTAATGCACTGAAAGAATGAAAGCTTGGGTGCATTTTGTTTTACTTGAATGGCACAGTTTCAATAGTAGCCAGCATGCAGGGACACAACAGAAGACAGAACATGAGACAAAGGTAAAGAATTCAAGTTCCTTTGATTTTAATGTCACCTCCCTGACTTAGCTTATTTGCTGCTTTGTTTACATGTAAATCTCTGGAATTCCTACTTGTTAAGTAACTTCAGCAGACTGATGAAGCTACTTTGGTTATGTGGAGTTGGAGTTATGAAGTTCCCATGATGCAACGTCCAACTTAGCATTCTTCAGGCACCTACAGACTGTGAGATTTTAGTAGTAATATTTGGTAATATAATAAGTAATATGGTTATTGCAGGTACACCATTAGACATGGAGTAAGGCATTGCATGTAAGTTAACCATAGATTCACCATCTGTGTCATCTACTGAATCACATGTTATGATATAAGTTAGGAATAAAATATCATGTAGTTGTGTGATCCATCTGCACTGCCAGAGTTGTAACCAAAAGGTACTGATGCTGTGTTGATGAGTGCACAATTTCATGTGCTATTTCAATTGGTGGTCATTGGTTGGTCTTAGTAGCAGACGGTCATCCTAAATTTCTGACACTGTCAGAATTTTGCTGTCTTTAGTCATTGCAATGTTTGAATGTCTGCAGGGCAACGATGAACCACTGTTTTAGAACCACAACCAAAGATATCATCACATTTTGTCATCTTTCATTTGGGACTGCCCAAAACACACAGGGTGTACACCCCTTAGCTTTAGACGGATTTTCTGTTTAGCTAAGCTAAATTGAAGTACAGTATCCTTCCCTCTACCTTCTGTGATCAGAGTTAAGAATTTAGCTAAACTTAGTAAACTAAATTAATTAATATAATGTTAAGGAACAATTACGGTCATGATTAAATGACACACTTTGATATCAATGATTGCAGATCATAGTCTTTGTCATATTAACAACCCAAATTAAAAGCAAACCAGCAAACATTATTGTTTGAGTTTTACAAGTAGATTTTTCCATAAGAAAGGAATAGTTAAATTACCAATATGTAATGGGAGTTTGGTGCCACTGTTTGGAAACTGAATAATTTCAGAACTTGGGCATGCAATGATTTGTAGGCTTACAATTACAGCATCATTGGTTTTGGTGTGTTCATTATTAACTATTACTATTGTGTGCAATGATGATCCGTGGATATGTGCTAGATATGTATTAAGTCATTATGAGCTATGCAGCAATTGTTTTACTTTAAAAAAAAAAACAATTTTGTGGGGTTGAGCTGGCACGTGGGTCGAGATGCAGTTGGAGCTGATTTAGTCTGAGGGAGGAAAGAGAGACAGAGAGGGACGAGAAGAAAAGGAGAAGAAAGACTGATAAAGACAGAGCTGCAAGGCTCCAGATGCGACTGATTTCCTCAAGAGGAAGAGTGAGGTAGGTGCTGTCTATATGTGTGCGTTCCTGTGTGTGTGTGTGTGTGTGTGTGATGTGGTAAAGCGTTATGTTTGTGATGTGGTACATTTTCATCTGCATACATTCTGGTGTGTGTGTGTGTCTAAGAGGTTGGGGTATTTATGTTGCCAGAGAACATGTATCACCAGTCTTTATGTCTTGAGCCAGATTGTGTGTATAACTCTGTGGCCTGCGTGTGCATACACATGGGCATTTAGTGAACATGTGTCTATGCATGTGTATTGGCTTGGCTTTGAACACAGACACACACACATACACACACACACACACACACACACACACACAATGACCACTCCAAGGTTCTTGCAAAGCTGACCGCCCGTTGGCGGTAAGCATTGGGTCTGCCACTGAAAGAAAGAAATTAAGGAAGTGGGAATGAGAAGAAAACAAGTGACAGAATGTGAAAAGACAGTTGGGGGGGGAGGTGGCTGAGAAGGGTGGCCAAATGAAGTGGAAAGAACGCTGCAGTGAACACACATGCACACGCATAGAGCAGGCTGATTGCTATGCTGATTAGCTGAGGTGGTGCTCAGACTGAAAAAGAACAAAGCGTGTTAACGGGATCAGATGGAATGATGGGTTCCACACTGACTTTTTATTCAAAACGATACTTGCTTATTTATAGGAAGAATTTAAGCCAAATTTGATACGACATTTTTATTATATATATGTGCAGCTGATGAAGTAATTATAGAAAGAAATGTTTTAATAGAAGTTCAAATAAAAACACTCAATCATTCATGTTTAGCTAGTTTTAAGAGTCTCAAGTTAAAACTGTGTTTATTTCAAAGGAACACTGCCGACAGTCATGAGGTTAATACACTTATTGCATCAGATACATATATAATGTTCTAAATAATACTGTATGTCTTTTTAACCTATGCATCCTGTTACCATAAACAGAGTGATGTATTGTAAAATGTATTTGTTCTGCTTTGTTTTTGCCAGACGTGGTCCTGGTGAGCAGTGCAGTACACGTTTTATGCTGCTTCCTATTTGGATTTTGTCTCTTGGAGCACAGAAGCAGATGGAGATGCATGAGAATGCAAGCTTTGTGGTGCACACTTCCACAGTTTCACCTCATGCATCTAATCAAGAGTTGATGATGATGATAACACAGACCATCATCTCTTTCTATTGACTCCTGATAAAATTCAGAATGGAAGGTTACATTCATAGTCGAACATGGTCAGACACCTGTGTCCATTACTGCAACCTTATATCATCTACAGGTCTACAGGGTTTGTTGGCTGCTCCTCACACCAGACGCTAAACTGAAGGCAACTATGCTTTTGAACTTGTGGCTTCTTAACTTTGGAACTCTCTACAAGCAGCTCAAGATGTTATTTTAGTTAGTTTGTTATTTTCCCCCACCATATAATCCTTTTGTTTTTATATACAGTATGTCTGCTTTATGTCTATTATGTTAATCTTTTATGTCTTATTGTGAAACACTTTGTGATGTCTGACCTAGAAAAGGTGCTCTATAAAGAAAGTTAACTTACACTTCAAAAAGCATAGCAAGGAGAAAACATATGTGAGGAATAATGCAGATGGCAAACATGAATGACAGTAATACAGATTTTAAAGTATTTGTAAAAACACTTTTGCAAATGTTGTAGCAGTCAGACTGAGCACAAACAGCATATCTGAGGTCACTCAGCTCATATTAGTATTGGGGTACTGTTTGTTTGTCTGCTTTAACATCAGCCTCTTTCCAGCCTGGCTGACTCCATCTGTCGGCTGCTCTTAAAGTGGATGAGCTCATGTGATGGGTCATTACTGAAGCCGAGCCCCGGCTCCACCTGCTAATTTGGTATTCCTTCTACTGATAATGTATTCAGACTCTCTTCCACATTGCTCCAAGCTGTGCTTGGTTTGTGCTCACCAAAATTACAAAACATAATGGCACCCCCACATGTCTTTGCACTGAGACATTGTGCTTGCCCCCACTTTCAAAAAGGCCTGGCCCGACTAGCCCACACACTGTTTAGCTTTATTGTCAGTATTACTAGAGACGTTGGAGAGAGACATTAACAGGAAATTGAACTGTCCTCTTAGTGCAAACACAAAAAATGTAAATTACCACTTGTAAAGACATTCAAGGATACTTTACAATTGAAAGTATGTTTACCCTCCTTTGCATGTATTTTAAATGTGTCTCTGGTCTTCATAGAACACCTTCAGTTCTTTGTGTAAATCCTAACCCAGTTAGTAACTGATGAATAGTTATTAGCACAGCAAACCTGGCAATAACTTAAACAAATGTGATTGGACTCTTTGATTTCTTTTGATTTCTCTCACACTTGTTCTTACTTTAAACAAGAGTTGAGTAGAAGAGTAGAAGGTAAAAAAGGAGGCCAGCATTGTTTTTTTTTTTTTCTTTTACTTAGTTGGTAGAAAAAGTAGGGTGATTTCCAAATGGGCTCCACATCAATATTCATCCTGATAAGTTGCACACTTTCATCTTTTTACATTTGTGATTCCCTCTCGTTTTCCACCACTGCCAGCCCCCTCAGTATTTTGTGAGGTGTTCTGCATAATGTCTTAAAATTGGGAGGGGGGGGGGGGGGGGGGGGTGGCACAGTGGAATACAAACTACTTGAGCTCCCTGTGTATACTGAAACTGTGAGGTGAGGTTTCTTCTGAGAGAAAAATGCCAACTGTTCGCTGGCTTTAAAAAAAACTTGAAACTTGAAACTACCCTCCCTCATCCATAAAGGTAATGTGTGAGCTTCACGAGGCAGCAGTTGATGTGTGATCTCCCTCAGGAAGCTGTTAAAATGTTAATGCTAATGAAGAAAAATACAATAACACTGAATCCTGCTGCCTTACAGGGAACCTTTATCAGACTTTCATGGATATGTGCACATTTTGGGGAATATTGGGTGAGAGCTCTTCTGCTCTGTAGGCTCTCATAGATATTTTTTTCTTCTTCTGTCTGATGTCTATTTATCCCCTGTGTCGCTCCTCTTTCTTTATTCTTAATTAAGGGAGGAGGCTCAGTTAATCTCAGCACACTGCACGCTAATGACCTGCAGGAGGCTTCACCTCCCACAAAGAGCTCCAAGAAAGAACGAGGGAGAGGGTTGAATCGGTGTTAGCGTACAAGTCGCTTTGTCTGAATGTGTGACTATGTGTGTGTGTGTGTGTGTGTGTATGTGTGTGTGTTTAAAATAGGGTTTAAGCATGTGTGGGTCCCTGGTGAAGGAAGGGCTAAGGGGTCAGGGGTCGCCTGTGGCTTGAGAAAAGGGGCATAAGCCCCCCACAAAAAGTCATGTGCCTGGGAGTGGGGGCTGGGAGGCATATTATCGGCTCTCGCTTGGCTTCTAACAATGACGAATTAACATCTGTACATCCCAGAACACTGACACTTATGACACAATAGGAGTGAGAGCAGTGTGTGTGTGTGTGTGTGTGTGTGTGTGTGGAGAGGGGGTGATGGTGGTGCAGGATGGGTGGACATCTGTAGATATGTAACAACATGTTGTGGTGCTGAACAGCTCCTGCTGTCAAGCATCAGCAGATCGGCTGATTTAAGCTGCCATCCATCTGCATCTCATTGCCGCTATTCACTCACGTACTAGCAGATGAACAGGTGTAGAGTGCAGAGCCTTTGTCTAGACTTGCACTTTTGCTAGTTCAACACAGAGTATGACCCATTGAAAGACGAGTATTACATGGAAACATACTTTTAAAATAGTTTTTTTTAATGTTGATGTTATATAAATTGATGAATTTAGGATAAAACCTGAATACTGTGTTTTAAGTATGAAATCTAATTCTTAACTTCATGTGTCCAACTAAATCTCACAGTTTCGTGTCAGTTGTATGCTAACTTACACAGTTTCCATGTGATTAAAGCTTACCGTGTACTTTGCGTGCCTTGACCAAAGACCTTTCTAGACAGTTAAAAACTCTGGAGTGATTAAGTGAACCAGTAGATCATTTTGATAAAACTACTCATTTATACAGTCTTCAATCAATAACCTGCTTATGTTGGTATTCCAGTAAACAACTCCAGCAACATGTTATCACTGACAGGAATCGTGGCAAAACAATGAAAATAAAATTGAAGTTGTAATAAACTGGAATCGTGCTTGTGTTGAGCCCCATGCTACGGTGTGTGTGTGGTTTTTTGTTGTCTGGCACGCCCATGGATAAATTAGCTGGAGACAGATGTTACTTGAAAAAGGCTCTATAATAGATGATTGACAGGTCTCTCCTGTCTTCTATCCACATGGCGTCCACTTATGTCTAACTGGATGAATGCAGGGCTATTGTTTGCATTAGCTTTAGTTGTTCAGACTGAGAAATAAATAAATACAAATAAAACATTGGAAAGCTGTCGTGTGGTTACTTTCTGCATACATTTCATTCACCAACCAGTCACATGATTCTATGTAATTTTATACCTGTATTGCCAAATTTAAAACCAACTTGAGCTGTACAAGGCTGTTTTAGCATTGTTAAATGTTTCATGTGAAATATAATATAACCACTTTGATTTACGGAAATATAGCAAAAGTTGAATTTGAGTATTTACATGTATTTCTGCTTTTTTGTGGAACTTCAGTAGTTTGGTCTTGAGAGATTTGTTTTCATCTTCAATCTCAGTGCTTCCTTTGATGCTGCATACATGCAACATCACTGCTTTAGTTCAAGCCTCATATCTAGAATAGGATCAACTTTATCCCATTTGACAAATGCATTTAAGTGGACCAACCATAAGATTTCCCATTGGCTCAATCTGAAGTATGAAAACAGTACAGTCAATAACTATACCACAGTCACAGTCTATAATGTAGAACTAATATTGGTAACATCTCAACATTTTATTGTGTCTCTAAACATAAAGCAGAGTTAAGATGCACAACCTTTGTGTTCCTTCACTTATACCATGGCAATGCTTCCTTTAACCACACATCATTTTGCCAAGTTACATCATCAAAATAAACTAATTAACTTGTAAGTTCAAAAGGGAAGTAAGTAACTATTTAAACTCGTAATGCATTTACCAAATCATTTTTGAAATCATCTTCTTTTAGATCTTAAACGATGTCTCACTACACACTGTTGTTTGAGATGACTACTCCATGAAGCTGTGTATAATGAATATGGTGGTAAAGTGAATTGTGGCTACTCCCTTTATTGCACCTCTCCCTTTTTCTCACTCTGAAAACACTATGGCTTATTATAATAGACCAAAAAGCAAAGGAGTGAGAAAGCGTTGATTGGAAATGAAAGTAGAAGACGAGGGGTGGGCGGCGGCCAGAAATGGAGGGGCTGTCCTTTAGGCAAGACTAATGAATAAGGTGACGTGACTGATGACTGGGGCTTTCTCATGGAAATCAACGCTGGCAAAGTAATTAGGAAGTTCTTTCATTAGCTTAAACATAGCTAGGCAGAAGAAATGCTTCTGGTGCATCTCTCTTGCTCTCTTTCCACCCTAGCCTGCCCCTGCAGAGAATCCCTCTTGAGAGTATTGGATTTGTTTGAACCTTAAGTTTTCATTAACAAACCCAGTGGGATGAAGAAAGAAGAAAAAAGAGCAGTTGGGAAAAGGGGGGAGAAAGAGGACGTACAACGTACCCAATCAGATCATAGGGATGTTTTCACAAAGTTATTTTTACACTGTGCAAGACTCTGATTTAAATTAATAGTCAATTAGCCTGACTATTAAATCGATGCTAGAATGCAGTGCTGTGTGTGGACGAGAACGCTCACAAATGCTGCTCTGACGTTTCAACTTTTCCTAATGCAAATCCTCCTCCTCTCCTTCCCCACCCCTACTTTTCAGGCGTCTTTGAATGTATGTGTTGACTTGCCTATGAATGATTCAGGAGGGAACATGCCACTAAGTGTTTGTGGCTTTTAATGTGAATCGGCGGCTGCTTTTAATGTGTCCCTGCTCATCAGCGCGCAGGTATTGGGCCCTTAGCTTAGTGCTGACTCTGGCCCACATTCCAGCCATATAATTCTGCACGAAATCTGCACACACACAGACTTGCACAGACCCCTGTCGTTGTGCCCTGCGGCTGCCTGTACACTTCCCTCAGTAGCTGGGAGTGGGTCTGTCTGGAGAACATGAGCTTTTT
This sequence comes from Anabas testudineus, assembly GCF_900324465.2. Lineage (NCBI taxonomy): Eukaryota > Metazoa > Chordata > Actinopteri > Anabantiformes > Anabantidae > Anabas > Anabas testudineus. The sequence continues at coordinate 1,326,673 of NC_046619.1, read as the reverse complement.
AGATGCCAGGAGACTCTTTAGCTGTCAGAAAATCATGTTTACTTTTCATTTTTACACCGTGCCACAGCCCCATTCTGGGGCTTTCACATCCCTGATACACTTCCAAAAACTTGTACTGCCTGCACTTGTGCTTTCCCCCTGTCTATTCCTCGTAGTGACTTAAACCAACTGGCAGATTTGAGAGCAGACTTGAACAAATACACACTTACAGGTTTTTTTTTTTCCTTTTTCTTTTCTACAAACTCTGTTGTTTTAGGGAAGAAATGGCTTTTGCTGGTGTTGGCTGAGCATGTACCACAAGGTACTGACTTGATGGCATTTGATTGAAGAGACTTTTCTTAGATTATCTGCCTTAGACCAGAATTCCCTACCAAACCCAGTCTTTAATGGAGGTCAAACAAAGCAGAGGATCATGCTCAGGCCATTAGCTAGTTAAAAGTTTCACTAGACCAAGCTCTTGCAGTTTTCTCCCCAAGCGCAACCTGGAATGTGTTTAGATAAAGCACATGGTTCTGAGAATCATTAGGACTGGCCTGGTTATGGGCCGTGTAATAACTACACCCTTTAGTATCCCCTTCCCTTTGGGCCTCCATGATAAACACAACTGCTGTTTTCACTGTCTGGACCTTTTAATTAAGGTCATAAAACAAGATCATGCAGTGATAACTAATAGCACTGGCTTGCCTGCAATAACTAGTTACTGCAAAAGCCTATACAGAGTGTTGGTGTTTGTGTGGGGTACTTCAGCAGGCAGTTATTAGCAAAGCTCTGTGGTGCACCTGAGTACTCCCTGGGAAATCTGTTTGCCTGTAGTTAGTTGAAGTTAGTAAAGTAATAGCTAATAATGAAAAACAAATCTGATGATTAGCCCTCACTCACAGTTGGTCTTGCATCTAATTGCAAAATAATAGAACTTTAAAATCATTAAAATAGAAAATATGATATGATATGATTGCACCCACTAATTAGTTCTGCTGTAATGAATTCGATGTTTGACAATTACATTTGTGCATTAAGTAATCGGTTTAGTGCTTAATAACCAGTTGATTCCTCTGGCAATGCCACACTAATGAAGTATCAACAGCAAAGGGAAATTGCACACAAAAGAACAACTAAGTGAATAAATTTTAAACCAAATATTAAATTGAGAGAGCTCAACTTGAGAGTCAGAACAGAGGGGGAGCATTTCAGCCTGCTGCGAAAGTTGAGCCAGGGATCTAGAAGAGTTTCCATGCAAACTGACCCAAAATTATGAACACGTGTCACTTGAATAAGAAAGGTTCTACCCCCACACAAAAAGGGAGAAGAAAAAAAAGAGAGAGAGAGAGAAAGGCCAGTGCCTGCCTCACATCTGCTAAGACAAATAGAAAAGAAGAAGTGGGGGCCGGTGGGCTGCTGGGGGTGGGGTAGTAAATCTTCAGTGTAATGAATGAGCACTGCTGAAAATATGTCACCCATTGGACCTGCACGTGGTAAACATTCAACTCGAACCACATAGGAGGTCTTTGTTCGCTCCCATGCAACACTCAGGTCAATGCAGAGAAACTCTTTAGCTGCTGCTGTCCTCCTATTGTCCTGCAAGCGTCCGCCACCAACAACACTCAGACAGTTTGAAAAAAGGCAGCATTATGTAGACAAACCTAATGAGTTGTATCCCAGGTCGTGGGCAAACTACGATTTCAGTGATCCATGCGAGGAAGAGTACCCCAGTGTTGGCTTTGCTACTGTGTTTGTGCAGAAAGAACAGGTTTCAAATGAAACCTAAATGAGACAAAAGGAAGGTGTTAGTTTAGTATCTGGCAGATGCTACCCTTTTGAAAAGAAAAAGAAAATGCTAAATATGGGGTGGGGTAACATGAATAGAGGAGGGTTCATACAAAAAGTAGCATTTGAGGCTTTCGAGGTTATTACATTGGCACAACAACTGGCAGAGCACTAATCTCACAGTCCCAAGATTTAAAAAGAGGGCGTAGACCAGGAGAGACTATTGTGCTACTTCAAAAACAAGCGATCAGGTATCACGGCAGCATATGCCAGACGTGTGTCCGTCAGAGTGGAGGGCTTTGCCTCTGTCACAGCGTGAATGCAGGGAAGGGCCTAGTGTAAAAGTGCCTGTGATCATCCTAAACAGGCCAAGTTCTTTTGAAGTGAGCCACAGAAGTCAATTATCCTTTGTGAGAGACAAAACCAGCCAGCAAAGTCCCCGCAGACGGATACCTTTGTGGTGTTTGTCAGCGCTGCTCTAATTTACAGAACAGGGTCGATGACAACTTGCTGCATGCAGAGTATTGATGAGATGTTCCTGATTTTTGAAGCTCATAAATATCTCATATGTGAAAGAACTTCAACAACAGCCTGGTTTCAAATCTGTCACTTTTAGACCAACGTTAAAAAAGATTTTTTTTTTCTTTTCAAAGGGCAAATCGTCCCTGCAGAAACCTTTTGTTCCACCTTTTTCCTTTTTTTCCTTTGTGAAAGCCACTCTTCAAGGCAAAATGGGACATGTGAAAGCATCTTTTCAAAGCTCAGAGAAAGTCAACAAGGTAAATGGTGCCAGAGCACAGTACATACCTAACAAGACAAGGGCCTTGTATACAGCTTGGAGATCTCATTACCAAGTCAAGGAGCTCCTTCAATGCCTCCAAATGTGAATGGAGTCCTGGGGGGCAGTTAACAAGACTGCACCCCAGGTAGAAGCAGAGGTTTTATGGATGGGCTGGCAATCCCAGTGAAGACAATCAGAGCTGATCAGAGACAAGGGGAAAGCAAACAAGCTTTTCTGCTGTTCACAGACTTTACAGCATGAGGACAGCTGAGCAGGGACTCTGCTACATGTGATCTATACAATGTAGTAATTACAACATTTACTGAATGTCCACGAAGACTCCTTTTCTTTGTTTTATCTTTTTCCATGAGACACAGGCTTACAGTATCTACTCTAACGGTACACTATTCTCTGAACACCCTGGAAATTATGTTGATATAGAGGAAGATTGCTAACCATATGAAGCTGCTCATTACAAACATGATTATGCGTATAGTGTTGCATTACTAATGTTTGGCACAAAAATTCTTACTAGTTCAAAAATAGCTTCATGAAACTTTTCATAATAACTAGCATGTTTACATTTCCAGGGTACCAGATAATGAAACTGTCCAGTCCTAACATGTCTCATACTGATGATAAGGGTTTCTATTTGTGTTGGTATGAGACACATGGGGATGTCCGTCAGCTACAGTGATAACTCAGGTGAGTCAATATTTGATGCCTAGAGCAATGTTGTGCCCTTTTAATCCAAAAATTTACAGAGGGAGGAGACTGAGATAGGTGGATGGGTCCACAACATGCAGGGTTGACCCACAGGAGAAAGAACTCCATGTCCTGGAAGTACTTATTAACTGGAAATATACCAGAGAGTACGTCCAGTATTTGACACTATGAGATGAGAACATGTTGGAATAGTTGCACATGCATAAATGTCTAAAATATGAGAGCTTTACATAATTGTAATTCAATGCATACAAATAAATCTAATAATGAATAATGAATTAATTTCACCCACAAACCTTTAACCAAATGCAACTTTTTATTCGGTTAGCAACATTTTCACCTTTGTGGAGCTGGAGGTTAAGAGTTGGCATTTTGTATAGCTGTTATTTAAAAAGCATCCCAATCAATACATATAACAGGTTTGTTTTTTATGCATTGCTGCCATAGAAACACACAAGGAGGGTTATATCCAAGCATGATTGATCATAGAGACAAAATATAGTTTGTACTCTACACTGACAGTAGCACACATTTTGCAGTTAAGTTTAAAAGAAGTCTAGTTTGCTTTTGTGGATACTTACAAACGTAGATGACATGATGCTGAGCTAGCTTCTGACAAACTAGTACTGACACCAACAAATATGAAGTCTCTGTAATGAAGTGTTTCCACCAGCATTTAACATAGAGGAATCCAGAGGACATAAACATTCCCATCTGAAGTTTGCAAGGTTGCAGATCTGTCTGTGGTGTTTCACGAAACCTGCTCTCCGCTGTCACAACTGTAAGAGTCCCTTTGTTCTGACAGAGCAGGCTGATCATTTGGGATGCAGCAAAAAAATAAACAAATAAATAAATCCACAAATATGTAAAGTGGAAAATGTCATCAGTGAACAACTGCTGAAATCCAGTGAGCAGATAAAACAGTGAACAGTGGATTTTCCTTGACATAATTTACAAAACACCATTTCACTTAGTTTGTAGGTTCAAAACTGGACACTGCTAGTGGAATGCTTACATAAAGAAGGAACTGATTGATTTTACAGACCACAGTTTAAAGATACACCTCCCACCTCTGACACTGTTCATATTAATTAATAAATTAATCTAAATTTCAGTTAACTGAATTAATACCCCCTGAATGCTGTTTTTAAATATATTTTGAGTAAAGATTCTGACATCTCTTAATTTAAGTACAGGGCCTAATTCTATTTCTCATTTTAAACAATTTCCCTCTGGGATTAATAAAGTTTTTTGAATCTTGAATTGAATCATTTATTATCCTGCTCCTCCAGCATCTTTGAACTCAGCTGGAATGATGACTGCTGTCCAACCATTAGTGGAGCTCTCCAGTGTGGCTGGACGAAAGCAGAGCTCCTCAGCCAGGCTCCAGAGCTGCTGGATGGCTTGGAAAGACACTTTGAACAAACACACACACGAGTGAAATGTTCAGGTGTCCACACACACACACACACACACACACACTGAAGCTTTGCATGTGTCCTTTAATTCTGTGAACACTCAGCATCAGCAGCTTCCTTTGGACTGAGTCACAGTTTCTATTGTCACCACCAGTGACCAGCTGATGATGCGTCCCATTTAAATGTGGACTTTGTGACCAGGCTTGGTGGGTGGAGACATTCTGCCCAAATCTCTTCCGTCTCGTGCGAGTTAACAGCATGGTAATGAGATGCTGGCAGATGCTCGCGTGCCTTTACAATCCAGCCGACCTCCGACACACGTCGAGACTCCCCTTCAGCCTGATGGAGCCAGACGGATGATGACTAACCACACAGGTGGAGAACGAACCCCTGCTCCCTGTGACTGTGTTCCAGTATGTGTCCATGTGTGCAGTGTGAAGTTCTCCATCACTGTGGTTAATGTTCCACTGCTATCTACAGGTCAGGAAGGATTGTTTGAATCCTTACATATAAGAAAGACCAGGAACCACATATATCCCCATGCTTCCGACCCCCCTCCAATCTTCCTCTGGGGAGAGTGGGGGTGGTTGGAGGGGCTCCCCGCGCCGCCCTCTCTCCACCTGCTACGCTGCTTTTGTCATCGGAATCTCCTGCTTCATTTCAATGACAAAGTTGCTGAGCCCCTGACCCTGCGCCCCTAGCCTAACCCACCCCCACACGCTCCTCCGCGCTCCTTTCACTAATTTTATGGTCCCTAAGGGCAGAATCTCTTCATCCTCCGTCCAACTGGCCTCATGAGGGGTCTGGGTGGGACGCAGCAGCCTGTCTGCTCTCTCTGCAGAGTTTAACCTCAGTAGTTCTAAATGTGCCACAGGACTTAATTTTATCAATTAACAGGACATCGACGTCATTGAAGAACGTCTATTGTTGTTGTTGTTTTTGTTGTTGTTGCTGCAGTCCAGCATCTGAGGCTGTGTGAGATGTATCAAGACTCACAGCATCATCTTAGTGCAGCTCTTTAGGGATTAAATAAATGTATTTATTGTTTCTTTCGCGTCCAGTAATGTCATTAGAACCCCTCTGTCTGTGTCCACCGGGTGTGTGTGTGTGTGTGTGTAGTCCTCACACAGTGTGTGCACAGGCACTGGCCCGTGGCTAATGTTGTTAAATGCTACAGGACTCCTTCACCTGCGCTTTATTCCACTGCAGACATGCCGGGCTGCTGCGTCTTCGTCTGTGCCAGTGTGGCCGCTCTGCGCGGTCAGAACTCGCGCGTAATGGTTCATTGGGCTGGATAAAACTTCAAATCAGCAGAGGCATGGTACAGGAAGACGGCGTTTGATTGCCTCACTGAAAAAAAAAGTTTTATTTGGAGCTTGTATCATTCATCAACACGCCTGTGGTCATTCCTATGGTGACCGCAGTAGGCACAGAAGCGCCATCCAGCATCACTAACTATCATAACTAATACCAGTCTCAGTTGTTGAGAAAGAATGGGATGAAACTTGAACATTTAAACTGTGGGCTGTGCGGACGCTTTGCCCTAGTTGAGTCATCCAGCATCAGCATGTGTGTAGATCAGCTCAGAAGCCGATGTCCATGTGTTTGCTCAGAGACAGATGGCGGCGCAGAGAGCCCGTTCCCACGGGTCACACATAGGAATTTAAAATGCAGATAAAATCCATCACAGAGACATCCTCTCAAAGATGCCGGCCCCATATAATTTGCTCTGTTGAAACCAATAAGCGCGGCGGTTATCAGATATGGCTCGCACTCCAAGTGAAGCTTATTGAGAATATAAGTCTGCGCGGCGCGACTCATTACTTCCAGAACGACTCGGGGCAAAAATGGAATCAGGGGAACCTTCAAAATTGGCTTTTGCTGGCTAAGTGGAGTCCATGACACGCTTATGAGGATGTACTATTCTAATGTTTGTTGTGGTGGGAACTTTTAGGAGTGAGACACGGATTAACAAGAGCTATAAAAGAGACTTATCAGCCTGTGCCCCCCCCCCCCCGCCTCCTTTGTCTTCCACAGAAGCATATCAGAGGCTCTGACATATCAAAATGAAATCAGTCCAGAGCATCTGATTACTACTATGAATTCAGCTTTAGAAAACAGTTTTGCAGAGCAACATGAAAATGACTTTGGATTTTATCTGACACGAGCCGGGGCTAATTCTCACTTGGCGTTTCTCGGCTGGGGGCGGCACAGTCTGAATAGATGGTAATTGTAGGTTTGGGTTGTCGGAGGCCCTGGCCAGATGGCCTGGTGCTGTTCTCATAAAGCTCCGCTTGCCCGGTTGTTTGCTCTCTGAGCGACACTCTGAGTGTGCAGGATGGTAATTTGGTCGGATCGGGAGGCGCAAGCTTCCATATGACATTATCAGGCAATAAGAGGATGAGGAGGTTTGGGAAAAGAGCACACGTGGGAGTCAGCTGGGTGGATGGGCAAAGCACTGGTCATAGCATAACCCGCAATTAAATAGAAAGATAAAAAAAATCTATCAGCTGTAAAAACCTAAATAACTCTGGAGTTGTTGCTTCTGTGGTTTTATCTGTGGCATAATCACAGTAAGAAAAGAATGAAGAAAGAAACATTAACATGTGGTGGTGTGGTGATGATTGTTGAAGTGATCAAGCACATGTAACTAGGCTGGCTGAAGGCCATGTTTCCTACTGGCATCATTATTCTGAGCGCGTTGTACACACATGACAAAAGACATGAGCTGGCACACGTTGGGAATTGGAACCATAACAATGTAAGTCTGCCGCGGGTCAGGGTGCGGCTGTGTTAAAAGTGGCTGAGCCCGGAATAATTCCTCCTCTGGCCCATTGTTGTGACACACTTTTAATGCCGGGGTGTCTTCAGCGCTGGGGAGGGAAGTGGGGGAGAGAGAGCTGCCATCAATAGTCCCTCCTGTGCTGCTTGAAGGAGGCCATTCTGGTGATTTAGGAGGAGAGGGGGGCCAGCGAGTGTGGGGAGGTGGGGGAGTGGGGGTGTTTTGTGTGGAACAGAGACGCAGTTTGGGTGCGGGGCGGTTTGGAGTGAGAGAGACTCGAGCGGCGGCACAGCAGAGCAGAGCAGAGCGCACGGCGCAGAGCGCACACACGCAGGCACACTCACTCACTCCCTCTCCCTCTCTCCCCCCCTCTCTCTCTCTCTCTCACACACTCACACAAACTGGGAGAAAGCTGCGTCTTTTCTTCGCCCAGACATCCACTCTCACTCATTCATTGGCGCACACACACAAGAGGCGACGGACATCTGTGGATATATGCAACAGATCTACCACAGGAGCGCGCCGCGTTTTGACTGCGTCTACAATTCTTATTTCCAAAAGAAGGGCGGTTGACTACTTTGTTATCTTATTATTTATTTACCTCTCTATTTTGTGGAGTTTTTGCGGACAGTGAGCAGCAGCAGAGGATTTAACATGCCAGACTTCTGAGAAGACATCATCTCCGCCCCCCCCCACCCCACCAATCCGATTTTTTTTTCCGTCTGTGGAAGTAATCTCCACATTGTGCGTGCAGAAATGATCCAAAACAAAGGATATATTTTTCCACCCACTCTTCTTAAACTATTGCTTTTGGTCGTGCTCTTTCACGGCGCAACCGGTAAGACTTTGAAATACAAAGTTTACGAGGAGCAGAAAGTAGGCACGGTCATTGCACGGTTAAAGGAGGATGTCGCCGGGGTTTTATCCAAACTACCAAGTTCCCTGACTTTTCGGTTTCGCGCAATGCAACGGGGGAGTACGCCGTTCCTGTCTGTCCGGGAGGAAGACGGGGAAATCAGCATTGCCACCAAAATCGACCGCGAGAAGCTTTGTGAGAAAAACTTGAACTGCTCGATTGAATTCGATGTGGTCACGCTCCCGACAGAATACTTGCAGCTGTTCCATGTGGAGGTGGAAGTGCTGGACATCAACGACAATTCCCCGTACTTCTCCCGCGCCATTCTGCACATCGAGATCTCCGAGAGCGCATCTGTGGGGACGCGCACCCCCCTGGACAGCGCCGTGGACGCAGACGTCGGAGAGAACTCCCTGCACACCTACTCCCTGACTCCAAATAACTTCTTCAAGATTGATATTAGAACCAGGACTGACGGGGCCAAATACGCAGAGCTGGTGGTGATGAGGGAGCTGGACCGAGAGGTGCAGTCCAGCTACCAGCTACAGCTCACAGCCTCCGATAATGGTGTACCACCCAAGTCTGGCTCCACTTTGCTCAATATCAGCATCTTAGATTCTAATGACAACAGCCCAGCCTTTGAGGAGCAAGCTTATATCATTAATTTGCTGGAAAACTCTCCACTCGGGACGCTAATCATTGATTTGAACGCCACAGATCCAGATGAGGGCACTAATGGAAAAATAGTCTACTCCTTCAGTAGCCATGTCTCACCAAAGATTTTGGAAACATTTAAGATCAATCCAGAAAATGGGCATATTACCCTCATTAAGAAAGTGGACTTTGAAACTACTGCTTCCTATGAGTTAGATGTTCAGGCTCAGGACTTGGGCCCAAACTCCATCCCTGGACTTTGTAAAATTGTGGTTAAAGTAGTGGATGTTAATGACAACAAACCAGAGATAAACATCAATCTGATGACCCCTGGCAAAGAGGAAGTAGCTTATATTTCAGAGGGAGCCCCTGTGGACACCTTCATAGCTCTGGTGCGTATTGATGACAGTGATGCAGGGCTCAATGGTGAGGTGGTGTGCAGGCTGCATGGACATGGCCACTTCAGACTCCAGAAGACCTACGAGAAGAATTACATGATCCTCACCAATGTCTCATTGGACAGGGAGAAAAGGTCAGAGTACAGTCTCACAGTTATCGCTGAGGACAAGGGATCTCCTAGCCTCTCCACCATCAAACATTTCACTGTTCAGGTGTTGGATGAAAATGACAACCCTCCACGCTTTGAAAAGAGTCGCTATGAGGTCTTTAAATCAGAGAACAACTCTCCGGGAGCTTATCTGATGACCGTGGTGGCTTCAGATCCAGATCTGGGCACTAATGGCCAGGTCACTTACAGCATTATAGATGCAATGGTTCAAACTAGCCCTATCTCCACCTACGTCACCATTGACCCCTCTAATGGTGCCATCTATGCCTTACGCAGCTTTGACCACGAAGACGTTAGCCGGATCACCTTCACTGTTCAGGCACGTGATGGGGGAAACCCAGCACTGTCAGCAAACACGACCGTCCTGCTGACAGTTTTGGATGAAAATGACAACCCACCCATTATCCACTCCCCCTCCCTTCGGAATCACACTGCTGAGCTTCCAGTGTGGAAGTATGCATCACCGGGTCAGCTGATCACTGCACTTAAAGTCACAGACCGTGATGCTGGAGCCAATGGAGAGGTGAGCTGTGCCATTATTGGTGGCAACGAGGATGGGCTGTTTGTGATGGATGCCCGGCGATGTGAGCTCAGGACCAATGCCAGTCTGGAGCAGGCTCCACGGGATGTAATGGAAATCAGGGTGGAAGTGCAGGACAGAGGCACCAGTCGACTGTCCACTGGGGCCCTCCTCAGGCTCTCCTTGCAAGAGAACATGGACATCCTTCCCCCTCTCTACCCTACTGGGTCCAGTCAAGCCTCACTGGATCTCTCTCTCATCGTCATCATCTCTCTTGGTGCTGTCTGTGCTTTACTCCTCATAGTCATGGTGATGTTTGCCACTGCCCGCTGCAACCGTGAGAAGAAAGACCCTAGACACAACTACAACTGCCGTGTGGCAGAGAACAGCTACCAGAATCACCCCAAGAAGCCTGCCAGGCAGATCCACAAGACGGACATCACCCTGGTACCGACCGCCAACGGGACTCTGCCCGTTAGGTCACACCCACGCTCCCCCTCAGCCTCCCCTACACCTGAGAGGGGCACGCTGGGGAGCAGGCAGAGCCATCACAGCCGCCAGTCACTGAACAGCCTGGTCACTATCTCCTCCAATCATGTAACAGAGAATTTTGCGCTGGAGCTGGCCCACGCCACACCTCCTGTTGAGGTAAGACAAATAGATTTCAGTTCATTTTATTTAATTATTTATTTTCCAAAAACACAGGATAAACAAGTTCCAAAATTATTTTATAACCTTTCTGTCCAGAATCACATTTGTTGTCTTATATTAAGTATTTACTTTAATTTGCCCCCATATTTTGTTACCTCAAGCTTTATGTTTCATTTTGTTCACCATCACATTCAGGATCAGTTCATAAATTGTCATACCACCCCTCACCTCAACCCTTTCCCCACAATGTCCCCCCACTCAACATTGTCTTGTGGCCTTGCTTGTTTGACTCCATTCATTTTCCCCTCTTCATTTTCCCTTTATTTTTGTCTTTTTCTTTCTTTCTTTCTTTTTTCTTGTTTCTCTTGGAATTGTAGCAAGTCTCACAGCTTCTGTCCATGCTCCACCAGGGCCAGTACCAGCCACGACCAAGCTTCAGAGGCAACAAATACACCAGGAGCTACAGGTAATGCACATGCAAAATTACCTTTGTTGTCAAACAATAGAGGTAGTAAGGTCAGAATTAAGGAATGCACTTTTGTGTGATAAATCGTGATAAACTGTCTCTACATGGTTTTGTTTGGTGTCAGTACTTTTACATAGCTCCTTACATCTAGATCCTGTAGTTTTTTGGTTTGGAGTCAAACTATATGCTCAAAAACTTCCCATTTGCACTCTGTGCCTCTCTTTGCGCATTATTATTCATAAGTAGCATGACATTTCTATAACCATTTGATAATATGATGTCACTAATTAGTCTTTGTCTGTCCGTGTGCAGATATGCCCTGAATGAGATGGATAAGTTCAGTCTGAAAGACAGCGGCCGTGGAGATAGCGAGGCTGGGGACAGCGACTATGAGCCTGGCAGGGAGTCGCCCATGGATAGGCTCCTTGGTGAGGGCTTTACTGAGATATATGCTCCTGATGGCCAGCACAGAACGCATGCAGGTACACCCCCTGGCCCAGTATCCACAACACCCCACAACCCTCCCTTCATATTCCATCACTCCTCTCCTGTCTCTTTAGGATCTTGTCCTGAATCCAAATGTATTAGTTTTTACAGCTCTTCCCAAAAACTCACTGTCAGCTCTTCAAGCACAGGACTGTGCCAGATGTCTTAGACTGTCATGAGTGTATTAAAGGAAAAATTAAATAGCTTTGTTTCATAAATCCACACAGGGTTATTATTTACTGCAGTCATAGATCACATTCATGAAATTATCCCTTATATAGTAAAAATTCTAACATGGGTCAGATTTACACAAAACAAATGGATGTGAACTATATAAGTACGCTTCTGCCTGTATATATGTCTCCCAAGACACAAAGAGGGGTTTTGTATACTGAAGACATTAACTCTGGAATATAAGCACTTGATATTACTTAGCGTGCTGAAGCCTCATATTAGCTACAGCTGAACTTAAGCTGAACTAACAGAGTGATAAGTGTGGAGTTTGTCTTCATCTCCCTAACTCTTAAGTTAAGCTAGAAAGGATCACTACAAGGCCACAGATCAATCATTCGACATACTTAAAACCAAATGAGTATTTGTGTACAGTATATAATAAAACAGCTTTTTAACTTTTCTCTATTCTAAAAATAGCAGTCAACAGGATTCCATACATAAATCCACATTACAAAGGACAAGTCTATTGCTGAGATCATGAGAATCCTTTCACCTATGAACATGTCAGAACAGATTAAGAAACTTTGGGTTTCACTTCATGTATTAGATGTCCATTAGCAAATCATTGTTTTTGTCTTTCCTGCATGGCACGCTGCACGCACATGGGCCTAAGATGTTTGTGAATGATACTGCATGTAGAGGACTCAACTAGTTGGTTTTACCTCACTGTCACTAAGTTCATAAAATATTTCTCCAGATTGATTATCTGATCTCCTTTAGAGTAACCCACCTCCCCTACCTTAACAGTGCATGGAGTTTCCATTCCCTCTACGGTTAAGTCAACAATGGAGAACTTCGAACACTTATTATTGATTGACTTACTGCCATTAGTATATTTTATCCACCTAGCATTGAATACCTGGCAGGTTTCATTGACTAGGTGAGTTAGAAACACTCGGTTTCACATTCTAAACTTCCGCAGACTTCCAGCCCGTCTTAGCTTATGTCACACAGGTTGTGAGCTGCCGCAGCTTCTTTTATCACGCCATCCCTCTCCTCCCAGAGCTCCCTCTTCTTTCCAGCCAGCTTCCCACACAGCCATCACTCGACACTGCGTTTGAGCTACATCCCAATTAAAGTCGCCCCAGACGGGCAGACAATCTCATCACTAACACCTCCTTCCCCCCTTCCTTTATACCTTTGTGGAGGAGTTCTGCTCGTTAGTCACTTTCCTTTTTCCCCACCTTCAAACCTTCACTTTCAGCCATCCAAACCGAAGCCCTCCTGCTCCTCTGATGAAAAGGAGGCATTTAATTGCCATGTGACGAGTAGTTGCTATGGAGTCAGCTCGGAGTTGCACTCATGATTAAGCCCTGAAGAGCATAATTACATTTTAAAGCTCACATTTCTGCTTCTGTATGTTCACCCCGCCTCCCACCCCCTTGTCCACTGCAGCATAGATGATTTTGAGCAGTGTTTACTAGGTGCCCTGTCATTATGGCTGTGTATGGTAGCCCTCTTCGCTCAAGGGAAGAATCAGGTAGAAATTCGCGGTTTGCAGTCCATCTAGACGTAGCAGAGTTTATACAGTATATAAACATACGTGTATTTTCAGCCTGGCAAAAGGAAACGCTTCACGACACTAAAAGGAAATATGAAATTCTATAAAACATTAACAATGGAATGACAGCTACTCTGCACTCTTTATTCTCTATTGTCTTTTTAAACAAATACATTGGGAGTTTGCTTGCGCTCCAAGGTACTGATGAACATTGATCTCATACGGTGTGTTTTTTGTCCTAGAGTCTGGATGTGGTTAACCAAAACTAACACAAAGACTATAACCAGAGAAAACTACTACTCTGGTTCAAAGCACAAAAATACATCTAACAACACCTCCAAGATTAAGGCTAAGCAGGACTGGTTGAGGATGAAGCGTTGGTCATTCAAGGTGTCCATCGAGCCAGCTTTGATTCCAGCTGCTTCCACTCTGAATGCTGAGCTAGATTTAACACTCATAGTGATCTTCTCATTCTAAATGGTTTAAATTATCAACCGCTATAGATGTGATAAGTACTACTCTGACTGGCTGACAAAAAGTTGCATATTATCTTGTGTGGTTCTAGAGGTTTGAATAACATTTACTAGTCAGAAAGATTCTACTGAGTTGCAATATTTATTTATTTATTTACATTTTGACCAATCTTGTTTGAGCAGTCGTAAAAATCTAAGTTTTAACACATGAAACTGCACTGCTGCACTAAATTGATGGAAAGTCCCTTTAAATATGTCCTTGCAGACTGCTAGAGCTCACTGCCAATGTTCCTTGTCTTTCTCTGTGCTCAGCCCTCCTGCTGCTGCTACTGCTATCAGACATCAGGGATAAAAGTAAAATTTGTTTTCTGATAAAATCCAATAAAATAAAAGCTGTGAAGTAAACAAACACTATCAACAGCAAACCGTTTAGTTGTGGGTTCTGAGCAAGTCAGATAATTCATTGCCAAGAAAATCAGTAAGAAAGAACTGATTTGACTGAATTGACTTTGCAGTTTGTCAGACAAGAAGGCTTTCAATTAGTGCTTGCCTGGTGTATTATATTTTATTTTATTTTTAAATTTTTATACACAAATCATTTGGGTTAAATCTTTCATTTTTTACCCTTTCATCAGCAGGGCACCCAATCTGCTGCTGCCCCCACGCTGTTTTTTTTTTTCCTTCCAGTGCATTCAAATGCACTTTTCATCTGCTCTAAGATGTATTATAAATGTTCCTTTCATGTTAATGAGGGGATAATGAAGTCCCTCAATGGCATGACTGAAAAGTGCCGTGCTCCTTTAATGAAGGCTTTAAGTTGGCATATTTGATTTGTCTAATTTATTCTTCAGAGATTTTCTATTTGAAGATTTAATATTGAAAAGAGCGACTTGAAAGGGAAAAATGCAGGGCTTTTAGCGGAGGAGTTATTTTGAATGCGTAATAGGCATTGATCGGCCTTGCTGAATTGTCTCTCTGTGGTAAATACATTGGAAGGTAGCAGGCAGTGCTCCTAGAGAGAGCCTTTCAGACTAATTAGGGCAGATTTTCAAAGATAGGGCAGTAAAAACACCTGAGGAGAGGCAGACAAATATTCGCTGGATGGAAAACCGACTCAACTCAGGAATCTTCTTGTTTCTTAACATGTTTCTTAATCACAAAGCAGAAGCATTATTATTGTTATTAGCATTTTTTATTATTATTATTAATTTGTCTTATAGTATTATAACTGTGGTGATTAGAGCCCTTTAATTTAATACCCTACCTGCCCACTGTTCCCTTGTTACAGCTTGTCACATTCAGACATTTAAATATACACATATAACATTTGGTGCACTGCAGTACAGCCTCATTTCCTAATCAATATGGTGTAAATTGAGATAGAACAATTAGTTGAGTAACCAGCTAGTCAAAGAACAGATAATGGATTAGTTACTTCCGCTGGTAATCAACCGAGTGACAAACATTCTCTGATTCCAGCTTCTCGGTTGAAAGGGCTTTTCTCAGTTCTATGTATTGATACTTAAATATCTTTGTAGTTGGACCACTTGAACAACACATTAGAGTTTTGAACAAAGCAATGAAGCATAAAATAATTATTTAACTGATTATGTAAATGTGTATCAGCTGCTACAGACACGGTTAAGTTGATATCAAACAGGAACTGACTTTTGATGACCAGCTTTACCTATTTCTGAATACGGGGACTATGAATGCAGCTTAGTATTCCTTGATGCTCATGGGCTTTTTGTCTTTCCCTCCAGCTATGAGGCTCTGCACAGAGGAGTGTCGTGTCCTGGGTCACTCAGATCAGTGCTGGATGCCCCCACTGGCCTCCCATCCCTCATCATCCTCTGACTATCGCAGCAATCTCTACATCCCTGGGGAAGAGTCCAATCAAGCCAGCGACCCATTGCAGGAAAAGATCCCACAACCCTGCACCGACACTGGGACTGCCCGGAACCAAAGCTTCTCCACCTTTGGCAAGGATCTGAGTGGGGAAGATGGAGGAGAAGAGGAAGGGGGAGAGGACAGGGGGAGTGAAGAAAGAGATGAAGACCTATGTGGAACCACGTCACTCTTGTCAGAGATGAGCAGTGTGTTCCAGAGGTTGCTACCCCAGGGTCTGGACTCATACGTCCAGGTCAATGAGAACCAGAAGGGGACTAGCCTCAGTGGGGTGGGTGTACCTATGACTGGATCTTTAGATCGCAGGAGAGGCCATCTGCCAGGCAAGCCCAGCCCTTCTGTCCACCAGCAGGGTGTGGCAGCCTGGGCTGCCAACACACATTTCCAGAATCCAGGAAGCAGCATTGGCCCATCTGGACACCACCAGGGCGGCAGCTACCACACCCTGAAGCCCAGCACTAAGCTCAGCTCCCAGAGCTGTAGCCAAAAGGGCTCACAGGCACCCAAAAACAGTCCTCAGAACAGCGGCCACACACCTAAACCCCACAGCAGCCCCCTGCTCACGGCACTGGTCAGTCCAAATCTAGTGCAGCCTTCCCCGGCTCCTGTGCCCGTACCAGTGCCGCTTCCCGGGCCCTCCTCCAAGTGGCTGCCTGCCATGGAGGAGATCCCAGAGAACTATGAAGAGGACGATTTCGACTCGGTGCTCAGCCACCTTCAGGGCAAACGCAGCGACAGCCGACACGAGCTGGTGGATGCCAGCGAGCTGGTGGCCGAGATCAACAAACTCTTACAGGATGTTCGGCAGAGCTAAACTTCCTGTTTCTAATGTTAATTATTTATTTATCACCCACTGACTGCTTACTGTTACCTTCAGAATAAAAGTGGAGGACTGTGGGTGACAAAAGGAAACAAAGACAAAAAACAAGACCTGCAATTGTCGTTAAAGTTGCATTTCCAATGTGATAATTGTGTTTTGTGAATGCTAAATATCCAAAAAATATTTGTAATTGCTGGTTTGGTACACAATGTACACTATGTGACTGTATTTATCTTTGTATTTTAAAAATACATTTGTACACTTATATTTATAAAAGAAATGTATATAAACTTAATCAGAAGTTTATTTTTATATTTTTGAATGCATGTTGAGTACAAAAGCATTGAATCAAGACTTTGACATGCGATTGACATTCTACGTATTTAAGTTGTCTTTTGTATTGTGATTCTTTTTTTTATTTGCCACTATGATATGTACACATGAATATATGAATTAATTAATGGAAGTAACTTGGACACTTGTCTTTGTGGTCTATTGTGGGGAAGGGGACAAACACAAATAAAAATATTAATACAGAAACATTATTGAGTCTGTGTTGTTTATGTACATATGAGTTTAGTTAGGAAAACAGGGAAGGAGTTACTTTCCAACTGTGAATGTCTCTTCTGGTGGAGCTGGTTTGCCAATGGCTGTTTAAAATTTGAGGAGTTACCTTTCTTTACTCATAGCTTTAGTGTGTGATGATTTCAGTACACTGCCATGACAAAGTGTTAAGCAGAGAAAGGACTTAACTTCCTTGAATTCAGAAATGACTGCAGCAAATGTAGAAATGTTTAGTTAATTAACTGATCTGACAATCAATAACAAGTTAGTCAACAACCTACAAAATCAGTTAATTATTTCCAAAGTTAACTTGGCCATTTATTTAGATTAATGTATGTATTATTTAAAAAAGACAAATTAATGATAGTAACTGGTAATATTAGTAATTAGCTACAATCCTAGCCTTGTTTATGAAAACACAAAATTGTCATGTTCACTAAAAGCTCAAAGAATGAAAGAGTGTGTAAAGGCAAAATAAAACATTGTGGTGGGTTTGCCCTTTACTAAACCCACCATAAGTCTCTAACTTCCCATCAGAAGACATGGTTCTTGTCTGTGTTTGCAATTTGTATGACTCACTCCTGCTCATAGGAGAAAAAAGCTTTGAAGCATTTCCACAAACACTAAATGACTTGATAGAGCCTGGATTGTCGTCTCGGCTCAGGAAAACAAAGAAAGGCTCTGCGTTCTGTCAGCAATCTCCGAGCCACTTGAATTCACAAAACAAAAGGATCAAACTCGGATGTGTTTTGGCTGATGGGGGGGAAATGTGCCGTGGAAGCAGATGGAAGTAACTGTTTTGAAGAGACACAAAAGAGGTGGTAAGAGTTTTATGGGGGGGGGGTTGGTTTGATGTAGAAGTCTCCCTCCTCTGTTGCCTTAACACAGCTAGATAATGGGTGACACCTAGAGGTTCACTATGTGCACTGTAAACCAGTGATCCTGCCACTTACCACCACATTACTACTTCTACTAGGACTAGCAGCACCAAGTCCTGACATGAAACCAGAGTGGGCAGAGAGAGAGCAGACAACTGGAGAGAGCCCCCTGGAGGAGAATTCACCCAACTGCAGATTTAAGAGAAAACTGCTGCAGGAGAAAACCAAACACCCACACGCCAAACACACAAGATGTGTTACTATCAACATACAAAAGGCCACAATAAATTGTACTACCTTTTTACAGGATAAAAACTAAAATCTTTGTGCCTTTCTGAATAACAGTGCTAAAGAATATATAAAGAGTAAAATGTTTAACTCAAGCAGAAGCAGAACATTTAAAAATATTTATTTTGGACGGACTACTGTCTACCTCAGTGGTCTATATAAAAAAGACTGTGGGGAGACAAGCAAAAAGAAAATATTATGTTAACTCTAGTGAGAAAAAAAGAAATGAAATAAATTGATCCTTGTTCTCAGATCTCAGCGTTGGCTACTGTACCAGTTAGTTTCAGAATTTCTCCATGAATCTTTAATTGGCTTTGCCCCACATATGAACTACTCACAGTGTGAAGCAGAGAACTCTTACGTCCTCTGGTCCAGTACTTCTACTTATTCTCATGGTTCAGTTTTTGTCGTCCAAATCACAAAATCTTTTACCGCATCCACATCCTCCAACAATACTAACAAATATAATTTTCAGTAACAGAATAAATTAAATAAGAGAAATAGGACTGATGGAGACCTCTTCCTTGTCTGTTTCTGCAGTCTGATATTCTCTGCTTTAGTGGAGGCAGAATGAGAGTGAGCATTACTGAGAGAACGGGGAGGGAATATTAGACAAATACAATGTAGAGAGGGGGTGAATACGACAGTAGAGAGCATGAGAGAGAGAGAGAGAGGTAGAGAGGCATAAAAGAGGTGTTCATTAGCCATTTTTCCCACATCACACGCACACACACACACACACACACACACTGCTATTGTTCAGCTGATGGTCTTTTATGTGACCACTCTAAGCACTCCTATTCTGTGTGTGTGTGTGTACATGTTGGACAACACACCTCCCACTGTGACTATAAGCTGTCTGTCACACTACAGTGCTGCTACATGTACTCCACACACACACATTAATACACTGTGTTTAACACACATGTTCATTTAATGTTGTAGCACAGTAAAAAACCTAACTGACCTGATTGTCTCACCTGGCTGTGTCCACTCACTGAGGTCAACTGGCTTCTTTCCTGCTCCTTGTGACCATTCCTAATTTAATTCAGACATTGTTTCTGAAAAAGGTCCATCTTTTCCAGCTTTTCAGCTTTTCTCATAATGCTAGCATTATGAGAACACATATAAATCTGGTATACATTGTATCAGCACTCATGTCGTGTCTCTTGTCTGATCAAATTGCTCGGTCAGAACCAACTGTAGTGTTACCTAGCGCTTGCTTATTGCATACTTATTGAGACAGTGGAGTCCTCCTTAGTTGTCCACTTGGACTTGTGATCTGACACTGATGTACCTTGATCTTGGGGTTCACCTCTAATCTCTTTGGAGGTTGTTCTGAGTTGTTTGGTTACCATTCATCTTGTCTGTCTCTTTTAATTTGTCATCAGTTGTCTTCTTGTGGTCATATCCTGGGAGGACACTTCTCACCATTTATATAGACAGACTGATTGATTACTGATTTGAAGACACCTGTGATGCTAATTTCAGGACACATTTTAGTTAACATGTCCCTATGCTCAAATTATTTAACATCTTTTCTAGGGGTACCATCATTGATAGTTTTTTTTGGTACATTTTTATTTATTATTACTTTTGTCAGTTTCAAGTTCTTTTAATGACCATTGTAGGTTTTTCTTTCTTTAACAGAAGGGTACAAACACTGTTGTTAATGTGTGGTCTAAGCTATGCCCATATTCAAGCTTGTTCCTCAGTGCTTCTTATATCTATATAATATAATATTTTCTGTTGTTCTGCTGCTCACCTGAGCTCTCTCTGAAGAGATCATTTGTATGGATCTATTCATGTTAAAACCCTGTGACTTTACCAGCCGTTCTCTTACTTTCTTATCCACCTGCCCTCTGAGATCTGGTACCGACCCAGCAATGTTTATTTGAACTGTTGTCAACAGTGTCTGTTTAGTAATGATTTTTCACCTTCAACACATCTAAGACTCTTTTCTAGTATGTCATCCAAAATCCATTAAATATATTGTCACAGATGACAATACATCAATCAATGCATCAATCGACTGAATCTTCATTGAGTTTGGTTGTCAAACTGCAGATGATTTTTTCAAAAATCTGCTGAAACCAGAGCTCTTCCGTAACTTTCTGTCTGTCTCATCTTTCACTTCCATCTCATGAAATGGAAACACTACTTTAATGTTTTTCTCCTTGACTGAGATATTTAAAATGTCTTTGGACCCCATTATGGCAACAACAACAGTATTTGTCATTTCCCAGTTGAGGCACTGCTGCCAGTGACCACATGTTGCAGCATTTGCCCACTGTTAAGACAACTCTGATTTGGGATAGACTACTGTAGAGAAATCGACTCAATTTGACTGATGAAATAAGAAATAAGAAAATCCCTGAGTGTTCTCAACAAGATGGATTGCTGCCGTCTAACCTCTGTTGGTCAGACAGTCAATGCAAAACTGGTAATGACAACATATCCATCATAATACATACCACACGCACACACACACACACAGCACAGTAGAAAATCTCATTCTGCATAAACACTGAGATGCCTCAACGTGTGTATCAGCAAACACTCACCCACACACTGTGACAATAGTAGCGTTGTTGGCTTCATTCCTGCTGTCACACAGATGTTGATGTTTTACTTATGGTTCCTAGACTTTCCAAATGTAGAATGGGAGGCAGAGCCTTTAGCTATCATAGCTATATTGATACACTGAGCTCCTCTCCTCTCTCCTCTATCCATTCAAATTCCACCATTGCATGTCATTAACTTTGTGTCTTCTCTCTCCTGTAATTGTGTTTCCTCCTCTCTGCCTCTCTCTGAACTGTATCCTTGGCCTGGGGCTGTACATCTCCAGAATCCAGTCGACCTGCCCAATGTTTTTGCTCTTTGTTGCTATTTTTGTTGCCTGCTGTTCTTTTCTCTCTCCTCTTTCCACTCACCCCAACCGGTCGAGGCAGATGGCCGCCCACTATGAGCCTGGTTCTGCTGGAGGTTTCTTCCTCTAAAGGGAGTTTTTCCTCTCCACTGTTGCCTAAAGCTTGCTCAAATGGGATTGTTGGGTTTTCTCTATAATTTTCTTGTATAAATATTTTCTGTAAGGTCTCAAACCTTACACTGTAAAGTTCCTTGAGATGACTTCTGTTTTGAATTGGCGCTATACAAATAAAATTGAACTGAAATTGAAATGAATGTAATCTGCACTGATGTGACAGTAGACTGTGTTTGTGTGTGTGTGTGTGTGTGTGTGTGTGTGTGCATGCGCACGAGAGAGCGATATCACAGTGTGTGTGTGTGTGTGTGTGTTTATGTCACCCATTTAGAATAGGAGCATTTTTAATTCTTGGTTTCTTTGTGTGATCATGTGTATAAGTTAGCCATGAGTGTACATGGCCTGAGGCCACTGTGTGGACCAATTTAGTTGAACATCATCTTTGTGAAGACATTTTGGTTGGATCACAAAAATCATAACACAAAAAAACTGATCTTTTATGTCTTTATTAAGAGCAAGGATAAAAACTTGAAGATCTGTAGACTGGTGAGTTTCTAAAGTCTTTGGCATTACTTTGTAACCCTTTCCAGCTTTATTTAAATAATCAATTCTTGATGATTAGATAGATGCTCTGAAAGCTCTATTTGGCCAGGCATCCAATTAGCTTCTTGGAGGTCATTATTCTAAGGGTTCACGTACCTTTTCCACTAGCACTATGAGGTTTTTATGGTTGTTCTCAATAAAGACATAAAATATCTGATTTTATTGTGTTATTATTTTACACACATTATCTTGTTAATACTCTTGACTTGAGATGAAGATCAGATCACAGTTTATGACAAATGAATCCAGAAAACCATGAAATTCCACAGTCTAGTAGGTATCTGCTTTGATGCAACTGAGTGTGTGTGAGCCTGTGTGAGCAGTAGTAAGGCAGTGGAATGGGCAGTGGAAATGTGTGTGTTAGTGTGTTTGTGTGTGTCTGTTAGGGCTCAATAAGCCATTGTAATCTTCCTGTACATGGCAGTAAACACCTTGCTGGCTACTATCTGTGAACACAGTGGGGGCAACCCACAGCAGATTAGCTTGATATAAGTGCTTTTTGTGTGTGTGTGTGTGTGTGTGTGTGTGTGTGAGAGAGAGAGAGAGAGAGAGAGAGAGAGTCTGTGTCAGACATACAAAGCCGATGGAAGTCAATGTCCTCTAACCATAGCTGCACAGTATTTGGTTTTGAAGACTTGAGTTTTTTCCTCAGTGGCCAAATATGTCATACATAAATGTATTCATACATACATGAAATGATACTGAAATTATAGCGTTTGTTCAATATTCAATCAATTTTCTCTCTCTTTTTAGTCTTGAGGTGAATTTTTGACTGCTTAATCTTCCATAATGTTCATTATTTAATCTCTAACTGTGTTGGTCTGTGTGTTTGCTGCTGCTCTACAAATCATAGACAGTAGATTTCTAAGTGAAGGCAGCTGCCCACTGTTGCTGGAAATAAGAGTGACGGGAGCAGTGAGGTTGAATGTTATAGTAAAGAATGATGTTAAAGCCAAAACACTGAGCTCCAGCACAGTGACACACTCAGAAGTTAGTTTTTTATGTTTCTCTCATATTTTGCCAATAATACGTCCTCCTCTGCCCCCAGTGGACAAAAGTCATAACTCCCACAGCTGCTAGAGGGCACTGACATGCTTCTGGGAAGTTGAGTATCTGAAAAGATAAAGGTAGGGGTGTTGGTGGCTATGTCTCTTGCCCATCGTTTTAGCCTCAAACTATGGACATGTGTGGTGCTACACTTGGTTGTTCATGGTAAAAGTGAAGCGTCTGAAAATGACAAGAACCATGTGTCTGGATTAAAGAGTTATTTATTCTTAACTAGGCTTCTTCTTAAAGAGAGCTGGTACTCATATAATCAGACTTGCAAATAATGCGGACAGAAAGCTAAAATGAATCTGGTTTCTGAGAGTAATGTCAAATGAGAAACCAAAGCTGCACGGTTAGATACCTGGAAATGCAAACTTTTTTAACCATGCACCTTCAAAGGCAGCCTTTTTCATATCCACCAAGTGCAGTATTCCCCCAGTGCCACATAATCAGAACTCAGAGCTGCTGCTGGCCATTGCACAGTTCCAGCATCAGCAGTAGCTGAAGAGCAGTGTGACTGATCTGTGTCACACTCTATGTGTGTGTGTATGTGTGTGCCAGCGTATCACTCACCTGAGTCACAGTGTAACACGATGCATACGCAGACTTGGCAAAGTATCGCTCTGCACTAACTAACCTGTCACATACGTTTTTTTTCCATGCAGCACTACATCAACAGCACCTGATTAATTACCAAACAAACCCATCTCCCTGCCAAAGAGATACAGACACTGCTGCTAATGAATTAATCTGCTATCAAAGCTGCCTCGCATATTAATAAAGAAATGCACCGTGAACCCATCTCACACCTTCTAAAATAAAGCTGTGTTTAGGGGCGACAGGGAGTGTGTGTGTGTGTTTATAATCACAGGCTGACCCCGTGTGATGATGAGCAACTGGGCTTAAAGCTGTGTTTAAAGGCAACAGTGGTTTTTAAAGCACGAAGACAAAGGGAACAATACAATATATTGAAGACATGTCTATTTAGTATCTGTGTGTGTGTGTGTGGGTGGATGTGTGGGTGTGTGCGTGCATGTGTGTGTTTTGTGGACATTGCATTTTCACAAAAACAGCCACTTACTGATTTCTTACTTATATGACAGCCAGTTTATGACAAGAGTGTGTAGCCAACCTCTCACTGTACGTGTGTTTAGACTAATTGCACATTATTTCATACCACTAGGTGGAGCTCTTTCTTTTCCTCAAGAGCCTTAGCTCACTTTCTGCTCTGCTCCCCTCCCTGTGGATGTGGCTGCCAACTCTCTGACTAAAGCAGCAAATGGATCAGCAGCAGAATAACAAAAGGATGGATATGATCCCTCGATATCCCCTCTTTCTCCAACTATGGCCTCCTTTCCAACTGGCACCAGCATGTGTCTCATATCTGGCATGTGTCTCTGTTCTGATTTAGGCGGATTACATTTACACCTGGTGTTAAAATGCATGCCCGGTATACACACTTAAATCGGATTTCTCCTCCCTTTGCCAAAGCCTCAACAGATTGCTGCGCACATCTGTTATCGCTTTTTTTCTTTTTACACCACCAGCAATGCATAAATGATAAGTTTAACTGTGAGATACAGTTTGTGCACCTTCTATGCTCCAGATCAACTTCAGTCACAGGTAGAACTGGTCTGGCACAGCTCTCAACTGTGGAGCAGTTGCATCAGAAACAACAGTCTGTCTTACTATACACGCTTGTGTTGTTATACTCAAAATAAACAGCACTTTTTCACACAGTTATAGTCGGAGATACATGAATATGCTCTGAAGCCCAGAGGCAAAAATAACCTTTAGAGTCTCTTTTCACCCTCCTCTTCCACTCTGTGTGCATTATTCATGTATTGCTTAGGCATCATTTGTGTTTAGACATTTGATTAAACATAAACTCGTTTGCAAATAGTACAGTTTATGTTAATAAACTGAATAACAGAGGACCTGAAACCACACTTCGGGCACAGGATTAGTGACAATTTGACGTGAGCACATTAAACACTAACAATGGCCAACCTACAATCGAAACATCATAGACTACTGAAAGTCAAGTGGCTCATGATTCATCATTTCATCTTTTTTCTCGAGGTTTAATAACTGTTTTAATATTGTTTTACATCACCAGTGATTGTCAACACACACCGATGCAAATGGTGTGCAAATATGTATCTGAGGGTAAGTAGCTCCAAGGTGAACAGATGTAGCTTCTGCTGGCTGGCTGAGGTAGGTTTCCTCTTTATAGTCCGAAGACATACACTTAGATTATTTGGTGACTCTAAAGGTCAATTCAGTATACAATAGAAAAAGTAAACAATTTTCTGTACAGGACAAAACACACAATGTATCTTAATACTCCCCCAAAAGAATATAGAATTTGTGATGTTCAACTAGTTTAAAGGGGAAACAATGCCATTAGTATATTTGCATGCACTTAGGGAGTCTTTTTAATTAGCAGATTTGAGACCAAATAAACAAAGTCCTGATGGATTTCAGTTGCAGCTGAGTTTGGAGTGCCAGAATATGAAGATGAAAGATGGTAATGGATATGGACACTGCTTTGCTGGAAGATTGAGCTGGTGATGTGTTGGATTGTCTTGGCTCTCTGCTCCTCGTTGCCTGTCAGGTGGGAGACTTTTGTTGGGTCTGACTGCCAAGAAAATGCATCCTCTCACAAGGATACAGAGTCCTGGAGGGCCAGTCAGTCTCTGGGGAGGGGTAGTTCTACTTCTGAAAGTTCCCACTCTTTTGAATGAACATGTCCTTCTTATAACAATTATAACATAACATCCTCTTTCTTTGGAACCACATGCTTTGTCTGTGTGTGTGGTTTGACCACGTTCCGGGTGCTTTGGGCTGTGGCACTGGGACAGTATGTGCAGTACGTCATGGTCCTCCTTGTTGTTGGTGATAACTTTCAAGCTGTCTCCAGCTGCAGTGAAGATCCAGTTTGACAGTCAATCCTGTCTGCTCTTTCAACCACCACCCATAGAGGCAAAGCACTGAAAAATGACACTTAAAAAAAAATTCAGAATCTCTTTCCAGAACCAGTGGCCATGACAAACAGGATGTTCTGCATCATAAACAGTTTGCCGTTTTTTATTATATAATAAGTATAATCAAAATAAATGCCAGTAAAATTTCTCATGTGTAAATAAATACTTATTTGGATGAACCATCTCATAACTGAAAGCAAATACATTTATATTTTAGATATGTCAATGGACAATTCTGCTATGGTAGTAAAACAAAATTTATCAGCTGGTAAAAAGCTACTTGCTTTTATTTGTCCCCATTCACTGGTGTTCATACAGAGTAGAAATGCACCCTAGTGTATCCATTAGAAACATTAGAAATATATGTCTTAATAGGCTCACATTCATTTATCTTATTTATCAGTATTTGTTCTTAATAACATTATTATTATTATTGTTTGATGGATTGAGACTCTGTTACAGGCTCTAAGTTCATGTTGTCAGCGCCTCTGCATCCAGGATCACACCTGAAATCTGTCCTTTCTTGTGGTCGTCCATCTTTATTTTGACACAAGAACAAGTGTGGAAATTAGTAGAAGCGTTAGTGTTAGGGATTAGACATTTTCTTTCACCATGAGTTTATTACTTTACTGTTAAAATCACCATGTTTACCACATTAAATTTAGAATGCTTACTTATTATCTGTATAGTTTATTATTGGAATTAACCTTCCATCCACATTTATTCTGTTATGAGCCATTAGATCAATACATATTCATTCATTTAGACTGAGTGTAGTTCATTCTTTTGGAATAGGAGACAGAGATTAGTTATCAAATCATTTCACTGTCTGATGTGAGGACACTTAGCGATTCCAATCAATGAAACTGTTCAAGTTAATTAAGGATAATAAACTGGTATGAAGAGTAGATCTCTCAGTCACAATTACATTAACATTTATTCATTTAGCAGACGCTTCTCTTCAAAGGGAGATACAAAGCAAGCAAAAAAGCCAAGTCCAGAAAAAAACATACAACGTGCTACAGGAAGAATTGTGTCCGTGAAGATTCTCAGTTGTCCAGGTGAAGTTATCTGGAAGTTGAGTCATGACAACTGAACTTCCTTCTTATTAGGTAAAACATTTTGCTGCTCATCCAAGTAGCTTCTTCAGTCTGAAGATAGTTGGTTAGAGATTAGAGACATATTTATCCTCCAGGTTTGGCTTCACTCCACCCCTGGCTTGAACAGGTTCGTTAGATGGAAACAATAGAGGGTAGGATGTGAAGGATGTCATACTCACACCTCTGCCCACCCCCTCCTACCACCTAAAGTGCATTGTTGTGTCCAACCTGGTACCGGTGTGAATTGGATCTGATCTCTCTGGGTATAGATGAAAGGGCAGCATGATAAATAGAAGACAGGCTGTGTCTAAGTCCTCCACCTCTGTTGAGTGAGCGGGTGTTGATTTGCACATGCAAGGCTTCCTTCACCCCTTTATTAACCCACTCTTCTTCTCTTACCAATATGCGGACATCATTGTCCTCGAATGAGTGTCCTTTGTCCTTTAGATGAAGGTACACAGCTGATTCAGGTCCTGAGGTGTTACTTGTCCTGTGCTGTGCCGTCCTCCTGTGTAGCGGCTGTTTGGTTTTCTCTAAAGAAACTGCCCCTTTATTGTATTGTTGCATGATTGTTGCTTAACACTGTTTGTCATTGAGGGTCTGCTGGGGCCCCATGTGCCAGGCCTGGGTTCAGTTCCTCCAATCATCATCAAGTCAATCACTAAGGAATGCCACTGATTCCCTGAAATTGTTCATATGTGCAACACGAAAACAAACAAACATACATACAACTGGCAGCGTTCACCGTCTCTCTGAGCTCTGTTTCTTCTCCATCTTGTTGCCTTGCTTATCTCTCTTCTGTTCCTCTTTCCTGATGCAAAATTGCTGTCTTCTCAGCCATGAGTGATTGACTCTAGCAGAGCTGATTGCTTCTAATTACTCCAACATGCCGCTGATTAAACCTCTGACATACACTGGAACTCATGTGGGTTTAACTAAAACGCACACCCATTAACAAGTTTTACTCCAGCACACATGCAAATACAAAATGTTCATGAGGACCCAATTTCAGCTGTGCTCAGCTGATTTTGACCTCAAAATCAAGTGGTTTAAACAATATAGATAGACAGATGGATTGTTTCTAACCAGGATACTGACTTATTGTCTAACAGCACCTGTTGGACCTATGAGTATGAGTATGAGTATGAGTATGAATCAGACTATAGTTTTTCTCCAAATCCAGCGTGACAGCATGACAGTGTGATGTGTCCAAACCCGAGTTTGTGTGGTGTTCTTTTGTCTGTTTGTTTTTTTGGCCACCTTATGATATCTTATGATAAAGAAGGAAACATTTAGGCCATTTCACCATCTTAAAAATGGATCTGGGTGACTAAACCCCAGTCTCTGTTTCTGTCTGAGCCCTCGGTTATTGACAGGTCGTGTTGAGTTTGGTTTGCGTGGTCACCCTCTAGTGCACAGATCTCAGCAATGTCTTAGTGAGCTCATACTGTATTTATCAAAAATGATAGAACTGTCAGCATTAAGATAAAAGTACCTGACCATACATACAGTACACAAATAAACACATTCGACAGGATGGGAAGGATTACTCATTTGGACTCCACTGCACAGCAAGGCAGACGGCAAAATCAATTAAGTATAGCTTGTGGCTTCACTGGTTAAAGCATCTGCAAATATTTGATAAATGTCAGCTCTCTTGTTGCCCAGTCTGTCTCCACACTGGCTGAAATCCTCCCTAATCTCAGGAAACTCCACACACAGAAAGTCGAGAATGTCACCGTTTTTCAACATTCACCTCCTGATTATTACTACAGCCAGTGTGCTGCAGCTATAGGAACGGGTACAATGTCACGTAGTATCTGCAATAGTAGTCAACAATCAGATAACAAACTACCTACCTAACTATTAGTTAAATGCTTGGATGTGATTGTATCTCCAATTCTCGCTTGAACTGTATTGTAAGAGAGTAAAAGGGCAATATCAGCAAGTCAATCAGCATGCTCCATAACCCCATATACAGTACAGGTAGAAACAGTGGTCATGGTGTTTCTGTTTGAAACTGCCTTTTCATAGTGAATGTAGCTTTCATTAAGCTGATAGATAATTGTACAACATTAAAGTAGTAGTTAGTGTACTGACCATGGCAGTGTCACATCCAAAGGGAAATATCGAGCTCAGCACAGGGAGCGGCAGGGATTTGGGGAGTTGGGAGTGACAGTAATGATGACCTTAACATCTGATTGAACCGCTTTTCTAGGTTTTTGTGTGTAAAAGTCAAGATCTCTGGTGGTGGATGTGGCCAGCAGAGAGCTCAGGAACTGCAGCAACAAGTAATGTCATACCTGCAGGCATCCAGTCTGTGAACAGCAGAATGGATGATCTCTGGGACAGGCTTGAATGAGACTGGTATCCCTGTCTGTCCAGAGACCCCCCTGCCTCACGTTACCGCACATTCTAAAAAGTAGGTGACACATAAATCCTTGGTTCTTGAGTCTGCAGCAGCTCCAGCAGCCATGCTTTTCCCAGTTATGCTCATTTACATGTATTCTGCAAAGAAACGTTATTCCAGTGAAGTCTTATTTGGGCAGCTTTGATAATATTTATTTTTATTATGAAACACAATATGGGGCGGCAGGGTGGTGTAGGTGGTGTGGTTAACACTGACGCGGGATGAAATCCACGGGTTGGCTTGGTTTCTTATCCTGTGCAGTCTGCATGTTCTACTCAGTACTTTGGCTTTCTCCCACCTCCAAAAGAAAGTTGGGATAGGCTCCAGCATTCCTGCGACCCTTCAGAGGGCAAGTTGTAAAGATAATGGATGGATGGAAATACAATATTTCATTTTTCGTATATTTTCATACAAACACAGTTACTGTGGCTGTGGTGTAGTGTTGTGAAATCAAAAGGAAGCAGCACAGTAAAAAACCACAGGTCCCATAAGTAGCCCTGCACCCTGTAACATATATCAATTGTCATGCCTTGTGGTATCAGTGTAAGTATCTTTATGTAATTATATTGTGAGCTCACCTGTGAGGCATGTCATGGCTTGGGCTGTGTGGCTTCTTCTGGGTCAGGTTCAATAATCTTCATTGATGATGTAACATTGATGAAGTCTATGGAAACATTTTGTCAACCAATTCAAACAAAGATGCAGCCAAACTGACTGGGAAATCCCTTATAATGCTAAAGATGAGACTGAAGGGAGTAACCACCCGAAACATACAACAACTAACAACTGAAAAAGGCTGCAGTGAAAACCTGGAAAAGCATCACAAAAGAAGAATACACACTTGTATGTATAATATTGTTAGATGATGTCAACAGGTCACAGTACACTTGATGCAGTTATTGCAAGCAAAGGATTTGCAACTAAATATTAGTAGATTAAAAATCTTTCAAAAAACAAAAATCACTTCACTTCCACTTCACCAACCTATGTCTTTCTGTTTTAATACTTTTGCTCACATAAATGGGTTCAAACTGAAGGTGCTATCTTCTAAGTTGTTTATCATATCCAGACGTAAACACTTGACAGTAAAAGCTAAAATGTGTCATATTTACTTTTGATGTCAAACTCAAATGTTTTCAGTCTACAGCAAACATAAAGGAACTGGCCTCAATGTTTTAATGTTGTAGGTCAGAAATGATCAATGGTAAAACCATTAGTTGTTTTTTACTGATGACCAATGATGATTTCTGTTAGTTTCAGTCAACAAAGACATTGCACTACTGATTGTTTCCTAAATTTTTTATATTGCTTCCTTTTTCAGATTTTGAGGCTATAGATGTCACCATATTTGCAGAGTACAGTTACCATGGTTACAGTTTGTCTTTTCTATTGTGAGCATGATGGAAAAAGCTTGTTCATGTTCCTCTGAAGAGCAATAAGTACTTTCGAAGCTGAGTTCACATACATTTCGACTAAAATACTGTTCATTTAGCTTCTCCTCTCAAGCTAAACAGAGCGGATACTGTTAGTACAGCGGCATTTTTTTAGCCAACGCCTAGAGGAAGATTTAGATGGTTGACATTAAACCTGAAAGTTACTCATTCATTTATATAGACGTACCAAAGATATAATGTTATGTTAATGTTTCCCAGCACTTTTTCACAGCAAATTTGCCAGCTATTCCTAATACAGTATTGATGAGCCAACTGTACATGAATGTAACAGAGGGTCTTGACTGCTGTATCAGTGTCTGTGAATGTCATGGAATGCAACCCTGCTGTAAGAAACTGCCTTCATTTCATAGTTCAACTGAGACTTACAACCTTCATCTGCCTCACTATGCTAATCTGAGTTAGTGTCTTGTAAACCACAATCCTAAGTCTTACCATAGAGTAACAGGTTGGATGCTGTGTCTATGGTGGAAGAACAGTTTGTAATTCTACAGTTGCTGCTGTCATTGATTACGATCTCACAATATTGTTCAGTTACTGTTAGAGGACCAAAAATGTAAAACAGTTTGTCATCAGAAAGTTTTCTATTCAAAGGTTGCTTTTTATTCGGTTTCCAGTCATCAATTCCAACCTTCGCTGGCAAAACAAACAGTGTAACTTCTGGCAGAGCAGAGCAGCAGTGCACTCAGTCTGAATCAGCTGACTTTTCAGTAGTAACACTGAAACATGTCAGCAATCATGTTCCATCAAATCAGTGTGTATGTCATGTATCTGGGTAATATATGTCTGCTAGCTTCTGTTCCTCAGAGCCCTCAGGGCTTTATTGCACTCCCTGCTGAACCTCTCACTGCTGCTTGGATTCAGTGGGGAGCACCCTCTAGAGCAGAGCTGTTCTGCCATAATATTAATATATAACCATCTATGCAATAAATGATCCTATATCCTGCGGCATTTCTCCAACAGAACACTATTTGTTACTTTAATTTTCCAAACTTACTCTTCCTTTCCTTCTAAAGTGAACAGGCAATTTCCTCTCCAATGAATGATTAAGAAATCAGACGTGTTGATTTCCAATTAAAATGAGCAGATGAAACCAAAGTGTGAGATTTGCCTTTAATATTCTCTCTTTACTCCAGATCTGCTACATGCAGACATATTAATCAGGTGTCTCAGAATTACTACAACTACTACTTGATCACCATTTGTAAGCTAGTAGTTTACTAAAAATAACCATACTTCAGAGCAGGATTTAACATTTTCATAAGGCTTCCTACTTTTACTTTCATTCAGGAATAGGAACCTGGGGTGATCTTTGATGATCAACTGAGCTTTACCGACCACGTCTCCTCTGTCTCAAGGGCAGATTTGCCCTTTTACAGCATCAGAAAGATCAGACACTATCTTCTGAACTATACAACACGACCCATCGTACAGGCTCTGGTCATATCTCAGCTTGACTACTGCGATTTCTTACTGACAGGGTTACCAGCTGCATCATCACACCTCTCCAGATGATCCAAAATGCAGCAGCACGTCTAATTTCTGATCAGCCACAAAGGATACATGTTCCACCACTTATCATCACTTATGCACTGGCTTCCTGTAGCTGCCCACATCAGGTTCAAAGCCATGAGCCTTGCCTACAAAATAGTCAACTCAACAGCACTGACCTACCTGAACTCCCTCATCCAGGTCTCTGCCAGCATATGACGTCTCGTGGTTCTCTCACCTCACCTCAAAAGATCCCAGGAAAAACTTTTCAGCTCTTTTCAGCAAAATGCACTTACATCTTTCTCTGCATGTAAAACCTTTAATTGAGAAAAAGACTCAGCTCTTTCTAGAGAACTTTACTTATCTAATACTAAATTATTTTCCTAGATATTTTTTCTTGCTTTATATCTCATTTATAAGATGATTTGAATAAAAGTGTCATATGTAAACGTAAATGAATAGGATTATTTATAGGGAAGCATGTGATGTCACTTGTAGGCCTAATTAACTGTTATTAAGTTACAAAAACATCTGACCTCCCACACACCTCACTGCCATCTCCTGGCAACTACTGACTTGTAAAGAATCCTTTATAGCTGTCCTACATGTTTATAGACATAGAACTAATATCCTACATTAGGCATATTCATAGCTGGTCTTACTCCTATTCCTAAACTCACAAGAAAAATGACATCACTCTGACAGTTTTTGCCCTTTTTGGATTTAGATCCAGATCCAGGTTTATATCCTCCATATCTTCTGACTCCAGAAGCCAGAAGCCAAAGAAGCATTTTTCTCCAAAATGTCAAACTATTCCTCTGGACGAATGGCAGCAATGTCTCCACCCTTTTTTTCCATCAGCCTGACAAATGAAAGCAGAACAGGAAAACACTTTGCCAGTCAGATGAGCTACAATGACTTTTTAATGTTGACTAACTGATTACATTTGATGGTGTGTGTGTGGGTGTTTGTGTGTGTTATTGTTGCAGTGTTTTAGTGTTAATGAGAAATGAATAACCCTCAACAAGTTCACCTGAACGCCATTGTCCCCACACCCCCTCACCATTTGCATTGTGTTTGCATGTTTTATGTTTCCACTCCAGGAGAGATTTCAGGTATATTCCACTTGCTTTGACAATGGGACCCCAGCCAAGTCAGAGAGAGCATGAAAAGTGATGAAATTTGCTGTAAGTTCATTTTCTCTAATAATTTTTTTTACACACGGGGGGATGGATTTGGAGTTCCAGTCAACTGATGTGCTCCGCCAAGGGAGACACATGAAAAGGCTTCAAAAATCATAACAAAGCACTGTATTTACTGCAAGCAGAAGCTATTTAGGAGCTCAGAGAAGCGGTGATAGACTTTCACCCCACATAGAGTGGGAACAGACAGCAGAGAAATGTGTTTTAAGTCCTGACAGTGAAGGAGAAAGAAAAAAACCCTCCTTCTTATGCACCCTCCTTTGTCTTTGTTTGAGGCAATAATGGCTGACAGAGGGGACACAAAATTATAAATCTACTGTGAGAGAAAGTGCAACAAATTTTCATAATGATCTATTTTTTCTCACATACAGTATATACACAGTTGGAGAAGAAAATTCTTTACTTTTACTAAAGCCCATTTAGAAGCTCCCGCTCAGCTACTGTTAGACAAATGAAAGCACTTTTTCCGCACTATAATTTGGATTTGTTATCACATTCTATTACATGAGCGTCTGCACGTCTGTGATGCATGCCTGGAGAAAGGAGCGTGGGCAAGAGACAGAGGGAGTACTATGGAGTGAGAGGGGGAAAAATGGGAAAGTGTACCAACCAGAATGAGCTTTGTGTCCTTAAGGCAAGAGGCTAGTTAATATTAAAGTCAATTTATAACCTTTCATGAAGCGAGTCTTCAGAGGGAAATTAATCTTGCATGAAGGGTGATTTCTGTGACGAATTACGAGGCTCTGCAAAATGACCGTCGCTAATATGCAGTTCACCTCTTTTATAATCTGGGTAAAGAATGAGGAGATAAGTCTGTGTGTGAATGCCAATGTAAGCATATCCATATTTACACTACAGCACCATCTCACCTTTAGATTCTAGCCTGCAAATCACATAGCATCTACCAGCAGAATTTGAGCATGTGCACCACTAACATAGAATATGAGGGCAGGTCCTACACATCATGTCCTGTATGTGAGACATTTTCATGTAAAGGCCACAACAGTCTTCATGCAGTGTTCACAAACTAGATCTACAGTAGTGTGATTTAACTATTCCATGAAAGAATTCCTTCAAAGTTATCACAAAATGTCAAAAGTTGGGGAAGCATTCCGACTGAAGCCCAGTATTTAAGAGGAACTTCATCAAAGCGGGTTTCTAGGTGTCAGCCACTTCTGGACAAAGTTGAAGCTTTTTGTGGTTTCACACAGAGCTGTGTGAAGGGTGATAAATGTCCTAAAGCGATGTCACTTGAGTCTGCATCAGTTGGGGCTGAGGAGTTCAAG
Source organism: Anabas testudineus (assembly GCF_900324465.2). Classification (NCBI taxonomy): domain Eukaryota; kingdom Metazoa; phylum Chordata; class Actinopteri; order Anabantiformes; family Anabantidae; genus Anabas; species Anabas testudineus. The sequence goes on along the minus strand of NC_046619.1, from coordinate 1,291,775 downwards.
TTTGAAATAAATAAATAAAAAGTTTGGAGTTTTCATTTGTCTGTTCACACTGAGCTTTGGCAGATGATTACACCACCAACATAACAATGTGTAAATCTATTTCCCTGCAGTTTACTAATCACTAACGTGATTGTGTAATGGGCTCTGAGTGCGTCAAACACTAGGTTTTAAAATGTGCAGCCACATGAATGTATTATGAGAACTGAATAACAGATCAAAACATGACCCACATTAGGCCAGTGTGTATGTGGTTTGGCCACAAGACCAAACTACTTCACTCCTCAAGATGTTCACTGGCAGACTGTATGTATTTGTTAGTGGACATGACGCAGTAGTAACAAACCCATCTGCTGGACACCTTAGAGGTGTACATGGGCAGGTGTGAACGGTGTTGTGTCTTGCTGCTGTAAAGTATAGTGTTTCATCCACAACCATCTCTTAGTTATGCTGCTGTAGGTTAGTCTGCTGGGGGACCTCTACTGATACACTGAGCTCCTCTCCTCTCTCCTTTCTCCTCTAGCCATTCCAATGCCACCATTGCATGTCATTAACTTTGTATCTTCTCTCTCTCTCTCTGTAGTTGTGTTTCCTCCTCTATCTCCCTCTATCTCTTTATTTTTCTGCAGGTATCCTCTTCCTTGGACCTCATCTCCAGAGTGCAGTTACTGACCCTCCCTACCTGCCCAATGTTTTTGCTCCTTGTTGTTGTTTTTGTTGCCTGCTGTTCTTTTCCCTCTCCTCTTGCCACTCACCCCAACCGGTCGAGGCAGTTGGCCGCCCACCAGTTTTTTCTCTCCACTTTTGCTTAACGCTTGCTCAAATGGGATTGTTGGGTTTTCTATATAATTCTGTATACAATTATATTCTGTAACCTGAGTAACCTGAATTTGTTATACACAAAGGTAAATTTGACAGCCATGCTGTTTGCCTGCTTCACAAGTGCACAGGTGTTCCCATTCCGCTTATTACTGGTAACATTAGCATTCACCACGATACAAACTGCAAACATGCCAGATGTGCTATGTTAATACAAAAACGTGGCCGCAGTGTAAACAGGCGGAGCTTCTCTCCAGACAGTGTCAGTACAGGATTAAATTTTCATTCTTGATTGCTCACATGAGATCATGAAAGGGGATGGATGTATTTTTTTATTTTAATATTAAACAATAACTTCAATGTGTGGCACATTTGCCATCCAAAGACACCAGTGTACAGCTCTATCAACTGTAACCAGTTTTGAAAGAGAAACACCAAACGCATACAGTGTCTGACAAACATTAGGAATGCTTAACAGCAATAAACAGCTGTAGTGTGACATGTATTCCTGCAGTATTCCTCCACTACTACAACAACCTGCAGGCTTCAGAAAATCCAGGTTCAGGCTGCATTAATTAATTCTACTCCCTGGGATTACAGACATGTGCTGTTTTAGGGATAATGAACATTTTTCACTACTTTTGCAGATTGTGCACTTTTAAGCACAAACCCTATTTTTATTTTATACATAAGCTCTCAGTCATAAATGTTTCATTAGTTATGACTTATTGTAAGAAGAAATAAGTATGTTTGCAATATAAAGGGTGTGTATATATGTACAGGGAGTTGTTTTGTTGAATAGATGTCACCTGGTAAAATAATCCTATAAACACCCCTATCAGCACAGCGTTTTCATCTAACATGAGCAGCTACCCTCATGTTAACCCTACCTGACCTTTTGCCATCACTGTAAGCATACTACAAATTTGATAGGGTTGATGAATAAAAAACAAATATACATAATATATGGAATTTTGTGGTTTTCTGCATTAATTTGTTATAAAATGTTATATGATCTTCATCTAAGTCAAGAGTAAAAATATGATCTGCCTAAAATAACAACACAAAAAATACTAATCTTTCATGTCTTCGTTGAGAACAACCATACAAATCTTATAGTGCTTGTGGAAAAATTATGCGAGACAATAATAAGCTCCAAACAGCTAACTGGAGCTAACCTGGAGTCTAGTTAGGAAAAATTATTTGGATGTGTGGACCAGACTTCAACTGACAAAACCACTCAAACATTTTGAGTTTGCTCCGTACGAGAAGAATACACTTGTGGGTCATGCCTTGCCAAAAGTGTTTTCAGAGGATCTACAATCAAGAATTGTTGACTTACAGACTACTCTACCAAGAAGTGGGCGGTCAAAATGACCTCAACAGGCAAAACAAACACTCATCAATGAGGTAAAGAAATGACGAGTGACAGCCAAATATTTGAAGGCATCATTGGAACTGGCTAACATCTGTGTTCATGAGTCTACAGTATGTAACACATTGAACAAGCAGGGTGTCTATGAGAGGACACCATGAAGGAAACTGTTGCTTTCTAAAAAGAACATTGCTGCTTGAAGTTTGCCAAAGAGTACATGGACACATTAGCAAAATATTTTGGACTGTTGAAACTATATTGAACTGTTTAGGAAGAACATTGGGATGAGGATGAAAACATCATCCCAACTGTAAAGTATGGTGGAGGAAACATAATGATTTGTGCCTGCTTTGATGCACCAGGGCCTGGTCAGCTTTCAGTGATTAGGGGTAGGTTAATGCAGCAGGTCTGATCCACAGCTACTGGAAGCACCTGGTTGAGATTATTGCTGCCAAGGGGGTTCAACCAATTATTAATTCACATCATTTTATCATCAGTATCAATCTATTCAGCTTTTTGTTAGTCTCAGTAACTTTGACTGAACTGCCAGCACATACTGCTGTGTCTTTGCAGAAAGTGTAGAGTGAGTTGTCCAGGTCAGCAGTGATATGTCCTGCAGTTTGTGCTGGTGTGAAACTGCATATTTAATATAGAGGTGTTACTGTTGTTTAGCCCTACCTTATCAAAACAAATCGTGTGGACAGTAAAAAATAGCTCCTGCTTGGGACTTTTTGTTATTTCATTGAGTTTGTTCAGATGACATTTTCACTAAAACATAGTTATCTTAGAAACAATCAATCATCTCCAGGCATTTGAGTGTTTCCTGTTATCGCCAGACATCATTCTCTGCAGTCCATCTGATCGAACTGAACATGCTCAGTATGAGATCACTTTTACTGAGAGACATTGAGGCCCAGCGGTGATCTGATGGAGGTTCCTCCTCTCCCACAGTCAGTCAATATGCTTTTATTATTACTATGTTATATCAGATATGTGATAGATAAATCATTGTGTTGGGATGTGGGAGGAATTTACTCAGCTGTCTATAAATCTGACAGTGAAGCCTGCTTCTTTATGGTAGCCTGAGGAGTTTTTGTCAAGAGAAATCTCAAAACATTGATAAATAAAAACACAAGTGGATAGAATGCTACAGATAAAAAAAAAAAAAAATGTTTTTGCAACCAATTTCCATGTTCAAATATTAAGAGATGTTTACTCTGTGGATGTGTTACAAAACAATTACAAAATACAGTATATGCAGAACATTAACTAATATATATTGTTTTAATAATACATGTTTATTTTTTATTTTGTGTATCTCATAATAAACAGAAGAAGGTCTAAAAATACTCAACAGTAGCAAACACACCTTTTAAATGGTTATTGTATATTTACATCATCCAAGGAGCTCTGATCACATCTCAGCTTTAGGTCACCTGGCTGTGCCCCCTCAGGTATAATTTAGAAACTCAAGAGGTCGGCACAGAAGTATCCTGGCTTCTTAGACTTAGTTTAAAGATCTTAAACAGTTAAGTATGAGCTATACACAAAAAGTGGAGAAACTGGAGAGGGAAAACTCACTTTAATAGAAAAAACATCCAGCAGAACCATGTTCAGCGTGGGTGGCCATCTGCCTCGACCAGATGGGGTGAGTGGAAAGTGGAGAAAGAAAAGATCAGCAAGAGGCAGACAAAACACTGGGAAGGTTGGTAGAGACAGTAACTACAAACAGGGAACATACAGCTCTGGCAATACCAGCAGAAAGGTACAGAGAAATGGGAGAGACCAAGATGATCTACATGAACAAGCATCTAATGTGTGGATGAGATCCACCATAGTGTCACATGAATGTTCTTTAGACATTAACATGGCCATGACCACAGATATATTATTAGTTTTGGCCTAGAGGTCGCTCAGATTCTGAAATCTTTTACACTAATCCTCCGCCTGATTATTTCCAGGTTTGCATAAAACTATCACAGATTTCCCACATGGTCTCAGACACTAATGTATCTGTCAAATCAAATGAGAAGGGTTTTCATGTATGGATTTCACTCAGGAGTTTCAGCTTGCAGTGAATCATGCAGGTGATGTTAGCATACATGTACGAGAATTAGAACATATGTCACACAGTCTCACAGTCACCTTTCCTGGTTACAAGCTCTGACCCTCACATTGATCTGAAGGTCTTTTCCTTTCTCCTTTCTGCTCTGCCTACTACTCATCATGCTCTCTCTCATGTATGCTCCACTACACCAAAACATGCTCTGCCAAGTCAAGCAGAGCTTTTTTCAATCCACTGCCTTTCTGATTATTTGCCTTTCACTCTTTCTGCCAACCATCTTCTCCCTCTCCCTTTCAAAAATACACTTTCAAATACCCAGCACACTGTTTTCTCCAGCATCTCCTAATGTTCCTTTTACTTGTCCCCATCTTTGAAACTCCCCATTTTTTCTCTCTCATCTTCTGCCTGCTATTATCCAATTTTGCAGCTTCTCTTTTTGTTTCCATTGTGTGTTATATTTATGCTTCTTTCAAGCGAGTGACTTACAAGGAGATCAACATTAGAATGAGCTTAAGTTCTTTTGACCAAGAAGACACAGCAGAAGTGCAAACATTCAGAGACAAAATGCCTGTACAATATTTTTGCAACATAAGAATGATAGTGTATTGTCTCCTGAAAACTAGGTTTCTGTAACCCAGTCCAGCCTTCCTCTCTGGCTGTGGGTAAAAGCGGGCTACAGTTTCTCTTGCAGTAATCTTCTTTAATCAATACCAGCACAGCTTGACAGTACATTAAAACTTCCCTCTACCTGAGCTTCAGCACAGGTCTGCCCACATGTTAATCTCATTTCATTACAATCAAAACTGTCACCGATGTAAACCAGGACAGGTAGGATGTTAAACATCCTAAACAACTTAAATGTTACACATGTGAATATATGTAAAATCCTTGATCAATGATAAGTGAAACAATTATGATGATAAATAATGTGACTTAATTTGTCAAAGAGAAGAAATCTAAACCTTAACACAGTGTATTTTACAAAGCATAGTAAACAACAGAAAGCAGTACAATAAACCTAGTCAAAATAACGTGAACAGTAGCGTGGGTTACATTTCTATAAAACTAAACTTGGTAAGAGGTTAGTTTTAATAATTAACACTAACTTCAGAGACAATGTGTTTATTATGTGATGTTCAGACCTGTGAAGCCCATTTTAAATGTTAACTATGGAGAGATGAACCAAGTGTTGTTTTAGCCAGAGACTGATTGGCCTCTGCTCATTTTCCTGTGAAGAACAGGGTTTCTAAACATCTTGATTGATGGAGTACTGCTCATTTATATTATCAGCAGCAGGATCTAGATCTCCCACATGCAAAGGCATAATAAAGAGAAATGTATAGATAAATTAATATACACAGTGGCAAGAAAAAGTATGTGAATTAATCACTGGTTGACCCCCTCTTGGCAGTAATGACATAAACCAAGCGCTTCCTGTAGCTGTGGATCAGACTGGCACATCGTTCAGGAGGAATTTTAGCCTCTTCCTTCTGCAGAACCGTAGTTCACACCTCCATCTTTTATCTCTTATTTTCAAAGGGCATTGTACAGAGTACAATACTACACTAGTAATTGGGCGAGGAACACTATAAAAAATAGGGTTGCCTGTGTGGCTCACTATTGATCAGTAAGGCAATAGGCATGGTAAACAATTATTCGTTCAGGAGGCCAAAGAACAGATTTTGGATGACAGACAAGCTAGTTTGGAGGGAATGGCCACTTTCGAAGATGAGAAATATTTTCAAAATGAGGCTCATGTCCTGGTCAATTTGAAGTATAACAGTGAATTTGATGAAGAGGTTGAGAGCGAGTCTTAGCAAGCAGCCATTCTGTACACTGACAGCCCCAGCCAGTCCGTCTGAAGCCTGCAGGTGGACAATGTAAATGTTGAAAATGAAATGGAGAAATTAAATGGTCTTCATGTCCAAAGGAATAAGCCACCCCACAATGCAACTAGAACCAACAAATTTGTTGCTCATTGCTTACAGCACATATACTCATATGTTGTCAATCCAGAAAGTATCTAGAAAATTATGCTGGGCTCCTGTAATTTGGAAACAAAACATGTGTATGAAGTGATCAGATGTGTCAAGTGAAGAAAACACTGTATCTGCAACATACACAAGCACCCACCCACACAGTCTGTCCCTCACTGTGTAGAATCATAGTTTTATGACCATGCTGTATAGTCATGCGTGCCTTGTCCATTGTTTCTTTCCATTTTCTGTCCATTCAAGACAAACACAAACAAAAATGCATGATTAAATGGAAACCAGAGGTAGTTTCAAAATGTAACATGTCGAAATAGCATGTAATCGAGATGAAGATAGAGTTGAACTGCTGCGTCAGAATCCTACACTTTGCACTCTTGCCATCCAGCCCCAACCTCACTCTGATTCTGATTATGTTTCCTACAAAAAGGAAACAAGTCAAGTTCAGCATTCCACCCTTTTAATTGAGTCCTTACTCTCTTCGGCTGTCTTTGTCTATCCTCCCTGTTTTCCCTGTTCCTCCCTGTACTGTATGTTAAATTTGCTTGGCATGACCTCCCTCACAGCCTCCACTCTGATAGGATGGCTGCTGAGAAATCTGAACCCAAAGCACATGGAGGGGTTGTTGACATGTCGCTCACCTCTCTGTCACTGCTTTGGGAAATGTTCCTGTGTTAAAACAAGACAGGGGGATAATTGGCCTGAAGATTGGATTCGATCTTTGTTTCCGGCAAAGGGAGTGTTTCCATTTACATAAGCAAAATCTCATCTGACTGATGTATTTAATTTTAATTCTCATTGTATGTATTTTACAAAGCTTGCCTGTATTGCAAGAGGACTCTAGAGAGGTGCGACCACACTTCCAATGAAGAGAAGTCATTACCCAGCGTCTATTCTGCAGCATTCTCAAGTAATGTTCTAATTATTTTGTTTTGGATGCAACTGAATGACCACCACTTTATGACAACTAAAACAGATGCCGAAGGTGGTTGAAGAGATTGTACAGTCACAACATCAAGGCACTCAAATTGTTTCTTCCCATAGTTTCAAGACAAACAGGGAATATTAAGTTTAGCAATTTTGTTTCTGAGCATTAGGATAATTCTTAACTATAACTATGCAAATTGACATTTTAGATTGTACTTAATTTAGTCTCTTTTTCAGTGTGAACACATCACACACTCAGAGTGGTTAGAATTGAAGTGTTAGAAGACACAGAGAGAGGATACTGAGAAGAGGTTAGCACTTTAACGGCTCTTTTGCTAATTTATTCTAATGTGTCTTAAGCCCCATTCATACGGGATTAACATCACTGGGGGTGGTGGGGAATGAAATAATGATTATGCTCCTCAGTAATTTAACTCATCATTGCTTGTGGCATTTTAACAATCAGGGAAGCATACAGTCTGAAACAGACATAGACTTTCAGCAGGACATTGACAAAACCGAGAGACAAAAGCTTCCCCAGGGTGAAAAATCAGTCAGACGTTAGGACACATATGAAAGACATACAATATTTACAGCACATTATTTAGTGTGACTTATAGGTCCCATGCATATTATAATCTCTATTGTCAAATACGAATAGACAACCTAAAATTCGACAAATAAAAGAATAAATTACATTTCAGAACTTGTCATTTTTAATAGTAGCTAGATAGCTAGACATTATATAAATGAATGGTTACATGTCAAACAGAACCTGCTAATAGTTAAATTAGTTTGGTATTGTAATGGTAAAAATGGCTAAAAACAGAGCGAAAACAAACGGTACTGTTTGTTGCTATCTATGGAGCTTCAACATCAAATTTTACACTGAGCTAACAAAGGAAAATGAAGGACAGCCTGCGTGTCTTTTGGGTGGGTTAAAAATAGGTGTACAAAATAAAACCTACTTTCTACATTTCCTTTCACCAACAAACTTAAACTGATGAGTGGGAACTTCTCTGGAACCCTTGGTGTTAGTTATGGAGAGGAGGATGCTACAGTCAGTCTTGGCTACTTGGTGACACATTCAAATTTCAAGTTATGATCAACTTCAAACATTAATAAGGCAATAATGGATCACCATCAATTAAAGAGTGCAGAGGTTGATACCCAGCACACAGTACCTACTCAACCACAGCCCATAAATGTAACCCTTTTTGCCAGTAATGTTACGATTCCTCCCTCTTCCCCTGTCTGTTATGTTTGGTTCTGTGTCTCACCCTCCTGCCACACCCACATATGGACTTCCTCTACTCTCCACTCTCACTCACCGGACTAATTGACTCATTCAGTTCACCTGTGCATCCCTCCACTTTATAAGCTCCCGTCCGTCCTCTGCTCATTGCTGGTTTGTCGCTCATTCATTGACGCTCATTCACACATTGACTTTCATGCTCACTCACCCTGACTTTCACCCTGATTTCATTCGTGCAGCACACTACTCCTCCACAATCTGGTCAGTCAGTTAGTCTGTTTGTTTGTTGGTTTGTCTGTGAGGCACTGTTCTGTTTTTGGTTTGTCGGTTTGATTTGTTCGGTCTGCGCTCATGCAGTGTTTTTCAGTTGATACTTTGTCCTGTTAGTTTTGTATGTTTTGTTCTCGTTTTCCTGCCCTCTGCAGTGATTTTCGTTTGTCACTTTGTATGTCTTTTAGTGAGTTGTAGTTTGTATTTTTGTCTAGTGGTTTATTAGTTGGTACTTTGTATGTTTTGTTGGTTCGTCTGTTGCCTGCGTTCCCGCAGCGTTTTGTGTTGATACTTTGTTAGTTTGTGTTAGTTCCCTGTGTCCCCTGCTTTTTGTTAATAAAACCTTTTTTTGTTCTTACCTGTTTGGTCCCCGTCAGTCCTGTCCGTCCCAGTTCGTAACAGAACAAACCAGCCCTTATCGCGACCATGGAATTCCCTCATTCCACCACTGGTCGCTCCATTTTTCTCCCCTGCTCCCATTTGGCCTATGGCACTGCACTCACCTCACCTGACCCTTTGGAACCCGTTGCTCTGAGCCCAGAGGAGGCCCGCTCTATTTACGCGGAGCTCAAAGGCCAGTCAGCTCCTGATCTGGACCTTCGGAGCGGCTGTTCAGTTAGCCAGCCTCCAGTTTTTAGTGACGCCCTGTACTCACTATATGAGGGAACCCGCCTGGCTTTGTGGATGGGGGTTCCCAGCAAGCGCCGACGTCCACGTCGGAGGCGGAAGGCTCCCCGGGGTCCAGGGTCACCTGCAGCTAGCGCTGATTTAGTTGGTCCTGCAGCTATCCATGCTGCTTTTGTTGGTCCTGCAGCTACCCATGCTGCTTTTGTTCGTCCTGCAGCTACCCATGCTGCTTTTGTTGGTCCAAATCTTTAAAACATACACTTCAATTTGCCACAAAAACATACGGAAAACAAATCTAAAAACACTGGAGTAGCAAAGTTTGTAAAACACACATTAACCAGGTTACTGAGAGAAATCAGGAGTCCTGCTATCCTCTGCCCTGGGCTCACTTTGGAAACATGGTTGACAGATTTTAGCTACATGGAGTGATGCCTCTGTTTAGGGGAGAGAACTGCAACTTACAAGGTTAAAAAAAGGTTTTCTGCCTAGTCCCTAAACCAAAGTTCAGGAGCTACGGTTTGTGACTGACAAGGGAAACAAACAAACAAACAAAAAAAAAACTTCAGGGTGAACATAGGCCCAAAAAACAAACAAAAGAACCTAATCCCCCCCAAAAAAACGCCACTACCTAGACCCTGCTGTGGAGATATCAAACTCTAACTCCCTAGGAAAACAGAAGAAAATGGTACAAAAAAAAAATGGCGGCTCACCCATACCGTCTCAATCTTCTCTTTCTTTTCCTTTCGGCTGTTCCCTTTCAGGGGTCCCCACAGTGAATCATCTGCCTCCATTTAACCCTATATTCTGCATGCTCTTTTCTCACATCAACTAACTTCACGTCTTCTTTCACCATATAAATCTTGTCTTTGGTCTTCTTCCAGATAACCTGCTTGGCCATCCTCAACAACCGTTTTCCAATATAGTCACAATCTTTCCTCTGAACATGTCCAAATTACCTCAATCCACAATTTCCCCAAGGGGATCAATAAAGTATTAATTATTTTTATTATTATTATTATTAATAATAATCTTGCCTCTCTGACATTATTTCCAAAACATCTGACATAGGCTGTCCCTCTGATGGACGTGTTCAGTATCCTATCCATCTTAAGAAGTGCTACCTCCAGCGCTCTCTCCAACACCTTTTCTTCACCTGTTCCATCCTGCTTGCACACGCTATGTTGCTCGGGACCCTTGACTCTAAGTCCGGGGTCGGGAACCTATGGCTTGCGAGCCAGGTGTGGCTCTTTTGATAATTGCATCTGGTTCGCAGATAAAACAAAATATTCTCACTTGTTTTAATCCATCCATCGATTTTTCACTGCTCATGTCCTGTTCAGGGCTGCAGTTTGCTGCAGGAGCAATTGTCCATTATTTTAATTGGATGATACTGGCCTACGTTAGAGGTTGCTTGCTAAACAGGTAAATGCCCCCTTTTGAATCAGTCTGCTTGGTCATTAGCTCAAAGCTAACCCTTCGACAAAGAAGATGGCGAAAAGAAAAAAAGATGATGAGTATTGTACATTTCGGGACGAATGGTCCGAAGAATTCGCTTTTGTGGAGAGAGCAGTTCTGCGGTGTGTATAATTTGCAATGACAAAATTGCATCGATGAAACGGTTGAATGTAAAGCGGCACTTTGACACGCTCCATGCTACCTTTGCATCAAAATAGCCTGAGGGAGTCAGCAGAAAGAAAGTGTGCCAAGAGCTACTGAGCAGGATGCAAGCTAGCCAGCAGCAACTCCGCGTATAAACTCCCGGCAAGGTCACTATAATTCCACTAGCTTTGCTGGATCTTTAGCAATAGTGAGGAACAGAAAACCATTCACAGATGGCGAGTATGCTAAAACGTTCATGCTATGAACAATGAACTTTTTGATGATCTTCCGAACAACTTTTAAAATATATTATATGGCTCTCACTGAAATAAATTTCCAAATATTTTGCTTTCATGGCTCTCTTAGTCAAAAAGGTTCCTGACCCCTGCTCTAAGTATTACACCTTTCTTACCTCTGCTCTCTGTAACCGCACCGTTTCACTTCCATTCCAACTGCAGCCAACCTTCATTATTCCTCTCTTCTTTCCAGAGCATACCTCCACCTGTCTAGATTTTTCTCCACCTTCTCCCTGCTATCGCCACAGATCACAATATCATTTGCGAAGATCATAGTCCATAGAGATTCCTGTTTAGCCTCATCTGTTGGCCTGTACATCATTAGAGCAAACAAGAAGGGGCTCAGAGCCTCTGCCCTTAGCCAAGCTTCCACAGCTCTTTCCTACAACCTCCCTGTTTGGCCCCTCAGCTTGATTCCTCTGTAGTTACCACAGCTCTGCATATTTCCTTTGTTCTTAAAAATTGGCACTGGTACACTTCTTCTCCATTCCTCAGGCATCCTCTCACTCTCCAAGATCTTGTTAAACAAACAACAAGTCAGAAACTCTACTGCCACCTCTCCTAGACACTTATATACCTCCACAGGTATGACAACTGCCTTTCCACTCTTCATCCTCTTCAGTGCCCGCTAAGCCAGAGCCCAGACTTGAACCTGCCTAAACCTCTCTGGAGAGATCTGAAAATAGCTGTGCCCCATCCAACCTGATGGAGCTTGAGAGGTACTGCAAAGAAGAATGGGAGAACCTGTCCACAAATAGGTGTGCCAAGCCTGTAGCATCATACTCAAGAACACTTGTTAAATAAAGTATGCACAATAAAGTATTGAGCAAAGACTGTATATACTAATGTACACATTAATGTTATTATTATAATTATTATTTTTTAAATAGATTTGCAAAGATTTTAAACAAATTCCTTTTATGTTGTCATGATGGGGTATTGTTAGTAGAATTTTGAGGAAAATGTATTCTATTTTGGAATAAGGCTGTAACATAAAGAAATGTGGAGAAAGTGTGAATACACTGTACAGATTGTCTATTTTTGTAAAACTGTAAAAATTTGTTGACTCCATTTTTGACATCCAGAGCCCATAGGGTGATAACACAGACACTACATCCATGTATTGCATGATAACAGAGCAATGAGAGACACCCACCACTAACATCTTCAAATTACAATCAAATCATCCTTTCTGGGCAGCACTGAACATTCATGCTAAACAAATCAGTATGTCATTAATAAATTATTTAAAGAGTAAGAATACCCTACATTTGACCTTGACTGCTAGATTTACATTTTCATCACACTGTTCTATTAAGTGGGGCAAAGTAAAAATAATATTCATCAAGCTAAAATGTTTTGTATTTTTTTTCATTTGTGTCTGAAAAGCTGACCTTTCATAGCACCCAATTTCTCAACAACACCAGCATGGAAATGTTTGGTTGTCAACAGCACTTTTTCTTATCACAAGTCATCATTAATATGTAAAAATTGTACAATTTGCTTTAAAGCTTTAATTTCCAGCCAAGGAAGAGACACTTTAACATTCATGCATGTACTTGCCTGAAGGAGTTTCATTAATAATCATGCCCTTGAAGAAAGAAAAGCACTCCAGTTATTTCATATAACTCATGCAGCATCTCCCACCCTGCCTGATTAGTACAGAATTAGATAAGTAAGAGGAGCCACTAGTGAGACAAAACTTCACATTGGTTCTAATTTTAAATGTTGCTTTGAACATCTGCTGTGTGCTCCTAAACACAGAAGTCTTCTCCAAGGGTAGAAGCACAGCCATTGCTTAGCAATGTTTCACTTCTATTTCTTTCATTCTTGACAATTACTTTATTGGCAGATCAAGAAGAACATGATAAGCCATTGGTGATATTAAATTATGGAAATTTTGGGGCCAGTTTTCAAGTTTTTCCACCAACAGTTACAAGTTGTGCAAGGCACATACTGTAATTTACATAAATATAGACATTTAAGAACAAGGGAATGTGTCCCGTGCACAGTTGGACTGGACTTAATTGCCTTAAAGGCCTTATTAATACATAGCAGGTTCCAGTTGCAGCACATTAGCTAACGGTCCAAGCAAAAAACAAAAAAACTCTGCCTGTGACCAAGCTCTGAGGCTGCAGACTGTCCAGAACTGCCCCCTCTCCTCACACATGGCTTTTGTGTTGTGTTCAGGAAACGGAGAGGACACAACAAGTTGACAAGCCACAAAATAGCCCTTATGACATTGCAACCGACTGCAACAGCTGCAGGTAGTTACCCCATTAATGTTTCCATTTAGCATGGAAAAACAACCATGTCATTACATATATGCAGATAAAGTCATTAAGTTGTTGCAGCAAAGACACTGAATCAGTTCCACTGCTGGGTTTTTTTCTCTGAATGGCCTCAACTCCCCAGCAGGAGATAGCCAGGACATCATAATTTCTTCACATTGCATGTCCATTGTTCTTTATATATAATATTTTGTTGTGCAAGCAGAGATGGTTGGTGGACACTTTCATTTGACCAATCACCTAAGCAACAATTGCTTGACTAAATTCTATGTGGACCCACTCCTCCTTGCCTAAACAACCTGGAACTTGAGGTAGAACCACCTCCTAAGATATACTGAAATTCAGCTCCAGGAACTTGGATTTTGGAAACAAAAAGCAGAACTCAGGCCACAGGGTAGTGTCAGTTATGCTACAGGTTCATTTCAGTACAGAGCACTAATAATAAAGATGGAAAATTCTACATTCTCAAATAAAGCCACAAACATTCCTCCCCCTCGTACTTACATAAGACTGATGCCGTGTCTACACCATAGGTTTGATGTGAGCAGCACTTTAGCAGAGCAACAGCAGCAGTTTTGGGTTTCAACAGGAGGCTTTAGGGTCCACTACAAAGTGTGGGGTCGCCAGCATTTTAGAAGCACTCAGAGCTCTAATACACAATCACTGTGGTTACTCTATGTGCATAAATACAGGGAAAAAAGCCTAAAATATGCTTTGGGTTGTGTAAATGTGTGTGTGACAGGCATGAAACACCTATTTCAAAGACAACAGACATGCCACACTATGTATATCAGAATGCTAATACAGCGTGTCTGCATTGACAATGTTAGCATGATGGTGCAGTTTGTTTAATTTTCCGAGAAAGACACATATCATACACGTAAAAATTAGGCTAGTCTGTCTCTAACTCAGTGAATAAGCACAATAAAACCCTACCACCACCCAGCTACACACATACACTGCTCTATTTTCTCCACTCTCTACACTTCGCCTTCCTTTCCTGGAACCTTATCGATCTTCACTCGTCATATTGTTTAATACAGGGTCAAGAAGTCACTAGAGCTGAACGTTCTCAATGGGACTGCTAATCGATACCTTTCTTTCTTGTCTCTTTCCTGCCTACCCTCAACCCCAAACCTTTCCTCTTGTGCCCCTTCACCATCCCAAATCATGGAGTTATCAATATGTATCTACCTCGGGCTCCGAAATGTCTACAGGCATGGCTGCTTTGGGGTTCCAACATGATGGGATGGAGCAAAGGATGAAATGCTTTCCTGTTGGCAGTATACAGGTATATTTAGCATTTAGCCACTAGCAATGCCCATTGATTTGGATCTTAGGTGAAGAGGGATAAGGGTGGCAACCCACCTCCATTTTTTCCCCCATTTTTCCGTGTCTGAATGTATCACTGTGTTGCCTGCAGCTGCACTAAATCCTGCCGACCAACTATAATGACTGGAAAATGAAATGGAGGTCGAGGGTTGGGATGAGCCTGAGAACATTAGGCAGCTGATCAATACGGCACTTGGATTTGCCTGGTCACATTAAGTAGCACATCTAATATGCCCTGTGCTTGTCGAAGCTCTGTCCGTATCATTTAATTACACTGTGATGTGTTACAAGGACCTCACCTAATTCATTAACATTAAGGAGAGGTGGCCTCTCAGTTCTCTGTCTGCTTCTCTTCCACGTTGATTACTAGCCCCCTTGGAAACACGATGTTCTGCCATGCTATTGATCATCTCAATTGATTAACAAGATGAAACAAGCAGAAATAAAAACAAGATATGCCACAGTTTCTATAGTTTAAAGAGGCAGGATGTGTTAGGTTTATTTGTCTTACTGGCAAATTTAACTAATACAGTAATATTGTCAGACAGTATGTCAGCTGGGACACACAAGCTTTGAGAAAAATGTAATGCTACACTTGATCTGAATTTCAAATCTCTGGAGACCGGAGCATCAATTCTTTGATTGTGCTGGAAATCCAAACCGCAACTCAGAGCATCGAAGATGTGTAAGAGGGACGCTCATAGTTTAGTGAACGTGACACTTTACATTGTGCATGTTTTTTTTTTCAGTTTGAAACAAATGCATAGTGAAGTTTAGTCTTGAATATGTTTATATTTCTAATGATAAGTAGAGTATTTTTTACACTGCACTAGTGTATTATCAAAAACAAATTAGAAAATCTAAATTATTATCAAATTGTGTACTCTTGTATACTACTAATGGCTCTCAGCACTCAGCCTTGCCTGTGATCGGTGGTGATGATCCTCGGGAAGCCCCAACACAAACATCCAATTTATTTCCTTCATTACTTAGAGAGCCAGGCTATTGATTAACTGCTAATAAAGTATTTCTTCAGTCATAACAGCATCCATCTTCTGTGCTTACACCATGAAGCATTCACTCTCTCTACTTCTCTTTCTAATGTAGTTAATATGAAGTGGACACATTTGTGATCAGGCACTTCTCCTGAAATTCCACTCTGTGGATTGAATGGAAGAAAATATATAAACATATAGGCTTTGTTATTTTTTGGTTTTTGACTTAGTAGGGTCAGATCACAGGGATTTTTTAGAAAATAGATCAAATTGATACAATTCTGAATATAATAAGAATTATTGTACCTGTTTTGAGAGCTCAGGAAATATTTTCATCATTTTATAGCTGCTCAGTTTGTAATGCAAATCTATATATAAGTGCCACTGGATTTGGACTTGAGTCGAGCAGTGTGCAACCTGATCTTAATGGGAATCAGGTGGTGATTTTTATAAATGTATTCTTTGTATATTTTGGACGTGCCACATCTCCCTCTCTTTCCTCCTCCTCAGTGGGGAGATGTTATGCTCTGTGTAGGAGGCTTCTTACAGCAGATCTTTGTATTTTTGACCTTGTGCATTTCAACAACAAGGAATTGTTGTAACCTTTATTTGATCTTTTAACTTATGAACTTAAGCGTTCATGGCGACTTCGCTTTCTGATCTTTTGATGTCAGCTCTTCCTCATTTTGAACAGAATTCACCAAGCATTGGATTGTTCACCCACTAATAGGCAACATGAGCAGGGTTTAGATCGTTGTGAGACAGCTTAGTTTTACTCTGCTGATGATGTGTTGTTGCAAATGTTATGCATCAGCATCAGCATCCAGGTCATGCTGCTGTATATGTCACACAGATCACAACTGTATAAAACATAGAGCAACAATGGGTGAAACTGTGTATTGACATTAGGAAAATAATACAGATTTTTAGGGAATTTGCTGAAATTACAGATCCAAATCAAATTACCTTTTTGTCACTGAATGGTACAGAGGGGGTGTAAACTGTATGTAAATAATATCCAGAATCTGCATGTACCTACTAACTTCCAAAAAGTTTAACTTTTGTCTCACCAGTCCACAAAATATTTCCCCAAAGGTCTTGGAGATAATAATGTTTTTGGGAAATGGGAGATGTGCCTTTGTGTTCTTTTTGGTCAGCAGTCACTATGACCTGACATTGACTGAGGCAAGTGAGGCAAGTAACATCCTAGATGAGTCATCGTTGTGCACTTGGAGTAATTTTGGTAGGGAAAAGTCATCACTGTTTTTTTTTTTTTTTTTCATTTTTTGGGGGAGCTGGTTTTAATTTGGTTTACCAGAGATTGATTAGTTAAGGACACTTTACAGCAACATGAATTTGTCTTGGTGTCAGTTGCAGAATCAGATCACAGAGAATCAATTCAATAATGGCACTGTAGAAGTTCAGCAGCATCCTCAGAGGGATGTAGAGATTGTGCAGCTGCTGTACAGTACACTGTCTGCTGAGCCTTCTTGGTAAGAGGACTGATGTTCTGCTCACACTTGAGCTCCTGGGTGAGGGTGGCTCCCAGGAAGTGGAACGACTTGACAGAGGTCACCAGAGTGTCACAGAGGAAGATTGGCAGGGTCCTTCGTGAAATCTACTAGCTTCCCCACTGTCTTGCACCATGCACCATGACACCAAATCACTTCTGTAAGTCGACTGCAAACTTCATGGGTCTAACAGACTGTGTCCAAATGTGAAGCTGTTGGTATAACAGCCTTAGGGGGGATCCAGTGCTGATGGTCTGGGTTTCCCCAGTCTCACAAACTGCTGTCTGTCTGTCAGGAAGTTTGTAATCTACCTGCACCGTGAGTCTGGCACTTTCAGCTGGGAGAGCTTGTCTCAGAGCAGAGATGGGACAATAGAGTTGAAGGCAGAGCTGAAGTCCATAAACAGTTTCCTGGCATAGGTTGCAGATAAAGGATGAAGTGGAGGGCCATGTTTAAAGCATTGTCTACAGAGCTGTTGGCTCTGTAGGTGAACTGCATGGGATCCAGAAGGGTAATGTCCTTGAAGTGGGACTGTCAGAAAAAGGGGGAGTAGCACGGGAAAACAGGTTTATTAATAAGCAAACTCAAAACAGGAAACTAAGGGAGGTGTCAAAAGAACACAACATGAAAACGGGCAGAACACAGAAACAAAGTGACAACATAAGATGACCTAAACACGGTGGGGTACAAAGTATCAACCAAAAACCAGGGATACAAGATACAACCATAAACCACAGCACAGGGGCAGGCAAACAATTCACAAAAGCAGGGAACATAGTCCAGGATTCAGGGGGAGAGAGTTCAGGGTATAGCCAAGGCAGAGAAACAGAGCAGGGAAGGACAACTGGAAGCAGGACTGGAAATAGGGCTCCGGACAGGCTGAAGAGTGTGGACATGAACCGACGTGATGTGACGTGACAATCTGGCAGCGAACTGAAAGCAGAGGAGAGCTAATAAAGGGGAGGGTGACCACAGGGGGAACAGATTCATAATTAGGGTGCAGGAGAGTACAGAGTGAGGAAGTCCAAATGTGAGCTGGAGAGCAGAGCCACACAGGACTGAGACCAGGTGAAAACAGGGAGGAGAGAGAAACAAAACCAACTGAGCAGGGACCAGGCAGGAATCGTGACAGGGACAAGATGACCCACTCAAAAGACTTCATGACCACAGTAGTCTGACCACCATCTTCTTCCTTTTGTTGCTGTGGCTTATGAAAGATAATATTGTTATCTAAATATTAGATAAACTAAACTAAATATTATCATATCAATATATGATTATTACTCTCTCCCACTAACAGGTTTAATTTCTCCGGATCAGATATTCCCCTGTGTTATCACTGATCACTGTCCAGAGACCAAACAATAAAAATCCTTTAAATATTGCTGCCTCCACCTTGTTGCACCTGTTTCCAAAAATAGATATAAATGTAGTACCCTTTTCATTTGTCCATTTTCACATTATTAAGCTACGCTGTTTCTACTAGTATACATGTCTAATTGGGATGATAACTTAACCACCCATGGGAACGGTGGCTAGTTAGCTGCCACATTTCACAACGAGGCTGCCTGAGAACACGTGTCGCACCAAACGTCTAAGTGAGTATGGTATTATATATGTGAACTACAGAGCTGTAGCATTTCTAGCTAAATGACAGATGTTCAGTGGTAACTGTGAATGTTTGGAACAATGTGTTTTAGATGCTGCGACACATACATTGCAGAGGAAGTGCTCAGAGTTTGTTACTGTGTGGAGGTCCACTGGGGTTCATGCATGTGGACACGGCCTCAGGAAGGTGTTCATCACTGTGACCGGATGTTGCTGCATAGGTGTGAAAATGCTACTCAAAAGCACCTGAACTGTAAGGTACTTTGAGTACTGGCAGAACACATTAAACATTATCGATATGGTACCATAAACTGTACAAAATCCCAGGCGTTCAGATTCAGATACCAGTTTAAAGGTGTAAACTGCCATAATTAAATGTTCTATTCTATGAATATATGTGCATCTCATATTCCTTCGCTGTCCTTAAAACATTGTATGTGAAACTTGTCATTACTGTAGTCACTTAGTAAAGGTAGATTAAGAGGATCTGATATGGATGTTGTGATTGATGGTAAAACATCTTTGTGCAGTCTTATTTGGATGCGGTCTAAGAGACAGTTGATGGAGTATCCATCAGTGCCAATTACAGAGAGAACCTGGATCTCAAGTTTAAGAGTGCTGCAGCCCTGTTCAGAAGGGACTAACCCTTACAAAAGGTACTTATGACTCACCCTGATGTGATTCAGTTGGCTTAGTTTTGGCACTAACTGACATCTGTAGTAACATACACATATTGACATTAGCTGCTACCAAAGACCAGCCCATAGGAGAGAGTTCAGTTCCCCCGCTTCTACTTGTAAATGTCAAACCTGACGCATATTTCGAGGTTTGGGGTTTTGCTGCTCTTTTAAAAATTCCTTTGCTTGTGTACGAAGCAGTGAACAGCCTCAGGGCTTCCGAGACAGCTTGAGACAGATCAGTGCTCAGATCATCTGGTCTGCTTGTTTGACATGCTGAGGGTAGAATTCAAAGTTTGGCTAAACTCTCTTTAGTTTCTTATTTATAATTCTAGTTGTTGATGTTGCTTCTAAGAGTGTTTGAAATGTCACCACAGTGTCTACTCTTTAAGAAGAAATCTTTTTTTCTACTGTCTGTATGTATTATTTCAGTGAATTTATCATAAGAAGTGTAAATATGCCGCAGTATGTCAACAGTCCCATGTTTTGGAATGTGCACTTGCAGCACACAGTACACACTCGTGTAAACATATATATTTCAATTGTATTATATAAAGTGTAGTGTATTTGACCTTAAATCAGTCATACGAGGACTATAGCATTTACCATGAGACAGTTTAGATTTCAGCAATAAAAGGCTTTTAATGACATCTAATTAAAAGCAATAACGGGACTGACGGTTCCTTTGGTTACCTTAATGACTTATGCCACTGGTCTTGTACGTACAGAGACCCCAAGGATTTGGACTGCAAGGATGGAAAGAGGGATTTTATTAAACTGATGAAGGAACTTGACAGTAAATCCAATAGAGCTGCATGGCCCAGCCAGAATTATTGGTTTTCTGCTTCCTCCCTGGCATTATCTGGGTGTGCTCAGCACCCAGGGAGCCATTTGAGCAGTTGAGAAAAATAAATCCTAGATAGTATTAGGCATTATATGGCAATAATGCTTAAACATATCCATTCTTGCCTTTTCAATATTAGAACAGTGTCCCAGCTCAGTCATTCACGTTGATATAGTTTTTTTGTGAAAGAGACACCCCACCTTCCCCAGCTCTTTCTCATGCAGTGTCACAGTAAAACACTTTAGTCGGGATAAATGAATGCATCCTGAAGTTACTGGAACTCGCCTCTGGCTAACTGGAACCCTTTAGTTAGGCTCTCCCAGATAACAACCTCTCACTTCTCTGCCGGGGCAGATCTATCTTCATTCCCATCCCTTCCTCTAATATGGGATGAGATTGTGGCGACCCACTAATAAAAAGCCAAGCTATTATTGTTATGTCTTTGGAATAGCTGAAATCAGAGGGGGCAGGTGGAGGCTGGCATTTACCTCCATGCGGCAGCTTGTTTAAAACTCAATGAAAGAGGAAAAGTGCTGAGTAAAGTGTTAAGTGAGGGAGGGAACATCTGCTATGCTATTTTTCTGTATTTACTAGCGTAGTGTGTGTATGTGTCTTCCTATGTCTGTATTGTTTCTGCACTGTTCCATAGCACTTTAATATCAGTGTGATTGCTTGGAAAGTTGTCAGTGCTATACATCATGCAGCCAAGAGTTTTAATGCAACCACTGGCACAAGTCTGTGTTGTTTCTATGCAGTGATTGGATCTGCCTGACATAAATGCAATGTGTGTCCATGTATGCATGTTCAACCATCATCCATAGTATGATGATGTAGTAGGAGCAGAAACCATGAAATATTTCTTTCCCATCTCTGTATGGTATGAAAGACAGCATCCTGTGATCTGAACTTATGATTGGCAGAAGGGCTCCATGAAATCAAATTACTTCTAATGTTTAATTAGATAAAGTGGGAAAATTAATAATTATGACTAACTAATGAAGTTACTGCTGTTGTGACATCTGCAGAAATGCACACAGAAACTCCCACTGTGCAGATGTTCATGTGGATCATTTACTGAGTGATGACTACAGGTGTTTAATAAACTCACCAGAAATAATTCCACATATTTCTCGACGCTAGAAACTAAAGTTTAGTGATTTGATGAAGTTTTGGAAAAACAAGGATTACACATAGAATGAAGAAACATTTTAGGTGAGTTTCATTCATCTAATACTCTGTGGAATCTATTTTAATCTCAGTTTGTAAGAACAAATGAGGCAAAGCTCAACCTACAGGAAAGGTGCTCTGTAATTTTAGTGAATGCATACAAAGCCATGCAAAGTGTGCTCTGTGGTTCTCTCAGATAAAGCTTGGGTGTATTTATATTTTTATGAAGGAGTGCCTTTGAGGTTTCCTGAGATGTTATTAATAAGGCCATACTGTCGAAATATGTTATTTAAAACTAGAAAAACATATTATTGATAATGAAGAAAATGCAATTAAAGCATAAATAGACAGCATATTGTTTCCTTTGCTTAATATCAGCTTGTCAGCCTTCCATGGAAATACATACAAGGAAATATTACACAATTCACAGTTGACGTACTATCTGTTGGTTACTGAGCAGCCCTACTGTGAGATCAAAATTTAATAATGGCATTAAGGCAACTTTATTTGTGATGGTTTATGATGGTTTATGTGTATGGTTAACATGATATGCACATAAACGCAGGAAAATGTGCCTCAAGTGCCTGAGTAGAGCAAGTGAAACCTGAATTGATATGAGGGCTTTAAAAGTAATCATTTGCATTAGATGTACATTAATACTTTGTGTCATTGGGTAGAACCAAAACAGACATTTGCAACATATTAGACACTGTAGCTTGCTATAAAGCAAGAGTGTTTACCACTGTTCCACTATTTCACTGCACTACTACAGTAAACACTGAATAAAAAAGCATTTGTAGTGCAGCGGTCATTTGTTCCTGCTTTATTCCTGACAAATAAATTCTGCAAAGTGCTGGGTGGATGGACTTCAAACCACACAGACAAAGATCCAGTTGTGTGGGTGTTAGTTACTGAGCTCTGTAGCTAACACAGTTACACTTAGAACAGTAACCATGGTAAAATAAGTTTGCAGCATCTGTCACTTTTGCTGCCGTTGCCACTTGAGGCAAATGACAGACATAAAACATTAAAAGCAGATGTGAACACAACACGTGACATGTCTGACAAAAACTGCAGACGACATGCAGAATCTGTCATGACAACACTCTGAACAGGCTGTACGTACTGCTGAAACCGCAAGTCTGGTTTGGTAAGTTATAAGCAAAATCAGGAAAAATCTCAGGGCTGTTTGGTTTCATGTATAAGTTGGTGATGAATTTGTGTCTTTCTAGATCAAAGCCCTCAGGCAGGCAACAGAATAAAGGCAGTGTCTTATGGTGATGTTGCCATTGTGTTACATTTTGAATGAAATGAGCAGTTTGAAATGAGCAGGTCTGAGTGGAATCCTGCGTATTTATAGGTCAACAAAACTTACATTGTGGTTCTCAGTCATTCTCCTTTATAACAAATAAGTAATTTTATGTATTTTGTTATAAAACAGTATTTTCTGTGTTTTATTCATTTTTAAGTGGCAGGCAGAAAGGATTTGTTTCCATATTTTGGTTTTTGCAGTTCAAAACTAAATTCAGTGAAGCACACAGACAGTGTCTGTGGCCACATTGTGCATACTACTTAACTGCAAGGTCAGCAGACATGAAAAGCAGTATAGTGGATCCATTTAAGTAAGTCAACACACAGTCAGCGAGTCAGCGAGTCAGCAGACATCACCTCCTCTGATCTGAGAGAGTCATTTCATAAATGTTAGGTCCACTTATAACAATTAGACATGAGATTCAGCCTCTGCATCCTGAGTATTGTGTGTGATTTTCTGGCATTGGGGAGCTGCTAACAATATGTGAACTTGAACTCAGGAGGAGTGGGATGTCTGCAAAGTGGCCTATAGTCTAAATATGTAGGTGTACATCAGATACAAAACAACTCCTCTCTATCTCGATCTCAGTTGGCCCCGACACAAACACAGCAAAATAAAAAGAAAAAGCAGCATCTGCTATCGCTATGTGGCTTAAAACTGTAAGTTATGCTGTTGGCACAGAGCTTAAATCTGATTACTGATGTGCTGCATGTAAATGTGGATTTACAGTGAATGTACCTATGTTAAAAGCATTCCCTGATAACTTGCCAGACCTGGTTTTTCTTAGTAAGAGGGTTACTTCTGTCCTCCCTGACGGTCTAAACACACAAGGAACTTCCAGAAAGACGCTTCCTGTGTCACCTAATTATCAGTGTTTATTCTGGTTTGAAGTCACAGTGGTATTGTAAAAACCAAAAAGTGTTTGGAAAGTCTCCAACCAGAGATCAGTGGGCTGCTGGCAGAAGACATTAACATCCAGCACAAATGAGTATTGAATGTAACTAAGTGTTGCACACATGGGAAATCTCCACAACAACTGTGCAAATTTCATCTGGTGTTAATGACTGTGTGATGTGGTTCAAAGCTCTGGGTACGAAGCTTCAGACTTCAACCAGCCTGTAGATTGGTTAGTTTGACTAAGAGATCTGTCAACAGATAAGATACTTACAGTAAGTGAACTAAGAACAGGTGTTAACATTTGCTATACTGAACAATATAATAAGCATGTGATTAAAAAGAAACCCAAACCACTGTGACATAATGAGAGAGCTTGTTGTGCAGGTTGGCTTTGAGTGGATGCAGCGCTGTTACTGTAACATCCGTAGCTAATACTGTCTCTAAACAGCTGAACCCCTTCAGGCAAAACACATGGAACTCATCTAATTACTGAGCAATGAGGTGCGAAATACAGCCACTTTTGACAATTCAGAAAAAAAAAAAAAAAAAAAACTTTCACAAGCTGAGCCAGCCAGCTTTACTTCCTGGAAGAACAGAAGTAGCCAAACGCCTTTGTCTCTGTCAATCAGTGGGGACTGCGAGGTGAATGACTGACAGGCCGGCAGAGCTGCAGTGCTTCTCCACAACAACAGAAGTTCATTACAACTCCGAAACAGCCGTCCCCTGTCTGATGGACAGAATCTGGGATTAGCTACTTTGCTGGGTCCCACCTCCTTTTTAAACCATTTCTAGAGGATTATTTCCACATGTGGAGCACATCTGTCAGTCAGTCCACACATAGAGCACCTTTTGTTTATCGCACTGCCCTGCTCAACAACACCAAGTACCAAGAATGATTTTTGTTTCTTTTCTAATTCAGGCAAATAGAAGTTAGATAAATTATCTGTTTGATTTGGTTTCAGCCTTTTATTACAGGAGCCAGTGTGAATCAATAACAGTGAGGGAACAGCAGAGCAGGGGGTCCTGTTTTAGCAGGTACATTTTTATCTTTCAGTTTTTTCCTGTATATGCATTTTTCAAATTATGCTTTAAAAATGTATGAGTAAGAATGTCAGATATTGGAAAAAGATGAAATATCATAAAGTTATCTCTGTTTGAGCAAGAAAATAGAATCACTGTTTGCTTTCCATGCATATCACTTTTCACAGTCGCGCATGCATTTTTCCCCATTTACAAAAAAGTCAGGACATTAATAAGAAACAGAAAATGATTTGCAAATCATTTAAAGCTAAAGACTACATATGGACTGATGAAACAGTCCATAGGGTAGACGGCTATAATAATGACAGAGGTTAACTCCTTCTGTTGTTATAGAGACTGGCTCCTCTTCCATGCACAATTCATCACTGATTTAAGTCCACTGGCACCAGCCTTACTGCACAGTGATAATTTCCTGGTTCAGTAGCCCTCTAGCCTGCCCAGCATGATGGTCATGTCCAGAATATTGCTGTGTTTCACAAGCAGCAGTTCTTCACTTCATGCTGTGGAATCTCAAACTAACAAGCTGATCATGAAGATCCCGGAGCTTGATGCTGCAAATGTGAGGGGACACACCAAGGAAATGTACTTTTTACACTTTAAATACAAAAGTTGAATCAGAACATATGACACATATATATACATAAACTGAAGTCTGCTTATTTTATATAGTGCTGTAGCACCATACTGTAAGATGTTCCCACAGGTCACTGTCAATGTTTAGAGGTGGGAAAAGATTTTAACATGAGTGTACTACAAGAAAATCATAGTGTGAGTGTAGTTTAAAATAGATCACACAATATTTGCATAACATACATATTAATGACAGTAAATTAGCTTCTTAACCTGATGATTCCTAATAACACCTTATACTTATCTTTCCACCTTAGAGATTTTGTTGACCACTCTTCATTTGAATTTATTGCTGGGCTGTAGCAACAATCAAAGTTAATTATAAGGATCCAGTTCCACATCCGATGCTGTCAGATACAGGGCAGTAATATTTTTGTAACCCTGATAATCACAATCACCTTAACATTTAGACCAAAGCACAGAAAAAGTTCATTTATTGAATCACTCTGCAAAAACTGACGGTGTTTATAGTCTGAGAGGTTTCCCTCCATTGTTCCAAACCAACAGGCAAACACAATAACTTTCAAAATCCCTCTCAAATCTATGTGTAGGTACCTAACTACCACATGTGCCATGTGTTCCAGCTTCACCACAGCTCTGTCTCATATCCACTGTTTTAGTAGCAGAGCGTAAAGAGTGTTTCCGTAGTTTCAGTCAATTTGCTGGGTGGTAGGAAAATATGAATTCACATGAGTTATGTATGTATGTAATATTAGTCACACATACCCTCCAATAGCCTTTCCATATGAGTTCTCCTCTACAGTTGTAGTAAAATATGCATGTAGCCAAGTGTAGATCAACATACAGTAAGTACAGTGCTGTCTTTTCTTAATAAATGTTTTCTTTGAACGTAAACCACAGATCAATAGGCTGGCAAATGACAGGAGAACATAGAAAATATAGAAGAAAAACTTACACACCTGTCAGTGATTAAACAACACTAGATCACGATTACCAGCGACCATTACATGCACTACAGTGCACATTCTGTGGCAGCACGCACTCAGAGTTACAGTGGAACTGCAGCAGCAGATTTCTATATTAGATTTAGTTATTTAGTTCATTGACGAGGAAATTGGTGGTGGTGGTTTGGTTAGCATAATGAGAATAAATGACTTAATTAATCCTAAAAGAAAAAACATAAAACTGCAAAGTGCTGTAAGTTTTAAAATCTACTGAAAACATTCATCTTTGCTCATATCATTATTTTCCAATTCATCAGTTGCCAAATGAAGTGGAAGAATTGCATCTCTGAAACTGAATCGAGCCATCAGGGAAGCTTTACACAATGGGCATCTGTTATGTTTGGAAACTAAAAAAGCAGAATTTCTGAGAGGAACATGAAGGCAGTGATGTTACAGTTTCTGAAAATTGCTCTAATCTACATGTTTATTACACCCCCACACTTCTCCTGCAGGGAGAGAATGACATTCACCTGAGACAGTTACCTTACAGCTCAGCAAGATACCTGAGCTGCTAAACAGCGTCAGGACAAAGGTACTTCACAGTGCTGTTTGTCTGGTTGAGGTCTTCTCAACGTGAGACCTCATCTATGTTGGTGTCACAGGCAGTGTAGGTTCCTGTGCGTCTGTTCTCTCTGCAAATGTAGCAGAAACTCTAGCCCACCATCATTGTTATTCCAGTCACAGCGGCTGACAAACAGCCATCTCCAAAAAAGCCCTCGCCACATAATGAGATGTGAAATATAATAAGCAGAGTTGGCACGAGGCAATTTCAAAATCTGCCGTCTGATGTGTTGCTCTCTCTCTCTCTCTGTGTTTTTCTTCATGTTTTGTTTCATCCATTTTCCCCCTCCACCTCCCAGTGTCTGCCGCTCTTTGTGCCAAACATTGTTTCCAATGAGATGGGCGTCCCTTAGTTCTTCAGGGATTGAGGGATCAATGAGATGCTCTCTTCTCAGAATAATTCTCACAAAAGACTATCAGAATGTGTTTTTTTTTTTCTTTTTTGGTCTATCTTCATTTACTAAGATATGATGCTGTTGTTATGTGCTGCCAAGATTAGGGTGAGCAGATCCAATTTGAGACGAGAGTTGTTCCCTTGAGTTCTCCTTAAAGAAGCAGAAAAACAACAACATACCTTCAGAACTTATTCACACACATGGACAGGCACAAAGTGTTGGTTTAGAGGACAAACATTGGGGGTGTACTACAGTTTTGATATGGAAAGGGACTATAGGGATATTTATGTACTATAATTTTAAAATGTGTGGGTGCCTTGTAGTGTCAGACCTTATTCTGATGAGTTTAATTGATTTCCAGCACGTTTTGATACAAAAGCAAATAGATTTCTGTGATGAGAGCTCAGCAAATATACTGTGTCTGAAATCTCATCAGGATCCAATACTCAAACTGACATTATTATTCGATTGTCATACAAAACGAAAGGGTAACTGCTCTTGTTAAACCAACTGATGATACTCTACCGTACAGTATGTTGAATGAAAATCTAATTTTGAAGCTTTACATCAAAATGCTTCTTCAAAGTGATCCTCCACACATCTGCTTATTATTCTTACAATGTTATAGCAATAATAAAAGATTCACTTATGATACACTTTGACGTTTCAAAGTGACAGGCATGTTTGATTTAAATGGAGATAGTCTTAAATGGTTATCAGTCCTGTGACCTTCCAGACACAGGATGGCACCTCTAACTGATCATATCCCCAACCTTTAATGATTGCAGGGCTCATCATGACTGCTGGTTCCCAGCTGCAAGGCTATTATCTTTCATAGAAACTGATGTCCCTTCAAATAATATCTAGCAGCACACACATAACTGTGTGTGTGTTTGTGTGTGTGTGCCCAACAGAGAGAGAGAATAGAGAGTTCAGGCAAATGAGAGTATATGTAAGGAAAGTTGCTGTTGGGGTGACAGAATCATGTTACCACCCTGCTATCGACCGCCACAGGGCTCATCTTCCTGCGGAGATGCAACATTATTAAAGCTTTCGCATAGCATCATCTCACATCTCCAATATTGGGAGCTGGAAGGAAACGGTAAAAGAGAGAGGCAGAGGGGAGTAAGGCTTTCCTGGCTTACTGTATGGAGGGAGCCCTTACATGTAACAATCCATGATGCCAAACATTTATTGCAGAGTAAGTTGTTTTTTAGTCAATTCTGGATTTGCAGTATCTGGGGATGAAATTTAACATGTCACAATTGTCAGATTGATTAAAATGTGTGACATGATTCCTTAAGTAAGTTCAATGTCAAAGGTAGGTTTAAGGTTTAGAAGGTAAAGAAAAATGTCTCAGTCTGAAAAATGACCCTTCATAGAATTGCTCATACCAAAGGTAACAGGCTGCACAAAAGCTTAGCTTTAAAGACATAATAATGAATTTAATCCATTTTGGAGCAAGGCTGTAACATAACAAAATGTGGAGAAAATATGTGAATACTTTGTGGATGCACTGTATAGATCTTTCCCTGATACAGGTTTTCAATTTCAATTCAATTCAATTCAATTTTATTTGTATAGGGCTTTTAACAATTGACATTGTCGCAAAGGAGCTTTACACAACCAAAGAAACTATGGAAGTTTACATGAAAAGTGAATGTGTATGAATCATAATAATGAGATTGTCCCTGATGAGCAAGCCGAGGGCGACAGGTGGCAAAGAAAAAACTCCCTGAGAAGGCAACAGGAAGAAATCTTGAGAGGAACCGGTCTCAACAGGGAACCCATCCTCATTTGGGTGATCACAGAAAGCAGGAATTGGCTCAATTTAAAGTTACCAATTAACCCTAACCCTTACTGCATAACTTCACGACTTAGGACTGTGGGAGGAATCTGGAGTACCCAGAGAGAACCCATGCAGACAAGGGTGAGTGGTTCCTCCTGGCTACTTGCTGATGTGTCCTTGGACAAGACACTGAAACCCCCATAGTAGCCATAGTAGCCGTAGCAGACATGTACTGTCTGGCAGCTGCCCCACTGCAACTTTCCCAAGGGGAAAGTAAAGTATTCATTATTATTAACATGTAAACTCCACACAAAAAGGCACCCGGCCAAAAAGTGGATTTAAATCCAGGTCCTTCTTGCTGTGAGGTGCCAGTGCTAACCACTGCACTACGCCACAAAACAAAACAAATTTGACATCACATATACTGTATAATACAAATCCCTGCAGATAAAAATGCACAAATATAAATTTCACTATGAAAATAGGATTTTCTGCTTTCATGGAAGAGGCTGGAAAGAGAAGAAGAAATCATATGCATAGATCTACTCCTACCTCTTCAAAATAAGCCAGGGTGACGCAGATTGTACTACAACATGTGCAAAAAACAACAATCATTCCAATATCACAGCAGTGGGCAGCAAAGACTGGCTGCTATCCAAATTATTATAAAACATAATTGTATTTTATTTTAGACATAAAAAATAGATTGGCTACTGAATGCATCAAAGCAGTTCTATCAGGGCCTGTTATACAGTACATGCATGTACAGCAAAGAATCTTACTTTGTGTTGTATAAATGACTTGAACTACGATCTGATTCCCTAGCTACTGTACATAAAGTCATCAAATTCAAATTTTTTTCAGGAAAATTCTCCAATTGTATCCAGTACTCATATGAAAGTTGCATCTGGGTCACTCTGTGGCAAAAAGAATTTGAGTCATTTCAACGAGTCACGCGAACATAGCAAAAACGTGATCATGACAGGTTTGTAGAAGTGTATCATGGCTTAAACAAAAGTAAAAGGAGATTACTGAAGACCTTACAAGAGTTGTTGATGCTCACAAGGCCAGAAATGATTAGAAAATAATTGCTAAAGAGTATTGTCTGACAATTATGGGAAGCATTCAACACCTTTGTTACTACTGTAGAAGTGATCGACCAACAAACACAAGAATGGGCTAAAATCAAAATTTGCAAAAGGGGCTCAGAGGACTGAAGGCACAAGTTCACATACTTTTATTATGTTATACTTTTGTTATGTTTTTGTCTTGCTCAATTCCTTTACAGATTAGA
Organism: Anabas testudineus; assembly: GCF_900324465.2. NCBI lineage: Eukaryota > Metazoa > Chordata > Actinopteri > Anabantiformes > Anabantidae > Anabas > Anabas testudineus. The sequence continues at coordinate 1,261,245 of NC_046619.1, read as the reverse complement.
TTAACTAAGAAAGTTCCACTTACTACCTGAGTGTGTAGGGAAATAGAACTATATAAATTATATACCACTCGGTATGTCTTCACATTTCATTATTATCTAAAGCATGAGTCTGTGAGTTGGAGGTGTGCCTTACTCCAGTTTCCCGGAGTAAACAAATGCCTTGGTCTCTCCCTAAACATTTATTACACGCCGTCTGCTCATGACAAACCTCAACATGCAAGGCTGCAAAGGCTAATGGGATTACACCATATGGGCCTACATATTGCACGCATTCATCTTGGCTGAAGGTGGAGTTTTTTCGTTTGTTTGTTTTTTCCATTTTTTTTTTTTTGTTTTTGATGAAATGCATTGACATTTTTACTTGCAAACATATCCTCTAACCCCTTTTATCTACCAGACATATAGGGAAAGAGAAGAGAAATGAAATAAATTTCTGTTTGTTTGTTGTCTTTCTCCAGCCCTGGAGAGCAGCCTGGGTTTTTTGGGGGAGGCAGGCTTGGACCTTTCCGGAGAAAAGCTAATGTGGAAGATAGTGTCGGCCCCTGAGGGCAACAGACAGACAACTGACAACTGAATCCAAAGCTTAACTAAAACACTGAGGTCTAATAGTAGCTGTTTTACTGGCTGTAAACATCGATCATCCCACTTGTCCAACACTTTCAGAGCTGGTAGAGCACCATGCTACAGGCTATAGAGGTTTGATGTAAAAAAAGAGCAGTTCAAAGGTAAGAAGATTGAATTGATTCACTTGGAGGCCAGGGGGAGTGGAATATAGACAGAGAGAGAGAGAGATAGAGAGAGGCTACCCTGAGTTTTATATATCATTTTTCACCTTTAACATGAAAAGGAAGTTTGGGGTGAAATGGCGATAAAGGGGAAAGTAGAGGAGAAAAACAAATGCGTGGTTCCTTCAAGAGCAGCACACGGGTAGTGTTCCAAACATTATGGTCTGGTCTAAACATATCAATAAAACCTTTGCTCAAAACAGACAAGCACAAATTTATTTTAGAAAAAAGAAAATCGAAAAACCCACCTACCCAACTGGATAAATGGGACAGGTAAAGTGGATCCTATGTCATGCCTTCGAACCAAGTGTGTTCATGAAACTCTTAGGGCAGTAGTGAGCGTGTGGTGTTGAAAACTATAAAGCCCAAAATGGTATGATTTCCCCAGAGACTGTTAAATCCATAGGTTGTTTGAGATTCAATATGGAATCAATATGCATCAATTCAAGAAAAACAGACACATTACTGAAGGGACCTATTACATGTAAGGTTAAGAAACCACAGATGATTAGACCTGATCCATATACAAAAACTCATATTTATAAAACAATTCATATGTGCCTGGAGTAACGCTGGAACCCAAATCAAGTCTCATAAAGTGAGCCTGTGAAGACATAGCGGGAGGTGAGTGTGAAGTTGTCAACAGCTGTGCATCACTGACAAGTGACATTCACCTCAGTGATCAGATCAAAACCTTAATACCCTAAATATCATTAGCAGTATTAAGAAGGGATTTAAGCTGGCTGAAGCACATCAAACTCTTTTAAGATCTGCTTGATATGCCAGATATGCACTCAGGTTGCACTGAGGGACTGCTGTGAATTCAAGAATGTGTTATTGTTGTATACTATTGTATTTGTATGGCAATTCAATATATTTGTAGGATGTGGAATTAATGGCACATCTTTGAATAACTATAAGCATGCTGTACAAATTGCTGTAAAGCATGTAAACATTGTCAAACAAGGCAAAAGAAAAAAATAAAATCTACCCCAATGGTCAGGTTGCTCAGGTTTCCCTTGACCTCTATCCAAGTTCAATCCTATCACCTAGGATTCACTGCAGCAGCAGGTCATGGGCTGTTATGCCCTTTGTTGTTGATGAGTGTGCCGAGCTTGGCTTCTATGCATCCCTCCCTCTGCCTGTGTGCTGTGGCAGGATAGTAATGACGGTAATGGAGGTGCTGGTAATGAATGGGAGCCTTCTCCATCTGCAGCACCTGCCTCCCTCGGCACACAGAGATAATTCAGAGCAGGGAGGCTCCCATTGATCACACGCAACGATTGATGAAAGCGCCAGCCTGCCTGTTGAGACAATGGGGGGTAAATAAACATTCACAGCTTTTGTCAAAGTGCATATGCACACACACTTATGAAAATTCCCTCCATGTAGCGAACAGAAAATCACTTACATGCACACCCATCATAAACAAGAATTTTTTACAAAGGATGTGTTTGCTGTCTACTGCAGCTCAGCACAATTAATCAAATGATTTGCCATTACTGTACATCACAAATATTGCCAAATACATACAGAATCAGCATGGTGTACCATCCTCTATAAATGGTAATAGTTTTCTGTTTTTTTCATATACGCTTGGCAGGCAGAACAATGTACAAATGAGGTAGAATCCAAGTCAAAGTAGACTAATGAAACACATTCAAGAATAACTGCTGCAACATTCTTTAGTTCCACAAATTTTCAAGGTTGTATTGAGAAAGATAAGTGCATAGCTGTTTTTTTTTTTTTTTGTAACTGGGATAACAATGTAAACTAGAGCTGGAGAAAAAAGAACATAGTCTATAGAACAAATGAAGCAGAAGAGTGGGTCTTCAAGTTTCAAGCAGCCTTCAAGCTGAAAGACGTTTGCTAATTGGTTCCTTACATAAGGATTAATTTGTGTTAAGATTTGCAGATCACAGTGAAAGACAAGGTCTTGAGTAATGTGTTCATATAGAGACTTAGTCAGGTTTCAGAATAAGTCAAGAAAGAATACTTTCAACCTTTCTACCTTGGGTATCACATGTGGTAGCATTATCAGGCTGTAGTTTTCAGCTTGAGATTAGTCACACTTAGGTCTTAAGTATATGTGACTTGAGACTTGAGACTCACCTCAAAAGACCCGAGACTTGACTCTGACTTAAGATTTGTGACCAATCTTAAACTTTTTATTTTAGCATATTGAGGAAAAGTATGAGAGGCTGAGTTCTGTTTCCTCTCTTCTACTTCTGGAGATGGAATGCGGCAAAGACATACTGCTACCCTTCACTGGTCATTTGCAGATTTCATCACATGATATCCTTACAACCGTTTGAGCCCAACGCAGATGGGTTGAACAAGTTTTTCTCACAAAATGACACTGATTGCTACTAACAGCTTTGTGCAATGTGCTATCCCAACTAGTTAAAATCTTTACATGTTTGTTAATCATTTCTTAGAAAGGTTTGATTTAAGTTGCACTGCAAAACCTTATTTAGAGTGATCATATACTAAACATCCTGATTTGGACTCACATAAAATGACTTATCTCTATAGACAGTAAGGATGTAGGATGTAGAATTCTCTCTATGAAAAAAATAAAATACAAGGATGTGGGGAGACCAGAGCTAAATTCCATGTGAAATCAACAATTTCTTGATCATAAGCAATAATTTTCAGTAAAACTAGAAACTTGGATTTGTTGCATTAGACAGTTGGTTGGACAGATCACTCGAGATCAGTATTTTCAGGAAACGAAGACAAGTAAAAAACACAGATATTACAAGTCAAGAGCGAGAAGGATCCAGAGACTGCAGTCTGTCAAGATCAGGAAGGGGAAGGAGGCCTACAGGAGAAAACTGGAACATAGTCTTCAACAAAACAACACAAGGAGGTGTGGAGGGGCATGAGGACTATGTATATATACGAGTCCAGCAGCCAGGAGACTGTGGGGACAGTGGACCGGGCCAATGAATTGAATCATTTTTTCAATCGATTCCAGACTGAGCCACAGAGCCCACTTCAGTTCACTAACTGCTCCTCAGTCCCTCCCCCACACGACTCAGCCACCACCCTAACATTCTCAGCTGAGCAGGTGAGAAGAGAGCTGCACAGGCTTCACCCCACAAAAGCTGCAGGTCCTGATGGAGTCAGCCCAAGGGTGCTGAAAGCCTGTGCTCCTCAGCTATGTGTTGTTCTCCAGCACATTTTCAATCTCAGCCTCCATCTGGAGAGCGTTCCTCTTGGGTGGAAGAAGTCGTACCTAATTCCTGTGAATAAGATACCACCTCCCAGAGTCCTCAATGACTACAGACCAGTGAAAGTTGACACTCCTCTGATTTTGTGGCTCATGGACTACCTCACTAACTTCCCACAGTATGTTCACCTGCAGAACTGTGTGTCTGACACTGTGGTCTGTAGGACAGCTGCTCCACAGGATCTACTTTCTGAGTAGACTCAAGTCCTACAACGTATGTTTTATGAGTCTGTGGTGGCCACTGTCATCTTTTATGCTGCTGCTGGGGCGGCAACATGAAGGAGGCAGACACTAACAGGCTAAACAAACTGATTAGCAGGGCAGGCTCTTTTCTGGGGGTGGAGCTGGACCCTCTACATGTTGTATCTGAGAGGAGGATGCTGTCCAAACTCCTCTCAATCTTGGACAATCCCTCCCACCCACTGCACTGTCTGTTGGCTGGAGAGAGGAGCACATTCAGCCAAAGACTTATCAACATTAAATGCTCCACAGAGCGCCACAGGAGATCCTTTCTACCTGTGGCCATCAATCTGTACAATTCCTCCCCCTTCTGTAAGGGGTGGGGGAACTGACAATTTCTGTCATATAATTGTTATAATTGTTATAATTGTCTGTCATTCCAACCTAGACTATAATTATTGACCCATTTTCATTCATTTCACATATTCTGTGTATATATTGAGTTTTCTGTGTTGATGTCATTTTATATATATTGAGTTTTTTGTATTTATTTATTATTTATATTGGTGTGGATCTTTCCTGGTTGTGGTTCCCTTTCTTTCTGTCTTTGTTAAAAACAACTGTAATGAGGCAAAACTATTTCCCTCTGGGATGAATAAAGTTTCTTTGAATCTTGAATCTTAAATCTATTCGCAACATCAGTTGCAAGTTTTGCTGTGTGAGACATTTTACTGGTGTAGTGATATCACATATTTTTCAAAGGAAGATTTTAAGGAATAGATATATGTTAAATTCTCGGTGGAGGGATGAGTTTGTCAGACTTAATCAGTCTAACCAGAACAGACGGACCCAAAAAAATATTTCTGTGGCTGTTTTTATCTACACTGTCCCATTTTTGATAAATGCCAGTAACTGAAAGGTCTGGATTGGGATGAGCTGGTATTGGGATGAGCTGCCCACATGGCTCATTCTATAATCAGAGAGGAAAAAACAAGATGAGTGTATGGAGGAGAGGAGGGAGGAGAAAATCAGTGCTGAATGTAACAGCTGTGCTGTATATTAGTGTGTGTGCATGTGTGTGAAAGTGTATCCAAACTGATGGATTATTATTTTTTTGCATCTACATGCGTGTTGGTAAATCAACAGAACCGCATAAACATGCTTATTACCTGTATCTGTCGTTTTTTTTTTGGGTGAAAGTGTAAAATTGATTATGAAACATATGTCCTTTTTTAGAAGCTACTCACACCTCCACAGTGGGCTGCAGCTAAATACATGCACAAATGAATTGTCTCCCTTGTAAGCAATTAGAGGTCTTGCTCAAAGACATATCAACATGCACAATAAAGTAACAATAAGATCAATTAATGCCTCAAAATTTAAGTCAAACTTCTGGAGCAGCATTTTTGTTTAGTTTTGCTCAACTCCGGTGCATAGGGAGCCTAAATGAAGTTGGTTAGGTTGCTAGAGATTTCAGTTGGCTTGACTGAAAAAGTACTCTAGCAGACAGGCTTTACTGGTCAAAAGATGCAGAAGAACTGGAAAAAACACTCCTTTTTTCACTCCTGTAAGACAATACCATATCTCACTCCTACGAGACTATAAAAACCCCTCCCACCTTGTCTCTGCAACTATGGATTCCACATTCTACATGACAAAGCTACCAATCCTCTTTGGTCTTTGGTCCAGTTCACAACTCTGTCATGTGGCTGTATCTGGGTTTTTCGTGACTCACTCCTATATTTGTTTGAAATGGGCCTAATCACTTAGTCCTAATCTTTTCAATTATAATAATTAATGTCACAAATATTAGTAATTGCTGTTTTTAAGACAGCTGAGATTACCAGGGTTTGAATAGATTATCCAATGTGCTTATTTGTGGTTATGTTAAGTCAGCAAGAGCACTTGGACTATAGAGACTATAGAACAATTTGTGTAAATGTTAATAAATACCTTGTATCTGACTGTTTTCCTCTATTAAGCCAGATCACAGTCTTTTCAAGTGCAGTGACTGCCTGATGCCATGAGCATAAATCAGTCTAAGTCGCAGTAGTCACAAAAAATGGATGTACTAAAAGATACGGTATTTTGGTGGAAAATAAACAGACCTATATTATCTCATAACATTTTATTGATTTGCCCTGTATGAATGGATTTGTATCTTGCCTTTGCCCCAGTCAAAATGAGACACAGCTGCTTGCACAAGCAAACAATTTTTGTTTTTGTTTTTGTGTTTTTTTTATATTACAGGTGAAATCTATACATGTCATTGTGTTGGTATATAATGGCATATACAATTAGGCATCAGTGGCATGTGGTAAAAAAACACAGTCAGTCATTTAAGAACAATGGTGTAACAGTTGACTACAAGAAACATATACAGTATACATATACACAGAACGCAAGCAGTCTGTGTGGTAATGCCAACCTCCACCTATAATGTATATGTATATATATATATATATATATATATATATATACTGTACATACAGACGTGGAGAAAATTGTTGGTACTCACCCCACATTGGCCACTGAACTAACCTAAAAATGACAAAAGTAATAAAACTTTACTAAAAAAATAACTCAGACTTTGAAAATCTGACTTTGCTTTTGAGTTGTGGTTCAACATAAGCATTTTAAAAAACAAACTAGTGAAACTGGCCTAAACAAAAATAATGATACCCTTAACTAATATTTTGTTGAACAGCGTTTTTAGGCAATTACTGCAATCAAATGATTTCTTGTCAGGTAAATGGTGTGGACCCAAAGGAACAATGGAGGCAGGCTGGAGTAATGAGTAGTTTTTAATCAGACATAATCTCATACAGAGGAGTCCAAACAAGTGTCATAAAAAGAAACACAAAGCGGCTGCACTGATAGGCAGGAAGGAACTAAAGCATAACTAGAACAAGGCACAAAGAGAGGCAACTCTGTAGCTTCAGCTGGAGGGAAGGTAAGTTCCTCAGAAAGGGTGACAGACTGACAGGGGAGCAGTGAGATGGACAGGTCTAAGAGATAGTGGGGTGGATACAACAACAGGCACATGTGTAGGAGATGAGTGCTGATGAGGTGAGATGAGTCTGCAGGGAAACACAGGGAGAGACCAGGCAGACAGAGGGGCTGTACCTGAAATGGGAAAGGGACAACTGGTGAGAGACATGTAGAGAAGGAAAGGAAACGATAAAGATGCTGCAAGAAACCAGGACATTTCTGTAACATTTAGTGAGACTTCTGCACCTGTCAAGAAGTATTTTGGCCCACTCCTTATGTGCAAACTGCTCCAGCTGTCTTAGGTTTGAAGGGTGTCTTCTCCAGACTGCATGTTTCAGCCGTTTTAACAGATGTTCAAGAAGATTTAGATCAGGACTCAAAGAAGACCACTTCAGAATAGTCCAGTGTTTTGTTCTTAACCATTCCTGGGTGTTTTTACCTGTGTGTTTGGGTTATTATCCTGTTGGAGGACTATGAGTTTCAAGTTATCTAATGGAGACAATGTGGAGCGTATGGAGGAAACCAATGGCATGTGGGTGGTATAGGATTACCAGCTGCAAATCTACAGTGTCTTAAATTAAATTAAATCAGCTCAGGAAGGAAAACACTTACCTACTGTGTAGCTCCATAATTATTAGAGTTAGGAACACTTGATATTAGGAAAAAAATAGGACCAGCAACTGCAACAACAATTTGGATTTTTTAAAGTGGCTCAAAGAGCCAGGCCCTGACCTCCACTTACACATCAGCATCAACTGAAGAGTTTTTCTACATGTGGTAAAGCAAGAGAATAGCAGAGGACGGTGCCATCTATGTATCATTGACCTGGTCTGAGCAGGAAATGCAAGTGGTCCTCAACAGTAAAAGAGCCCTGAGCCACTTGATGACTGACAAACCTCTTCTCCCAGTTCAGCAGATTCAACACTAAGGCAGTCTCACAGATACAAGAGTGTGGAAAAAGCCTGCAAATAACATATTCTTATGATTCACAAAAGTCACAATAATAACTGAATGACCAAGTTATTCCTTCAATAGATTTTATACAGTATTCCGTGATGGGACAGGCATACTCCAAGCTGACAACGGCAGGATTCACTAGGCTTAGCTTGGGGCAGCAGTAGTTCAGGTGGTAGAGCAGCTGTCTACAAACCCCAGGATGAGTTGTTTGATTCCTGGTTCCTCTTGGCTACTTGCTGAGGTGTCCTTGGACAAGACACCAGAACCCTGTAGAAGCTCTGACATGTACTCTCTGGCAGCTGTCCAACCACAATATCACCCAAGGGATCAATAAAGTATTTATTATTATTATTATTAGATTGTAAAAGAGTTTCCAGTCCAGACCTCAACTCCACTGATGATCTTTGGGATGTGCTGGAGAAGTGCGCAGCAGTCTGACTCTCCAGTCATCAATACAAGATCTTGGCGGAAAATTGATGCAACTGGGACGGGAATAAATATTGTGACATTGCTGAAGCTTATCAAAACAATGACACAGTGAATAAGTGCCTTAATCAAAGCTAAAGGCGGTCCAACATGATATTAGAGTGTGTGACTTTTTTGTTTAGGATGGGCAGTGTATAACTACAGTAAATAAGATGAAATTAAATCCCCTAAAATATAGAAGTAACATTATGCAAATGACCTGTGGAATAAATCTGTTGCAGAACCGGGCAGTTCTGCTATTCAGACTGCAGTACCTCCTGCATACATGCACCATAGAGTCAAAACCAAAATTACTAAGAACACAACGACAGCTCATTCAGGTAATAAAAGAACCCACAACAACGTCTAAAGAACTGCAGGCTCACTTGCCTCAGTTGAGGTCAGTGTACATGAGTCAACAGTAACAAAGAGACTGGGCAAAACTAGTATCCATGGGAAAATGTAAAGGTGAAGGCCATTGATGACCAAAATGAACACAAAGGCTCATCTCACATTTGCCAAAAAACATCTTGATGATCCCCAAACCTTTTGGGCAAATATTCTGTGGACTGATGAGACAGTTAAGTTAAACTTTCGGGGAGGTGTGAGTCCCATTACATCTGGAATAAAAATAACAGCATCTCTTCAAAATAGCATCAACAGTCAAACATGGTGGTGGTAGTATGATGATCTGGGGCTGCTTTGCAGCTTCAGGAATGGGCAACTTGCCAAAATAGATGGAATCATGGATTCTGCGCTCTATCAGTAAATCCTGAAAGAGAATGTCTGGCCATCAGTTTGTGACCTCAAGCCCAAGTGCACTTAAGCAGTGGAACAATGTTTCAAAAACATACCAGCAAGTCCACCTCTGAATTAACATTTTGCAGTGCCCAAAGTTCTTAAATCTGATAGAGATGCTGTGGCATGAACAAGAAAAATGCCAGTCATGGAATTCAAATTCCTCAAGTGCAGCTAAATTTAAACAAAGTAGCAAAGAAGAGTGTGCTGAAATTTCTCAACAGTGATGTGAAAGACTTGATTGCAATTGTTGTCTCAAACAGATAGTGGGAAATTAGTTTTTCAAAAAGAAATAGAGTTAGGCAGATTTGGACCATTTGGACAGTGCTTAAAACTTTCAAGCATGCCAAGCATGGAGGTGGTAAAATATGAGATTTGTACAGAGTGAAAGAGACCTTGAGAAAGGAATGCAATCAAATTGACTAGAATGCACTAGAATGTCATAATGTTTATGATGATTTAGTTTTAGGGTTGGAATAAGAGTTAGGGGTTTATGCATTTATCTGTTAGATGAATTCATTTGACTTACTTGACTCTCCCTGCTTACTTGACTCTCCCCGCCCTACGCAATATGCCAGGTACGGATTGGTGATATGCTGGTGCATGTTCACTGGCATATTAGTGTCACCTCATACGAGCTCCCTGTAGAGTTTATTGGCTTGGTACTTGAATCCAAAATTACTACTACTACCACTAATACTACTACTAATTATACAAATGTATTTTGGTCAGGTTTGGTATAGTTGATCAAACCCTTTTTTATACCAGTCTCCAGGAGATCCTGAGACAGCTGCATAAAGCAGGTTTGCCAACTAAACTTTGGGGAAGTCAGAGTAGGCTCGGGGTCAGTTAAGCAGAAGCATGATCTAAAGGAATTATTGCTCAGGAATGTATGCTTGTGACACATACCAGTATAGGAGTTATTGGTGTTCGTCTTCTGTCTAACCGTTGCAGGAGGTTTGGTAGGTCTTGGAGGTCAAAGGGTATGTTGGTAAGTAAGAATTTTGTGGTAGGTAGTTTTTCATAATGAGTGATGGTTTTCATGGGTATGGGGAGTTGGTGCATTATGGGTAATGAGTTTAGATTGACCTCCTAGGAGATTATGGGTTAGGATTAGGGAAATGCATTAATGTCAGTGAATTTCCTCCCAAAGATAGAAAGATAAGTGTGTGTGTGTGTCAAGGTTTGAAACTGGCTAGACCCCAATGCAAGCCATGAAAACAGAGGTGTGAAGTAGTGATTAAAAGGGTTTAATAACGTTAACTAAATTTAATTAAATAAAAGATTTCTTCGATGCAAGGCAAGGTTTCAAAATTAAACAGAGAAAACAAGAGCTCCTAACAGGAACTATGAAAATGAAAACGATTTTTAGACAAAAAACAAAAAACAAAACTAAAAGCAAGGCAGGGCAGTGAGCATAGAAAAAAAGGCTTGAAGCTGTTTACAAACCAAAAGGTCAAGAAGGCATGAGTCCATAGTTACCAAACCAGAGCACGAGTGGTGTTAATCTGTACAAAGCAGCATTAGGCAGCAGTATGGAACATATATATTATGTGACAGCATACATTAAGTGCTGTGAGCTTATATCTTCAGATGCCTTACCAACTAAAAGCAACAGTCCCTGAATTCTTGATTTTCTTTATCATTTTCAATATGCTGTATCCATCAAACAACTAATAGGAAAATCAAAAAGTGGCTCCAAACCAAGGAATGGGTCAGAGGCAGTGCTTAATCCGTTCTTTGTGTTTTGACGGCTAAAGAACTGGACTACTGACTTCCTCAGTGGCACCAACCATTTGCTGGCCTAGACCAAGAATCACTTAATTACTTACATGACCAACAAGATTAACTAAAGTTTTGCTGTAAATATAAAAAGAAAATGTGTATCATTTTGTTAGATTTGCTTGCTCTAGTAGGATTGTTGGGTTTTCTGCATAATTCTACATTGATATATATATATATATATATATATATATATATATATATATATACATGACTTTTGTTGTGATTTGGTACTATATTAATAATCAGAATTAATTAGAATTAATTTCTTAGAAACCCTGAACCAGGACAACAACAGGCCAGAACTAGCACTGTGTGTTGGTCGAAAAGGGGCAAGTCGCTAGTTCTACTTATACCACAAACAACTTGAATGCCTGAGTTACATTGTGACCCTGGTTCTCTTTATATTGTTACATATTCCATATTTATGGTGGATGACCTTGGGAGCTGAGGACGTCTTGAAGGCCAGAGAGTCAGTCAGTTTCATTAGAATGACTGAGTGAGGTTGTTTTCACAGTCACTGAAATTAAACTGACCAAATAGGCAGATGCACTGGAGTTCATTTCAAGTGCATCAGACTGAACAGATGAACTGTAAAATGTATTTATTATTATCAATCATTCCATTGCGAGTAGCTTTTTACTTCACTGATCATATTTAACTTGACTATCACTACATTATTTGAACAATTTCTTGCTGCCTCTCAGCTTACCTGCCTGTTCATATTTGTAACAGGGTTATCTATTGCTCTTTTTCCACCGCAGCCCTGGCCTAGTCTCGCTCCAAGTCTCTCTTAATGAAGCCACAGGCAATAAGCACTAAACACACTGTCAATGAGAAAACCCACCCAGCCATCACTTACCCCTCTCCTAGCTCCCGCCTAACCTTCAAACCCATTCACCTCTCTTTTTCTCTCTTGCTCTTCTTTCATCAGTTTTTTCCCCTCTCATCTTGTATGACTAAAGCAGTTGCATTTGTATCTCAACTGTGTTTATCATGCAGCATCCTCACAGAAGCATCCGTCTCACTGTTGTGCAAACATACACATACAATATACACAGTGTGTGTGGAGATAAACTATTCCTTTAAACTTCTATGTGACTGTTGCTCAACGCAGTTAAATGTAAACACGCCCACATTTATAACCAAAAATACATAGTTTGTTCTCAGTACATTCTAATGTTTATTCACCAAAACACCACCCCTGCTTTTGCTAGTATGAGACCTCTGTAAGCTGACATTCTATTACAGGTACAGTACTTGAGAATAAACTGATGCATTAGAAAAATTACATCAAGTATATAGAATGAAAAAATACACTTTTGGCTTCTGAGAAACAGAATGCCACACTCAGGTACTGTAGGTTTGTCTTTGTTTTTAATAAAATACAGAGAACCTGCAGGTTTCAGGGATTCAATCAAAACAACCTAATATCTCCCAACCTATGGCCTTTGTGACAACAAAAGTGGATCTAATGCTCCCAGTATGCAGTGCTGTATCTGACAAGCTTTGGCTGTAGTGGGTAACCTGTTCTGATGCTTTGTTTGACTCCAGCTCTTCCACTCTTCCATGTGTCTCCCACAGCTCAGTTAATTCAGTGTTTTTAAACAGAAAGTAGAAGTATGATAGGCGAGCAGCCTTGTACCAAAACCGGTATAGTTGCAAATTGGGACTTGTCATTTTAGGAGCTGGAAGTAATAGCAACTTGCATGTTCTGCATAGACTATGTGAGTAGATTCAAATTTGGCCCCTATCGTTCCCCTAAATCTGGACTTGGCAAACCACAGCTCTACACTCCACACAAGTGGTGAGCAAAATAACAGCACTATAACACCATAACAGAGTCTGTAGCTATCCAGAGGGGAGATCATGAAATTGTTTGCAGCTTGTGTAGAACATGCAAAGGCCAGACATATCCAGATTGAACAATCCTACCTGGCTGTGGAATGTGGCTTCATGGTGGACATGACCAGGGATTTAACCGGGCTGTAGTACACCAGAGAGAAGATCTGTCTCTTCACATCCACAAGGCACCCAGCCAGTGCCAAGCTTTCTCTTTCAACATCACAGCCTTTGCACTATTGTTTCAGTCTCTGTCTCACACTCAACAAAGAAATGTAGCATGTAGTTTCGTTTCTTTGATTTACACCAAAGTAAATACCACACACACTGAATTACTTAAGTCACTGTTAAACCAAAGGATCACTACCTATAGTTTTCGTGGCTTCAGACAGACAGAGTGTTGTGTTTGTCTTAGTAAGGTGCCACCAGGACAGTTTCAGTCAGGTTTAATATTGATTCTCTAAATAATCAGAACTCCACTGGAAGAGTGGAACTAAATTCTTTAGTAAGATATTTCCATATTTGGTGTTTTGATGATGGTGATTTAGAGAGCTGTTTAACACTGCAGTCCAAATATCCCATACAATAGGTTTTCTACTGATTTAAAATCTGATGACTATAAAGGCCATAAGGTTTTCATACCTCAATGTTTTCAGTCTACAGTAAAAATAAAAGAACTGGCCTCATTGTTGCAATACTTTTGGAGGGGAGAGTATGTATGATTCACCTTGAGTGCCCTGTGGATGGGAGCACTGTCATTGTGCAGTACACCACTCCTACCAGGACAGAAATGTTACATTATGGGATAAAGGTCATTCAGAACAACTTTGTATGAATTTGCAGTGCTTGATTTGCATTCCCTCTGAGGAGGCAAGTGGATCCAAACCAAAGCACTCCCCACAGCATAACAGAGCCACCACAGGGGTCAAGCCCTTGGGCATGCACCATTCACTTGGTTTGCCCCATATATATTCAACCACTCACCCACTCAAAACTGTAGTGAAGGATGCCTCATCTGAGCATACCACTTTTATCCACACTAACTGAAACACTAGTCAGTGGATCAGTCTTTGTGACTCCTCTTGAAGCTAACTTTGTCAAATTTATTCAAGTTGATATTAATATAAAACATGCCTTCTGCCTTCCCTGTGTGACATCCAACAATGTATTATCACAATTGTTTTAGTATGATTTTATGTATTTGTTTGTGTAAGGAAAGGCCAAATTTATGTATTTTTGGTAATTGTTGTCTTTGCCATGTTTATGTTATAATTAGTAAATTACGAAGAAGTTGTACCCCACCAGACCTCCATTTCTCAGACAGAGAATAGCCTGCTGAATACAACTAACGTCTCCTTTCTCTGCTTTTTCCTTTATAAAACAGGTTAGTAGCATGTGTAAATTAACAACAGTTACTTCTTTTTCTCAGGTGTTTTTAAGCCATCCAATTGTTGCTTGACAAAGTTTTAAGTCGTAAAGTGTGTATTTGGCCATGTTGAAAGAGTAGAGTTTAAGTAGTGTCCATGATTACACAACCTAAAATGGCCCTGGACATGTGTAATCTTACAGTTTATGTTTAGCTAAGGGTTATATTCAGTAATATAGGGGTGGCTGTGGCTCAATAGGTAGAGCAGTTGACTGCCAATCGCAGGATTGGTGGTTTGATTCCCGGCTGCCACGTCACATGTCAAAGTGTCCTTGGGCAAAATACTGAACCCCTAGTTGCCCCCGGTGAGTCAGGTCTGCCATCGGTGTGTGAATGGGTGAATGAGACGCAGTGTAAAGCGCTTTGAGTACCAGCTAGGTCAAAAAGCACTATATAAGTGCAGAACATTTACAATTTAATATACTGTTGTTTGTGATTTTCGTAATGTGTGTGGATGTTGTAGAACATAAGTGTAGCAACGAGCTGAATTTAACCAGTAAATATAATTACTAATGCAGTATATCTGGAATCCTGTTGTAGTGAATACATCGAGTGAGTCATATTTGGCTGGTACATTCTAATTTGATAATTTACTGACATGGGACAGAAGTGCAAATACATAAATTGTATATCTATAGTACAGTACGGGTTCTGTATTGTAGACAGCAGAGAGACATCAGCTAGTTTTACCTGCCAGTCACTGGTCCTAAAACACCTACATGCCAACATGGGCCATGTTGGTACTAAACAAGTCTTGAGCCTGGTATAGCAAAGATTCTATTGGCCCTTTGAAACTACTTGGAGGGAAGAAATGAGGCTTATGTCGCCAAAGAGTGCTCATACATAAAACAAGAGAAACCAGTGACACATGTGAGAGCCCCCGATGTCCAGCATAACCACAGCCTCGCATGGAGTTTTAGTCCAGCAGGGAAAGCTATCAATACATCCTTGTTGTGGTAGATAATTTTACAAGGTACAGGCTTACCTAACTTGCAACAAGTCTGGAAAAGCCTTAATAACTACATTCCCAGATATGATTACTCCCTAAAACTTCATCGTGATCAAGGGCGCTAGTTTGAGAATGACCTTTTTCAGACCCTACAAAAACTGAGTAAGTTCAGACACTCATGCACACCTTATCATCCCCAGGGCAACCCAGATGAACGGTCCAACAGTACAATATTTCAAATACTTAGGACCCTGGGGGAGAAGGACTTCCTCTCTCAGATTGTCTAGTATACTATATATATTTGTTATTTAGACTGTTTACAGATGAGGAGCCCCAGAGCAAGGGGTCTTGCAGAGAAATGGGCAGAGCTCATCACCAAATAGTGAACCTACCGGGGCTCATTCACAGTCCTCAATTGCCACTGAACCATGTGCCACAGGCAACAGTGAACATTTTATCAAAGAAAGAGACTTAGGGCACAGTGCAAGGTCACGTGTAAGGACAAGAAAGCAAGCGGAAAATTTTGAAAAATGGAGAGACAGAGGTCACCCCCACACCTTCTTTAGAGCGGAGGAATTAATTTGAACAGTCTACTCAGGAGGCACAAGCTGAGCCTGACCTGACACCCAACCAAAGAGACCAGAAACTGAGAAGGTCTACTAGAGACAAGTGACCAGCAACATTGTTCACTTACAATACACTAGGCCAGCCTTCACATGAAGCACACCCATCAGTGAATACTAAAGAGGTTAATAAAACACCACATTTGGCTATTTGGAATATGTAACCATATTCCTTCATTACCTACTCCCTCCCTGTACCTCACCATATTCCACCTGTGTATCTGCCACATCCCTATGCCCTGCCGGTGTTACTTCACATGTAGATGTACACAGGCAGAGCTGAAGCAAAATGGAGAAAGGAAAGTGGAGCGTTGATAGCATTTAAAGTGTTGATTATTTTGGTTTCTGTGAAGTAAAGTTAAATTGGAAAATGTCTGAACCCATTTTATTTTTTCTTGGGGAGTGTGAATCCGTGTATCATTTGTTTTTCAATTCGAAACAAAAAAAACAAAAAAAGCACTATTTTTTTCAATTTTCATTCCTTAAACCAAAATAAAAAAAAAAACTGATAATGTGCTCAAATCAAAACCGGAAAAAATGGATAACAAGTCCTCATATTCCATTTTTAATTTTTTCATTGGGAATTGGTGCCAAAACGTGATCCGCCAGAAACTGATTGCCATACACAAGACTGCACACAGCCTGTTAAAGACGTATCTCCCGGTTTATCTGCGACTACAGCTGCTTATTTTGGTATTAAACTGTCATAACGTGCAAACACTGTAAATATATCCCTGTGGTAATAGCGATGGTAGGTCTTTGTAAAATTTTATGGTTTGAGGAAATAACCATAGTAGCAGTCAGAGGAACCCGATGTCATGTAAAATGCTTTAAATCAGTTCTCGATTGTGGGTTGTGTTTAAACTATATGTCATGAATCTAGGGCTCAGACTCACCCATGTTCAAGGGCGACACATTATCGTATCTTTGTGTTTGTAAAGTTTAAACTGCAGAGAACAGAGCAGGAAAGGTCACTGACTCATTGGAACCTTCTTATTTTATATGTAGTCCACATCAGTAGAGTCGTTTCAAGCAGAATATCAGGCATATGAATGTGTTTGTATTTTGTTTTTTGCCACTGTTGGCAGATCTTCTCCTTCATTAGAAGTACCAAAACATCTAATTTATTTTAATAAATGATACTGGTGCAGTGAAAAAAAAATCCTCAGTTTCAAGGTAAGACAGTGTAAGGTAAGCTCATTGTTAATGTGTATAAATGTTTGCAGAATGTAAGAACGCTTTGAAACACGATCAATGCCATCTGATTAATATCAGGTGCTGTGTGATGCAAATTTCAGTATGACAGTTGTCATAATTTATTCACAATTCACTCAACAGTCATGGTTTGAATGTAAACTGCAGCTTTTGATTTCTATGAGCCAGTCTTTGGTGTAGTTTTGTCCAATTGGCTTTTTTAAAATGTGCTTTCTAGACACATACGATCCTTGAACACAACACAGATTTGATTTAAACTGCAGATATTCAAATTGAGGATTAGAGATCATTCTCACCCCACAGCTTCAGATAATGACAGTTGCAAAAAATACTGATACTTCATACTGTAAGTCCTGTGGCATTTCATCCTGACACTAAGTGAAAAGATAATTACAGTGAGCAGTTAAAATAAGTACTTCCTGGAATTATCTTTCTTACAACACAAACACGTTATAATTTTACTGCAGCATGCACGTACAGTTCTCATATAACTATCTAAGGCTACAAGTGTTGCAGCTCACAATAACGCCACTGAACTAAAGTTTAATTTTTGCTTGTAGTGAATGAACCCTTCACACTCGGAAAAGAAAAATCCTTGCAAGCACTTGGAGTGGCTTCACACTACATAGTTGACATTCAGGTGTGTTATACTGTATGTGGCTTACAGCTCTTACATAACACTCTTCTATGCCTAAATTGAAAAAGATGTTACATGGATCTGTGCACCGGCATAATTCCTTCATTATGTTGTGCCAAAGAGAGCAGCAGTTTCTCATCTCCCCCCCTTTCTAAGGATATTTGATCTACACACAAAAATCTACAGAGATCTCTATCCTGCCTCTATATAGGAAGACGATATCAACATGAATATGAATATAATCAAAAATAATATGCTGTCTCAGGGTTAGAAATCAAATTTCCTGAGGCGTACCGAGATGTTCATTTCCCCAATACTGCCACTTTGCTGAGGTCCAGCCAGTCGCAGCCCCCAGCTGTAAGGGAGCCCTAACAGCAAGACTTTATCAAGGCCAAATGCACACAACCCCATTAGCGCTCCAACAGAATGGTCTTATTGCATGACAGTGGTTATTGGTGGGAATCAGTGACAACTATCTGCACCAATTCCCTCCCCTTTATTTAATCCACTCTCTCTATAACCTATCCCCTTGCTATTAAACTGCCTGCCACAGCGGTGATCTCATCACCATAGACTGATAGTGTAATCTTCTAAAGCAGGGTCTAATATCAATGAGAGCACAGTTATATTCATTACTGGTGGTCTCATTCATCACTGACCATCAATATTGGACAAATTAGTATAGCGATGCAAATTGTACTAACTCACCATGGATTAACAAATTATGGGCTGAGCCCAGTTGGAAGCATCACATTATGTACTAGACATGAGTGGAAGTTTGGCATAGGATGGCAGTGCTGCCTCTACAGCTATTTTCCATTACTAAAGCTCCCTGCCCTTTGAGGCTATTATTCATGCAGAGAAAAGAGTATACCCAGAAATAAGGAGGTATTCAAAGAGTTTCAGTCAAAATGCAGCAGACAAAGATCTCTATCCTTCATACATGCTTCTACTGCATGTAAAAGCAGGAATACAGTAATGGTTTCACTGGGGTCAGAAAAGGGATTATGAACTCAGATGAAGTAAGAGTCTGTAGGGTCTGGACTGTATCTAAAACATGTTGAAGAGAAGGATAACATAAACAGACAGATTACTGTTGACTTTCATAAAACACAGATAGAGATACATTGTACATGTTAACAAATTCATTGTTTCAACAGCCCGCAAGCAGAATGAGCTGAAAACACAACATTAACAATACATCATATGTAATACTATCAAGATTTATTTCATATATTCAGACTTTTATGCTCTCCCAAATACCAGCATGCCATTGGTTGGCTGGTATATTCTTTCCTGTCTCTCACACTGAACCCAATGTCAGTGTCATTTCAGTTTGACTGCCGTGCCTTCAGAAAGCCTCGACCCAAAATGTGGCTTCTGCTCAACTAAACCCATCAGATCACGTTAGAAGGCAGTGTTATCATGGATGGATTGAAGAACCCACCTCAGGCAATGAGCTGCTTGTCTGGCTAAATTTATGAACTGCACGTAAGGAAGCCAAAGTGCATCAAAAACATTTTAACTTGAATAAATATGTGCTGCAACATAGTGCTGCACTGAGCAATTTATTTAGCAAATGTTTTCTAAGTACAAATAAGTCAGCTCCACTATTACTTTAGTTTTGCTTTATGCAATAAATGCAGAACTATTTGAAGTTGGAAAACATGAAATATATTTGACCATTTAAGTATATGTAAATAAAGAATCAAACAAACAGTAAGTAAATAGGAAGACCCTTTTTTATTGGACTCAGCTGATGAGTCGGGGTTGATACATTTATGGGGGACGTAATTACTCATCCCCCACCTGGGGTTGGGTTGCGGCCTGTGTATGTTTTAACTGTTTCATTTCACCACTAGATAGACTAAAGTAAAATATAAAGGGAAATTTATTTTTCCCCCTGTGGCTGGACCTTCCACTGACGTTGGACTCCATTTCAAAATAAGAGTTGTATTCTTTTTTAAAGTAGGTAGGCTATCCAGGCAGGTACATATAGACACAAAAACGCAAAACAAATAATAGGCTAACCTAGTCTTTGTGTGTGTAGTAGTAGTAGTAGTAGTAATAGCCCATAAACCCCTCTTACTCCGTGTCTTGTATTAAGTTATATTATATTTAGTAGCCCTGGCTGTACACGTCAAGCTCAGCAACTGTCTGCAAGCTGTCTTTTCTCCTGAACTGAAGAATTTAACAGGAAATTATGAAACCGCCAAGACCTGATGTAATTTCTCAAGTCTGCACCAGCCAGAGTTATGGGGAGTGTAGCTCTTATAGCAGACATGGTTCGTCTTTCTCTCCACCTCTCTGAGTCCAACTCGACTCTGCTTGCTTACCATGGCAACCAACCTAAACAACCATACACTATCAGACTGGTGAGAGATGAACAGCAACACCTCAATGTTCAGCCTCTACAACCTCATTAACAGCTGTATCCATCAGCAACATATGGTGAATCATATGTTTCTTTATGTTTTTCATGACACATAATATCAGATCTGTTGATTATACAAAGGTGACCAATCAGGTTAGAGTAACTTTGTCTAAATTAAATTTAAAGCAACATTGTTATTTGGCTGAGAAGCTTTAATAGGAATATTTATAAATGTATCTTTGCACAGACCAAGAACTGCAATACATTTAAATTTAAATATGGACCTGCATAGCTGGATTCACCACATAAATGTTGTTGTGAGTTGAAAACAGAATTTAATCAAAGCCACACATATAAAATAAATATGTATATATATATATATAAAGAAATAGACCAAAGGGAAACAACAGGTCTTATTTCTGTTTTTCTGATATTAAATTGCAGAGCAACATGCTCGGGCGAGCAATGTGCAATGCCAATGTACCTTGAGGGTGGAAGAGCTGTCTGAGGGAGACGTTTCATACAATTGTGATCAAAAATAATTATTAAAAATGTGGTGCAGGATGGGTGTGAGGGGTTACAACAATACAATAACTGTAATACACTGCCCAAAAAAAAAAAACTCAACACTTTTAACTTTTTAAATAAATAGCAAATAAGTAAGATCCTCCTGTCTCATAATTACTGCATGGATAAATATGTTTCCGCTGGCAACAAGTTGTTTAACCCTTACCGATGCAGTAAGTAGCTTCTCATTTCTTAAATAACCATGTCTGAAGACACATCAGAATCAGAATCAGAATCAGCTTTATTGGCCAAGTTTGCATAGGACAAGCAAGGAATTGGATGTGGTCTGACTCTGTCTTTTGTACCCTCTGGTTGCATGAAACATTAATTATTTACATGCTTAGTTGCAATTATATACATAATATACAGCACACTATATCACATAGAGTTATTGCACTGAGTCCTTGCTTTATGGGATGGGAGAGTTCAGCTCAGACACAGCCTGGGGGAAGAAGCTGACTCTGTGTCTGGTGGTTCTGGTGGCTATAGCTCTGTGGCGCCTGCCAGAGGGGAGGAGCTTGAACAGTTTGTGTGGGGTCAGCAGTGATACTGACAGCCCGTTTTCTGAGTCTGAAGCAGGTGTTGGATGGAAGGAAGCTCAGCCCCAATGATCTTCTCTGCTGACCGGATCAACCGCTGCAGTCTGTGCCTGTCCTGCTTGGTGGCTGAACCAAACCACACAGTGATGGAGGTTCAGAGGACAGACTGGATAAAGGCAGTATAGAACATGCTCAGCAGCTCCTGGGGCAGATTGAACTTCCTGAGCTGTCTCAGGAAGTACAGCCTCTAAAGTCCACTGTCATCTCCACAGTCTTGAGCGTGTTGAGCTCCAGCTGGTTCTGACTACACCACTGGACCAGCTGCTCCACCTCCTGCCTGTATGCAGACTCATCACCGTCCCGGATCAGTCCAATAAATCGTCATGTCGTCTGCTCTACCAGCTGAGCTATCGAAGGGGCCACATCCTGTGGTTGTGGAAAAGATGTTCATCTGTTTCAAATGTTGATCTGTTTCTGAAGAGTCAAATTATTGGCATGAATCAAGCAAAGAAAACATCTGAGGAGATTAATGAAACAACTAAAACAAGTTGGGTCAAAACTGTCCAATGAAAGAAGGTCATGTGGTCTGGTGAGTCCAGTCCCAACATGTAACTGGCAAAATTTTTTTGTAATGGGTAAAGACATATTTGTATTATGGTGCGGGTGTGGCAGATAAAGAATGACCGAATGTGGAATGGTAGCAGGTGAAGGAACGAAGACAATGAAAACAGATTTTCAGCTCAATTGCATCACAATAAATTATAATTACACAGCCTAATGGAGAAAGTAACTGACTGCCAGGAAATGGAGATGTTATCTCTGTCCTGTAGCATCACATACACAGCTAGAGCTGTGTGTTTTCAATGGGACAGGTCATCCTGCAAACCTTACATGAACTATTCACAGTCTACAACTTGGATGCGTTTTAAAATGAGTGACTACACCAATTAGCCACACTGCCTTGTGGTTTTAATATTTTGACATCACGACAGGTGTCATAACACGAGGTAGGTCTGTGAGAAAAGGGACCGTCAGTTTATTTGGCTATACGCCTGTGTTATTTGGGATGTACTTGACTTCATAGTGCTTCAAAGAGAGAAACTATACCCCCTTTAAAGGCTGGCTTCACCAATCACTAAAAAAGAAAATATTCCTGCTTTTCCCTAGTGGCATGTTGCCATTTAGACAGGCTCAATTTGAGATATCAGTCTCTGAAATTTCAATCTAGTTTGTTGTACAGCATTAAAACTGACATTTAGAAAATTCAGCAGCAATATCTCTTCTTAGTCTCTGCTACTCTGGAGAATTCGCAGTAGCGCAAAAGAGGTACTTTCTAATGAATACTCCTGACAGTGTGATCAGTGGAAACCACCTCATGCAACCAGCAAATTCATTGGAGAAGCACTTGCCCACACTAAAATCCCAATAAATCCACTGGTTGCTATGTATATTTTAATATATCATAAAATCAACTCCACATACCAGTGTTAGTGAGGGTGTTTTAACTAAACATCTTTGTTGTTTAGTTAAAACTAAACTAAGCGTGATCATGAAGGTGTCTGATATGCACTTCGTGTCCTCCCATTTACTCTTGTTTCGGCTCAAGCTTGAAATGCTGCTATGGACGCCTATAGAACAAGTGGTTTCTGCATTTCTAGCTGGTCGAGGGGTGGCTCAGAGAAGCAGCAGGACTAGGGTAAGAAGCCAGTCTCTCAGGCAAAGAGAAGGATCTCTAAATTTTAAGCACTGGCTATAGGCTACATGAATGTGAATCGCTGACATAGAGTGAATGCCCCATATTCCAGTGTGACAGGAGCTTCAAAGAATGCTCAAATTCTTCATGTGCTGCTGGTAGACTGTTGGCTGTGGCTCTGTGAGCTGAATATTATACAGCGTGTTACATGGATTATGTAGAGAAATTGTAGGCCCTGAGCACTGGCGACAAGTGGTGGAACTTTTATTAATACAAAATAGATTTTTCCCTTTTTGGCCTGATTTTGACGATGATTTCGATTGCCTAAGATATCTTCATAATCCTTATAAGTAATTTTTATTATAAGTATTATATGGGTTGTAGCAGTAGTTGCACTTAGTTTATTAGCTTTACACACTTTCATATAGGCCAACTTTCTGTTAACAGGATTTGACCTGTGTAAGTCTCAGTTTGCCCGTCAGTCTTTTCCTGCATCATCGTTCTTAGCGCCCTAACACTTTCTCTAAGAGTTCACTTTCCATGGTCCTTCTCTGTCTTACTCTTTGTTTCTACATTTTCTGTTATCACTCCTCAAATCAGCTTTTCCTAACCACACCATCCTTCTCGCACTCTCTCTCTCTCGTTGTCCCTCCTGCTGGGATGCAGTTGCCATGGTGACATAGGCCTACTCTGCTGGAGTGGTACTCGGGCTAAATGGCTGGAATTTGAAGTAAAGATGTGTGTGTGTGTGTGTGTGTGTGCGTGTGCGTGTGTGTGCGTGTGTGTGCGCGGCGTACAAGACCGTTCAAAAGCACATGCGTGCTAGTGATACTGCAGGGAATCTGGTGCTGTATAAAAGAGTTTGCATTATGCTGTGGAGAATAAAGGAGGCAGACAGAGTTCTGGACTGTTTGCCAGCTTATGCAATGCACTGGCTTAGAAGGTGGCCTGTTCCTTTACATCCACATAAAAAGCCCTTCTCACTTCTTTTCCTCTTTCGCACTTTACCTTCTAACCCTCTTCCTCCTCTACATTCTTTAGCTCTCCCTTCATTCGTCTATGCAGTATGCTAACATTAGCATCAGTTGTGCAATGTGGTGATGTGTCGCTACACCATGCTGAGAGGTAGCTATAGCAATGCCTTTCTTCCATGTGACACAGTGATGATGGTAAATGTGGGACTGTATAGAAATATATATCCCATTGTTACTTTCAGTGAACTCCACAGTTAAACATTATGAAACTACACTGCTCTACAGACAGACATTTGTTCTTACTTTACTTTGCATAGAGTAGCAATATTGAAAGAATGGCAATATGACTAAGGGGGTTTACGACAGGCGACAGTAATAAACACTTTGGACTGAATTTGGACTTCAATACACCATCTACAATACAGCATCGATGATAATGATTTTTCTCTCTCCTCTTTCCACTCACCTTAACCGGTCGAGGCAGATGGCCATCCACCCTGAGCCTGGTTCTCCTGGAGGTTTCTTCTGTTAAAGGGAGTTCTTCCTCTCCACTGTGCTGCTCATGTGGGGTTGTTGAGTTTTCTATTTAATTCTGTACACACTTATATTTTGTAAGCTCTTAAACCTTAAAAATTGTAAAGTGCCTTGAGATTACATCCGTTGTGATTTGGCGTTACAAATAAAAATGTATTGAATTGTTCAGACAAGAAACATCCTATAGTTTTGTGATTTTCTACAATTAAAGCATTATGTAAGCAGCATGTATCAAAAGTACAGATCTCCCAAGATATTCTGGAATATTGATATCGGGCTTAATCCAGTTGTACGTTATGTTAAAGGATTGGTATTGACTATAATACATTTTAAGAGAATGTGATCTCTTCTCTTATTAAACATTTGTTTTGTCTCGGCCTACTGCAGCAGAGCAGCAGACAGCGGACAAAACACACTGACCATGACACCTCCTCCATTTTATTACCAATATGTTGCTGCAGTATTGTGCACTAGTGAAATACCTGTAATCGAATTGTAACTGTAATCTAATTGTTCAGTTGATAATTTGTTAAATCTTCTAGTGTGATGTCAGTGTTGGGGAGGCTGCAATGAATTTTAGATTTCCAAGCTAGCATTAAGTGCTGCCTTTTCCAGTGATCTATCTGTGCATACTGTATAGTTTTGTGTGTTGAACCTGTACACTCTCAATCCAATATGTGGCTAAGAACACTGCCCTTCATAGTAAAAATGTTAACACACTTTAATATTTTGTTGGATCGCCTTTAGCCTTTATTCACTGTGGCGTCTGCAATGTCACAACATTTATTCCTGCCCAGATTTGCATTAATTTTGTGCCAATTTTGTATTGATGGTGGGAGAGGCTTCTCCAGCAAATCCCAAAGAATCTCAGTGGGGCTAGTTTCTGAACTCTGTGGTGGCCAATCCATGTGTGAAAATTAGGTGTCATGCTCCCTAAACTACTCTTTCATTATTTGAGCCCGATAAATCCTGGCATTGTTATTCTGGAATATGCCCAGAATATAACAAAAAATTCATTGATGGAATAACATGGTCATTCAGTATATTCAGCAAGTCAGCTGACCTCATTCTTTAGACCCCCACAGGCTTGTACAGTAGGCACTAGACATGATGGGTACATCCTTTCACTCGCCTCTCCTCTTACCCTGATGCTCCCATCACTCTGGAACAATCTGGACTCATCAGACCACATGACCTTCTTCCACTAAACAGTTCTTAACCCAGTTTTAGTAGTTTCATCAATCTCCTTAGATGTTTTCTTTGCTTGATTCATGCCAATAATTTGACCTTTCTGAAACAGAAAAATATCTTTTCCATGACCACAGGATGTGTCTTCAGACATGGTTGTTTAAGAAATAAGAAGCTAGTCATTGCATCAGTTAGGGTTAAATAACTTGCTGCCAGCTGAAAAATTATCATCTATGCAGTAATTATTAGATGGGAGGCTCTTATGTATTTGCTTAGTTAAATCCAGGTGGTGATTTGGCCAGTGTATAATCAATGACTAAAGGTTTTGGTACTGATACAAATTGCAAGCAGAAACTCACAAATTGTGACCACTTTTGGCCAAGAGGCAGCACACCAGACTGAATTCATAAGTCATAAAGAAGAAGGGTCATCACTGTAAATATTGACTCCTTGCAAACATTTGTGTCACTGCCAAAACCTTTGGCAAAAAGTAAACTGATCCCATTTCAATCCTTAATCAAGAATGCAGACTGCTGCTTGTACTGTAGCTTGAGCACTTTGCCTTATCGTCACTGCGTCCTCTGCTTAGATTAGAGATGACACACTCACTTTAGTATTTTATATGAAGATGATGTGAACCTGTTTAATTCAGTAGTGAATAAACTCAACACTAAACTCAAAATAAGTGCTTCCAACAAACATTTGTGAATAAACTTGTGTTCTTTAAATCTTTACAGTCAATCAAAATATTGTATTCCCCACAACAGAAATGTGTTCATTCATTCATTGCATCTTCGTTGCTGAGCCGTCAACACCTTCTTTGTGCTCTGCTCTTCCCCGAGATCTCCTGTAAATCAAAAGTCATTAGCAGCACTGTGATTTCTCGCTCCTCTTCTCTTCCTTTTGATGAACTTTCAAATTTGTTCCGGTGTGTTATCACAAAACACACCAACACGCAACAATGTGTGTGGGTGTGTTTTTCTATTCTGTGTTTGTCCAGTAGGTGGGAGTAGCACCCTGCGTGTGTGTGCATGTGTGTGTGTGCGTATGCCTGGCTCCAGCTTCGCTCATGCAAACACAGAGCTCAGTATTCAGGCTGAATGACCCTCCAACCGTCCAGCAGTGGAGATGTGCAGAGACACTGACTTTGACCTTATTATCCTTTCATACACCAAAATTCTCCTCCTCAAACTGCAGCACATGCAACGTTTTAGGGAAAATTCCACCCATGTTTATTATAATTTTCAGAGGCAATATCCACTGGGTACTGTTATGCTTGTCGGTCTAAAGCATAGGTCTCCATGGTAATAATCACAGTATGTGTGCTTGTTGCTGTTGACAGTAAACATAACTCTCCATGGGAGCCTGACTGTTTCAGCCTAATGAACAGGACGTACCAGCTGTCAGGCTCAATCCAGTCCTCATCCACTAACAGTAACATTCTTAGGTGGTGTAGCTTTCCACTGGGAGACTTAAAATAATGTACATTACACATATAATATGCACATCTCCCAATGGAACTTAGTGTATGTGTGAAAGAAAAGCTTTACCTGGTTGAAAATAGCCTAATCTTCTACATCTAACGGCTGCAAACCTCCAGTGTGTGCTGCATTTGAATGGCTAACCCACTGGATGCGAGCCTGTGCCGATATTAATACAAAATTCAGTTATTTTCTTTGTTTGAACAAAACCTTTCTTGCTCCTTCTGTCTCCCAACTTCGCACCGCTCCACCCCAATCTTTTTTTCTCGAAGAATAATCCGAGATTCACCGAGTGACAGTTGCAATTTCCTATTAAATCTCTGGAATCCTCTCAGCTGTCATTAAAAGAAAAATCTTACCGTCCTTTAGAGAGACCGAGGGAGGATGGAGGAAGGGAGAAGTGGGACAAAAGGGTACAGATTTGCCTTTGATTCTCACCAATAAGCAACTGATGTAATAAGATATAAAACCGAGCTGTTAATGAGGCTGGGAGACAAAAGCTCAGAGATAGACGGAAATGTGGAAAATGAGCGCTATATCTCGAGGTTCCTGCATGACTAATATTATTTAAAATTCCTAATCTGATCTGGAAAATTATTAGTTCGTACCTGTGTTTCAAGCTGATTCTTATCTTCCTTTCAGCTCTCTCAACTCGCCCCACATTCCCCATATTTTCTGACTCTTCCCACCGCTGGTTTGAATTTATATCTCATGTCTTTTTATATGACCAAGCTTGCAAAGATATTGCATTGGATTTATGCAGTTTTTAAATCTTATAACAGTCTAGGTAGATCTGCTGTAGGCTTTAGTATAGACAGGAGCTGTGCAGAGCCCGCCACAAGAACAAAAACACAATGATAATAAAATGTATTTTATAGCACTTAGGAAAACCAGCAATTACAAAGCTCATTACGAAAGGCAATCATAAAAAGAAGAAAACATGAAGACAAACTACTGTATGCGAATATAAAACATTTAAATGGTGGAGCAATAACAGCATGGCATTGAAGAGACAGTAAATAACAAATATATATATATATATCCAAAGGCGAAATGTAGAAGAATTTAATAGATGGAGATAGTAGTTCCTGGCAGCTGTATTTGAGGCCAACTACATTCAAGATAGAAGAGAGAAGAAAAGGACTGACAGAGGCCCAAGGAACAGCATGAAATTAAAGCACAATACTTTTTTTCATTTTGTTAAATATTAGCTGAGAAAATGTTTTATCATAAAAACTCTTTTAATAAAAGTGTTTTTCAAATGCAAACATAATGATTATGACTTTAGTTCTTCAGCCTATTTTGTTAACTTAGCACAGTCCTCTGTTGTTTATCCAGCCACTGGGGAAGCATATGTATCATAATGTCCATCACAAGAGGGCTCCTTTGTGAGAAGATAATTTAAAATCATTTTTGTTATCTTACACATTGGCCACATTATCAGCATATTGTGTAGAGTCACCTACTACAACGGAACATCCAAACACTAAATACTAGATGATAAAACAAAGGCACCAGACACAGATAACTCTTGCAAACACAGACCCACAGAGCCGACATTTCTCTTTATGGACCATATTTGCAATCAGCATGAGCTGTATTCAATTAGCATCTCTGTAAGCATCCCCCCTCTTGTGAATTAAATGACACAAATCCATATTCAATGTTTTGTAATGATTTAATAACGAGGACTTTGCACACCCCGTAACAGCCTGTTGTAATTGACCCAGTCAGTTAGTTTCAGAACCCCCCCCATGTTCTCCACATTAAATAATGAAAAACAAGCTGAAAAACATGCTGTCCACATTCTGACACGTCTCTCTTAACTAAAAGTAAAAGTCATTTTATATTTACCAGCTGAGTGGTTAAATTGGGCTGCCCTGGCATCTTGCTGCACATTCCCGCACCCAGCTCCTCTCCAATACACGCTTACCTTTACCCTCGCCTCTCCACGCTTCCCATCCGCTGTGGTGTAGTTATTGTCCTCACTTAGCTCCCTCTCTCAGCTCATTATGCTGCCAGTTTTTCTTCCCATCACCTGTTCCTGCCATTTGCCGGCATCACTAGGCGGTGCCCCAGCCACTCGGTGTCGTGGAGGGTAGCTAATAATCCATAATTTACAATAACACTCGTTAATAATTAAGGGAATTGGAGCGTTCTGAGAACTCCAGTGCAATTACCCCCGAAGCCAACGCTGCGGCTGCAAGGGCTCACACTGTGGTTTAGCAGCTTTATTACAAAACAGCAGCATGAAACAGTGCAGGAGAGCGGAAGTGAAGCTGCTGGGAAGCGGCCTGAGATTGACCTAGAGGGTGTTTGGCAGACGAAATGTCGGCGCAAGATGAGCAGTGAGATTACCACCTGGTGCAGCACAGTGACTGTGTGCTTTATCTACGTAGAAGTTCAACTTCTACTTCTAGATTTTGATGGCAGACAGAGGAGGAGATAAAGAAAAAGCCAAGGCGCTGGTTGTGGCTTCACGCGTCAAAGAGATTGTTGAGCATCCTGGGTCTTTTAAAGCTTTTAACCCAGGGCACCGGAGTGGCATTCAAAATAGAATTTGACATTCACGTTTAAAGGATGTCCTTCCAGCAGGAGCTAGACATGTAGAGAGGGCGCCTATGTGAAGAAAAGCTTACCAAACAGGGGCCTTGTAATGGCTTTGAATGAAAGTGGATCTCTCTACACTTTGTAGAGCAATCAGTATTGCCATATTGGTCTAATTACGTTTCTTAATGAGCTTTGCTAACAAGGATCTGGTGGCAGACTTTTCTACCACACAAAAGCAGCAGCAAACAAGGCTTCTTCAGTGACATGCTGTCTCCACTTTCCACGTCTTCCCTTTCATTTGTGAGAATGACACTGAAATCTTGGACGCAACTTGAGTTCTCTCATACTCTGACTTGCTGGGGTCATGGGTCAAGCATGGATGTTGGAGTCCCACTTCCTATCCCTCGATGTAACGCTGGCTGACCCTCTTCTACCCTCTCTGCCAACTGTGGAGTGATTCGAGCCTGATTAGGCAGCTCTCCAGTTCAAAAGGTTTGACTTGAATTTCCAGCCAAAATCACAATGCTTAATTACCTTTTTTTTCCCCTGTAATCACATTTGACATACATCTCCCTCCTCACCCATGGCACCAGCTTTGCAGCATAGTCTGTTCC
This sequence comes from Anabas testudineus, assembly GCF_900324465.2. Lineage (NCBI taxonomy): Eukaryota > Metazoa > Chordata > Actinopteri > Anabantiformes > Anabantidae > Anabas > Anabas testudineus. The sequence goes on along the minus strand of NC_046619.1, from coordinate 1,230,846 downwards.
CTCACACATCTGTCAGCATTTTTTCTTCTGAGAATACATCTCAGCAGAGACAATAACTAAAGGAATGTTATTACTATCATTATATTCAGGTTGGGATGCAGCATTTATAGGTGACCAAAGACATTTAATACATATAAATCAGGAAGCCTTAGTTTCAGAAGCCTGGTAATTCCTGTGTACGAGCTGCATCACATTACTTAGCTGCATCAGCACTGCAGAATAAATAGCTTACACAAGGCTGAAACGCCTCACTTGTACTTAAAAAGGAAAGGTTCAAAACGAACATTATTTCCGTGCCTCTGTCCCATCCGGATGGCTCAGGATGCAGCGTCATTTAAATGTGAACCCTGGAGATGGAAAGAATGGGGAAAACGGTGGGGGAGTGCGGTGGAGGGAAAGGAACATTAGAGGAAGAGGGAAAAAAGAGGCGAACGTGGAGGGGAGGGAAACAAATGTGAGCGCTGTCGTGCATGAAATTAAAAGATACTTCCAAAATACTCCTGCCTGCTATGCTTTATGGTGAGCCCTCCTGGAAGTCTCTCTGTCTCTCTTTCTGTTTGTCTGCAGGGAAGGCAGATGTGAGACAGCGCAACCTTTAAGGAACGTCCAAATCGATAAAGCTCTCTAGTTCCCCAGATCTCAGCACTGCCGTTGCCTCAAGCTAAAACTCGGGCTGGGGAACCTGGGATGTGGGATATTTGCTTTGCCACTCGTTTCGCTTTGAACTCCCTGGTATTGTTGGGAAAACCTTGTCTACCCCAGTCCCTGTGTCCTTGTTTTTGGTTTGTGCTCCCAAAGCACACTGCCTGTAGTCAGGATAGATATACAACCCAGTCCTGTGATCCAACTTAAACACTGGGTTACATAAAAAACACGTCTTGCCAGAGTTTGACTACTGAGTTTTTGAGACTGATATCACCATTGATTTTGAGTTTAAACATTGAACCTTAGCTGTTTTTATTTGGTGTTTTCACCCTGTAAAGCCTTATATCAGAGTATGTTTGAGTCCTAAGCTGGGGACTATATTGCTATTTGCAAAATGTGACAGCTTACTCAGAAATGTTATGTCAGTGGTGTCAGCTGAGATACAGTAGAATGTAGTAAATGTGGAGCATGAGGGCCCAAGCAGTTGGCTCGGGAGCTGTGTGCCATCGACCCCTCTGGAGGTGTTATGGGCTCAAATCAACAATTCTTTGGAAGGGGGTGCCCACCTGATGAACCTGAGAAAATGGCAAGGAAGCTTTTTTCAGAGCTTGTACCCACATCGTCACAGAATGTTAATGTTTAAGTTGTCAGTTGCTCTGGCATCTGCAAAATGAATTATTATTCTAGTGTGAGATGTCAGCAGGAACCTGCTCAGAAACTTTGAGGGGCTATTGTGCGAAGCTGAAAAAAGGGCAACCCCACACCACCACCAATTACTTGAATGGTGTTACATATTAAGTAGTAGTTAAACTAACCACAAATCAATCCATTTTATTTATTCTCCCAGCCCTTCATATGGTTACGTTGTTACACACAGCTATCTTTTTTAGCCCACTGTTACAGGCAAGGGCCATTTTATAGTAATAAACTCAGCCATCACCACCCTGATATGTACCTATTTGATGTGTTTCCTGATGTTCAGGCTCTCCACCGCTCTCTGTCCTAGAGTCTTGTGGTTTTATCTCAAGTTAAATTGAATTATTAGAATGTGAATTAAGGTTTTTCCAGATAATATTTTAATTCTAAATTGTTTGGGCGTGGCATCACTACTATTTAAATAACAATTCTAATATTCATTTTAATTAATATTTTGTGGTTAACAATGTTTCCTCACATCAAGAAGGATCCTGGTTCGAGTCCACGGGTCGGCAAGGTGTCTCTCTGTGTGGAGTCTCCATGTTCTCACCGTGTCTGCATGGGTTCTGTCCAGGTGCTCGCCAAAGACATGAATATTAGGTTGACTGCTGTCTCTGTGTATGCTGGCCCTGTGATTGACTGGCCACCTGTCCATGGTGTACCCCTCTTCTCGACCAATAGGCTCCAGCACAGCCGTGACCCTTGAGTGGAAAAGTGGTTAAGAAAACAAATGGATCTGACTATGACAACAACTGCCTCTCACTGCAGAAAATGCACTAAGTGTAAGCAAATAAATTTTAATTGACTTGCAGCTGATAGTGGCTTATTTTGCTTGATCATCCATCTTTCCGGCTATCTCTGAACTGGACCTTTTGGGGTTAGTCCCTATACAAAATTATTCCCTTTAACATTATATTAAAGACGAAACTCATTTACAGTGCTATACACAGATGTAATACAATCTGTGTATTATTCATTTGATTTTTGTGCTCAAATCAATGGACAAAAAAACAGATACCAAGTAGCTACTCATATTCCATTTTCATTTTTTCATTGGGAATTAGTTACATGTTGTGTCAAAAAGTGACTGTCCACCAGAAACCGACATCTGCAGGACCTCACAGCCTGTTAAAGACATACTTCCCGGTTTACCACAGCTGCTTATGTCACTATCAAACAGCCATAAAGTGTAAACATTAAATATATCCCTATGGTAACAGCAATGGTATGTCTTTGTAAAATGTCATTGTTCATATAATAATACTATAATAACAATAGTAACTGTCAGAGGACTGTTGGTACCAATATCATATAAAATGCTCTGAAGCAGTCCTTGATTGAAACTGTCTGAAGTGTATATGTCTTTAACATGCTGTGCACGCTACCGTGGACGGCTGATTATTCTAATTATTGTTAAAAAAAAATCAAAATGGAACATGAGTGCGAGTGAGAGTGAGAGTGAGAGTTTTTTCCATCTTTTGATTTTTAATTTTAAATTGAAAAACGAATGACACATGCATTTAATACACAATTTATTTATCACAGATTCAAATATTGTTTTAGTGTGTTGTCTGTAAAGAGTCTCACTCATCCAGATCATGGTTATATAAATTGCTGTACACACTCTATCTCATGAGATCTGTCAATAACGTCACCTTTAAGAAGTAGATTCCTGCTGCCAAAACACAGACAGCAGCTCAGGTCCCTAATGTAGAAAGACGTCATTGTCCACATTAACTTATTTTATATCACAAGTTAATGTGGACATTAGTTTATTTAAAGCTAACATTCGCTCCATTAGCTTTCTATATGAAAGAAACAAGCAGCTATCTGGAAGTTGATTCATGGCGACTGGACTTTTCCAGTCATTCAACTTGGACGTTTCAACCTAACTAAAGGAAGTCCAGTTGCCATGACTCAACTTCCAGAAAATATCGCCTGGACGACTGAGAATCTTCACAATTCAAAGATTTTCAATTACTTTTTAAATTATTATTCTTTTAATTTTAGGTTCTCACTTTGTTGTTGGGCTTATAAAGCATAGATCAATTGGGATTGTTCACACTGCAGCTATTTCATATCAGCAGCATATACCATTAGTATATTATAAGTGCATTTAAAACTAAATTTATTAGACAATATTTACTGCCATGCTACCTGGGAAGTGCTCTCCAATCCAGTCCTTAGCTACGGAAATGTAGACTTTATTCTCATATCTACTGTGCTTCATCCTGTCTCTGCAGAGGATTAAAACCCTCATAAAACAGACATGTTATCTCTGTATCTCCAAGGATGCAATTGGTTTTCTTTGACACAGACCTTTCATTACTCTCAAAGGAGGATGCTACTCAGTTGAATGTGAGGGACGCATGCACTAAAGGGGCATGTAATAATAATACCTTTCAAAAGCTGCTTGTAGTTCCAGGACACTCGCTTAAGTTATTAAAACCCAAATTGCCTATGCAATTGATGAGCAAAGAGTGAGAAAATCAATGTTTCCTGTGCAATTTACATCTGACTGATGATGGTTTTGCTACATGACAATGCTCAGGGCATAACTAGTTCAAACAGCTTCTACTGGTCCTCTCTATCTGAAAAGGCACATTCATGTTCAACTTGTCAGCTCTGATATCATGTAGCCTTTAGGTGAAATTTTGTCGGGAACAAAATAAATAAATGATCCGTCAAAGCCGAAACCACTGTTTGACGTGAAGGCCCATGCTTCAGTGACATGACAAATATTACATTTTTCTTGCACTATCCACATCTGTTACTAGGGCTTGGATCAGATTGCATAATGTTACATGGGCCCTTCATGCACTGACATCTGTACATTTGGAGTGTTAGTATTCACACATGGTCTATTTTTGCCATGCTGTCCAGTGACCTTAGTTTGTTTCTTGGCTTTCAAGGACTGTTCATTTACTATATAGAATATAGCCAAATAATAAGCAATTTTTGTGTCTCTGAAAGACTGATTAAATATAAGTTTTGAGTATTGAGCACATTCTTGTCTTTCAGCTCCATATGTTTGGCATGCATATGGCCTTTTGTTGGCCATTTGCCAAAAGAGTGAGGGGCAGAGTCCTCCCACAGAGGCCGAGGGGCAGCATATCAGACAACTGGAGAGTCAAAGTATAGAAGCTGTTGAACAGGACAACAAAATAAGCAAATGTTAGAATTAATAAACACCAAATGTTGAGTGTCACTAGTTTCCTCATTCTACTTTGTTAAAAGCTACCATGTGTGCAATACATTATTCATTTGATTACACATTGCACACATAGATGTGAACTGATCTGGGTTTGCACATGTGAATAACCTCTGCTGTCTCCACTAGATGTTTATTGGTGTAGTCAAGGAAATGTTTATTTTTTTCTTTTCATCTGAAAACCTACCATCAGCTCTTTGGTCTCATTTGTACTGAGCTGGAATCCTGATTTATATTCTTGTTTTCATCCATAGTCCTGTTTTCACAAGAATATTTCAGTAGGTGGAAGAAGCTGGAGGTGACATATAGTATAGAGTGAGAACGGTAAAGGAGAGGCAGACTCCTGTGGTGTCCCTGTGTTGCACATAATCGTTGGTCTCACATACTGTGGTTTGTTGGTAGCTGATGGTCTAGGACACCAGACCACCAGTTTATTGTCATTAGGCTCGCTGAGGTCTTCAGTTATTACTGGCACAACACAGGATGTCCTTCTTGCCTCAGGGCCAGGCTGAAGATGTGCTCTGGATCCACCAGTGCTCCTCTTTTTCCTCTGCTGCTGGTTCTGTACTTTACCTCCTACAGTATATTTTGGTTGGTTTGTTTTTTATCTACTCAGCCCAACAAAGCAGCACAGTGACATCACACTATCATATGTGTTGCTGGCACATTTTTTCAAACAACTGGCCTATTGTAATAACTTGACTTGACTTACTTTCTAAGTGATGAGTAACACGACCTTTGAAGTTCTGGCTTTTTTTTTTTTTTATTAAAAGCAGCAGTAGGGGCAGTAGGAGTATGACACTTGAAGATCCACTCTGCATGTTGCCAACATGAAGTGTACAGAATGTACTGAATGTACTTTGTTTCACCTTCACAAATATCTTGTCTACAACAACATGTTGTATCAGGAAGTACATGGAACTACAAAACGTCCATCTCTCATCCATCTGTTTTTATAACTGATAATCATAACACACATGTATCATGTGACTTGAACTTATCCCCAAATGTACAAAAATCAACTAGCCAATTTTTACAGTGCCACACGGAACAGTCCCCGATCCCTAACACTTGAGATGCTGTACATGCTGTCTATTTGTTCAAATTAAATTCTAGTGCCCATATGGTCACTTGTGGGAAATCTCTCTGCAAAGGAAGAGCCTAATTAAAACTTAAGAGAGGAATCCAAAGGAGTGTACTAAACAGTGAGAGAGCAGCTCATGCTCATCCACAATACTATATGGCGAACTAACAACGCTCCTCTCCTAAAGTATTGGAAATGTGAGGCCAGTTCCTTTATTTTTGCTGTAGACTGAAAAAATGGGTTTGACATCAAAAGAGGAATATGAGACAAAAGATTAACATTTTAGCTTTTATTTCAAGGTGTTTGTGTCTGGATCCGATACACAACTTAGAAGACAGCACCTTTTGTTAGTTCATGTAAGCAAATGCATTGGAAAATTTGACTGTTTGACGCCTGTTACTTAGTACACTAGTTGTTTCTATCCTTCTTTAAATGCATTCTTAACAGGCAAAACCCAAATCTGAAACTGAGTGTATTGTTTGAAAAATCAATTTAATAGGTCTCCTTTTTATCACAGACTGCAGTTACTGCAGGCACCTCTTAATTTCTCTGTTTGTTTTCCAGTCATTTAAATGGGTCAAGGCAGATGGCCGCCCACCCTGAGCCTGGGTCTGTGTAAGTAGTTTCTTCTCCACTGTCACTTAATGCTTCCTCAAAGGAAATTTGCTGGGTTTTCTATATAATTCTGTAAGATCTTGAGTTTACTATCTGCCCTGAGATGATTTGTTTGTGATTTGATGGATGTTGTACTGCAAACATAATAAAAAAAAACAGGAAACCCTATTTTTCTGCAGGTGCAATGCCAACTTCGAGCAAACGCACCTCTCGTGCAGTTTTTATGTCTGTTTTCTTTTTCTTTCTTTTTTTTTGTCTGTACCTGTTTTTGAATTGTTCTTAAGTTATATTTAAGATTAGCGTGAAAAAAAATTCCCCAGAGAATTTTCACTGCTCCTGGTTTGAGGAAGATACTGCCCAGAGTGGTAAACTGAGTAAGGATCATTTTTTATTATGTTATTATAATATCAGAGAATACATTTTTTTATTTGTATGGTGCAAAGTTGCATAGTCATGACATCATTTAAAGAACAAAACTCTTATTTCCCAGAATAAACTAAAACTGAAAACAACAATAATTCAGCAGCCACATCCCAGCAGCCATTGAAAGGAGGAGGTTTGAGAGTGACCATAGGAAATGGCTTAAGTAATGCTGGTTGATAGTTCCTAAAACATGCCAGGGTGACAAGCTCCTGACTTTCATCTTTAGGTAGAGTGGCCCCCATTCGAAGTCCAGTGGAGAAAGTGTCAAGCCAGTCGATGGCTGAGGAGGAATATGAAGCATGGGCTCACTCTGGATGATAAATGGATCACAGTGGGCCATATAAAGTATGCACACACTACACCTGATGTATAAGAGTGTGCATGCTTAATGCCCAGGCATTAAGTGGCTCTTTTGTGCTTGTATTTATGTGTAATGTAATGTGCGATGCACATACACACGCAGTACATACAAACACAGTCTCGTCATTTTGATTGAAAGCTTCAGGCTGTTAGGCTGAAATCACATCTCTCTAAAATTGAAAACATCCTTAACTCAGGGGACCTCTCCTTCCTCCTCCTCCTTCCTCCTCCTCCTCCTCTCTCTTTGTTGCAGAGAGCAGCAGTATCTTTAGACACCATAACGCCCACTGAGAGCTGTAGTCTGGACAGGGATTTTATTTTCTTCTGTGGACATACTCCAATCCTCCTGTTGACTGTATGCACAGCAAAACATACATGTACATTGTCACCTATAATGACTTTAGTCTTTTTTACAGTCAGACTAGATGAGATAGCATGAGATACAGTGTCTCATTGGTTTCACAATGTGATTTCTTACTGAAATTACATGTTTTAGGTTTACATGGAATCGTGTCCTTGATCTGTTTGAACACAAGCCAGACGTTTCTCGTAAGGTTAGTTATTTTCTTGTAAACTGCTGAAGTGTCCTTAACTTAGTGACTGAGACCAAAAGGTACTTAAATGAGCCTGTTAAATGAAGGTCAGCGGGGGTTGGATAGTGTACAAACACAAAATCCTGTACCAACCCCCACCCCTCCCAACACTGTAAAATGACTTTCTAATTACATTTGTCAGTGCTGTCAGCTGAGTGTTGGAGAGTGAAATATTAGCCACAATATCCACAGTGCATCTTCAGTTACATCCCTGCTGCAATGAGGAACGCATTGGATCTAATTAGTGACATGACAGTTTAAAAAAAACATAAATAAGAACTCAAACATCAAAGTCCTGCTTCAATCAAAACTGCTTCCTGTCAAAAATCATACATCCACTGTTTCACATCTCCGGTGACTGACTGATGAAAGCTGCTTCCACAGGCCATGCCCACGGCAGTAGCTTCTACTTCTTTTTTTTTTTTTTTTGATTACATTAGTGACACAGGCTATTAAAACTCTCAAAACACATATGATCATTAATAAGGCAATGACTCCGCTATTTAGATGCTTGATTATAACCGTTCTACATCCATTAATCAGTGTACGCCATTAGTCAAGATGTAAATTCATTTCGGTTCCTACTTATGTATTAAGTGTTCTCATGGGTGTTCCTGATATACAGTAAATTAATTTGTAGCATGAGTATCATTTGCACAACTGATAAATGATATCTACAATATATAGCAGAGAGGGATTGGGCTGGAACACTGTTGTGCTGTGAGGGTGAGTTCAAACGCAGCATACAAAGGATCTGTGATGAACTAACAACATGCTATAAGCGTCATGCAGTGTTCCAAGCCTGTCTCTGACTTGTTAAACAGAAGACGTGACCTCTGGGAAATGACTCATCCTTCCTTCATACAGTTCTAAAAACAAACATTTAAAAACTCACCAAAGCCTGAACCTCAGGAAAAGCACTCACACGTATAAAGCATGCAGCACTTGTATATATAAATATAGTAATAGTAATAGTAACAGAAAACTTCATTATTGCTATTGTTGCCTGTAATATAATCCTATAACACACAAAACCTACCCTGCATCCTAAAAATTAAGTTTCCTTACAAATGTGCAATCACAAAAATGTTAGCAGATGTTGGCCCTTTCTTCATCATCCCCACTTCTTTCCTCCACTCAGGAGTAAAGGTTTATATGCTACCAACACTGTCTTTCACGCTATCATCCACACCTCCTTCATGCACCCTGGAGTAAAGATATGTTACCCTGCCCTTTTTTTTTAGATAACAAACATCAACAGTGTAGCACTAATACAAAGGTCTGGGATACCTTACATTTATTTAAATATTGAAATAATTATAGAGAAATAGTACACAAGAGGAAATAGAAGCATGTACAGTAGGTGTTTGCATTTTATTTATTTATTTATTTGTATGTAAACAAATGAAAAACAATAGACATGATAATAGCCACCCACAGCTATGGATGGTTTTTCTTCTTCTTTTTTGAACACAAGCATTTGTGGGTGAATGAGATGCATTCACATTGCATCATCACACACCGATGACAGAGCTGCTATGCAGATGATCTGACTCACCAGGGGAAACTTAGGGTTCAGTATCTTGCCCAAGGACACTTTGGCATGTGACCGAAGGAGCTGGGAATCAAACCACCAATCCTATGATTGGCAAACAACTGCTTTACCTATTGAGCCACAGCTGTGGGTTACTGTGATCACCTTTTGAAAATGTGATCATAAATGCTAAATTAAAATGACGCCCAGTCAGTTTGCCTGTCTGTTCAATGGGTACTTTATGTATGTATGTATGTATATATGTTCTGTATGTACTGTATGTATGTATGTTTGTATGTATGTATGTATGTATGTACTGTCTATATATATATATATATATATGTGGGGTGCATGACTCTCTAAGAAAAGTTCATGTGTCGGAGTTAAGCTCTTTCTCAGCAAAGCTTTATACTAAATGAACTGTAGATGCTGGTCTAAAAGAAAGACTTTCACATCCTAATCATCCTTCAACTTCTCCACAAACTTGATGATTATGCTCAGCTCTCCTGCTCTGCATGAGACACAGGATATTGGAAAAACTGTGCCATGATTTACAGTCTTCTCAAAAGCCCAGTGTATCTCTGTGATAAATCCACTGAGAGAATGAGTGAGAGGGTGCTGTGCTTTAACTCCAGGCTACAATGAAAACAGACCTCGCAATACATCAATAACTGCACTGAGCGAGCGGAATATTTCAGGGAAATTACTGAGATGTCTTAATATTCCAGGAAAAGAATGTCAGAATAAGAAGCCGAGAAAATGTGTTCGCTTCTGCTGCTTTTCTTAGCTCCAGCTTCCTCCTCTCATTCTTTTTTACATTTTTCATCCTTCCCTCGGCTCAACCTCCCTTTGATCCTCACCCCGTTGGGTCAAACTGCTTGTTTTCGCCTGTCTGATAACGTTGAATAAAGGCAGATCTGGAGTCAAGATTACCTGCTTTAAAGGTTTGGAGAAAAGGATGGTGACGAGTTAACGGTGTCAGAATAAAAGCAGATTTATCTTCAAAGAGAAACAGGTGCAGCAGTTGTTTCCTTGCATCAGGTCTCTATCAATAGGCCTCATATACATAACTGTTGTGGCTTTGAAGGCATCAAGGTAAATAAATAATAAAAAAATAAAATAAAAAATCCCTCATTCCCACCTCTGCTAGGCATCATGGTGCTCTGAGGCTGAAGAAGAAGGTCACTCCTTTCTGTCTGACATTCGTTGAACACAGAAACTCCTGCCATGTGGCCAGGCCGGGGCTCCTGATGATTGCAGGAAAGAGGAGGATCATAATGGTGGTGACTGATAGCACTGCTGCTCTGCTGGGGGAATGAAAATTACAAAAAGCTCCCTGACATTTGGAGATGGTCTCAGTTGCTTTTATTGGGAGTCAAAGTGTGCTAATATTTGTATAACACAGTTTTCCCCTGGCTACTCTGTATGTTGAAGCTGTTTTATGCCCGACTGTGTGTATGAGTGCATGAACACAAAACAAGTGCTTTTAGACAGATTACTTTGCAAAGGAATGAGACAAAAAACTGATATTGACATATTTGATTAGAAAGACAAATGTCTAATGTGAATATGTTAATGTATCTCTTACGTTGAACCATCCAAAAACAGTGCTCCTAAGACAATGTTACAGTGTTGAAAATAGTTGTATCATGTTTTCTTACACTTACGAGAGTGAAAAACTAGGGAAGGCTATAGAGATGTAAAAAAGCATACAAACAAACTTTTTTTCCTAGTTTCAAAAAAGTGTTAGTTGTAATATCATATTCCTGATTCAGGCCTCTAGACGTGAGCCTGAAAAGTAAAAATACAAACGCTCAGCAGCAGGGTTCTGACATCGCCCCCTCTTCCTGGAGGTCTATTCTACCTAATATATCTCCTTCAAAGCACTGGCCAGCTGTTGCTGGTCCTGGTTTTTAATAATCATTTAAGTATGTTCCACAAGAAGTCTAAACCTGTTACCCACATAAACTAATCCACAAGGCATGTTGTGGAATGAGCTATCACACCGTTGCATTCATTTTTCCTGTTACTGCGTGGTGATATGTGGTACGTTTAATTACACCATCAGACAATGAAAAATCCATGCTAAATGCTATTATTACCCCTTCTTATTATTTACGGCTGTATCTACCAGGGCTCCAGTACAAAGCAATACAGGACTCAGGTTGTAGTGATAGCCTCTAGGGGATTTTGCATCTGCACAGATGGCTCAGTGTGAGAAAGAAGCATCAGCAGCTTTTAGGAGGCATTCATGTGCAGTTCAGAGTGTAGGTCACGAGTTTTGGAATTGCCCAGATCCTAATACACAATCACTGTGGTTGCAAATACAGGACAACGGAGAGTGTAAAACAAGTAATACATTTTGGAACATGGTTATACACATGTAGCTGTATAAATGGCTGGATTGACTAAAACAGGACGGAATGTCTTGTTTACGTGACTGAAATGCAATCTGCAGAACTCTATAGCTATAGAAAATCCAAAAGTAAAAAAAAAAAAAAAGCATCCCCCAATCCAGTGTGTCACCTCTGCTGGCTCAAACCATCTGTTAACAAAAACATTTCCATGCTCAGATGTTAACAAATGAGCGTGTCAGTGTCTTTAGTATGTATCCTTTCGGACTTTTAATGGACACGTGAGCGCCCATTGAACAGCACACGTTTGTTATCCTGCTAGCGCATGCGAGCAGGAACAAAGTTGTTGTAAACAGGCGCAATGGCAATGTAAATTCTCGTCATAATCTGAGCTTATCTTGGGGTCGTCTTTCTTCTTCCTCCAGATAGGGGAACTCTGCGGAGTTCCTTATCACACAGCCAGAGATAACAGGGCTTCAGTACAAAGCAATGATCCTGTCTGTTTGCTGACAAGCGAAGCTGTTTCAATCCCCGTGGAGGAATCCCACCTTGTTCTGGGACAGAGAGCATATGATAGAGACAATATAGTAGAGTCAGTATAGTGTATAAAGAACTCATTTACATGAACATCTTAACAGTAGAGACACTGAGGACAGAACGGCAAATACATTTAGGGTTGAGTCAAAAAAGAGCTGGGATTGAGTGCATCTAGTGTATCTGCACTTCCTCCTCTTCCTTCCTGCCTTTCTTAGACTATTTTCCTCTACTATTTTTCTAATAATGAACTGCTAGTATAACTGCAGTGTTTTTTCTTTTTAGCAGTTTCAGTTGAAGGAGGTGCCACATTAACCTTTGCACCACAGTCGTGTTTTGCTTTTTATGTTTCTTCTGGCTTTGAATACCTCATGACTCATTTCTGATTTGTCACCGGCTTCACGCTGTGATGTGAATGGTTTTGAACGGCATCATCACACATTTACAAGGTTAAATTAGGTCAAATGAATATAACAAAGGCAGCTTTGAAGCCCGGGATTTAAAAAAAAAAAAAACATAGCAAAACCTCCAGTAATGTTAGAGCCATGGCTCCAGATAATTATTTTTCGTGGCAACCTTAAGCTACAGTATGTAAATATTCAAATATTTTCTCTTTTTAGTAGATGTGCTGTGTAACTTAGCCTAATGTGGAGAACAGTACTGGCAGCAGTGTCTCCACTTCAAACCAATCAGAGAAGATTCAATCCTGTACCTCACAGGCAGGTATGAAGGGGGACCTTGTGCACCTCTATGAGACCCCACAGGTTTAAACGTAGAACATATACATATGGTTTGACATCCTGCTTGAATTGATTTCAAGACCCTCAAGCCATGTCCAGTGATGTGGGGGCTCACTACAGTAGGACATTGACACTGGTGACACCTCTTGGTTGTTATTCAATGGACATACCCTGGTACGAGGAGTGGGACCATGGAACCTTAACTGAGGCTCCTGAAGTATAACCTAGAATATCGTAAAGCATGCCAACTGTGCAGAATAATGTATGTCCAGAGTAAATAATGTAAAATAGTATGTTAATATTTTTAATGTAACTGTCAGATGTCCGTGTGTGTGTGAGTCATGTGAGTATTTGCGGCTGTCTCCATATGGTTTGTGCTGGTTTACCTCGTGTGAGGTTGAGCTCTTATGTATTAATGAATATCTGTTTGGTTGCATATGAATGTGAATTGTGTGAGAGTGAGGGAGGTGTGAATCATCTTCCATACCGCCATATGGCATAAATTCAGGTATGTCACACACATCCCACTGTATGTGTGGGCTTGTACAGTGATTTAGTACACTTACACCTGCATTTGTTTGTGCGTGGGTGTGTCTTTGTGTGTTTGTGTGTGTGTGTGTGTGTGTGTGTGATGCACTGGTCGGGCCATCTGTGCCTCCACCACTTCAAAGGAGCCCTTGCCTCAGAAGTGCCTTACAGACAAATGAATTATTGAGCTGATTTGAAGACGTTTACCGTCAAGCATTTTGTTCTGCCGTGGAACTCCCTGCCTTTCAGGAAGCGGAGGATATGTTTTTCTCTTTAGATCAAGGTTGTCGCCTCCTTTGCTTCCTTGACACACACAGACAAACACACATACACACAGCCCTGTACACGATTGCCTCCTGTTATAAACTCTACCTACGTTGTATTATTTGAAAACCCACTTCTGTCTGTTTCATGTCGGCCCTCCTTCCACCACCCTGCTCCTCTCATCTATGTTGTTGAATCTCTGTGGAGCCTATTTGTGTCTAAGGGCACTGAGCTGCCGTACAAGAATCAATGTGTTTAAAAAGAGAATAACCAAAGATGAAAAAGAAAAAAATAACACGCACACCCTTACTCACTTGTGGGGTCAAAAAGGGATTTGGGGATTTATTAAAAGTGTGGGAGTGAAGAGTGAGAAGGTACCAGATTTAAGAACACAGAAAAATGGTTTCGGTTCATGTTTCACTTTGTGAAGCTTCTCGTGTGTATTGTACTGTGTGCTGTACAGTTTCCTAAGGAATCACAAGCTACAAACAACATAAAGAACTTGAACTATCTTCTAAATCAAATATGAAAATTGAGTCTGACAGGTCATTAAATGATCTGGTTCACTTGAGAAGTCTGTGATTAAAAAATAATCACAGACTTCAAATAATATATAATATTAAATATATTTAATATTTAATAATATATATATATATATATATATATATATATATATATATATATATATATATATATATATATATATATATATATATATATACTGTATACTGTAGTGTTTGCTGCATTACTGATTTTTTTGCTTATGTGTCACACTTGATTTATATCATCAATTAAATTTTAATATTACACAAAGATAATAAATACAAAATGCAACTTTGTAATAGTGATTTCTTTTACTGTCTACCATCTACTGGCCAAACCTGCCTTGCAGAGGTTTTAATCAGCTTTACACACTGTATTACAACAGAAGTCTGGTATACCAGCCACCATAAGGGTATTCATTTATAAGATGCCTGCTGCCATAGTGGCACAGTTTCATCATAAGGATGCTATTTTAAGAGCAATATTGTCCACTAGTTCAAGAGCGACCTCTGTGTTAGGTTGTGTTCATGAATGGAGTCAGTTGGAATTAAAAGCACACACAGTACACCTCTGATCTGTATTTAATGTTGGCCCACCAGTTCAAAGACATGGCCTTTCCTCATAACTTCTTCTTGGAATGATTTTATGGGGCTTCCCATTTGTTCTTGTGAGTCACTACTATATGACTGACTCCATCAAATCTCTTTGCATTGGACAAGAGTGTAGCACGAGTCAAAATCACCTGCATTTATATGTCAGTAAGTTCTTTAAGAGTCAAGAGTGTGAGTCAGTCTGGCTTCTGTCAGGTTTGAGAGATACAACAGATAAAAACAGAAGCCACCAACTCTACTTGCAAATCAACTTGTTGACCAGTGGAAGCTTGTTTCAGTAGTCAGTGAAAGCGCTTGACTTTAGTAGATTGTAAGGTAAGGTGATATTTCCTGAGCTTTTTGATTCTTGCCTGCACCTGTGAAATGTTTTGGTGACTCACTGTGTGTATTGTAGGTGGTATGTAACTGTAAACTGCAGATGTAGTGTAAAGTGCTGCACTCTCCACCCACCTACTAGAAGCTCATCACACAAGGTCAGCTCATATTTAGGGTTCTTTTCACTGACTGAGCCCTGAATTTCCTAGATCATACATTCAGCTTTACTGAATAAAGGCTGTTAATAACTCTTCTCACTGACATCTGTCATCCATCACTGCTTTTAGGCTGGATGAAAACATTCCCTTAAGGTTGACTGAATCCCCAAAGCCATGTAAATGCGTGACATGTGTCATTCTTCATAATGTTGGGACTCTTTTTTTCATGAACCCAGCTGTGCAGTCAAGTGCACCCAGCTTATTGAGTTGGAAGAATGCCAAATGATCTTCTGTAATCTGGTGCCTTGGCTCCTTGTTGCACTTGTGGCAAATACAGATTATATTATCAGAATGTGAATGTGGGTGTATCTTAGGCTGTGAAAATAATGGGCAATATCACCAGTAAAATTCAGAACACTACTGGTAGAGTGGAGATTTCTCTTCTACAGGTTCCCTTCAAACCTTTCCTCACAGGTTTTACTACAGATGTATGGTTTGACACACTCTCAATATTCAACACCCTGTGTGGACTGATTTCAAATCTCATGCTACTTTTTTCTGAACATGAATTGAACATTGAAGAACATGAACTGTTCTTCTAAACATGGCTTCTCTTACCTACTCCTTGTTGCTACAGACCTGGCAGCACTTCCTTCCAAGGAAGTAGTTGAGACCCTCGGTATGGCTTGAAGATGATCATCAGTAAGTAAGTAAAAGTAGAATAACCATGCGACCCACAGCACGCTGGGACGAATGTCCGCGTGTGCTTAATAGAACTGAGGCGGCATGGCAACGCTGCTGTAACTGTCACTCATTGAGAAATGTTTCTCTGCTTGCATTAAGCCCGGCCGATGTCCCGTTCCTGAGAGTCATATATCCCACTGTGATTGGTTGGTTCATTCAGCTCTTCACACAACACTGTAAAGTGCCAAACATATCAAACTCGCAGGCCGCACTAACATTAAACTTTTATATTAAGGCGGGGGCCACAAAATAGCGGTCCGCAGACCGCAAGTTTGAGACCCCTGACCTAAACCATCCAATAAATGTTTGTCCCTATCTTTGCATATAACCCATAAGTTTTTGAGGAAAGAGCAGCCCCTTGACAGTCAGCTTCATTTTGGCACCAGGTGGTGTAACACATTTTTGCCCTCTAAGTCTAGTTTTTTGATAAGTTTTACCAGTTAGTAAAAATGATGTGGTCTGCCCTCAAATAACATCTTCCCCAAATGTAGTTGATGTAATTCCCTTCATGTAACGGCCTTATGGTT
Source organism: Anabas testudineus (assembly GCF_900324465.2). NCBI lineage: Eukaryota > Metazoa > Chordata > Actinopteri > Anabantiformes > Anabantidae > Anabas > Anabas testudineus. The sequence continues at coordinate 1,214,367 of NC_046619.1, read as the reverse complement.
ACAATAAGAGAAAATGTGTCACACTAGAGGTGCAGAAAAGTCCTGTGCTTGTTTGATGAACTGTACAACCCTTTCTCCTTATGAGACTTTGTGCCTCTAAATGCTCCATATCAGCATCCATAACAGTATTGATAGTTGTAGCTCTGAACAGGTGCTCAGCTGTCAGTAAAGTAGGCTCTACAGTAGTGGCATGTGGCGGCGTCTAGTGCGATTCAAGTAGTGCAGTATTTTAACACAGTGTACTGTAACAGCACAGATGTTTAATGAGCAGCAATGACAATTTTAATGCCCCTTATTTCCATTTCCTTTACTGGTAATGGTTTGGGTGAACCATCAAAGACCATGTATCCACAGATGTTCTATCCACACAAGCATACTGTGACACTAACTCACACACACACATACACACACTGTGCTGAAGTACATAAAGGTGACTGACAAGCTGAGTTACAAGGGCTTCACTCATTCATATGATGTGACAGTGTTGCTTTATTAGAAGCTCTTAGGGAGAATTTACAGGCGTTCCATCACGCCAGCCAGGTCCAGCAGCAGAATTCAAAGAGGGAACCCTGCTCTTCCTGTACATGTGTGCTGGTGTGTAACAATGTGTTTCTTAGCATGTGTGCATGAGAATAGATGTAAAGTTGGTATTGAGCACATAAATAAAATAAAATATATTCTGTAACCCAAGGCTGCAGACTGGAAGGGAGATTTTAGAATCATTAGGGAGGCCCTTGAGAAACTCAAGCAGCAATCAGGCTCACAGAGGCATTGATTGCAAATATAGGCAGAAATATGCACATTCAAGGAGTTAAACATCTCAGGTTACCAGTGACTGGCAGCAAGCATTGGTCTGATGTGGTCACTTTTCCTAGAACATGTTGAGTCAGTGATTTAGTACTTTTAGTTTTTCTAATGACTGTCCTCTGCTCACGTAAATGTACCATGACAGAGGACAATAACATAACCAAATCCTGACTTATCTCACTTAAAAGTGTCAGAGGCTGTGCTCACACACTCAAACTCATACTCATGCATAAAAATCAGTGCTAACATGATTTTACTTTGAAGAGGTTAATAGATTGGCATGTTTTCACCATCCACTCCTACATGCAGTGCAGCCCTCAAGGACAACACAAACACACGTGCAAAGAATATTTCTCAAAGAGAACCCACAGAGGAGAGCCACTCAAAGCTATTTTTCCTGCTTTAAACAAACCTTTTCTGGCATTTCACATCCATTGCCACTACAAACAACATTAAGTAGCCTTGGGAGGATATACAAAAAGAAATAACAAAATTTCTGTTTTCTACAGCTACAGTGTATGTGTGTGTGTGTGTGTGTGCATGTATACGTGTGTGTGGGTGTGTTTGTGTTTTTGTGGGGTATAGTGGCTTAATGTCTGTATTCAGTTTTTACTCAGATTCATTTGTGTATATTTGTCATAATGGCCTCTATTATTGCTTCTCTGATCAAAGCTGATAAAAAAATAATTCGAAGATAAAAGAATATGTCTTTGGCTGCAGATTAAAAATGTCACACGGAAATAAAGATGTGCAACATGGAAAAAACATCTTCAAAAGCCTTTTTTTCTGAGGATAAATCAAAACTAAACAGTTTTAATTTAGATGTCTAATGTAATGCAAAATACGTTTGTGTAGACCAGAGTTCACTATCAGAAACGGAGGCAGCCTTTGTTACTGTCTGTGTCACTTTAATTCCCCCGAGAAAAACTGTAAAGAAAGCTTGTTTTTCTTGAGAAGCTGCTTGGAAACACACACACACTCACTCACGCACACACACACACACACACACACACTGACTCACATTCATTCACCGAAAAGGTTAGCTGTGACATGTTGCTTGGCATTTTCGAGGCAGTAAACCCCCATCAAGTGAACACAGCCATGTGTGACCAACATCCAACATGGCCGCTCGGCCACTGCCCTACACGCCGCGGCTAAGCACCAACAGCTGAAGGCTTTCCGAGTCGTTGCAGGTGGAAAAATAAGGACGGAGGAAAAAAGAGGCAGAATGAAGTAACAGAAAAGAACACAAAGTTTCTGAAGTCTTCTGATGAAAACAGGACTTGGCGACTACACTTGCTGGCAGCTCCAAATGACACCCAGCGATAACTGTTTGAAAAAGCCTTCAACGCTCTGAAATCTTGTTATGTGACATAAGTGCAGATGGCATGTGTACCAAACCAGACAGTCTGTCATCTCATAAAAGAAGCCAAAGAGTGGAGAGATCTGACACTGGTGAAGCCAAGCCACCTTCTTGTTAACAGAACACTTGCTCACTGCTGATTAGAATCACTTGTAGTCCAGATATAGAGGATCATTCCTTTTTAATGTAACTTTGGTTGTGTTTTTGAACTTGTGGCCATCATTTCTGTTACTTCTGATCTCAATCCACTCAGATTCAATCAGACAGCTTATCTAAAAGAGTTTATGCGGGTTTCCAAAGCTCCTTTGTTGATTACATTGAAAGTGTACGTACCTGAAATGTTGGCAAATGTTGGACTGAATGGAAGCAATTAAAAAATGATATGTGAGTAGTATTGGTGTAGCTGGGGCTATGGCTATAACTGTAGTCACTCATGTGATTGTGACAGGCTGGGTGATGATGGTGCATATTAAAAAAGTTATAAAGCTGTGTGCGTGTGTGCTTGTGTGTGATGGGTGAATGAGACACAGTGTAAAAGCACTTTGAGTGTCAGTTAGGTAAAAAAGTGTTAAATAAGTGCAGAACATTTACCATTTACAACTACAGTAAGACAGATTGGGTTGTCACTGATTTTGCAGGCATGACATTAACCAGTGCAAGGTAATTAGTTTAGAACTGATCATTGGAAAATCTTTTTGCAATGATAGTAACACAGCTGAAGACATGTACCTGAATCTTTCCATGAAAAACACAGTAATTCCTATGTGACTCCAAACTTAGCAATACCAATCTAAAATGACAGTCCACTGTTGAAACTACAGGAAGTTACAGAGTTACCAGTTATTTTACTGTGGACCAAAGCAATGGACCCACACACTACAAGAACTTGCCACCAGAACAAATATAACACAATTTAAATCTCCATTTGTGATTCATAATTTACACCAATATTCATTTGGTAGTTTACATGTTTGCCAGCCAATGTGTGAATCATAAGGCATGCAGGGGTATAAAGGCAAAGTCTTCTTCATAATGTCACGCTTCATCAGGAGATTCAATTTCAACTGCAAGAATATGTGATGAACATTATTTATTAATATATTTTTGGCGCAGCCTCAGACTGCAGTGACAGCATGACTGAGGTTGAGGCAGATCCTGGCAGACACAGAGCACTCTGCTTCTGAGCTGAAGGCATCGGAGCCTGCCCGAGGGAGAAGTCCTGAGCCCTTTGATTGGCTCAGGACTTGCAGGTGGATTTGGAGTGGCACTGTGTGGATGTGAGACACGGGAAAAAGGACAATGAGGAAAATAACTATTTTTAAATGAAAAGATATGCAAAAATGAAAATGTGTGCAGTGATTGGAAGAATAATGAAGTGGGTGGTAGGACCACATATAAGAGAGACTGAGAGAGGCTGGAAGAGATTTAAATGAATCTGGCTCAGACTTATTGAACCACAGTAATCTTCCAAATCAAGCAGCAAGCAACACAATACCAAACAGGCACAAATCCAGGTTTCAAAAGAGAAAGGGGAAAACCTAGGTGGAAGTGACTGAAGTCAAACTAGCAAAGTTTGAAGAGTTCTGCACTATGTACTATAGACACTTGCACTAAACCTGGCTCAAGTAGAAATGAAAGGATGCATCTGAAGCGCTGACGTGCTCTGGCCGCAGGTCATCAACAACAGCACTCCCAGTGATGCCGGGAACTTGAAAATATGCTTGATGTGGAGCTACAGCAGAAATCTTCTTTTCAAAGTTAAAACACTGTGAGCACCAAATCCAGGGAGTTGCATTTCAAAGGACACTGTTGGGGGTTTTGAACGGCACAAGGCTCATCAGATTCTACAGAATTTCAGTCACAATAAGTGAGCTGAGCAGACGTTGTGGTAAGGCCTGTGGCTGACGTGTGAGCTGTTGATAAGATCTCCTGTGTGACCTGAGTCGCTGCCAGTTTAGTGTGCATTTTTAAAAATCCAAACTGTGATATTTATTATAGCTCTGGACTGAAGCTAAGAAGAAATCATATTATATTATGTTGCCAAGGTGTTATCTGTCTTCTGTTTGGTGTTTCTGTTTGTGCATACACGGTGTATTTGCATGATCACTTGTGCAAATAAGCTTTGAGTCCTGTCATTTTAAGCTGACACTGCCATCATTATTCTTTGTTTCTCTTGAAGCTACTTTTGAAGCCAGGCCAGACACAGGTTTTCTTACATATTGCCAGTGCTGATGTGACTCAGTGGGAGCATCAGTAAAAACTGCACGTTCTCTCCACGTCTGTGTGGGTTTTCTTTAAGCACTCTGGCTTCCCCCCACAGTCCAAAGACATGCATGTAAGGGGTTAGGGTTAGGCTTGTATCATACATCGGCCCTGTAATAGACTGACAATCTGTCCAGGGTGTGCCCCAGCAGAAATCTGAACCGTTTAGAATTCTGAATCTGAATTTGCTCCAGAACTCCTGCGATGGTTAGCAAGACAAGCAGTTAAGATAATGGATGCATGGAGGACAACGTCTCAGAAAGACATAACCAGCATATATACATATTGTACATCATTGTACATTGTGAATCAATGCATCAAAAAGTACTACACGCACAAACAAATAAATACATTGATGAAGACAGCAGAAAATTACAAGCTACAGTAGATACTTCCCTTAAGCCCAGAAGAGGGGAGGAAAAACCTGCAGACATTGATAAATGTTTTTTCAAACTAGACTATCGTTCAAGGATAAACTCTCTGGTACTTGTGACCTTGAATCCCTGGATCTTCCTTTAGCCAAATCAGTCTAATACTCAAGGCTAAGCTACTGGGCAGAGGCACTTACATTTTTTTCCCTTTTCCTAAAGCAGTCATAGGTTAGTAGCAGCATCCGAAGGCAGTAATCAATAGATAGTTAGTTAAACTTTTAACTGAACTCTAAGCTGAGGAATTCTTAAAACTTAAATGTAGAAAATTATTAATATGCCTCCTTTTAAGCATGTTGCATGTCCTTTTTGTCAGAAATACAGTAAAAAAAAGTCTAAAGGGAAATGGAAATGTATCATGATTCTGCTCAGAAAAAAAACACTAAATCTATATTTTTTGAGTTTTATTTTTAGTTTTATTTTTTATTGTATTATTATTATTTGTATTGTTTGTAGCTCCCAACATTTTTAAAAATATACGGCACTTTCCTTTTTTTTTTTTTTTTTCATTTGCTAGCAATTAAAGTGTTGGTTTGTGAATATAAGGCAATGTAAGAACAAAGGGAAGAAATTAATGATTTTTCTGAGTAAATAGTCAGAAATCCGATTTCTAAAGTGGTCTCTCCTTGAGTCGGTTCATGAATTCAACTTTACAAGGTCAGAACATGTCCGATTTCTGCACTTTATTTATGTGGACTAGACTACAATCACACTGTAACAGCATCATGGTCAATAGTGAGCATCGATCTGATTGAGAACAGAGAATCTGCTTCTTGTTGGTAAAGTAAATATTTGAACATACTTAGTACCTCAGCTTGAGTACAGTTTGAAGTGATACTTCTACTTGTAGTCAAGTATTTGTTAGAGAAGTACTTGCACTTTTACTGAGTTTGTATACTTTTACCACCTCAGCCAATGAGTACATCCATCTACTGTACTGAATAACCACCTGCTTTGAGGTAGAGAAGGCAGTTAAATGTAATACCGTCCAGTGAGCAATGACACAGGGTGAGAGGCTGGGTTTTGAAACAAACTAAGCTTTAAATGATATTATAATATTAAATGAAAATCAGGTGCCAACCCTGGTACTGTAAGAGCAATAAAAAACTATTAATGGAAATGCTGTAAAGCTGCTTGCAGTGTGACTTCATTACTCAGTTATAATGCAATTATAGTTCATTAGTGCATACATTAATAGAAGACAAGCCACATTAGCAGTTTATTAATTAGTCATAAATGAATTACAGTAGAACTGTAAGGTTCTTCAACCCTGTGTCACTTGGCTAGAACACTGCCTTGTGGAAACACAGCGCAGCTCCACATACTGTATTGCTGTATTAATAAAAAACATTGTAGCATGGCTAGATGTGATTATTATAAATTTGCAAAACTCCCAGCCAGTGCTACAGTAGATGGACAAACACAGGAAGACAAACAAGGTATTTGAATTCAGCGGATACAGTGTTATATGGTTTTAATGGATTCAAATATTTCATGTCTACAGCACAAGCCAAGAAGCCTAACTAGTGGTTTCATATCCATATCCTGATGGAAGGGAACCCATATCGTGGACTGATGTCATAGATTCCAAACAAGAGAATAATGTAATATAATGAAAAACATTTGCCTAATATTTTCCCTTAGTGCCCTTTTGCTGTTTTCAGAATTGAGGGAATACATTAGGCAGCCAAGCATGAAACTGAAATGCAATATCGACTCTTGTCTGCAATTTGTCAAATCTGTAAAACATATGAAGAGTGGAAAATTCCTGCACCACCATTTACAGCAGCTTTCATAAAACATATTCTTTGGTAATAGTGTTCTGCAGACAGCCTTATGTATTATTGAACAGTTCTCATTTTCATTCAAACAACCTGTAAGTCCTTCACACACACACACAAGTGCGCGTGCGAGCGTGCACACACACACAAACACAAACACACAAGCACAGCTGTACAACATTTTGCGATGGAATTTGTCACCCTGTCCTTTGCAGCCAATTTTCTGTGCCTAGCCGTGGCATTTATCAATGCAGGCAAATGTGCACTTGCCAAGCAGTTTTACTGAACTTTGTTTAGTTGGCATTCTTACCGAGCTAACCAACCTTACCCTCTACTTCCAAAAAAATCTGAGGTTATTCAGAGGTCAAAGTCCTAATAACCAGAACACGCTATTGGTTTGAGTTTTTAACTAGTAAACGTAAAGTACAGAGATCAACCAGCGTTTCTGTTGGTGTTGGTGGAGCTTCTGTCTGGGATCTGAAGGGCATAAGTAGGGTTTAATCAGACAGGTTAAACGTTAGGCTAAAGAGATAACTGCAATTGAGAATCTATAAATAAAACAATAAACAGATGGTTGAAGCATTCAAATGTCTGTTTTAATTCATGATCAGGGAAACCGATGGTTTGATCCATAGCTCTTTCAATGATTAAATATAAGAGTGAAAATACCTTGGAATAATATCAAGGGTGTGGTTCTTCCCTCGTCTGAGCTGTCAACCTGTCTGACATGCATAAGTGTTCTTGATTAAATTACGTGGAACTATTAAATAATCTATTACTGTGCAGGTCTAATTATTTGGGATGTGCTATTGACCTAGTTTGTAATTGAATTCAAACAGCAACATGTTGTTGTGTTTATTAATTCATGAAGAACAGCCAGCTGCTAATGATTTGGTGCCTTGGAAAATGATTCCTCCTTCTTCTCTCTGCCTCTCTCTTGGCCTCTGATGGAGAGTCTTTTCCAAGTAGTACATGTGCAGTGCAGAGCAGATCAGATCTCTTCACACTGTGAAATGCCTGACAGGAAATGAATGTTTCATTGGTAATATATACTGGACAGTGTTTACCGGCTGCACTTTTTTTGTGTTGTTGTTGTTTGTTCACCCCACTAAATTATTGTTTCCAAATCATATCTGTTGGAAGCCGAAAGGGAGCCAGTCAACCTTCCCAGCAGGACTTGCTGACGTGTATGTACTTAAATGGCTCTGTTCAAGAAGCCTGCGGGGGGTTTCTTCATGGAGGGCCGTCTGTGCACACATTGTCTATTATCCAGTCAACCCACTTCTCATCTGCTAGCTAGCTAAGGTCTGGGAACAATCTACTTACTAAAGAAAACATTCCACAGACCTCACTACTAATTTAAAATAAAGAGTCGAGTTCTGGTTTCAGTTTTAACCAAAGGTGGAGAAAACCTGATTTATTCTTTTATCTCTTTTACCAGCCTGTTGTGCAGTTGTTAGCATTTGTTAACTGGAGTGTTTGTGTCACTCTCCAATTACATCACCAAACTGCTAGTTGGTGGTAAGATTTCTATGAGCTTCCTCAACACTGAGCTGAGTTATGTTGGTACTTTACAAACAATTGTATAAGTCTTAAAAATAAATATTAAATTTGTACTCTTCTGCAGGTACCCAGAGCTGCATATGTCCAGAGTCTGCTTGTTGTTGTTTTTGTTGCCTGCTGTTCTTTTCTCTCTCCTCTTTTCAATCACCTCAACTGGTCGAGGCAGATGGCCGCCCACTGTGAGTCTGGTTCTGCTGGTGGTTTCTTCCTCTTAAGGGAGTTTTTCCTTTCTCCTTGTGCTTGCTCAAGTGGGGTTGTTGGGTTTTCTACATAATTCTGTATACAATCTAATAAGGTCCTAAACCTTATACTGTAACACTCTGTTGACTTACTACAAAATACAAATAAAATTGAATTAAATTGAATTCTGACATTTTAGATCTCAAGGTTTCGCATCATAACAAAGTTATCATATTTTTATACCATGAAGCAAGTATCTACTGTACACATGTTGAACACTGTGAAAGGTAAAGATACACCTAGAACGAGCCTTTTATCTGTCCTATCAATCGCACTTTAACTCATCTCAGTTGCAAGCAGCCAACAAATGGTACGATATGATAACATGTAAAGTTTAAAAAGTTGTTTGTTCTGTGTGTACATTTTTACTGGTTAGACTTATTCAAGTCTTATTCATTAAGCATTTTTTTGTCTTTTGTTATGGAAGGGAAACAAGCAGTGCCATCATGGAAAAACTATAACAAATTGAAATTAAAGCCATGAGGACAGGTGTAGAAACAGGTTAATTCAATGCTGCATTTTAATTAAAGTAAACTATACCGTATTTTTCTTGTCACTGTAGCTGTCATAAATGAACAAGGCCTTTGTAAGGCAGATGAATAAACAATAAACTCGAAACTTTATAAATTTCTGTACTTTAACAGTTTACTGTTGAAGCACTACATTACAACTGCCATTGCTGCCAAACCTCCTGGGGTCTGACATAATAGTGCCACCTCTCTGTGCTGATTGAGGGGGCTCAAGGTCTTAACAAAGCTGTAAATACATTTAGAGATTCCATAAGAGATGCCAGGTGCCTGTCGCTCCCCTGCTGCCAGGAGCAGTGCCACTGAAAAACACTGTCAAGTAAATCAAATGCAGCTGAAATGTGAAAGTCTGTGAAATGTGAAGGTCTAATTTGTCCTGTTTACAGTAATGGGTCTGAGATGAAAGCAAAAAAAAAAACAAAAAAAACAAAACACAAAAAACATGTATCACTGTAGACCAGGGCTCCTGAGTGTGTGTAAGTACACACCATCATCAGCAGCAGAGTTAGTCAACACCATCTGTGGTGTCTGTTTATTCCTCTCTCAGATAGAGTGCTCATCAATAGAAATCAGGTTGACTGAAACCATGTAGCTCAATAAAGGCTCCACTGCTGGTAAAACTATCAGTCAAACGTGTGTATGTGTGTGTGTGTGTGTGTGTGTGTGAATGTTTGTGTGTGTGAGTGCACAATAATTGCCTCCAACAGTGAACTGAGGCGGCTTCCAATCAAACCGACTGTGGAAAAATGCATTTCTTCCCTTATACTGCAGTGATCCACACATTCTGGCTAAAGACCCTAACACACACACACACACACACACACACACACTCTTCTTTTGTTCTTTCCTGATCAAGGCCTTGGGAGTTGACACGGGACAGAAATGATATGAAAAACAGGAGGGACACGGCAGCTGCCAGAAACTGTAGCGGTCATGGATCTGTAACATTTTCATGTGACCCGTTAGGCTCTGAACTGTGGGTAGATTATACAGTACATGGGGCGCACACAAGAAAGATTCGTTACAATAGTCCAAGTGATGGCAATAGTTCTGACTTTTGTTCTAACCAAAATATGCTTCATCAGCTTTACAGAGGAGAGAAACAGATGGAGACCACAGACCACTGATGTGTTTCAGTAGCAAGTGTGCAGGGTTAGTGCCATGGCACATGGTGGTCATTGCTCCACTGCCATTGAGGGACTTTTGCATTTAAAATCAGTGGAAATAACATTATTGTCACAATGGTCTAGCATGTTCTTTATGTTTGCCTTGCATTTATATATTTGTTGTGTTGTTTTCTCAAAGTTACAAAGCACGTTCTCTTCAGTAGCTCAGGCAGTGGAGCAGTCGGCTACTATTTGTTGAGGTGTGCTTGGACAAGACACTGAAACCCGTTAGTAGCGCTGATATCTACTGTCTGCCAGCTGTCCAACCACAATTTTCTCAATAGAGATCAAAAAAGTTTTTATTATTATTATCATTATTTCCACAAATTATATTAAGAACAGTGGCTTAAGTACACAGGTTTTAGTGCCTCAAGTTCAGAATCAAAGCGTTTGATTAACAGTTAAAGACATGATAAGATCTGCGTAGCTAAGATGCATTCTGCATTTGTTTAAGTGGTGACAAAATATGATTGTGTAAAATTTGAAGTATGAGATTTTATTGAAGGACACCAGTATTATTAGGGCAGCAGTAGCTCAGTTGGTAGAGCGGTAATCCGCAGACCCCAGGGGTAATGGTTCAATGCGAAGTTCCTGCTGGCTACTTGTCAATGTTTCCTTGGACAAGACACCAAAACCCTGTAGTGTAGTGACTGCTGCCAAACCACAATTTCCCCAAAGGAGATCAATAAAGTATGCCATTATTAATGTTAATGTACATAATCTTGGTGGTAAGTCACCAGAGTGGTATTCACAGCAGTGTTCTCAACTAAACCATGGTTACTAAGATGAACGAAACTACTTTAAACTATAAAGTAGTTGTGTATTATTATATTCCTTTACAACAATTCACACAATTTATGCAACCAGTATCTTAGCATGCATGGCTTACTGTATATGTTTGTCTATGCTTGGTCTTCACTAATAAGCTGGAAGAAATAAATCAAATAGGGCAGGTTGGTGGTGTAGTGGTTGGCACTTTTGCTCCATAGCAAGAAAGACCAGGGTTTGAATTCACAGGTTGGCTGGGTGTCTTTTTGTGTTGGCTTCCCACCTCTAAAGACAATTCAATTCAACTCAAAACACTTTGTCTGCCAAAAAAAATAGAGTAGTACAGTAGTACACACAAAAACCAAAGAATAATAGCAGCTGTAAACAAAGACACAATTGTAAACAAGACTTTGGGTGTAGATGGACACAACATGAGTAGAAGAAAAAAAACAGTGGCAGTGGAATTGACCTACTTAAAGTAACTATATAAATTAAAAAAGCCACACTTTTTAATAAGATGAAAAACTAAAAATAAAATTAATTACAAAAATAAAAAATAAATTAAAAAGAATTAATTAAATGTATGTAAATATTAACTGTATAAAATTAGAAGGTGACTGTATATATACTGTATATGATACTGGATTAGCATAAAGTGCAAGTATTTTTGTGCAGTATGTAGACACAGGTATATTGCAGCAACAATAAACTGAACTCAGTGTCACAGCATAGTCCAAAACACTGGATTACATCAGTTTGTGACTTAATGAGTCACACACATGGCTGTGTTGGCCCTGAAATCAGTGATGAGAGTACACAGCCCTGTGGAGACCCAGTTGAGGTGTGAAGGAATCCACAGAGGATGTTGTTGACCAAATCTCTTTGTGTCGGGTTGGCGAGAAAGTCCAACATCCACAGGATGACCTGGTCATCCAGGTGGAAGGGGGCGGAGAGCTGCTGGGCCTGTAGACTGTTGAAGGCTGAGGAGGAGTCTGCAAACACAAGTCTGGCTGAGGTGTTGGGGAGTTCCAGGTGCTTATGAATAGTGTCTATGATGAATGTCTGGCGTTATCAACCCCTCTGTCTGTGCGATTTGCAAACTGCAAAGGGTTCATCAGCAAGTCTGTTTTACTGATGATATGATTTTTGACAACCCTTTCTATTGCCTTCATTGTCAGAGAGTTGAGGCCCACAGGGCTGAGGTTATTCAGGGCTTTAATGGTGCCACCCTTCTTTGGAATGGGTATGACTTTCCAGCTGAGGGACTGTTCTGTAGTCCATGGAGTTCTGGAACAGGAGCTGAAACAAACCCCCCAGCAGCTCAACACAGTACGTCAGGATGTGTCTTGTTTTTTTTTTATTTGTTTTTGAGGACTCACACCACATCCTCTGTCTTGAAGATGATGGCACAGTGGCTGGGTTTGAGTGAGGAGATAATTTCTTTGAGCTGAGTGCTGTTGTCTGTCTCAAATCTGGAGTAGAAGGAGTCAAGGTCATTAGGGAGGTGTATTCTCTACAGCCTGGATAGTCCTGGTGGGCGAAGCAGTATTGACAGCTGCCATACTTTTGAGGCTGTGCCAGGCTGAGCAGAAGTTGCCTACAGCAAAAGATTCTTCTACTTTGTCTTTGTATTTCAGCTTGGTGGTTTTAATGGCATGCTTGTTATATATTTTGGATAGTCTGTGCCCGACATCTACTAGACCTGCTCGTCCTTCAGCTTCCAACTCGTGGCTCACTGACCAGATCCGTGAACAACGCACGGTGCTCAGGAGTGCTGAGAGGAAGTGGTGCAAATCCAAGTCTCAACCTGCTCTGATTATCAGGATTTGCTTCAATCTTTCTCTTACAGTGTCACCAGGGCGAAGACTGAATACTACCAGGACAAGCTCAGCAACACCACAGACACCAGAAAGCTGTTCTCAACTTTCAAATCTCTACTCTATCCACCCCCACCTCCACCACCCACCTGTCTCACAGCTGACGACTTTACCTCCTTTTCTACCAACAAGGTGGGAGCCATCAGCTCCCAGTTCTCTCCTCCTGATAATGACATTCTTCTTACTAAACCTGACGATGCATCTCACTTCACTTTTTCAACACTGTCAGAGGACGATGTATCCACTCTCCTCCTCTCCAATCGCCCGACCACCTGCTCTCTGGATCCGATCCCCTCTACTCTTCTTCAAGCTATCGCACCAACACTAATACCAGCCATTACACAGATCATCAACACCTCTCTCACAACAGGCACCTTTCCCACCTTGTTTAAGCAGGCCCAGATTACTCCACTGTTGAAGAAGCCTTTTCTGGATCCCTCCCTTGTGGAGAACTACAGACCGGTCTCTCTTCTTTCATTCCTGGCCAAGACTCTGGAACGTGCAGCCTTCAATCAATCAGTCAATCAGTCTGGCTTCAAGAGTGGTCACTCCACAGAGACGGCACTTCTGACTGTTGTGGAATCCCTACGGGTGGCAAAAGCTGCAGGTAAATCTTCTGTCCTTATTCTATTAGATCTATCTGCAGCCTTTGACACTGTGAACCATCATATTCTCATGACTGCACTCTCAGACCTGGGCATCTCTGGATCAGCTCTAGCCTGGCTTCGGTCATACTTGTCGGAACGAACCTTTAAGGTATCCTGGCAGGGGCGTGTCTCTGACTCTCATAACCTCTCCACCGGTGTACCGCAGGGCTCACTTGGTCCTCTTCTTTTTTCAATCTATACTTCTTCTCTAGGCTCTATCATCCATTCTCATGGCTTTTCTTATCACTGCTATGCAGATGACACACAGCTCTTCCTGTCTTTTCCGCCGGATGACTCAACTGTCTCATCTCGCATCTCTGCCTGTCTCTCTGACATCTCTGCCTGGATGAGAAAAAGACACCTTCAACTCAACATACCCAAAACTGAACTTCTAGTCTTCCCTGCCAGACCTTCAACTCAACACAGCATCAGCATTAACTTTGGATCTGCGGTGATTGTCCCTACTAAGTCAGCCAGAAACCTGGGGGTCATCATTGATGACCAGCTGACCTTCACAGATCACATCGCCACAGTCGCTAGGTCGTGTAGATATGCCCTCCACAATATCAGAAAGATCAGACCCTATCTGACGGAGTACACAACCCAACTCATTGTACAGGCGTTGATCTTATCTCGCCTGGATTACTGCAATGCGCTACTGATGGGTTTACCGGCATCCACGACCAAACCCCTACAGATGATCCAAAATGCAGCAGCACGCCTCATTGTTAATCAACCAAAAAGGTCTCATGTCACACCGCTCTTCAGATCTTTGCACTGGCTTCCTGTGACTGCAAGGATCAGGTTCAAAGCTCTGTCTCTTGCCTACAGAGTGGTTTGCTTTGATGTTGTTTCTCCTTGACTTAGATTTTGTTTGCTTGCCTTGTTCCTCACTTGTAAGTCGCTTTGGATAAAAGCGTCTGCTAAATGACTAAATGTAAAATGTAGGCCACCAGTGTCTCTATTTCCTGTCATTCCAGTAGCTCCTAGTCTCAAGAGACCTAGCTCTTTTTCTACAACAGTCCTGGGCATTAGTACTGCACCTTGTCCTTCCTTTTACCTCCTCTGGACCTGGTTGTGACATGCACAACGACTTGCTAAGCAACCTGGAGGACTGCACCCCGATTCAGACTCTGAAACCCACTCCTGCTTCCAGAATCCCCCTTTTCTGGGTACTTATCTGGCCCTCTGTATGAGACCTCTGGGTGTTGTCATAGCCAACTACCTACTCTCTGCACTAGCACCAGCTCCAGATCCGGCCTCTGCTGTCATCACATGGTCTCCATCTCCTGACTCTGCTGTTGTAACAGCTTCTCCTGCCTCAGCCTCCACTGCAGCTGCTCCCGTCTTTTGGGCTGGCCCCCTCTTGCCCAATGACAGCTGGATGGGCTCCAGTAACCCCATATGTCCATGCACCAGACTACTAGCATCAGTTACACACTAACTTCAGCGTAATTTATAATGCAAAGGTGGCAACTCAAGGTGTCTAACCCTAACCCCAGGGTTGGGGAACTGATTTCTGAAATTCAGAGAACTGATTTCCACACTTTCTTTGTTTTTATTATCTAAGCACCTCAATTGTTTTTCTCTCCTCTAAATATCAGAGATGGAGACAACCACCTTTGCCCCTTATACCTGTGTGGACTCTCTCACCACTTTCCTCTTTACTATTTGATGAACCTGCTAAAAGAGAAAATGTTTAGGAGACAAAACCAGATTAGACAGACTCTAGATTTAGACAGAACAAGTAGCTAAGACATATTTTAAATTGATTAAAGCTATTCACCATAAAAACATCATAGACCAGGGCATATTTAATCAGACTCCCCCTGCTGGCATGATGAAGCAGATCAGGAAACTGTCCCCTAAAGAGGAGGTCAGAAACAAAATAAAATGCAGGACTAACAAATGGCTGCAAGGGAATTTAATGACTTCACAGGGTCATTATGTTTACATCATAATACACCATAGTGCATTACTTCAAGTTGCTATAAACTGGATTTGGAAACCCATTGGGTAAGAGCTTTCTCCCACCAAAGCCACATCAATAGAAACCAACACACAACTTGTTTTCAGTCTTCTCAGAGAACCATTACCTTAGTCAAACAGAAACCTACAGACCCTCTCTCTAGACCATAGGCTAACTTACAGGCACTCAATAAGCTCACACATCCTCTAAGGATCCTACAAACTATCACACTAATTCTGTCTCATGACTTATGTAAACACAGCATCAATAGCGCACACATCTTAAGGAGATCAAACTAATCAACTAATTGTCCAGAACCACGGAGGAGTCACTATTCCTGATAAAAACCTATCTCTTCTCCAATGCTTGGAGGGACTGATCTCTGCTCTCCTCCCCATCCCCTTCCATTTGCTGCTTCTTCTCCTTCCATCACTCACTTTTCTCCAGATGTTAGTCCAAGAGCACCTGCCATTATCGGTTCTGGCAGCCATAACTTAATATAAATATCCAAATACATTACTAACTAGATTCCTTCATTGCCCAGAATCACACAGGACAGTTTCAAAACAACAGCAGACAAAATCCACTGGACAGACAAAATGACATAAAGCATCATTAAGCTGTGGTGTCAGAAATCTACATTAATTTTCACATCTGATCCTAGCCAACACATTAAGGACAGGGTGTTAAAAATGGGGATTTTAAAGGACCTAATTATAATGACAGACACAAAAGTGGAATGAAAGAGTCAAGAGTATTAACAAATATAATATTCCTAAAATAATAACATGCCATGTCTTTATTGATTCACAACAACCATAAAAACCTCATAATGCTAGAGGAAAAAGTATGTGACCCCTTGGAATAATGACCTCAGAAAAGGTAGTTTGAATCAGGTGTTAGCATACTTGGAGTCATACTTGGTGTTCAGAAAATGAGTTTGGAGGTGTGAACTAGAGCTACTTCAGCTGACAAAAAACACTCAAACCTTTTGAATTTGCTCTGCTCAGGAGGAATATGTTTATGTGAGCAATGCATCGACAAAAGAAGCTTTCAGAGGATTTATGATCAAGAATTGTTGATTTACATAACGCTGGAAAGGGTTACAAGGTGATGGTAAAGACATTCACCAGTCTACAGTTAGGCAAACAATCTACAAATTGGAGCCATGAAGGCCTTCCCCATGTATGTGAATGAGTCCAGTGTGAACATATGTGTGTGCATGGGTTGGTGTTTGTGGGTGTAGGTTGGTGAGTGAGTATAGGTAGCGTGTGTATGGTGCACTTGTGGGGGGTCAGTGCGTGGATGCTTCATATTCAGCTCAAGGCGCTCTATTTTCCTGCTTCATGGGTGGTCTCTCCCCCTACCTCCCGCTGGTCCCCCCATGCTTTGGCTGGAGTCACTGGTGGCACTCGAGGGCATGTTCATGAATACTCACTGTGGTGGCTGCTGCTGTGTTGCTGCACCACTACTGTGATAGTGGGATGTACTGTATTTGGTCACGCTTGGACTTTTATAATTATTGTTGTTGCTGTTAATATCATTACTACAATCATTAATGTTATTATTGATAGTTTTTGTTATAATAAACGTGTACTATTTTTGCTTTAATTGGATGAATTTTATAGATCGATATATATAAATGAACTGAATGAATTGTGTTGCAGGTAGTTAATGTGGTTTTAAACTAAATTATGAATGAGCATGTTTATTTTCATTGCATGTTAAAAGCACCGTTTTGAGGATTTTCCTCCTTTTTAACACTTGACTTAACTGTGATTTGTTTATTTATTATTATATAGTCGTATTTATTGCATTATCCAATTTCTACTTGAATATAGGATAATTAGTGTCCCTTCCTCTTCATATAGAACATGAAATTATTATATTATTATTTATATCACATTTTAATAACAGCACCCACAAGTCCAGAATCCAAAAGTTTCTCTTTTTGCAGTGAGTGAAACACTCATTTGTCTTTGTGTGCATGCTCAATGTTTAGAAAGTAACACCTCATCTGCATAGAAGGCGTAGCGTGAGCAGTCTGTCAGCGTTAGTGCGAGTGCTCCATGTGTGAGCATTCAAGGCTGTACAGAGTATAGGTGATTTGTGTTCAGCACTCAGTAGCACTAGGAGGTGTTAAACGGCCAGCAGCTCCCTTAAGCACTTGAGGTGGGTGAGCAAAGGAAATCTGTTGATTGACCTGGTAAACTTCTTCACACTTGCTAATTCCATTTAAAAGTAAAACATCCCTTCAAAGCAGCTGTTGTTTGATATTGTATAAAACTGCTACACACATTCCTAACTTCTCTACTAAATGACCATCTGTTTTATTAACACAAGGTATGATGTGATCATCTTTGTCAGAGCCTGTAACACATTGTGTTGACCATCACTGTTTTAAGTCCTGGTTTTCTTCTCAGAGCCCGTTTGTGTGGGCACACTTGTCTGTTTTTGTGCTTTTCATGTTTCACGCTGCAGCAAGCATTATTTCTGTGCTTTTAACATTTGGACAGCCTACGTTTAAAGTGCTGTTTAACCTTTCAAAATGCTGCCGAGGCTCCGAGCAACATTTAAATAATACTGTCTCTGCCAACATTTTACCTTCTGTACAGAGAGAGGCTTGCAGGCTGTCAACAATATACAGCTTACTACATCAAAAAACCTGTATCTATATTTAGGGTTCAAGGAAAAAGTGTATATTTATTTTTAAAACAAATGTTTATTATTCCTTTTTATCATCCAGGCTCTTGAAAAACATGTCAGTTACAATCCTTTACTCTCTCCCCTCTGTTTCCCTCCATATTAAAAACTCATAAGAAATATTTAAACAGTAATAGAGGAGTTTAAGGAGGCGAATAGAGATAAACTTTAGGCCATGTGTATTTTCAATCTCAGCCATTCCCTCGGGCCTTTCCTTTACCGCCTTTAAGAGAATACAAATCACTTCAATTATTCAAACCTCCAGAGAGTGCAGAAGGAATAAAACTAATACACACGCCAGGAAAACAGATAAATAAACCTATGTATAAACAAACTCTGTGCACATTAATTACACATTTCAAAAGACAGTGAGAAAGAAGCTGCTCGTTGTGAATAAAGCACGCGTTTTCTGTGTTCTTTATTGGGCCTGATGTTGTCTCTGTGCCTTGCCTACCATAGAGTAATAGGCCCACACAGGTAAACAAAGCAACTCCCTTGATATGCCGGAGTGAAACAGCCTCCTTTTTTTTACCTTCCTTTTGTCATTCTTCACTTGATCTGAGATGCTTTAGTCATATCATACACAAGGATGACTGCGGCTTTTGTGGGAGGATGATGCTTACAAGTTGGAACAACGTGCAGAGCGGAGCATCGAGGAAACAGTGACCTACTTTTTGGATCTGTGCTCCTTTAACAAAACCACAACAAGGTCATATTAGCACATCACTAACCTGCTGGTCGGCAGCAGTCAAAGGAGATGTCCCTAGAATGACATGTAAATAGTCATGGCTGACTCTGAAAAACTAGTGAAAGTGATACAGTGTAGATACAGACGATTGCTCCACAAAGCCTGTTGTGTGGCTATGTGTGGTGTTAGTGATCGAGAGCTGAAACTGCTTCTAGTTGCAGATGAACACGTTTAGCAGAGCACAAATTGACTGAACTATTGCTAAATCCTGAGGTTCTCCACTGTGCAGCCAGTTTGTGGGACTGCTGACTTGTCAGTCAGGAGGTATTGGCCTAATGAAGTTACAAATTCATATGACCCACATCCTTAAATTAAAGGGCACATAAGAAATATTGAGTTGAAATCCCTATTTCTTTCTGAGGTACCTACAAAATTAAGTTAGTATGAGTCATGAACATTTTCACACTAAAGTGAATTCTAGTGGCTTATCCTGAATTTAGAATGTGTAGCTTTAAGCTAAAAGCTCATGGCAACATGTTAACAAGATCACAATAACAACGCTTACATGCTGAGACTAAACAGGTATAATATTAACCATGTTCACTTTGTTAATTTAACATAGTGGACATGGTTAATGTTACAGCTTAGGCTGTGGTAATGTGATTAGTTTAGCTTGAAATCGGTCGTAAACTAAAAGATTGGAGTCAGCTAAATTCACCCTCTGGGGATCATGAATGTCTGTACTAATTTTCCTGCTAATCCAGCCAACAGTTGATATGATACACTGCTGTACATATCTGTACATAGCTGAAAGTCTGTATGGTATGACTAGGAATAAGTTTAATTAAAAGTAAATGTTCTGCACTTATGTAACGTTTTCTACCTTACTGGTACTAAAAGTGCTTTACACTGCGTCTCATTCACCCATTCACACACACACCGATGGCAGAGCTGCTATGCAGGTGATTTGACTCACTGGGGGCAACTTGGGGCTCAGTATGTTGCCCAAGGACACGTTGGCATGTGACGTGGCAGCGGGGATTTGAACCACCAATCCTGTGATTGGCAGTCAACTGCTCTACCTATTGATCCACAGCCACCCGGAAATTGATTTTCTACTGCTTGAATAAACAATTAATAAAATATGTGATTTTAAATCTGCTACTTTCTTTCACTGTCTGCAGCTCTACACTTTTGTTATATAGTTGTATGACAGTGACTATGTATTGCTTGCTGCATATACTCTAAGATATGCTTTATGAAAAGAAAAAGGTTTTGCACAATTTGCAGCCAAAGCAGGACAGCTTGATTTATTCAAAACACAGGGGCAATACAAAGTGATTTATCTAGACAAAGCAAATCATTGGAGCAACATTAAAAACATTTAGCAATAATTAAAATCAACAAGGAATACAACAAACGAGTAAACAATGCAAAATGCATTAAATTAAAATAAAACTTAACTAGATAAAGACAAAAATAGGTCACAAACAGCTAAAGAGCCTAACTGTGCAGTGATACATTTTAAATGGCCGTGAATACAAAAGTGCAGCAGATAAAGCAATTAAACAAAGGCACATCTGAGTTTTTAATTTAGGTTTGAGAGTGGTCAGAGTTGGGGCACATTTAATATGATCTGGAATGTGGTTCAATCTGTTTGTAGCATAGCAGCTAAAAAGCACTTTCAGAGATTGGAGAATTCCTATGAATCTCAGCGCCGTGCTGGGTTTATATGATGCAAAGTCATTAAAGATGTATTTTGGCCCTGTGGATGTGCACAGAGGAAGTAGGGAACGGTCAATATGATCAAATATATTCCCAATCAGGAGTAAGGGTTGAGCAACAAGACAACAAGAGGCAGAAGTGAGAATATGAACCAGGGAAAAAGGATGAGACATGGACATGTAGTAGCACGAGGGGAGTCACGTTTGTCTATGAGATATATGAGCTCAATCTAAGTTCAATATCCACTGTTATTCTGGATCTGAAACTCAAGGGGCATGTATATGACATAGGTTCATTCTTACATGACATCAGGTAAATCTTACCCTAACATCCGACATAGGAGGAATTTAGTTCATCCATCATGACAAAAGCAAAAGCAAAGAGACAAAGAGAGAGGATGGCTGACATTTGAGTTTGACTGGGTATGGAAGTGTGACCTGAAGGTCATGGCAGTCCTTGGTGAGGGCAGCAGGGGTGTTCTGTCCTTTGTTTTTTGATTTTTTTTTTTCTTTGTAGGATAAATGTCATGAAGGTGAGAGTACACAGAGAAAGCAACAGGAGCAAAAGCCCACTGGTATCCTCGGCTGGTTATTAACCTGCTGTGACACAATACCTGTATATGTGTCTATTTATAACCACATTCCACCAACATGCCTTTAAGAGTGGAAGAAACGGCCATCATCTGTTTCATATGCTCCTGAATGTCCACCATTATGAGTCTCCATTGACAAAACATCAAGTATGGAGTACCTGTTTGCCCAAGTGGTCAGTCAGTTTTTCCTTAGCTAATATGCCTATGGGTTCTGTAGATATGGACGTATCGCAGTGTAACCCTGCTCTCAAGGTTCACCAGACAGCCTGCTTCACCAGTAGTTTGTGCAGTTTCAGACAGGGGCCTTGATTTACGCTCCTACAACACAGGGCTCCACGTACCTTCTGCCTATTCCCAGCCATGCTGAATGAGAGGCTGATTAGCAATGCATGGGACCTGCTGCAAAATGGCCCAGCCATTGTTGATTGTGCTGACGAGGCCGGCTCGCTGGCTGGCCCGGCCGGCAACAGATACAAAAGGAGGTGGAGAAGAAGAGGGATGTGAGACTGAAGCGAGGCGGGGGAGGCACTGGGGTAGATGAGTGGCTCGTAAATTAAAAATGAGCTGCCATAGTAAAAATGAAAGTTGAATGACAAGAAGGAATAGAAAAATAGAGTATGGATGGGAGAGGGTGATCGTCATATAGCCATTATAGTCAGAAGTATAGGAAAACAGTGGCTATATACTTTTAGAATGTGGGTGTTTTTTCATGGTGGACTGCATTTGTGGAGGAGACATTCAAAAAGAATCGAGTATACCACACATCTGTAACCTGCACCTCATTTCCAAAGTCTGCATCTCCAAGCAATGTTAGTTACTGCTACTATGATTCACCCTAACATGCATCCCAGCTATTGCAGGGTGAGTTGTACTGTGGGTATTGGAATTTGGTAAATATACTTTTAGGTGCTTTGTTTTCAAGACTAAGATGAGAAGATCAATATCAATCTAATGTCTGCACATTAGGAAGGGCTGGAGCCAGGGGTTTGCCTTACTTAGCTTAAAGACTGGAAACAGCTGGGGAAAACATCAAGCTTGACTCTGTAAGCAACTCTAAATCTCACCAAAGTAGCACATTGTATCTTGTTTGTTTAATGTGTGCACATACAGACATGTAAGTGCCAGGAGCTGCGACTTTGTGCAACCTCCTGGGGCTTTGTCAGTACAGTGAGGTTGCCAGATTTTATACCATCGCGCCCACACAGATAATGATACCAAAGTCTGTATTTGTATTTGACTGCTACAGGGATATAGAGTAGCTATCCAGAGTAAGTAAGAGGGACAGTTCTGTTTGATTATTGTAATGTATATATTTTATATGTAGTACTTCAGTACTTCCATTTAGGCATGATACAATACATGACCTGTGTGTAGTCCTGCGAAATTAGTTGACACATAGAACACAGCAACTGGGTTTGGCACTGCTTCATTTTACCTTCAGAATAAAGTTGAACAATAGCAGCATAAGGAAAATAGAGTGACTGGAAAAAGCCACAAAAATGTGGCAATGTACACAAACAGCAAGCAAAACCAAATGAATACACACTATAATACAATCGAAACAGTACATATTACAATACAACCCCTACTAAATACAAGACACTTAACATTGCAAATCACAATAAATCCATCTGGGGTCTCCCAGAGAATGAACAACTCATTATGTTTTACCCTGTTTAAATTCTGCACCACTTTAACAAACACTGTCACATATTTACCTAAGTGGAAAATGATATTCCCCTAAATTAACCATCTGTCTATATAAGTAATATGTATAATGAATTGTGAAATCTGGTAGGTAAAACAAAGTGTGTATGATTTTTTTTGTTTTTTTAATGTTTGCTGACAGAGATGTTGTTGATTGAACACAAATGTGCAGTACATTGTTTAAGGCTAGATCATCACTGGACAGTGGTCCGGACAGTGGCACAGACTCAGTGGTTCCTGGTAGATCTGTGGCTGCAGGACCAGTTTTCTTCCCTGTTCTGTTTGCGTGAGAATCTGCCATCCACCCATTTGACAGGGCAGGGTTGTTGCAAAGCCCCTCTCCTGTGGTGTAGTCAGACTTAAAGCCAAAGCTTTACCGCCATGTTCAGACGTATTACACAGTAAAACTGGATTTGCAGTGTCTATGACAAATCAGCGGCTATGTGACAAACTTTTGAGGGAGGGGGTTGGAAGAGAAATCTGATTCTCTCTTCTAAAAAATATAAGGCTATTAGGAAGCACATATTTCTCCCATAAGCCTCTTAGGCTGCAGAAAGACACACCTAGGATGCCACGCCGCTCCCTCGGAAGCTAATCCCAAGCCATAACGTAATCTTGTGTTAGGTGATCAAACAGACGAGAAGAGAACCTGTGAGGAGGAATTGTAAAAGCCACAAATCCGCAATAACAAATCTTATTATGGCAAGAAACCTATGACTTTACCCCTGCATCAACCATATTTACCGCTTAGGCTTCATGTTAGAGGAACTCTTTAAATTGTCACAGTTTCAGCCAAACGGGAAGATATAACAGCTCATAAAAGAAAGCTCTTACGTGGGCTTGCTGCTTCTGCCTCTCCTGCTGTCAGCAACAGAAATCTGTGCATTAGTTTGGTTTTTTCGAGCCAAAACACATTTCACTGAGGCTGAATTCACACAGCAAATTAGTATTTGATTTGCACCCTGTGAGTAAGCCATGCTGTTGTACTTTTCTCACCCAGTTCTGAACTTTCAAAGGAAAATAAATTATTATACACCAAAACAAGGATCAGCTGGGTGGAATCAAATGAGTGTGTTGACACAGCAAGAGAATGTAATGATTGAGAAAAAAACGAGCGAGAAAACAACAGAAGCTTATAAAACAACTGTATGTAATAGGCTCAGGCTGAGTTTTCACCAAGAGTAATCAGAGTCATTTGTACAGACAGGCAGGGGTCGCCTATCAATTTTAAGTCTTCCTGTGGAGCATTTGTGCCTCTGACATCACATCCCATGAGCTTGTTTAAACAGCAGTCCCTGCAGTGAGAGCCAGCATGCAAAGGCTTCTGGGATAACTCCAGAGGGCAAAGGCTTATTAATATGATGAAGGAACAACCAGGCCACACCACAAATATCAGGGTGTCATCTCCAGTAGAGAAAGTCCAAACTCTGAGTCGCCCTTTGGCCATAACAAATCTATAGTTACTATGACATTTGGCTCTGCTTGTCTTAACTTATTGCTGTGATCTGTAACCCTCCCTCACCCGTGTTATTAATTTTCTTGTAGTCCAGCAAGATGTGCTGTAATACCAATCACATCAGGTTTGCAAACCAAACAAAAGAGCAAATGATGTGAACCACAGAAATCCACAGTGGTTTGCAGTCCGAAGGCCATAATCATGCTGAATGCTCTTTTGAACACAACACCCACGTCTTTTGCCCATGGTTGTTTTCCCGCCTGAATATATTTAAGTTTTACTTACACTGTGTGTGTGTGTTACATAACTGGAAAACTATCACCTTAACCTTTTGAACCCTTGGCAGCTTTTATTATCTTTATTTTCAAGCTAATAACGTGTCATCATGCTATATAATTAGTGTTACTTGTAGGATCTGATCATCTGTTCACAAATGACATTATTTGGTAAATGAGTGGTTGTGTACACATTTTAGGACATTTCTCTGATTTAAAGTTAGAATCCCTGCATCTGGCAAATCTGTTGATTCTTATTTTGTTTATTATAGTTAGTTATTTTAATGGCACAATTAAAAAAATCACTTCTCAGAATAACTTAATTACCTTAATGCTTTGTTTGAATCCACATTACATACAATTTTGTCCTGTATTATTAAATGTTAGAATGTCAAATAGAATCAAAAGAAATGTGGGTCTGAATTGCAAATTGAAGTCCAACCCTCCTCTAGGTTTGATTCCCATTCTTTTCTGTATTTTTGAGTGTCATGTGGAGCTAGCTAGATGTCTAGCTTATGTCACAGAGAGGCAAACACACAGTGTGACACATGTGTAATTGAGAAAGTGCAAGTGAAATGCAAACTATTTCCAACACAAAGTATTGGGTTAGTCAAACGTCTACTTGATAGAATCTTAGTTTATCTTGAAATCTTAGGTGTTTCACAGTTTGAATGATCTATAGCTCAAGTAGACATGGCCACACTACTGCAAGCCTAAAGGGAGGATTTTCTTTGGATGAATGATGCACAGGCTTCCTCCTCATCTGTGCTTTGTTCAGATGTGTATGAGACCTACTGTCAAAGACACATTAGATGCATCCATTTTCAGATCTGTTTATAATGCAAATCACTGACAGAGACAGCAATGGCTATTTTGGTACCTGCCTTGAAAGGGTCGGGACAAATGACCTATATGGGTGTTAAAGTTAGTGAACTTGTTGGTATACTCTTAACAACCAACAGCTGAAACAAATGCACTGCAGCTGCATTAACGGGGGGCCATTTTCACATTCTAAAGTGCTGCCACCAGGTTGAACCTAAAAAACATTGTCTGTCCCTAGCCTAACAGCTTAGTAATGTTAAGGCACTAACACAGCTTGGTTCACTTCTTTATTTTCTTCATTGGTTAAAATAATAACTCCCTTAATATTACAGGTTTCCTTGTTTTGAAGTCTCCAAATCACCTAACTCACATTTGTTCATGCACTGGTTGATGAAATGTGTCTATTTGCTGCCTTTAAAAATATTTCATACACTAACACATCTAAACTTTGACAATAAAGACATCAGCTTCTTTTCAAGTCAATTAGCCAGTCATTTCATATTCACATAACACTGAAGTGAATGACTTGTGATGTGAAAGTGTTACTAGTCCCCTGTTCGGTAATGTCAGGAAGATCGCAGGCTTTTTAGTTGGGACTCGTCATCATTTCTGGTTCACTCCAGAAGACAGAAGAAACCCTTTAATGTGCCTGTTACCAAGTCTCCTTTTATCCCAGCTGTGCTAGATGTCATCTGCAAGTTTTGAGAGGCAGCTGAAAGATTTGGTGGGTCCCAAATTGTTCATACCCCACTGATCTCTCAGTCCCTTTGGAGCACACATGCTGCAGCTTATCAGCCTCATCATGACAGCTCTCCTCTTGTTCACTTTTTAGGGCTTCCCCTAAGGCTGAGGTGACCCAGCCATCTGCTGAGGGTTGGAACTAGCAGCATGACCCTGCCTAGGAGTGCAAGGGTAGACCTTGATATGGGCTGTGTTCTCATGTCAGGATATGTAGATCAAGAGCAGTGAAATGCACTGTAAGAAGTAAAAAAGTATGCATGTTCAGTGTGTGCATGAAATTACAATGCTGTGAAATTGTATAGCATGCAGGCGCAAAGTAGTGATTAGGGCCTCTGGAATTTAGGTCACACATAATTTGAATCATCATGGTTTACATCAGAATTGTAAATTCCACTTTATTATATCTGCTTGTTGAGTCATGATAATGACATCTAGACAGCGTATTATTCAGGCTTTTATGCAAAGTTTCATCATAGGTTAAAAAGCATGATTTTCTCTTGCACTTTATGTCTTTATCATTCTCTATTTTTCCTTTTTATGCTAAGTCCACAACAGTAAATTGTATTTTTCTTCTACTTTTTGTTGTGATTTCTCCAAATGAATTGTAACTTGGTAATCCAAGGGCAGCAAAAATTATACAACTGAAAAAAAAAAAATCTAAACACTAAACACAGGCAACAGAAATTAGATAAGAAGGTCAAACAGTGCTACTATAAAACAGTGCTTCACATGTTCAACAATGACTCCAGTTTGCAGCGGTCTAATAACTCACAGTTTTCACTTTCACTCATGGAATTCATTTATGGCAGCATATAACAAGTTTCATTTTACATTTTAAATTGTTTTCCAATGTCTCTTTTAAAGTTTTTCAAAAACTCAGTCAGAATACTGTAGTATTTTAGGGTTCTGAGTATAAAAAGAAAAAAAAGGACATGCAGACATGACATGGAAAAGTTGAAGAACTGATTAGGTCAAACAGGTCAAGAAACACAAGCACTTTACAGAAGAAAGGTTGGAAACAAGCTCCCAGGTTAACTGGGCTGATTTCAGTCCGGAGAGACAGAAAGATAGAAAAGAGCTTAAAGTTAATTCATTTCCCTGGTGTGAACAAAGAGAAAGACTTAGATCCTGTTTACACTTGGTTTTAAAATGCCATGCAGTGACTGCTGAAGATGTGGTGAATGTGGATGGAGCTGGATGCTGATGAAGCAGATAAAGGGGCCATGAGATGGTGAAATGCAGGTAAAGCTTAAAGACGTTGGTGGAGCTGGATTCTGATGAGCATAGGTGAAGGCCCGAGTGATAGTGATGGAGAGGGGATAGCGATGATAAAAGAGGAAGAGACTGGTGCAACTTGCAACTTAGTGATCACACTACTATTACAAATACTGTAGCATGAATGTCCTAAACAGAATGCCAGCACTAAATCTAGGTAATATAAGCTATAGTATCAGCTGTCAAAATTTTTCACAACTGAATACAGCGCAGCGTCCTGTGTGGCAAAGCCCCCCTTAGCCCTTAAAACCCTTAAAATCCCTCAGCCACATCTGCTGTCACCTCTGATTTGTTTAACTATAAGCAGCGTTGTGTCGTAGACAGCTCAGCAACCTCCTGACATGCTGTCACTCACTCCCTGAGAGTTGATGCACACTTTGTGTGCATGCCCCTGTGTGTCTAGACAAACTGTTGAGGGAATCGGAAGGAAACTCACTGGAACAGCCTGATCTTAATTTTCATATAAATGTCCCTTAGTACATTTTAGGTGGGCTAATTGGGTGGGCATGAATATCACCTGGAACACTGGGGGTGAGTGAGGTCTGCTGGCTGACAGGCCTGGCCTGAAGCTGTTTGACTTAGTGGTTGTAAAGTTTGTTCTAACCCAGTGTTTAGAAGCTGTTCTATTTAGAAATTGTTGATGCACAAAGACTGCCTGCAAAAGTATTGTTTTGTACTATAATATAATACTGCCAGCTAGTTGTGATGAAGCCACTTGCAGAGAGATAAAGAGACTTGCATTCTTAACCTAAATAATTGTGAGCTTATTAATCACACAAAAAGCATAAAAGGCTCCAAATACAACCCTTTTACAACTACTATACATTTATTTTGCATTAATCTCCTTCTCCTATAGCCCACTGAATACAGTAGATACGCAGTCCTGGTGCTGACCTTGCTGTGCTCAAACAAATGATGAATAGAGCAGGTAAATCTGCACAATGGTTTGTTCAATCTTTTGTGCAAGCTGTTTCTTTTTCACCATATTGAGTATCAGTGAAATGCCTTTTGTTTTCTCGAGCCAAAGAGAAGCTTAGCATTCATGCCAAACAAGCCTCTCCAGTACGTCATTGCACAACATGTGATAAGTATCTGCTTTGCACTAACAGATGAAAACAAAGGCTCCACTTCGTGCGGCCTCTGTGGCCCTGTGGTTTTGTTCTCCGAGCATTTTCAAGTCCTTGCCTGGATCCAACCAACTCCACTATTTAAGTGTAATGGGAAAAATCCAAAAGGGTCATTATACATGAATATTTGTCTGCGTTTCTGAGAGCTGACTGAGGGTCCTTTTGTGTTTGGTGCACCCTAACAGTTCCTGCTCTTTGTTGTGTACACCGCATCCTAAAAAGCCAGGCCCATAATCCAATTAGGGACACTTGACTGGCAAGCTAATTAGGTCCGGGGGACATTGTTTCCATCCATGGATCAAGTCTCATGGACCAGTGAGCTAACAGCCTGAGCACTGGCCCCGACATCTGGACGCAACATGGGCTGATCCATAGTTCTCATCCATGGGAATGCTAATTACCTCTTTCTATTCAACCAAGCATCAGCCCAGACCCGAGTTGTGTCTTTTACATGGGGCCACATGTCTTTGAGGGCACCTTTAAGTTGCATCTTGAAAGGTGTAAGGCCTGGATTTCACACAATAAAGTAGCGTGAAAAGAGCATGATTGTTCTCTGTGAAATGCTCATGCTTTTTAAGGTGGTGGCATAAAAAAAAACTCACCACGAAAGCAGGACTAATGTTTGTAGAGGTGAGGCTTTATACAAAGGTTCACAGTGCAACAAAGGCAAAATCTCTTTCTCCACCTCCCATCTCTCTCTCCCTGAAGTTACAGACCCTGAAGGTCCAGTCAAGCAGCATAAGACGATTGGAACTCAGATACCACTTGATTAGGCTGCAGTGAATGGAGCTATATGCTCAATCCCAACAGGATTTCCATGGCACTTGACTGAGAACATACAGGCTTTAACCTAATGCAGAGAAACATCCCACAATCTGTTGCTTTTCTTTTTATGTTCATAAGTTCCACATGAGGAATGAAAAAAACAAACACATGACAGCTTTAAAGCTGTTCATGTAGTCTGCACTAGAGAAGAAAATTAGAGTGCCCGCCATCCTGGTGCTTAAATGAGCTGTACCGTGGAACAGGCCATGGAGCTTACACTAACCTAATTACTGTATGATAGAGCCGAGTTATGAGCCACTCTAATTAATGTAAGCTTAGAAACACAATGGTTGTTTTCTCAAGTGGACAGGGAATTGCTCTGAAAAGTAGATAACATATTCAAACATTATGGAAGCAGTCATGGATAATTTGCACTTACAAATCCACCTCTCAGCACTACACAAGTGTTTAAATGTGAAAGCTGACCTTCATTTTGCTAAGGCTTCCTGGCCTTTCTGTAAATATATGCACTTGATTTGCAGCATCCCCACAGACAGCTGGCATTGTAAAGCTGTAGGGGCTTTTATGGCAATGTTTTGAAAGGCTGGTCAAATTTGACGGCTCCGCTCGCTAAAAAGCAAAGAAAATCAGTCATGACTATGAAGAACACAGGCTGGGAGAGATGAAGTGGAAACTTGAAATAGAGTGGGAAATCAAACAGTAGATGGAGTAGAGCTTTTCATCATAAGCTTAAATGGTTTTATTAAGTGATATAACTCACATAGACAATAGAGGTAAGTATATAGCATATTAAATACATAGAGTGTAGGTAGAGTACAGCTGCTGCTGAAAAACACATAGAGGACATGACAGGATTAAAAACCCTGTCTTTATTGTGTTTCCCTGGCCTTAAAGAAATAAGTGAACCAATTGAATAGTCAAACATTAAGCACATTAGGAAACAACATACTGTACATGCTCAAAAACTATCACTCTATGAATTTCTGTGGTAGTTTTATCCTATTAAGGATACTTTATATGAAGAAATGTAAAGTAGCATTTGTTTAAATAAATTAAAAAGGCTGTTTTTCTGTAATCATGACAATTAATTGTTACCTTCTGGATGCACTGTGCACCTAGGCCAGGGTTTTGTGATTTGACATTGCTCAGAATTAGTGGATTAGATCAATATTGCTCTAATAACACACGTAAAATCTGGATTTGCTAACCAGAAATACCTCAAATGATTATTTGTTAAAGAAGTCACGCCAAACGCAAAGAGAATAGGAGAATCATTTGTTTAGGAGGAGAACCACTGAGATAACATTTATCTAATAGAGGCTAAAAAGCCATGCTGTATGGAGCTAAAGATTTAATCTATTGATTCATCAGCAGCAGTGAAAAATGCCCATTGTCCACACCCTGCTCTCACCTCGCTGTCTGTGTGAACGTGCTGAGGGTGTTTTTGGTACAAAAATTACAGACTTATGTTAAATCAAATGATACAATTAAATTAGTACTTCCTTCCAGTAATAAATGTTATGAATTGGTCATGTTGTTGTTTTCACTGTACTAGGTACTAAATGGGGACTGATGATGAGCCATGCTGAAACAAACCAGATCATGTTGGAGTTTGGGCTAATAGATAATGAGCCACTGCCATGACACAATAATACTACAGAATAGACCATTCACAGTTGTTACAATCTGCGTCGCTGCAACATGTAGCTTTACTTGAAGTTTCACCTCTCATTCAAGATGTCCCACCCATCCATCATTTGTGTTGTTAGGATCATAATCCACATGATCTCAGCAAGGTTCAAGCTATTAAATGCTCAACAACATAGGCAACATAGCCTTTTGTATGAGATGTGGAATGTCTTCTAAAATTCTACTTCAGAGGTTACTTCACAAAACAAAAGCTACTGTCACTGACTAAACTTCCAATTTTTCCACAACTGTGTTATTCAGCTAATGAGTCAAACTCTCACCTTACTGCAAATGAATAATTCCGGGTGAAACTGCTCCCAGCTGCTGTGAAGATGCATTTTTAAGAACCATTTCACTGATTGTTAGTGTGCTACTTTATCTCGAGATTGATTTGCACAATTTCAGTGTTTAGCTTTAGCAGCAACTTCCTGGAAATTACTTTTACTGTATATAAAAGTACTATTTGAGTGTTGGGTCAACGTTAAATATTTGAAGGAAAAAATTGCAGGACATTTTTTGTCACGTCTGATATGTTATATACAGTAGGGTTCATGCTGTAAACTAACAAGCTACTGTTTGAGCTGTGCAGCATATGGTCTAACTCTCACCGAGCCCTCATATTACCACACAGAGTCAACTGTTGGTAAGAGGCCTGACCTAAATACACTTTTTTAATCATGTTGTGCAAAATGTGTGAATATGTAAACATTGCAGACGCACAAAATGCTGGAGTTTGCTTCCAAAATAGCAGTCACAAAAGAGAAACCCAGCGTATAGGATAATGTTTACAATGTATTAAAAACTTAATGTTTGTTTATGTGTTTCTTAATCTGCTTAGCATTGGTAAAAGATGTTGGACATCTGAATTGGTGTTGATGTTTATAATTCATTATATGTCATTTCACAGCATCTGTGTGTTTAAAAAGAGAGGTAATAAAAGAGGTATAGAGAGGTTGTGAGAGTCAGTGAGTAAACAATCATCATCCAATCATATGAAAGTTTAACAACACAACTGGATGTTTTACTTAAAAAGAAATATTGTCTGTACAGCCAGTCATTTTTAGCCAGTGCTATTGCATAACTAATTAAAATGAATGGCTGCGAAAAGTGTCCCTAATAAACATTTCCTTAGTAAGTTAAAGGGTCTTTGTAGCTAGAAACTGTAGTCAGGTAAAGATTAACTACAGTAAATTCATCATTCAATATCATTTGTATTGATCAGTAGAATGTATGATAATAAATTTGGCCATATTTCACAGTCCTAATACTGGATGCAAGCCCAGGTAGGTAGTTTGGCGAAGCAGTTAAATGCTCATTAAACCAAACACACACACAGACACACACACCCACACACACCCACACACACACACACACACACACACACACACACACACACACACACACACACACACAAACACAGACATACACAAAATAAAAAGAAAAAAACCTCAGCTAGACTAATATATGCAAATCCATTCAGACTGGGGCTTAAATCTCTTTTTATGTCAGGAAAACAAAATATCATCTCCATGCTAGTTCATTACTGAGTTCATTAGGCCACATTTCCAATGACTTTCTTAGACTTGTAGATTTTTTTTAAATCCAAGGTTAAAGGGAGCTCCAATTAATTAGGTTTACTAGATCCAAGAAAGGCATATTGTTGAATGAAGGAAACATTCTTCTTACCTTTAATTAGTTTCATTGAACGCGTTTACATGGTCCTGTACTTGAAGCAAAAGTGATAATGATACAATCAGTGATATGAAATCTGAAGAAGGTGCAGAATGAATCTCAGTTTTTCACCAGGAGGAACACCAGGCATGCATGCACATCTGCAGATAAAAAGGCCGAACACAGTGCCTGTCAGTCTGTCTTAAAGTGAACACGGGCACCGAAGATGGGACTGTAGACCTTTACAGATGAGTTAGAGGTCTGCTGATTTCACTGTATGGATGCTGAAAAGAGAACAATGTTGAGGCAGAGTAAAATGTCATGTGGAAGATCACAGATGCCTGCCTGTGACATCTGTCATTTACGGCACAAAATGTACCTTTAATATTTCAGATAACATATGACTGCACTTTGACCAAAGATCCATTTGTCATTTGTCAGTCACTTCACATTTTCCCTCTGTTAACATCATGAGCAGACAGATGTATTCTTCAACAATAGAACTGCACACACACTCGCACACTGACATATACCTTTGAAGACACTTGCCTACGCACACCAGGCCCAAGCTGCCAAGACTTTTTCGAATCAGCCATCTACCTTCAATGCCGCCCTCACAAGCAAACACACACCATGACTGAAAGTGTTTGTGTGTGTGATAGGGACAGTCTGCCTGTCAGGGGTGTAACACCGTGCTCAGACATCTCCCGGCTTTGTTCACCTGGCCCTGTGATTCTTCCCCCCGCCTCCATCCCTGCTGTGCTCTTTCACCTGTGGATAGAGGCATCACATCCCATCATGTCTAACCTGCCATATGCAGCCTTTACCCCCTCACCCATTCTCTCTGTGTACCAGGATTAGGCTGATAGCAGTGTGTTGATATATCAGACCCCCTTGGATACACAGGATACTACCTGATGTGCTGTGTGATGTGTTTTTTCTTTATCTTTTAAATTATAGGCTTTGTTTGCTGTATACTTTTTATTTTTAGTGTTGAAATAATGAAATCTTCAGTTTGTGCTGCTGTTGATTTGTTTTATACTATTAATTATTGCTATGGCATCTGTATGATGCAGTACTGTTCAACGCCTTTATTATCTATGTCCTTATATGATCATGCAAGACATAAACATTATCACCTTCATGTTGGGAAGATTAATTGCAGGATATATGTTGTTGACATTAGGTTAGTTACCTAATAAACTTCTTACCTTAGAGGGAGTATTTCCTTTCCACTTTCTCTAACTGCTAATTCTCCTCTGAGAAGAAGAGCGTGCATTTATTTATGTACAGTACTTACATGTGTAAATGTTCATAGTTATTTTTCACAGCTGATAGCAACAAAGGAAGCAGGTCTGATCTACAGAAAAGCAAATGTCTAAAGTACAAGGGTGTCACCTTGTCCAGATCTGTCAGCACCACTGCTACCAGCACAAACACAAAGAGGAAAAACAACAGCTCGCATCATGTGACTGGACAAATCACAGTGACGGCAACACAGTTACTTCTGCTCCTGATCAGCCCACAACATCAGGACAAGTGTGAAGGTGAACTGTTATACCAGCTTCAACACAGCTATACCACTGTACTGCATTGGTTAGTGGGAAAGAGATAGGGATATGTTAAGTACAGCACACAACTCATGTCATATCTCAACATGTATTTAATGGAGTAACTCAAGTTGTAAACAGGTTTTTTAAACTTGTTACAGTCCTAGGAGGTAGCAATACAGGAATATTGACTGCTGAAGATATTGTTTGAAAATTTGATACAGGAAGTATAAAATGAGCAGTGGACCAAAAAATAAGATCAATTTGGAGGAGGCTTTTTATTTAATGAAAAGAGTCCCAGCATGTATCATATTTTTTCTATAGTTTACGTGAAAAAAAAATATTGGTAGCATAAAACAAAAACCTTCTCATCCCATTCATCCCACTGTCTTATCACCCTTACTCATTCTCCTCCACCTCTAGTCTCCACCCTGCTCACGTGGAGCTACAGGACTACCTTTTCTATTTATAAGCAGCGCCATTTCTGTCTCTCTTCATTTCCCTCTCATTTCCCATTTGCCATCTCTCACTTTTCATCAGCTCCTCCTGCTCATTTTCCATCAATCCAGTCAGTTTACAGCAATAAAACAGGTACACAGCATTAACAAGGTGCTGACTGGCAGTGAATACTAATCTAATCGTTTTTCTTAGTTTCCTCTTGTTCACCAGCGCTCCTGTTCTTGCTTGAGCTCCATGAATGACATGTGTTCACACAACTGCACACCCATCCACACCTGTTGCTACACCCCAAACAGTGGAAAAGGGACACATGATGACAGGAGTACAGTCTGTCTGCAACAAATATCACATGTTGGAAAACACTTGTTTTGCTCTAATCAGTAGAAAATGGATAGATTGGAAAAAATACCACACAAATGTAGTGTAGAGTAGGACTGAGTTCTCAATCAATGAATGTGGATACACTGCTTTAAATGAGTAAACCAGCAGGTAGATTGATCCTGCAGTAAACTGCACTACTGTAGTTGGGGAACACTGACCACCTCATAAGAAATATAGTTTGATGAAGACATAACTAATTGTTATCTACTGAAATCAACAACATAAAGATATTTCTGAATATCACAGGTTTTACATTAAAATTTTACATTTTTTGCCATTTAGCAGATGCTTTTATCTAAATAAACTCTCAAGGCAAAATCAGGATAAGCACAGCAGCGGTTTGAACCCCAGTATCACACATGGAGAGCAGTAGCCTTACCAGTATACCACCACTGTATTGATTTTGTTCCCCCTACCCAGCAACCCTGCAGTATCCTTGCACCTTGAGCTTTCGCCCATTTACTGCCTACAGCAAAAGCTGACTATAACTTTCCGCTCAGCCTGAACTTGAAGCTTTTAATGTTAGAAACTTTAATGTTAGAAATATTGCACACAAATCGATGGAAAGTAGCTTTTAGATGCAAATATTTCCAGAACTGTACACATTGACAAGAAGACGCATCTGGGCAAGTTGAATAGGAATGAAAATTTGCACGTATCCTCAGGCTTTATGGACCTCCTTCATGAATGTACAGAGATGAGAGACGGAGAGAAAAAAGGAGAGACTGGAGGGAAATGAGAAACTTGAGTTTCAGATGAATTTTGAGATCAGTCAGAGGCTTAGCTGAAAACAAATACACACATGCATGTGCACAGAAACACACAATCTAATGTCTCTACTGTTGGTATACTGGTGAACAAACACCAACAGCCCAGTAGTAAAATTTGACCTCACAGTTGTTTGGAAGCAAACCAAGACCACATCCAGGAAAAGGCCTCAGTGTCATTGTTTAATTCGAAATTTACCGTGATGACCAGCAAACAAAGCTTTGCTGTTTGTAACAATGATGTAATAAAGACAAAGTCTTTATATGTTTGAACTAATGCTACAGTGTTATTATTTAAATGTGCATAGCGTTTACTTAATGTGGAAAAATGGAGAGAAAATTCTGAATAGCTGACAGCTAAACTGTTGGTAAAGTAAAAATCTTTCCATGTTATTAAAACAGAACTGACAGACTGTGTAATGTCTTCAATATTGCAACATTTTTATAATCAGACTTTTATTCCAGACTATTTATTTTTCATGTGTTTTTTTATGAAATGTGTAATACATTTCTAATAATACAACAAACAGTCTGTAAAATAAACCTGACCAAGGGCGCCGCATTAGGCAGAACATATCATAGCGGGATCTGTGTGGGTTTGGAAGGGGGGAGGTGCACCTGTAGGGGTGCCAGAGGGTGGGTGGGGTCAGTATCTGGGTGTGGGGCATCAGTGTTGGGGCGTGATCCACACTGACAGTGCCTGCATGTGTCTACAGGCAAGGCCACGGCACCAAAAACACCCCAGCTGCCATACTGACAACTGCAAA
Organism: Anabas testudineus; assembly: GCF_900324465.2. Taxonomy (NCBI): domain Eukaryota; kingdom Metazoa; phylum Chordata; class Actinopteri; order Anabantiformes; family Anabantidae; genus Anabas; species Anabas testudineus. The sequence continues at coordinate 1,177,788 of NC_046619.1, read as the reverse complement.
CGGTAGGAGAGATATCGCACTAATGAGTGAGAGTGTGACTGTGTCCGTGTCTGTCTGTGTGTGTGTGTGTGTGTGTGTTTGTGTGTGTGTGCACATGTGCTGACAAGACAGAACCAGTACAGTGTTTGGTTGTTTGAAGAAGGTTAATGTAACTTTATTGCCTAATATGAAGTTTACATGAATCCCATTTTAATTAACATGATGCACAGATTTACAATTATTATACTATCATCATTATTATAATAATATTTATTGTGACAAGACATCATATACATGTGCTACAGCACAGACACATTTGTTAAAGAGTCATAGTTGAGATTCATGCTATACAAGTGTGCACGAAACGCCTTTTTTTCTACACATAAACTTTACAAAACAGCACTGTATGAACTGGAGGTTGTTTCTGAAAATAATCTAGTGTTTTAGAAAGCTCCCATCCATTAAAGTAACGTAGAGTGCAATCAATCTTCCCACTTTATCAACAAGCCGTCTCAGATTCTTAAAGTGACACACAATTAATTTCCAGCAGGACTATACAAGTCCTACCTCTTCTCTCACCAAGTGTCCTGCATGCACAATTTATGAGGGGCTTCCATAAAAGTGGGAGGTATTGTATATCTTTCATACAGTACAACGCACAGATGCACATATTTTCCCCTAGCCTAGGTTCTGTGGGTCGCCTGACGGCATAAATATGCAAATCAACTAATGAGAGCATCGCAAAGTAAGACAGCAAGGTGCGGTGCAGGCAGAATGGAAATGAGCTGGGGAGGGAGGCACAGTTTAGGTGTCATCAATAACCACTTGTACTGTTTGTCATGGAAAACAAGGCTGAGGCTGTATACACACACACACAGACACACACACACACAAAACTAAGGTAAATGGTTAACTTAGGGGTGCAATGCACTAAACACACTAAACATAACAATACTGTATGTGTGTTTATGCATAATAAATACATACTCTACCACTCAAAAGTTTGGGATCACTTGCAAATTTCTTTGTCTTCCAAAGAAAAATAAATTTTCATGTAATTCACAGACAATTGTATCTATTTCACAAATAATTCATGCTAGTTAATCAACAATTAATGAATTAATGGTTAGGAATTAATTAGATGATTCATTAGCAATTGTCAGTCCTCAGCATCAATCTCCTGATATGGCTGCTAATTTATTAATCATTTTATAAGTAATAGAGCAAATAAGGGAGCATGGCATTATTTAGGTTAGGTTAGTATCTGAACATCAGCAGTTTCTTGTTTAAAGGTTCCAATAGGTACCAATAGCCAGAAAGAAAAAAACTTTCAATAGAGAACTATCAGTCTATCGAAGGCTACCCAATGCTAGAAATTGCAAGGAAACTTTAAATTTCTTATCATGCTGTTAACTACTCCTGTTACTGAGCAGCACAAACTGGCTCTAAATGGAACATAAAAAGGAGAGGGAGTGACTAATGCACAACTGTGCAAGAAGACAGCTGCTGCACTAAATAGTACACGTAAAACACCAGTGTCAGCATCAACAGTGAAGGAGAGACTTCAGGATTGTGGACTTTATGGCAGAATTGCCAAGCTGTATCTCAAATTGGCCAATAAAAACAAAAGACTGAGATGAGCAAAAGAGCACAGACACTGGACACTGGAAGACTGAAAGAAGGTGTTGTCTACAGATTTAAGTTTGAGGTCTTCGAAACAAACACAAGAACATTTGTTAGATGGAGAACAAATGAAAATATATTAGAACAGTGCTTAATACCATTAGTCAAGCATGGTGGGGGCAATATGATGGTCTGGGGTGCATTGGAAGTGGTAAAAAAGGAGATTTGTACAAAGTGGAAGGGACTTTGAGACAGAAAAGTGATCAAAATTGACAGTTAGAATGCCAAAGGTCCAGCATGCTGTAATTGCTGCAAAATATGTTTTTTTTTTTTTTTTATGAAGGGAAGGATGTGCTGCTGTTTTCTGGACCATACCATAGAAAAACATGTTTACAACATACACTAAACCATTCAAAACCTTTCTTTTTTGTTTTCTTACTTTTCGTGAATGTGAGATGTTTCTTTTGGCAGATGGAAACTTGTGTGACCATAAATGCATGGTATCACAAAATGTCTTTTCAGTAAAGTAAAAAGATTCAGTTTCAATTCAATTCAGTTTTAATTGTATAGCGCCAATTTACAACAGAAGTTATCTCAAGGCACTTTACAGTGTAAGGTTTAAGACCTTACAGAGAATATTTATACAAAAAAAAAAAAAAAATAGAGAGAAAACCCAACGATCCCATTTGAGCAAGCTTTAGGCAACAGTGGAGAGGAAAAACTCCCTTTAGAGGAAGAAACCTCCAGCAGAACCAGAACTGTAAGGTTTTTTTCAGTCTGTGGATGTTTCCTGGAAGAGCACGCTAGCAGATGGGCTTTGTTACTGTGAAAGTCAGAGGGCTCAGTGTTCGTTCATTCCAGTTTCTTATACTTAGTGAATGTTTTCTTTGTTTTGGCCTGTGGTCTCTAGTTCACCACAATAGTGCTTTCTGCTTTTTAGTCTGCATTGAATTGTGGGCTTATTTGATTCATTGCCATTTCATTCTTTATTTGTTTTATATTTGATGATTGTGATTATGGGGTAAAAGACTCAATGAAATTCCATGTGTAAATATGAGGGTCTGCATGGTGCTTGTAGGCAGCAATTTTAGTATGAGGCAGTTATATAACTGAACATCTAGGCTGGGAAATGTTTAAGAACATGTAATGTGTATGTATATATTCTGGATTTACTAACTTTGATTACATACATGCTTTAAAAGGGAATTGCATCTACCATCTACTTAGCAGTTGTGTATGTGCTGCACAAGTGGCTCCAAGATGGGTGGGTGGGGGTAAAGTTTAGTGGCCCTTTAAAGTTCATGAAACCAATAAAATATTATAATATCATGATATGCATACTGTCTTTATTTGTTTTCACCCTCTGTCTGAAGTGATCTGTTTTAGCACCTGTCTCTTTGAGAATACCTTCCAAAAAGTGTGATATTCTCTGATTTGTAAGCTTCCAGTGTAAGGTTTAAGACCTTATAGAAAATTAAATAGAAAACCCAACATTCCCATTTGAGCAAGCTTTAGTCAAACAGTGGAGAGGAAAAACTCCCTTTAGAGGAAGAAACCTCCAGCAGAACCAGGCTCAGGGTGAGCGGCCATCTGCCTCGATCAGTTGGGGTGAGTGGAAAAAGGAGAGAGAAAAGAACAGCAGGTAACAAAAATAACAACAAGCAGCAAGAACATTGGGCAGGTCAACTGGATTCTGGAGATGTACAGCTCCAAGGCCGAGGATACCTGCAGAAAAGTACAGAGAGACAGAAAGGAGGAAACACAACTACAGGAGAGAGAAGACAAAAAGTTAACAACGTGCAATGGTGGCATTTAAATGGATAGAGGAGATGAGCTCAGTGTATAAGTAGCAGACTAACCTATAGCAGCAGAACTAAGAGATGGTTCAGAGTCATCTGAGCCATCTCTAAGCTTTATAAAAAAGGAAAGTCTAGTCTTAAATGTGGAGAGGGTGTCTGCCTCCAGAACCTGAACTGGGTTCTGGTTCCACAGGAGAGGAGCTTGATAGCTAAAGGTTCTGCCTCCCATTAAACAAGATTCTCTATTAATAATAATTTTTTGCCAGATATTTCCATGGTCAAGAAAGAGCATGGGTGCTTAATACAAGTCTCTCTTTCACTGTGCTTTATTGTCATTGTAAATTTTAATGCGGAAAAGTTTAGTAAAACTAAACTTTGAAAAAATCTCTTTTCAAAGGAACTACAAGATGAAAAATAAAAACTGAGCTATGGAAAAAAAAAAATTCTCCAAACCCCTACTTTTAATCTCTTCTGGAGTTTGACATCAACTGAACATACATAAGTAGCATTCTAAAATGCCATTTTATCTCTACAGCAGCTTACAGCTAACACCAAAAGTCTACTCAGTTGAAGTTTAGTCTTCTAACTAAAGAGTAAGACGAGAAGACAACCAAAGTGGTAAATACAACCAGGCTAAATTATGAAATATTTCATGCCGACAGCTGCTGCCACTCTCAACTGTCTTCTCTACCTCGCTCAGGGGGCATTCAAGTGCTTTCAGTGTTCCAGGGTGTTCAAGCAGTTGCAAAACATCACTGAGAACTGCCCGTTCAGTGTCATATTTATCCTGTCTTCCAACAACTTCTGTCTGATGCTACAGGGAGAACGGACAGAGATAACATGGAGATTCATGGCAGTTTGAAAGCTCAATGTCATTATCCAAAATAAACTTTCAGGACATCTCATTGGGGGTAATGTCATAATAGACTGACTCCACATGCATCCATATTCTTGTCAAAGTCACATAAGGACGTGATGCATCTTTTTAAAAAAAACAAGGTTGATATGAAAATTAAATTACGCTTACATTTATGGTGGTTCATATACATGTGGAATACTGTATGATGTATGACAGCTCTTTACACAACAGTGTAAACATTACTAATCAGCATCTTTAGAAAAAGAAAAAAATAAGTACTTGGGGTAACTAAGCACAAAAGTAATATCAAAATTGAATAACAGACTTCCATCTACAATCAAGTCACACAAGTGGATAAAAAAGCTTTTATTAAAAACTGATTAGTGATGTGTCACTGACTATAGATAATATAGACTGTGCATTAGCATACTTAATTTATTTTAGGTGTAACTTTTGTAAACAATGGTAACATTGGTAACATCAATTCCCCCCCCCCCCCCCTCCCCCCCCCCCCCCCACACACACACACACACACACACACACACAGAATCTAATAATGTTTCATCACAATACATTAAATGGGGTCTATTATGCAAAATGCACTATTGTAGAAACACACCAAGTGTGTTGGAAATGTACTTCAAATCCTCTCCCAGAACAGTTCATTCAGAATCCTTCACGTTGTCAACATAGACTGAGGTTGGCATTACACAGTCTCAGTCGTCCAAACACCACACCACCCACAAAACCTCATAGTCCATAAATAGAGACAAACTCAAAAGTATCTCACTGTGGATTTATTTGTTTTTGATGGAGCAGTCCAATATATGTACATGTGCAGAAGAAGCTTACTGGTATCATGGAGACAGTTTTCTGTAGAGGTCCATGCTAATTCTGTTAGCATATTTTGCTCTGTTTTATCTATATCTATATTGCAAGTATGTACTATAACATTAGCTCGGTTCTAAGTAGGTTACATATTTTAACCTGGCAATATTTGTCAGTGATGATTTTAAACTTAAGCAAGCTTGGGTTTTGTAATACAGGCCTAGTTGCAGACCTTACACCGCCACAGTAATGATAAAAACACACAGTTACAAAATGTCTGCCTGATTTAGAGTTTCAAATGTTTGATACTTGTTTGTTTGATGTTTGATGAAAGGTTTAGGTTTTATTTTTTAATTGTGAAAGGATGTCTATGTCTACAGAAAATAACAGATATATGTTTTTTATTTGCTAACATTATTATTTGCCGATATTTCTAACATACCATGACACTTACCTTTTTCACATTAGGTCACAAGGGACAGCAGGACCAATCACCCTGACCTGGACCGTTTTCTAACTATAGGCTGTTACAGCTTAGAGGAACCCAAAAGTAAGTGTTGTTTGCTTTATCATATCACAAGTCATTTTCATGTTCCCAGTCTTTTTAAAAGAAAAAGGAAGACATAGCATATTATGCCAAGCTGCATTGCATTAATATTCAACCCCTATAAAATGAGGGAGTTACAAGCTTCAGCAACTGAGATAGAAGAGATTGTATATAAAACCGGGTTGCCCGGGTTCTTCAGTTCTTCAGTTCTTCACTATAAAGCTTTCAGTCAAAGCTTTATAGTAGAGGGGGAAGGAGAAAGCCACTGTTGAAGGAAGCTCATGTTAAATCAAGATTTGAGTTTGCCAATAGGCATGTGAAAGACTCCATGATCCAGTGGAAGAGGGTTCTTTCGTCTGATGAGACCAAAATGGTGTCTTTTGTCCATCAGACAATACGCTAAGTTTGCCGCACACCAAACACTGCCATCCTCACTGTGAAATACAGTAGTGGCAGCATGGTGCTGTGGGGATGCTTCTCGGCGGCCAACCTTGGAAGGCTTGTTAAGGTAGAGGGTAAGATGAACGCGGGGTGAACATTAATGCAAACATTGATATCACCTTATAGATTTTTATGTAATTGACATTACTTTGTAGAAACCTGTTTTCACTTTGACATTAATGAAGTATTTTTAATTTTTTTTTTTTGTCAAAGTCGCCAACTTTTATTGACCATGATTGATCCATAATGTCAATAAAAGGATGAAACATCCAATTGCATGAATACTTTTTATAGACACTGTAATCACAGTTTTGCACACACCAAATAAATGGTCCTCATGTTGAGAATTGTTTTCAAACTGCTGTTTCCAAGGTTAAGAAAAAGCCTTGAAGCTTGTAAAAGCTTAAGTTGTGAATTATTTAAATACTTCATAGTTCATTGGGCAATCTTTTTTATTTAATGTGTATTTACTTTGTGTATTTTATATAGTTATTTTAATGTACAATTTGAGTTCCACTACAATACTTAATGCAAATAAATTATAAAAAAAGACATCAAAACACACAGTGGCATTCACAGTCCACACACACTCTCTTTTGATCATGTGTGCAAATTTGGAAATTAACAATGATTTTCTCCAGTTGTACATGAGTGGACTATCAGGCTTGCTGAGGTAGCAGCAGATGTTGCCCTTCTATAATCCAAAGCATGAAACCATAAAAGCAATACGTGGAAATGATATTAAAAACAAAGAAAGGGCAAGCAAGGTTAAGCCCTGTTAATGCCCCTTGCTCAGCTTACCAATCAATCCACCTCTAATTCTGTGTGAGAGAATTAGATTTTCATTAAAAAGAAAGCAGAGTGTACCTGAGCAAAGAGAAAGATAGGGATTACTGGAGGAGGCAAGGTAGGATGACTTTGATAGAGCAATATGAGGTTTAGGTTGTGGTGGATTTAGGGAGGTCAGAGGTCATTGTGTGGCTGATGAGATCAAATGTATCGTCTTCTCATGCGAGAATGTTTTTGGTTTTGCTACTGTGGCATGACAGCCAGCTTATAAAACCCATGGGTGGTGTGTGATAGCTGGTTTCCATATCCACACTGGCGTTCAACAGTCCCTTAAGTGCTTGTCACGCTCACGTAGGCGCTTACTCAGGCGATCCCCGAGGGTAAGCACTTGAAAACTAACAACGAACAGCAGAGAACGAAGAAGAGGGATCAAGACAAAAAACACACATGCACAAAACAAAGTAGAGTAAATGGAAGAGTAAAGTGACGCCATAAAAGATACATCATCGCCCCACCACCACCACCCTCCCTCCACTCCTCCGTATCCACCCTGTTACTTTGCCTGGAGGCCTTCTACGAGTTCTGACACCTGTCAGTTTGCAAAAAAGCTAAATGAAATAAGTGACACCACTTAATTTCACACTGTCATAAATCTGCAAAGCATTTTTATGAGCCTGTGTTGTGTTTCATTTCAATACTTTATTGGCATCAAGCAGCAGATGCTAGTTATTTATAGTTTCCCCGACAGACTCAGTCCTGCTGCATTAGTCAGTGGGTCATTTTCTGATGCCTATAAATTAGCCATGTAGTTCTTCAAGCCACAGCATTTCATTAGAACAGTCAAAGTTTTGGATGTGGGCATGAACACTGTGGAGAATAGAATGTTTGGTTGCAGTTACCTCAGTCTGTTCTAAGCCTGTGCCATCTCCACTCCACCACTATCTGCCAGCACCACGCTGGTAATGTATCAAATTCCTAAATGCTTGAAAGGACTCAGAAATCTGGTAAATGTACTAATAATCAGCAACAGTCCCTTTACTAGTATATCACTGAGCACTCTAGCTCTGGCAGAGCTATGAGGGGTCATTTGTTTAGCTTGCATCATTAAACTATTCTGAACATATGGATCAAAATTAAAGAAGTATATAAATGGTCACTGAGCAATTTTAGAAACTTGTAACGGTTTGGATGAAAATATTTTATAAATCCAATATAATATAATCATAAATTAACTTTAGTCAGATTTCATCCATGATTGCACATCCTTTGCAAGTCCACAGGTATCATCAGATGCTGGGTGTCTTCCTTGGTGATGCTCATTACCGCAGATGTCTAAACTACTTGCCTGTTTTTTAGTGTTTTATTATTATTTTTATTTAGGTGAGGTGACTGAAATTGTTATTCCATAATATTAGTGTTGGTTTCTGTCCTGTTAAATCTCAGTCCAGTCAGTCTTTGTAAATAATCTGCAGGGGCAATAAAACACGGCTCAAAGACAAATAGACCCCACAAATATATGGACAATGAATATAATTCATCCTTACTTCATTTTGACCAAACCTCTTTATATTAAAGTTGAAAGTCCACACTTTCAGCACATATTGACTGAATCATTTCATTTTATTGTGACCACAATGCTGAAAATTGTGCTAAAAGGTTTATAAAATAAGATAAACTTTATGAAAGTCAGGATGTGCACCTAACTATTTATTTGATATATTGGCAGAACACACTTTAAACACTATGTTCATGTGTTAGCCCAAGCTTTTATGGCTAACTTTGGTAAACAGATACCTGTTAAAGTCATGTCAACTCATCTGTGTTTGCGTCCACCTGAAGATTTTACATCAGGTCCAATATTCACTCTCTTCTAGTTGTGATTCTTGTTCCCCTTTTAGGCAGAAAACCGCCTCATTTGACAGTACTGAAGACTGTAGCAGACTGTAACTCCAGATAAAGAACTGGAAGACAATAAAACTTTTTATAAAATGGTTACAACTGCAGGGTTGATGATAATGCTCTGCAAGTTTATCACCACAAGTATCTATAGGCTTTTTAACATGTTCTGGCACATATTTCATCTGTCACTGAGGATTTCTGTGCATAGTAAGCTACAAACTTTGAATGACCTTTCAAACCAACAGGAGTGAGTAATGAGTCACAGATCTAATTCAAGATATACATTGAGGTATTCTTTCGAGAGAATATCTCAGTGAGAGCATTCATGTTTGAATTGTATAAAGCCCCACAACCCAACACACTGTTATATATATATATTCGTAATACTCTTCCAATGTTATTTTCAGCTCTGGCCAACCAAATCTTGTTCCTTATTTGCTGTCTGTAAAGCTCTGGCACCGCAGTTCCACACTGTTAATACCTAATAATCCTTCCTATCTCTGATCAACACACATCTGCCCCACTGTCCTCTGTAAAGACCTCAGATATCCCATCAGATATCATCTTGCATGATTTTAGGACAATCTGATTATTTGTTGCTATACAAATAATGTAATAATAGCATTGTTGGCTTTGATATTGGTATTACTATTATTAGACACAAGAGAGCTTTTGATTTGCACCAGATTATAGAGGGTAATCTGTTTCTATCAGTATTTTTATTCTGAGAGAAGTTATTGACAATATCTGCTCTCAGACTTTTATATGACTGATCTTGTTTTGAAAATTAATCAGTTTCAGCAAATGCTGTGTACCTCTGATATGATAGATATAAAGCAGTTTGGTGATTACATGTACATCATGTTTATTGTGGGGCTACAGTGGTTGTTGATGTTTTGATGAGATTACAGAAAAACATGACCTTACAAAATGACTTTTCATGGTTTCAGAGGGAATCTTTAAACATGTTTCTGACGATTAAAATATTGTTTGTTGCTTCTCTGGATATCCACAGAACCCCTCTGTAACCTAGCTTCTATACCTGAACTGTACTGCTTGGAACTGCCTCTGGAACATGGACAGATTGAATAGCAGTGATTTTGCAGTGTTACTTTTCCCGTTTACACCACGCCTTTTGTTATTCTCCTTAGACTCTAGTTCTATGACTTTTGAACTGTGTTGTTATCTTGTGTCTTTGCAATTTCTTTGGACTCAGTTTTGCTGTCTTTCTGGTCTTACTTTTTTTTTTTTTTTTTGCTATGCAGAGTACGCCATAACAGGGCCCTCCATTATCTATCCAAAGACTACACCTCTGAGTATCCGGTCTCTCTGTGAGCTTTCTGTATTCACCTCTATCATCCTATCTGTTATACCTGTGACAATAAACTCCTTCATTTAATCTCACCGATTCTGGCATTGTAATTGGGTCCACTAAAACCACAACCATGACATTATATTTTTCATTAGGATATTTACATTACAGTAGTATCTTTCTACAGCTTGCTTGTCTCTTCCAGTGACATTTATAACTCGATATGTATTGTTGCATTTTTTTCTTTTTTGTTTTCTACATCGAAATGTAGCTGTTGCATTGTGACATTCTCGGGTGTATTTCTGATCTTGAGGTTACATAACGTGTTAATTAGCATTGTCACAATGTGTGAATGTTGTCCATGGATCCCATGAACTACAGCTGTTGTGACATTGTAACTAATATAGATAAACTGAAAAGTAAAGACATTGAATCAGTGATTCAGTGATGAGAGGCTGTCATATTGTTTAGCCTTTTAAGAGAGACATACATACAAATATCAAGTGTGTCTGATTTACCAGCATTGATAAATGGCTGCAGCATAAAGTAATTTAAAACCTCACAATGAAAAACAGCAGGTGTAAAATTAGAGGCACTGAGACGTCAGATACACATTGAACATGACAAACTGAAGTTAGGTTGAGAGTGTCATGATGGAAGGAAAGAGAAGAGGATACATTGTTACTTTGCTAATAGTTTCTGCTTAACACTAAAAGCTGGTAGTGCCGTGTGATCCAGTCAAATGACAAAAGTTCTATCAAAGGTTCTTCAATCGTCACGTTGAGCTGCCAACTTCAGGCTCTTTACTATTTCTTCATCTATAGCTTCTCTTTTTTGTGCGTTTTCTTCAACCATTCAAAGTTCAACAGCAGAGAACACTTTCTCTTGTGTGACATTACATTTACACAGACATGCACAACATGCATCAAAACAGTCTTTGTTGCACTTTGTGCAAATCAATTATACTGCTGCTGGGATCGTTAAGTGAACAGTTTTTCTGGTTCTGGTCACTCGTAGTGTCACTGGTATGATGTGTAGTTTTATTGTGTTAGCATGCTAATAGTGCTAATTATTACAAAATCCAAACTGTAGATGAGTCTGATTTACATGTAGCGTCTGTTAAAAATGTAAAAGTTGTTTAGGCAGTGGTTGTTGAGATAAGACAGCAGTGACCAAAGCTATTATCTGGGCAATGCCTGGAGAATCAGGTCTGGACACTATTTTAAGTTGTACTTTCACACAACAGATAATTGTCTGGTGTGGGTTGGTGCCCACATCTACTCACTTCTGGTGACAATTACCTGCTGTATAGTTAGTTAGTGCTTCCTCTTCTCCGTCTCCCTCTCTCTGTACTTTTCTGCAGGTATCCTCGGCCTTGGAGCTGTGTATCTCCAGAATCCAGTTGACCTGCCCAATGTTTTTGCTGCTTGTTGTTGTTTTTTCTTGCCTGCTGCTCTTTTCTCTTCTCTTTCCTCTTTCTACTCACCCCAACCTGTCGAGGCAGATGGCCGCCCAGCCATTCAGCCTGGTTCTGCTAAAGGTTTCTTCCTCTAAAGGGAGTTTATCCTCTCCACTGTTGCCAAAAGCTTACTCAAATAGGATTGTTGGGTTTTCTATGTAATTTTCTATACAATTATACTCTATAAGGTTTTAAATCTTATACTGTAAAGTGCCTTGAGATGAATTCTGTTTTGATTTGGTGCTATACAAATAAAATTGAATTGAAGAATTGAAAATATGGTGGATTGTTCTCTATGTTTTCGGAATGAGCTGTAGGAGTGTAGAAGTTCATGTATCTTGGGGTCTCATGAGTGTAAAATGAATCAACGACATACTGAGGTAGCTAAGAGTAGGGCTACAGCTAATTCACACCAGATGAGGTGGCTTGGGCTTATCAGAATGTCACATGGACACCTTCCATTGGATGTTTTCTTTCTGCCTTCCGACAATAAGGAGGTCCAGGGGCAGACCTGGAATGTGCTGGAGAAATTATATATCTCATCTGCCCAGGAACGCCAAGGGATACACCAGGATGGGGAGAGGGACATCTTAATTACCTTACTGAAGCTGCTAACACCATGACCCAACTTTGAGTGAGCAGCCAAAAATGAATGAATGGATGGCCTGGCTTAGTCTTGGAGATAGGGTACCTAGATCGAATATCCAGAGGGAAGTCAGTAGGAGCAGCTGCTCCTTTTCAGTAAAAGAAGAAAAATAAGAAATAGATGGATTCACACTTGTAATATCAATAAGATATTACACAGATTTTGTACTAGGAAGCTGGATGATAAAATTCTATTTAACATCTAGGCAAACTGCTTGATACTACAAAAATTAGACTTTGGTAGATCAATAGTTTTTGAACAACAACAAAGGAGCTCTACAGGACAAACAAATAAGCTAAAATAAGGTTCTGGATTCACAGATGTTACAGCGATTAGACATAACATGTTGTTGAGTAAAGTAAACAGTAAGACTGAAACAATAATAACAATATAGACTGAACTATTCATTTGATGGCAGAGTAACATAGCACCCCACAAACTATTAACCACTTCACCTTCTCTCAGCAGCCTTCAAATGGCAATGATCTAAAAAAATGTTGTCTGGTTCTGCTTAACTGCCCAAAACCCATCTTTCTTTGTAAAACTTACTTTGTATCAAAACAAAGAAATGCCTAATTAAATAAAACTTACTTGAAGTCAAACTGTACTGATGTGAACTGTGTGTTAAAAACAGAACGGTCTGATGGCTTGCTGAAAAGTTGTATGACTGTCCAAACCGCGTTACCATTGATCTCTGCAACCCCAACCCCTTCCATCCCAGTTTTAACAATCAATAACAATGGCTCAGACACCCACGATGTGCATAGATGAATGCACACGTAGAGTTACACCCACCCTGCCTTTGACACATGCTACTTTTTTTCTGCACACTTAAAATAATTTGTCATTCGGCTTTTCCCTCTCCCCGTCTGTCTGTTGTTTTCTGCTGATTGTTTTAAAGGAAACAAAGACAGCAGTCACTGGGGAGACAGTGAAAAACAACCACTCTGCTCTGCACTCCGTTATCCACAAATGTACTCTTCATTTCATCTCTCCCCCTCAAAAGACACAACTCATAGTTTGTTGTTGTGCTTAATGTCTGCCTGTTACTATACTCCCTCTTGGCACAGAGCAAATGCCAAACCAGATCCACCAATTTTTATTTACTTTTCTCAGCAGCAGCTGAAAATGACCTCTGCACTCCTTCCAGTGCAGTGGGATTTGAGCCAAACAGCTCCACCCACAGAGTCAGGACACTACCAGCAACTATGATGAAATCAGTTTGACCACAGGAAGCAGTGGCAGCTAAATGGATGGCCTTTGGCTTTCACCCCTAGGGAGAGAAGATCCCTATCAGTGGCAGGGAGCCACAGAGTGGAGCTGGGAAATAGCTTTGTATTCTCTGTGAGGGGCCAGACAGATTAGCTACTAGCAGCATCTGAGGGCTACATTACATTCAGGCTTTGAAAACTATAGGATGTTTTTTGGGGAAAAACATGGTTTTCTGTAACATTATGGAAAAGCATGGTTTCAACATACCGAACACCTCCAACTTGTACCCTTTGATTGTCCTCTTAACAGGATAAACAGTATAGAAAATGACAGAACGGCTATGTAACGGGTGGTGAATCTTGATAGTGGACAGATGAATGCATTTTCCAGGCCCTAACCCCATTGCCAATATATGGAATGTGTAGAAAAGAATTTGAACAGCACTGCATTTGCACTTTCCCATAATCAATACAAGATCTTGACAAAGAATTAATGCAACTCTGGATGGGAATAAATGTTGTGATATTCCAAAAGCTTGTCGAAATGATTCAGTGCCGTAATCAAAGCTAAAGGCAGTTGAATTAAATATAGAGTGTGTCACTTTTTTTTGGATGAGCAGTGTACTATATACACAATATATGCATGTAGCACTGTTCTGTATTATCTGTATTGAAAGTGCTTTACAATGTTACTTCTCATTCACCCATTCACACCCAGTAATGGTGGTGGAGCTGCAATACAAAATGCTGATCTGGTCCACTGTGAGCAATGTGGGCTTTAGTGTCTTCACCAAAGACAAAAATTAAGAATGTTTATCAAACTATATGAGGATATTTAGCCCTGTTTAGCTTAGTGGATAGGCTAAGTACCATAATTCTATCAACCATCCTCATAAAAAATGGCCAGGCAGCCTCAACCTTTCTCTAGTTGGACACAGTTTCAGGGAGACACAAGAACCCAAAATGTGAGGTACCCGCATGTGTACGCCAGGTCCTAAGAGGGTAGAGGTCTTAGTCTCTGACATCCAGACATCCTATGAAATGAAAGCCCCATTACAGTTTAAATGCTATTTGAAAAATAAAATGCAAAAAAATGAATGGTGATGGAAATGAAAATATCCTGATTAACGGCTATAAAACAGGGTGTAAAGATACTGATTAACAGTGGTGGGCACTTCAGGAGAAAAATATTCATATCACCCTGCAGAAAAAAATTCATTTTAACTGTTTTCTTTCATGAAGCACAGGGCAGGAACATAGAGTGAAATAATGCCACACACCCACTCAGTGATACAAACCACACACAACCAGACAAACATGCAGCCTGTCACTCAGAATGTGATGCTGGCTGAGGGATTTTCCGAAACCAGGAAGGGGAGAGGAGGATTTGTGAAGAAGAACTAGGCGCATAATGGCCTAGAGTCCTCTCTGAGCATGCTGCAAACCCACTGTAATCAAAGGCGCACAAGAGCAATGCTGCTGTGTTCATAGTTTGAGTATCTTGATCAATGTCAGAACTACAAGCATCTCAATATAAAGTTATAAAGCTGCACATTTCAATAATTACCACTGAACGACAGTTTTGTAGATTCTCCCTTCAATGCACAAATAGGCTGCAAGTGATATTCAATTAATCTTATATCATGACTACTGGAGAAAGCACTTTTTAGTTGTTTGTTTTGTTTTCCTTGTCTTCAGC
Organism: Anabas testudineus; assembly: GCF_900324465.2. Taxonomy (NCBI): domain Eukaryota; kingdom Metazoa; phylum Chordata; class Actinopteri; order Anabantiformes; family Anabantidae; genus Anabas; species Anabas testudineus. The sequence goes on along the minus strand of NC_046619.1, from coordinate 1,162,697 downwards.
TCCTTGATGTCAGCCCTAAATTTACTGTTGTACAGTATGATGCATGTTCCACATGCTTAGTAAACCATGTCTTTCAAACAAGATGAGAATCCACAGTGGTGCCCAGACACTCAACACATTTCAATAAGGGTTAAGAGAAAATCATTGTCTTGCAGTCTGAACCTATTGAAAAAACCTGCTCTGGCTTGAGTTCACATTTTTTCACTTTGCAAGGGCCTATGTGTCAGATTAGTTCTTGGCTGCAGGCCTTGCTACTACAGGGTAACTCACTGAGTTATTTATTATTATTATTATTTTTGTAAAACACTTTCTTTAAGTTAGGCAGAAGAGCCAAGATCAAATGTTGTGTTAGCTTAATAGCAGAGACATACTGAGCTGACATCAAAGAAGAAAAAGAAGCAGTGATGAAGCCAACTGTTGTGTCACCTCACGTTGCCTTCATCTGGGCCAAAAACTGGTAAGTGTGATTCTATAGCTTGCTGCTATTGAGAGTAAACTTCTCTATGTGCATTGAATTGCCTCAAGGGGACAAATGAAGTTTTTTGAGTTGAAGAATTTAATTGCCCACCCCAAAGCCTGGTTCTGCTGAAGGTTTCTTCCATTAAATGGATTTTTTCCTCTCCATTTTTGCCTAATGATGCTCTAATGGGATTGTTGGGTTTTCTATAAAATTCTGTATACAGTTATATTTTGTAAGGGTTAAAACCTATACTGTAAAGTACCTGTTGTGATTTTGGACTATAAAGAAAATTAAATTAAATTGAATTGTTTTTTGTAGGAAGTGTCACAGTCACAGCTTAGCCATCACAGTGGGGAACAAGTGCTGCGGGAAACCATATGAAAAAGACCGTCTTTAAGAAGGTTATATAAGCTTGGCACCTATATAGAAACAAGCAGGCGAGCTATTTCCTCCACACAGTAACCTACTTTGAAAGCACATAATATTTGCTGTGGTATGGAAGCTTCTGGAAGCTGGAAATGAATTTATGCCTCTAATGCTGTGTTGCATGTGTACACATAGCAGCCACAACACCAAATCAGTGGGTGATCAGTGTACGTTTAGTTATTTGGGTTTAAGTAAGAATTATTAATGTCAGAGTCCGATTTTTCTTTTTCCTTATCAGTGTGGAAATAGCACTTACAACATCATATCACACTACAACACTCCATCAACGTACAAGCAAATGAAAGCAAAGTTTTCCACAGTTGCAGGAGCAGCTCATTAAGGCAGCGTGGTTGACACTGGATTCTCCAGGTCCTTTAGTTTACTAATTATTTATCACATCAGACTTTATATGTAAGTGGTAATTTATTAGTAAGTGTCATGGAAAGGTCATGCCATTACAATATGTTACCTACTAATTTCAGTGAGAAAGAAGAAGATAATTTTATAGAATGTGCCATATCTTCTTATTTAGTTTGTTTCGTATGACAGAGTACATATGAAATAATTTGTTATTTACAAAGGAAATAGGATAGACCAGGTTTTTGGAGTTAATAGGATGCTGATAATATCTACTGAGGTGTCTCATGCAGATATTACAGGAATAATTAAAATAAAAGTTGGCACAGAACATTCAATAACACTGCCTTGTGTATTATTTAGGATTTTGTATAATAGGCCAATTTCATTGTGTGGGTTGCTAAAGCATGTCAGGCCACCTGTGTTTTCTATCCCCTATTTTATTAAAGCTCCTATGCTCTGTGATCCACTTTTAGTAAACAATATTTTTCAAGCTGCTCAGAGCAAATTCACATCAATTCACTCACATCAGTTGATCATATCCACAGTTAAAATCCCCAACATGTGTGTTGTCAGTGTGATTATTAGATTATGTATTAATTAGCGTGTGGAAAAGCTGTGACGTGTTTTTTCTCAAGTGTTTTTAGGTGTGCATTGCTCTGCAAAATGTGCAGATGCAAAACAACATTTCTGATATTACAAGTTCATACTGCAGTATCCCAAAGAGGATTCAGACCTTTGAAGACATTTTACTGTTTTTAACTAATTACAGGAGCAAACGAAATATAGCAGCAACCTGGCTGCTTCAGCGTTTATATGCATTGCTAATGCCACGCCAACTGGTGGTCTGACAATATCACCAGTTGGCATTGCTGAGCAATTAGCATTTAGCTCAAAGCAGCACAGTGTCAACCAAACTGTCTTTAAGTAAAATAATGCAAGCTAGTTTCCTTTCTGAACCTAACCCAGATTTTAATGGAACTAAAACCAACCAAGGCACAAGTTTTACTCCAGTATATCCAGTGTTTTTCACAGTTAAGGATGGGGGTGCTCTGTCAGCAAACACTTGTAGTGGTTGGTGTATGACAAACAGGTGCAGGTCTGATCCACAGCTACAGGAAGTGCCCGTGGTTGGGGGTGGTTGGGGGTCAAGCAGGTATTAATTCCAAGGGTTCACATACTTTTTCCACTATCATTATGAGGTTTTTATGGTTTTTCCTAATAGAAACCTGAAAGATCAGATTTTTTGTGTTTTTATTTTAGGCCCAGTATATGTGTTAATACTATTGACGTAGATAACACATTTTAAGACAAATCAATGCAGAAAACTATAAGGTTCACATACGTTTTCCTTGCCACTGTATATATGTACAGTATACTGTTAAATAGAAATACTTAAGATTCATATACTTTCAGTAAAATGGTTTAGTAAATATACATTTACAAAACTAATGGTTTTTAGGGTTTATTTTGATTTAAAGAAAAGTCACATAGTGGATAAATGTTTTTGTATTGTTGTTTGTTTTTGTTTTTTTTTATTTACATACTTCACTTTTACATTGTAAAACAGTACAGTCCGATTCGTTCAGGTCTAGTGTAAAGATTTTCTTCAACTCCACAATTATTAGTGCATAATACTCCTCAGTAAACAACTAAGATAATATTGTGTGACTATAAAGCTACTGTATAAAAGCAGGTTTGGAAGACTGCAACTTTAGCACAGTTTAACTAAGCTGAACATGATCTCTCTCTGTTTAAGAATGACTTAAAATTGTGCTTCTAAATATCTGAGCTATATCTGCATATTCTTCTGACTACGATCAGTCTCCCCCAACCTACCTCACACAGTATTTCAACAGCTCTCTGGGTTATTGTTGTTGGTTTCTCATTCAGGAGCCAATACAATATTTTATTTTACAACAGTCACCAGTGAAATACAACAGTGCAAACAGAATAAGAAACGAGATAAATCTCAATATAAACTGTAAAGACAGAATTAAAAGATCACTGCACAGCAGGAGGAAACTAACTAACCAACAAGAACAGAAAATCACTAAACTGAGTTTATGACAGAAAACGACTAATACATGTAAAAGAAAACAAAATCACAGCTGGAATCCACGGCTCGGCAGAGCGCCTTTCTGTGTTGTGTGTTTGCATTTTCTCCAGCTTCCTCCCACTTCCAAACACCTGCATGTTAGGTTGATTAATTAGTGACTCTAAAGTGAATGTGGCAGTTTGTCTGTCTCTGTATAACTGGCCTGTGATGGACTGGCACCCTGTACAGGGTGTATCCTGCCTCTCGCCCACTGGCAGCTGGGATGGGATCCAGCACTCCTGTGACCCTTAAGTGGACAAGCAGTTAAGAAAAAGGATGAATGGAAAACCTGAACTAACTAAACACAAACAAGTATACTCACATGGAAGATGCTCAAACACAATAAAACAAACAAAGCCAGAGGTCTGGGTACAGGAGAATGAAGGAAGGGCAAACGTATCATCATTGTCGATCATCTTTGTTCTGATTTAGTTCTTCAACTGAGGAGAACATTATAGAATGCTGATATTTTACTGCCGTATAATGATATAACTGACTGAGCTCAATGGATTCTTTTACATGCCATCAATGAAAATTGTGTTAATTTAATTACTTTACATTTAAATTCTGTTTTTTATCCGCTCATGTTCACCCTGAACTATTCTACTACTTCAATCAGCTCTTTCCAGTCACAACCCCCCCCCCCCCCCCCCCCACACAGAGCTGTATCTGTACAAGTGATAAATCATTGCTATGGTGGATGTTTTGGTTTGTTTGTCTTTCTTTCAGCTGACACAACTGCTGTGACAGTGAAAATGCTGCCTTAATGGAACTCATGATTTGGAGTTTTCAGCATGAGAAATTACAAATAGTCTGGAGGTGCCTAATCACTGCCTAATGAGAGTAGACAAACTGGAAGCAGATTTATTTAGTTCCATTGATTATTTTCTATATTTCCCCCGTCGTCTAGCAATGTGGCATATAAAATTACATTTGTAGTTGATTTTTAATCTACATTCTTCTACAATGTTGTTACTGATTTTTTTTTTTCTTTTAATGCCCTAATCATTGTATACATGCAGAATTTGGAAAGCCAGAATCTGCAAGTATTTTCTTTTCTCCCATTATCTTGAAAATAAAAAAGGTCCATCACACCACGTAATGAGCATTTTTAAACCATAGCGGCATGGACAAACCAGAATATGCTTTTCTGATGTGGAAATGATAATACTCCTATGTTACTATGCCTGCGTCAACTGTATTTATTTAGAGTTACACAACTATTTTCTGATATCATGGTATATTTCAGAAAAGAGTTCATAGAAAGCAGCTCAGCTTCATGAGTAAAATGAGTCACACATGCCAAACCTCACCTAAGTTCACAGGAGTTAATATATCATCATCTAATTTGTGGTATGAGGAAAAAAAGGAATGTTTGCTTTAGGAGCGGGGCTCACAAGCTGCCAAGAGTACACATCCTCTACTTGTTTGACAATCTGATTGGCATAATCAGGTTACAACACAGCTGAAAGGAAAGGGCCATCAACAGGAATTATCATCACTACGTTGCACTCAAGATCAGTAATGTCAACGAAATCCGTATCAGACACAGGAGAGGAAATAAAAACGCTCACGTGGCTATGAGTCCTATGAGTGGCTATGAGTCTCACCTGATCAACCAGAATATGGCTGCCTGATGAAGTGATCGTTCTAAGACGGAGCGCCGAGGCGTGGGGAGAAGGAGAGTGTGTGTAGAAAATAGCAGTGGCAGACAGATTTGAGGTGACAAGGCGCGTACAAAGCCCTGTCAGGAAGCTGAGATGTGAAGAAAGGCTGTCAAGATGCAGGGGGAGGCAGGCATGCTGTGGTCTTTTGAAGGAGCTTGTCATTACAACAAATTGTTTCTTCAGGTTTGATTTCTAATTTAGCCGTCTATTTACAGTGATCATTTGAATATTCACTGCTGATCACGGCACAACATCATGCACGTGTCGTCTGTTGGAAGGGGTTTGGTGTATTTTTGGAGGAACTGCAGCATGGCACCATTTAATTACCTGCCTGTGCTGGCAAGTAATTGTAAGTCAGAGTGACAGCATTTGGAGTTGTTAAGTCAGTTTAATTTCTAAGCTGGTGTATTGATGTAATGTCAAACACTTTGACTGAGCTGTCATTAAGCCAGACATGTTTTGTGGTTACTAAATCAAGAGCTTTGGACCCTCCACTCAAGCAGGAAAAATAAAAATACAATTAAAAAAAATGACAAAAGCACTGTGTTTGGAGTACAGATGCCGAAAGAAAAGAGAGAGTTTATAAAGCACTCCGAGATGACAAGGTAATTAACAGAAATAAAGGGCCACAAGACAAATACTAATTAGTGCGAGTGAGATAAAAAGCACATAACTGAGAAAAACATGCCCACTTTAAAGACGAGCACAGAAAGAGTGAAGAAGCAAAAGAAAACAGCAAATAAACCAAAATGGCTGCTGGAAACTCAGCTGGATTCAAATTTAAATATAACACACAACACACACGTTGTGGAAAGTGGAAAATGAGAACCGGTGAGTGATAATGAGAGAGAGATAGTGTGTGTGTGTGTGTGTGACATGGCATGATCCCAACCACGGTAATCATGTTTCTCATTTGACACGACTCAGTGTGATGTATGCTGTTTGCAGCTTTGTAAATGTTTCACAAACTGCATTAACACCTTGTGAATGAAGCAGATGGTTTCTGTAAACTCTACCTACAGACTGTCACAGAGCCACGAATGGATGGAAATGTCAGGTGACCACAACTTATCTAGCCATGTAGAAATGAATGCTTTGTGTTTGTTGTGGGTTTTGAGGTGAAACTGAATCTGAGGTATGGGGAATCTCATCCAGACAATCTGGGCTTCAGTCCAGTCTACAATGTGATTCATTTAAATCCAGTGCAACCAACTCAACAATTAACTTGGCATCACTGAAGAAAATGAATTCAGAGATTTGCTTATGAAGTGAGAAATGAGTCATGAAAGTATAAAAAATGTTTTTTTATTTGCTACATCAGAAAGGAACAGCTAATGTCTCCCTCTCTTTTCAGTGCGTCTCCTGAAGCTGGCAAGACAAGAGTGGTTACGTGTAGTCTTATTCATAGCTGAGAGTAGCATGCAGATGTTCTGACATCTATCTGGAGATACAGATGAAGAAATCCATCCATTTAAAGAGCTTAATAACTCATTACACAGTGTGTCCACACCTCAGTGTGTCGTACTGTACTTCACATTTTGTCAAACAGTCCCAGCAACATGTAGCTTTCAGCGGATCCGTGGTACAAGAAGTCAGTCCCAGAGTTTAGTCGACAAGAAAACTGCGAGGTTTCATTTGGCACAAATGTCCTCTTCCGATGTGCGTTCCTGTTGTGCGCTGTGTGTTTACAAACAACAAGATATACACACACACACATCAGTACGTGAGCCCCCCTGCTGGGTGAGAGCAGCCTTTCTGGGCCCATCACAGAGTCTGAACGGTGTAATTAACAAAGTCCCCTGGGTCTCGGGTCCATGTCTAAATGGCGCTCCCTAATGAAGCATAGCTACAGTGAAGCACAGGTCGCACAAATTGAAGCCTTGCCTGCATGTTTAACCCTGCCACAACACTTCCACCACCTCCTGTGAACACACAAAAACACACACACGCAGTGTGTAATGTGTCAGTACACACCTAGCCTCCTCTCAGGGCTCTGACAGGCTTGTGTTTATCTGATCATTTGTTTAGCTTTGTGTTGTTGTTGTTTTTTTTAACTCTTAGTCACGTGCAGCAACAGATTTGGGGGCAGCAGGATTTTAAATGTGCCTATATGTCCCCTGCAGACACACACGCACATATATTCCGTGTACTTATCCAGTCAGATACGGGGCTGAATGGAACGGAGCAGGCATTAGCAGACGCCTGACAGAAACCCACAGTGTGTGAGCTGATTTAGCTTGAAAGAGATGTCCCTCTGCAGAAGGAGTTGTAGAAAACACACACAAACGCATGCGGCGAGCACCCCATCGAGCTGAAAACGTACACCCACCTCCTCTCTAGAGGCTGCAGTTATATTTACCTCGGGCAGAGTTAAAGCAGATGAGAAAACTGGCAAACTTAGGCGAAGGCGAGGAGGAGCAGGGGAAGTTTTTGGCCGCTGAGAGAGAGAGAGTGGCGAACGCTGGAGACAGAAGCTCCCTGGTGACCAGACTAGCATGGCAGAAACGCATCGCTGCCTTCCCCTATTACATCCACAACACTACAGGCAATTTTCTCTCCCCTGTCTGGTTCAAAGATCCTCTCATTCTTCTGCCACCCACAATGAGCAGATTGTATGAAGACGCCCTCCAGTCCACTATCTGGCTGTCCCTACTGCTCCACCACCATTTTAACCTGATTTGTTGAGGGCCTGTCTGGGATTTGTGCTCTTTTTGAAGCTCGGCCCTTTTTCAGACTCACATATCTAGAAACCGCAGCGGCAGCAGTGGCAGATGTGGAACATTGTTAGAGTTTGCCAGTGAAGATTCTCAATCAGCTGTGAAGTTATCTGGAAGTTGAGTCCTGGCAACTGGACTTCCTTCTTGTTAGGTTGAAATGTTTCAGCTTCTGAAGACATGGTGGCAAGGCTTGGGTAGGTAAGGTATCAGTTCTACTTCTTTTAGATCACACTACATCTCATGATTACTTTGATTTTAATTAAGCACAGGAAAGAAATGTGACCATGTTTCTGATTTCTTTCTTTCTGAAATGATGACGCTGGTCTTTGCGGCCACTATTGAGATGATACAGTATAGTAGAGCTAAAGAGAGTCAAGATGGGGCCTGCTACCGAGAGCACATGCTAAGTTTCTAAGACATTTTTTTTTAACTCAGTCTTTCGGCCATTATTATCATTCAGCTCTGTATTTATAGTGTAGTGTATTTTGCCTCTAGGTTTCCATTTGTGCACAGGTGTACTTTATAACTCAAACAACTAATCAGAATAGCATTACTTTCTTCATTTAAAGAATTGATGATGGTTTGGGTGTTGCCTCCTGATTATACGTATGCTTCTCCAACATGCTGACCTACAGAAGTCAGCATTAGAAACAATGTTTGCAAGTCCGTGTTTCATATCGTGGGATCATGTAGGCAGACCAGAAACAGTCAATGATTACACAGCGAGTGCTGTGTGGATCATGGCTAATATATTCCCAGTCCCACAGTGTGGATGTGTCATGTTTGTGCGCAGACTACTGTGCTCTCATTACAGATGTTGACATATGCTAATCAAATTCTAAGAGTAACAGGAGATAATCATTGAGCTTCTTGCAGTTCAAAGGATAACATCTCCAGCAGACCTTTACTAAAGACCTTTCATTACCTCTAGAATGAACTGTTAAGCTCTACATTTCCTGAACATCGTGATTCAAACATAAGGCAACTCAGTTCATTTAACAGTGTATCAGCACAACTGCAGCTCTTCCACTTCGCTGAAGACTGTGGACTAAGCAAACTACACAGGCTGTTCAAATTTAAACTGTGTGATGAACTGAAGGTACTCGATACAGGGAGCAAAAGGAAGCAGCCTGCCTTTTGACTAACAGCACACTGTTGAACATGATCCAATTATTGAATCTAGTTTTGTCATATGGTAATTGAGTTCACAACTGACTTGATTTAAATTCCACTATAAATAGAGAAGCTGTGAGGTCCAAGAGCAGCTTTGAGTCTCTTCAGTCTGTTCGATTCTGGCTCTTAAAAGGGGTTTAAACTAAAATTTCAGTGAGGAAGCTAAGTTGAATCACAGTAAGACATGTAAACCAAATCATTCTATACAGAAAGAACATCTCACTGAATGACAAGCAACAGCGTATGGTAACTGGCCATGCTGCATTGTGCACACTTGGTTTGACACCAATTCTCTTCCTATTCCTTTAGCTGTCGGCTGTTCCGTCCCCCTTCAGTTTGGTGACTTTCTTTGCTCATAAAAGGTTTTGATGTACGGTCACACAATCTGCCCCTGTGTTTCGGGCGCATTGCAAGATCAACCCCTCAGTATTTACAGAGCTGTCATCACTTGTGCACGAACAAGTCAATAATATGTCTGAACCTGACAACCCTAATACGCTGCCGTTATTTAAGAGAGACGCTGCACATGAGACAGGCAGTGGCCTTTTCACACCTGTCTGTGAAATGAGCTGAGCCGACATGTGCAGGCCGGTTGAGCCAAGAGTTGCTGCTGCTGCTCCACTGGACGCACACACAGGCAGGCTTTTTTATTTATCTTTTTCACCTGAAAGACACGACACCTGTGACACCCATCTGGCCAACCACAACATCCCAGCCAAACCCTAACAGAAGCATCCAGGATGTGGGTTCATTACACAGCTCATCAGCAGCATGCTTCTTCTGGGATCTGCAAGTGTTTTCAGCCTAATTCCAAACTAGCTTAGTCTACTTGGCAATGATCAGCATGTATTTGTGGCAGCCTGTATCTATGCCAGCACAAATTGTCTTGCACAGCACAAATGTTTACAGGGTTTATACAGTATTTCCAGCAGTGGAGGTGTAACGTCTTTCTCAAAGGCTTGGACTCAGAAGCACAAATGTGCAACAGGCAAGGAAAAGTCCAAAACTGTATATTTCGGTCAGAAAGGTTTAGAAACAGGCTGCCATTCAGAGAAGGCCAACGAATCAGGTGGGAAGCAGAAAACAACAACAACAACAAGAGATATGGGCAGGGGTCAGGATAGGGTCAACACAACTCCAATGAGGAGCTCAGAAAGCAATGAGCACACATGTACAAAGGCCTGTTGCTGGCATTTGACTACAGGAATAGAGCTGGTTTATAGCAAGAAGGTGATGGGACAGTGAGCAGAAGGTGTGTAGGTGGGCGGGGAGGTCAGGTGCAGCAGGTGGCGTGAACACAGAGGTTAGTGCAGGGCTAGTGGGGGTGGCAGAGGTGTCCAACATGACAAGAGCAGCAGAACAGCTTTTACATTCCTTGTCTTTTCTGTGTCTCTGTTTGTGTCCTCGCACTTTTTGACTTGCTATTTTTTTTTTTCTATTTCTTGAGTGTGCTCTCGTGTTAGAATTTGAACTTGTCAAATCACTTTAAATTCCATCTATTTGGAGAAAGTCAGTATGTATATATAAGCATGTTGAATGTTTTCTGAAATTCAGACATGCCATTACTAACCAGCAGTGAGTCTGTCAACATGTGTCTAAACACAAAGTAGTAAATTTAAGAAAACTGAACACTTTGCATTTTCAATTATTAATTATACTCAACCATTGGTAAAGAAGCCAATTTTCACAAATGTTTGTTGTAACCACTTGTGCACCTGAAAAGGGATCGAAAGGCCAGTATTAAACTTTAAACTACTTCAAATGTGGTAACAGCTTTCTCTTCCCCATTGTCATCTGATTGATTTAAGCAGCTGACTCTAACTCCCGCTTCAACAGATGATAGTCCTACACTGTTTGAAATTGCTTAATTTATTTAAAAATAGCATAAGTATATTATTGTAATAGGTATATTACTAACCCACAAGACTTTTACTTGCTGGTTCACATTAGCAAAATAACATAACATCAAATCAGATTTCAGCATTTCTCAAATGAACTGTATTCAGACTGAATCGGAAGAGTAGTGAACTGAATAATGTCAGGTGATGTATCAGAAATTACTAATAATTGGGCGTGGGGCCATGTCCTGACATCTACTGCACTCATAAACATGAATCAGCATTTTATTTGCTTTGGTTTCTCATGAACGTTTCCCTATTTACCTGGTAATCATTTCATCCAGACACACTCATCTTACTTTCTTCTTTTGTGTCCCTCACTTTTCTTTTTTGCTTCTTTGCACCACTCCCTCTTTTTCTGCCATACATTTTTGGCCTTACCTCTGTCCACTCTCCTGCTCTGGCAATTAGTCGGATCTCTCTCACCGGTGTTACTCTCTACATATAAGCAGGTCTACTATCCTCAGTTCCCTGCCAGATTGTGCCTATCCATCTGTGAAGCCTTTTTTCCTGAACCCTCATTTGAGTCCTGTTTTTGGACCTTGGATCGCCTATTAAATGAACCGTATAAACCTTTTAACCTTTTAACCTAATCATAACCTAACCTACCCTCTCCCTGTCAGTCTTTTTCTTGAGCGTGGAAACAGAAAAATGTAATAATACCTGGTGTAAAACATCCATGTCATGCTATTAGTTAAGCTCATGACAAACCATCCAACCCAACCACCTACTTACTGCTTGTTTTACATTAATAGAGGTAGACTGAAAAGTAGAAAAACACAAATCAGAACATAATCAGAATAAGATTACATTTGCTACTAAAACCTAAATTCATTCATAGTTTAGTTAGACAGGAATGTAATTTTTAGCTATAAATTGAACTGTCTTGTCCAAATAAGATGTAAAACCATGACAACAGATCTGTAGACAAAATAGAGGCAGTGAAATATGGAAAAGATGAGTTTGAAACCTAAAAGCATCATTCAACAGGCTCTACTTTATAAAACAGTACAAGTATGAGCTTTCATTCCACAGAAGAAACTGTGATGCCCCTGATGAGTTATTTTTGGCATAAAAAATGGAAAAGAACCAGTCTGATACATGATCCTAATCATCAGCAATGACACAAACACTGACTTGATCATAAATAATAATCTCAGTTGTTTCAGGTAATGATGGAACGTGCATGCAATGAATGCATAATGATACAGTAGGTGAAGCTCTGAATGAAAACCACTTTCAACAGTATCACTGTACATTAAAATGGTGTATTAGTAAAGCACATGACAAATTTAGCAGGAAACATTTTGTTTTCCTCATTGAAGTGAAGAAAGGAAGACTAATCCAGCTGTGTAGTCAGCAGCTGGCCGTGAACGCCACTGTGAGGCCCAAAGACTGCTGGGCTATCTGTCATCTGTGTGTGATGACATGTAGGTCCACTCTGTGCCAGTAAAACAGCGGGGTGGATTTTTAAGCTGCAAATCATCTTGCCAAAATGCTTTTGGATCTGTATTGTGCTTTTGTTGTGAGTGGCAGTACGCAAATAAAGCAGCGGAGAATACAAAGTGACAAAACGTTAACGTTGTAATCGCTTAGACCCCCACGCTCCAGCTGCAAACAACTGGCTCATCCACAAATAATGCTCAAATTCCTCTGGCTTCCGAACACTTAGAAAATAATGCCGTTATTCTTCTATTGTACAAGAGCCAATGAGGTTTGTCACACTTGCAGTGGTGATTATTTCACTCCTACCGGCAGCTGTCGGTTTTCACTGTCTTAAAAAGTACAGTAGCTCTTTGGCGAGACAAAAAAGGGAAAGCAGTGGCAGGGAAAAACTGACTGAGGTGAGTGACAGCGTGGGAAAATGAAACAGTGGGCTGCAGGCTTGCTCTTTGGCTACTCTACATGGCTTATTTTCTTTCATTGGAGTCCAATCCATGTAGTAAAAGGCGGAAGGCAGGAAGACTGTAGGGAAAATCACACATGCTGAGGAAAGGAAAGGAAAAGTGAGAAAAAGAGCATAAGAGCAGGGAGTGAGAACAAGTAGAGAACAGATGATACTGATTTCGTAAAGATTTGTCTTGAAGTGAGAAGCGAGAGGCTGCTGCCTTCCTCTCTGCCGTCGGTCTGAAGTGGATTTGTGCAAAGACCTGAACTGTACAAGTGTCTGATTAGATGAAAGGCTCTTGACAGAGGAAGGCTGGAGGTCGGTCTCAGTGGTAGGCATCGCATTGTTAAAGTTCAGCCTTGCAGAATCTAGTCAAACTGTCTCTCTTCTCCCAGGCCCTGCCCTCATCATGACCAACTGCCCACGCTCACGGCCATGATTCATTTCCTAGTCCGTAGGAAAGGACACAGAGCAGCAGGCTTTATTGCCAGGGGAAGTCTGAGGAGCCTGGAAAAAGAAGACAAGAGGGATGTTTGATCCAGAGACAAAACGACGAGTAACTACTACTTTTCCTCAGGTCAGTCTGTCAATTAGTGTGGTTCTACCATAAATGAGAAATGTGTTAAACCTGGAGAAGGCAGGGAGCAAGACAGAGGAGATGAGAGGGGTGCAGACGAGATAAGAGAACGAGTGGAGAACGGAGAGCAGGAGCTGATTCGTCTCTGACAAAAAGGAGAGGGAGAAAGGAGAATAGGATGACTTGTCTTGTTGCTGTAAAAGCCTTGCTGGCTCAGAAAAGCACTTCTTGCATTTAAACCTTTGTCTTGTTCACAGCGAGAACATCCTGTGATCTTTCTTGCACTGTGCTGTAAACACCGCAACACGAGGAAAAAAAAAAGTGTGCTGTTGTTTATACCATGACACTCCCCCTGACAGGAATATGAGAGCAAGCCAGAGGATGGGGGAGTAATTGGTTAGAAATATAGGGAGGTTTGATGGTCAATCCATGCAGGTCATGGAAACATGACAAGTAGGAGGCAGACAACAACGGTATCTGTGGCATTCACATGGAGTGAGGATTTACATAATAAGACATGTGCATTAAGAGACATCCAAGAAACAGATCATTCCTCTAATCCTGGTCGACACAAAACCTAGTTGCTCTGTCAAGCCCACCACATCTTGTTGCCCAATCCATCACCAAGTCCTTCAGCTGCTGTGTGGGGAGATCATTTTAGGCTGAATTGCAGAGGGTGGGTGTGTGTGTGTGCTCCAAACCAGAGCTTAGGGTGGATTTGTAAAAGGCCTACATCATATCATTAGTGCAATTTGCATTGTGCTGCTTTACACTGCCATTATCATAATTGAGAGCTGGTTGGTGGATAAGAGAAAGTATTTTACATAGAGGTGCAGCAATCTTAAGCAGTGATCTGCGCTAGGAGGGACACAACCTAAAGCGCTAGTTTGAAACCACTGCGATTAGATTAGGAAATCCAATTTTGATATAAAGGCAAAGCCGTCAAAAACAGATGGAGCGCCTGTGAAATCCTTGCCTATCACTCAAGTCAAAAACAAGATTATCTCTAGTAGAGAGGGGAGAGAAAGTGGTCCCTCGTTTGTTATTTTTCAGCCACTCTCTTTCTCATTCCGACAAAGCCTCTCCGCTTCAAATACCAGCCTGAGATGATGTCAGGCAAAAGCAATCATTCTTTGGCTCCAACAGACGTGTGCAAATGACTAATGATCCTATCATCCTGACGCTATAAAAGAAATGAAGAGGATATTGAAATAACAAAGTGAAGATAGTCCAGCGCTTTTGTGAAGCATGTGTTTTATCTACCCTCCATACATCAAGCAAATGTTGTGAGACACTCTTTATGCTTTGACAAAGTTAGTTGGGAGGCGAAGCCATCATGCTGAAAAATAGGTCGGAGATGTAAACATCACAATTAAGTCCTCAAGCTGTAAAACATTACATTTTGTTATTTCACACCCTAGATGTTGAGTGGGAAGCCAGGTATAGAAAGCAGTCACACACTCTGCCCACAGCCATGCCCATACCATAATATAAATGGTGCATATGAGATGTTTTGGCTAAAACAATAAGATAATCAGCTAAATAAACAAATTGAAGAACAGTGGGAGAGATTTTACAAGAGAATCTGCTGCCAAGTGGCTACGCCAAGTCCTAATAGAGAAATACTGGAATCAGACACTAAAGCTGAGGGGGGTAGAGAAACTAGCAAAGAATCCTGATATAGCAACAATTTCTGTAACTTTGAAAACTAGAGAGCCGATCAACACTTTCCAAACCATCAGTTAATAAACGAGTGCAAAGCTCAGACAACAGAAAAACAAAAGAAAAGAAAATCTAAAGTTAAGATACGGATGATTAAAAAATACAACAACAGAAAGATGTTTAATGATTCACTGAGTCAAAAGGTTTAAAAATGTGGGACGGCACTGAATAGACTCTCTACCCTATATAAAGTAGATACGCTCAAGATGATGACTTGACCAACACACTGGAGCCTGGGGGGAACTTAAACGGTGTCAAAAGGAGATATGAAATATTCATGAAAAATGTGCCACTTTGACAGCATATGCTGCATTTTAAAAACATCTACAATGCAGAAAATACATAAGACTGTAATAATAACCAAAAATGTAAGAGGATTTTAGTCAACAATTCAGTCAATTGTATGTTAGCTTTAGTAACTAACAAAAGGTAAACGGGCCACTTACTCCAGGCAGCTGAAGGCAGTATGTGAAATCGTAAGCTGTTTTATTAGCAAGCAATAGGCAGAATAATAATTGAAGACATTTTCCTTGGACGCCTAGTTAGTGCTAAATGGTCTAGCACTGCCCATCTATCTATTTTTGTTTATGTAACAGTAGATGTGACTTCTGTACAGTTTTAATGCTATTACTGTAAATCAAAGCTGGAAATAACTGTTAATTTCAAATGGATACAAAAGTTACAGTAATCACATTTCAAAGTTTCATTAGTTTTTTTTTTTTTTTTGCTTGAACCTTTATCTGACAAAACTACAAAGAATTTATTTTCACTGATGTCGCTGAAGCACCTCTTGAACAGTCTGGACGGTCTTTTTCATCTTTGGCATGGAGAACCTGAAATCCATTTTTCCCGAGAACATACTGAAATGTGAACTCATCTGACCAGTACATGTTTCCACTGTCTGACTCAAGCTGGAGTTTTAGATTACATTTCTGGATGCAGTTGCAACCAGTCGATTTTTTCACAGCATCATGTATTTTATATGGCTTAAGTCTTTGCATTGGGAAATATTCTTTTGAACTGACTCATAACTCTCAAGAACCACAAAACCACAACCCATCATCTTTGCTTGCAACAACTAAGCATTTGGGCGATGTTCCGTTTATGCCCACTTATGATACCCCTACCTGTTTCCAATAAACCTGCTGATTTTGGAATCATTCAGAACAATTTTATTTGTTGGATTTTCTACATAATTCTGTGCAGTTATATAGTGATATTCTTTTAGCTCTTTAACCTGAATTTAAGTTGAATTAAAGAATGCAACATGATTTTTGTTTTAAACTTTAAGGCTTAAAATTCTGCTCAAAAGAACTAAAGGAACATGTTTTAATCAGAATTTAGCATAAGGTCAATTAAACATATATGATATTAATCTCATCAGTTAAGTAGCAGAGGTTTTCAAGTTTCAAGTTATTTGGTGTTAATGAAATGAACAACAGCTGAACTAGAGGGACAACGATGAGATGACCCCCAGTTTTACAGGTGGGGGCAGACATTTTCCCTACTCATCTTTTCCCACTGTTTTCACTAGCTCATTGTCTCTACTGGTAGCATTAAGCCACCTGGCCCCCACACTAACCTGAATTAAATCCAAAAGAGCACACCTGGGACATTATGTTTTGCTCAATCAGATGCAGCCAGGTTGAACCTCAAACTGTAGGAAGCTTACTGATCATATAGTCCAGATCTATGAGGAGATACCCATGGACACCATCTGCCTTCTCATTAGGAGCATGCCCTAACATTCTCAGGCATGCATACAAGCACATGGGGGCCATACAAACTACTAAGTTCCATTTTGAGTTGCTGCAATGAAATTTCAGGAAAATTGACCAACCTGCCGCATCATTTTGTTTATAAAAAATTATTGGTACTTTATTAACCCCCTTTGATTTTTGAGGTATATGAATTTAGCCCTCTGCAGGTTGATCATTTCCTCTTAACACATCTTAACACATTACCTGAATCAGTATATAATACCTAATTGAGGGTGCGTGGCTACAAGGCAAGGCATGATATTAACTCTAGGGTAGGTTCAAGAGGCTGAGATGTTTATTTTTTATTTAGTTTTTTTTTTTTTTTTTTTTACCAAACAAGAATGTGTGCATTGGAGAAGCTTGGGATTCAATAAGCATGCCTATAGCCACTACCATGTGCAAGCTTCTTTCTTGTGGGCTGAGATGATTAAAATGCAGCCCACCTGCTAGGTCTAAACCAGATTGGCAAGAACAGGTGCTATGTAAAAAGCACAAGAGAAGTGGCTGTTAATGAGTTGCCCCTCTACTGCAATCATGAGATCCCTGAGTCTATGTAAGAAGATGAAGTGTCTGCGGAACATAATCGAATTCCAAAAGCCAAACTTGGACAACTGGGACAATCCATAGCACAGAATAAAAAACAACAAAAAACAAAAACAAAATGTTGACCATATGTTGAGTTTGAAATGTCCATTAATATCTAATTCCTATAGATTACCTGTTAAATTACTAAAAACAGCTTCCTACCACTCCCTGTTGACTAGATAATTAGTCAGTCCAATGACAACGCTTTGGAAACTAGTGGAATAAAAGGTGCAGTGGAGCCTTTTTACAAGAATACAAAATAAAATTAATTATTACAAAAATAAATTTAAAAGAAGACACAGCACCACAGTGCGACATCTCTGAAAAGAATACTTGGACCAGTCATTTTGATGTGGCTAGGATAGTGTTAAACATTGGAATGCTATCATGGAGGTTCTTCCAGAGAAGCATTCAGAGGGTTGTGCTACAGAAATGGATTTATGTTCAGAGAGGCATTTTCAGAACTTATGTTACAAAAAAAAAAAGAAATTAGGATACGGCAGTGACAATCATAGTCATATGGCAGTCATTATCATTATCTGACATATTAGAAATGCATTTTTTCAGAATGGTAGTTGTTTTGGACTATGTAAGGTAAAAGCTTACCTAATTTACAGCTATCAAAATGTGAATGTGAATTTATTATAGCAGTGATTTCTACTAAAAAGTTTTCCTCCAAAAAAAAAAAAAAAAACTGAGAAAGTTCAGTAAGTAGGGTAAATGTCAAATGGTATTTCTCTCCCTCAGTAGGTGTAACAAAAATGCACAGCCTCCAACTTCTTTCAACTGTGTCGAATCCACGTAAAATTAAGTCAAAAGGAGAAGTAAATCTGGCAATCCACTGATCACTAAGCTACAGAGACTTCATGCTCTTTTATCAAACTATCCCAGTACGGTCTGTATAACAGGTTACCTGTTTTTAGAAATGTGTGGTCTTTGATCAGTCATTCCACATAACTCCCAGCGGGTGTAAAATATGGCTTCATCCACTGAAATAAGGCTTCTGTGATTTATTGTAGGTCTGGAAAAGCAGGACATAAAAAATGTAACATGACAGCACATGGGATACGGCTGTACATGTTAATTTAACTCTCTTTAAAAAAGCTGGATAGAAGCAGGAACAGATGCAAGAAAAGATGGATGAATTGACCTGAAGGTAATTAGTTATCTAGGAGATGACTCTGAACCTCCAGTTTAGCACAATTTGCAGTGAAAGGAGTCACATATCATGTTTACTTCAATAAATAATGTACAGTAGTTTGTCAAATGTACACTGTTTAATTGTAACCATAAACTGCGTAGAAAGGAGCCATTTGGGCATGTTTGCAATGTATGCATACTCAAAGAAATAATGTTCGTCAGACCCAGAGACACAGCACCTGCAGCGGCTGCCGTAGCACATGCAACCTAGTAAGCACCCTCTTCCACACACGTCCTGTGGGCTTGTTGTAGTCATAATCATTTCTAACACACTCTTTAACACTCTCTCTGAGGGGGCTTTTGAGCACAGCAGTGCTTTGAGCTAAATGTTAATGTCAGCAGGCTAACATGCTCTCGGTGGTAGGTAATGTTCAATGTGTTTGAATTTAACCTGTTAACATGCTAACATTCTAAACAGATGAGGCTCACGGGAATGTCAGTTCTGCAGGTACTGCCATGAACACAAGTGTTGGATCTCATGATGGCACCAGTCAGGGGAGTCACCAGTGGGGCTCTAATTCATCCTGTGGGTATTATGTCAGTACAGAATTTCATAGCAGCTCCAGTAGTTCTGAAGAAAAGTCACCTATCACCGTATATTTATGCAACACCCAGGAAACATAAACGTCTATACCAATAGTAAATGTAGATATATTTTATTAAATATGTGAAAAATGTGACCATTTGATATTTCTAGATGAGTCTAGAGTCATCAAAGTTTCCAGGCAGGAAGGTATAAAAGAATTAAAAGTAAAACACCACTTAAAGACAACAGAATTGAATGTGCCAGTATCCTGAAATGACCACTTGCAGCCAAACAGGCCACTGATGCTGCTAATTGGCAAAAGCTAAACAGTCTATCTGTGAACTGACTAGATAATTAGTTATTTTAGTTTCAGCACCCTCCTTTCCCAAATTGATGCTGGTTTGAGAGCTTGTTTAGCAAGTCAGGTGATAGAAAACTATAAAATATACCATGTATTTCCCCTCTAACCATACAGGTAAGATGACAGAACATGTGATTTCTCATAGATCTTTGACCTATAGCATAATAATAATAATAATAATAATAATAATAATAATAATAATAATAATAATAATAATAATAATAATAATAATAATAATACATATTGAGTGTGGCTAAAACCACTTGGAACTGTCTAGCCTGTTGTTGTGAATTGTAGTTACAAGCGTCTGTCATATAGCAGTGCTTTCGGCCTGCCCTGTGTGTGCAGCCAGTGCTCAGTTTTATACCCTGTCACAGCACATGCATGAGAGCTGCAGTCTGCAGAGGATGAAAGAGAACCTGACTATAATCAAATGTGATTAGCACTAACTGGAAACAAAACAGCATGTAATAAATGTCCATTTTAAAGAGCCAAACTTACATGACAGAAAGGGGGCAATGAATTAGACATACAGTAGAGACACACTGTCTGCTGAGTGCAGAGAATTAGCTAGACACACCAGGGCTGGTTTCAGAACGCATTCATTAAATGCTGCACTTTGGAGGACATTTATAAAACAAGACCTGTTTCAATTTAATGTGCTTGCAGCTGTGATTATATTTATTGAAGCAAAAGGAGGAGAAATAGGTGTTACCAATTTACTGAAAGAGCCATAGCATTGATATTATCGCCACCAACTTTGATACAATATCTGTGGCTCATCTGCCCTGCAAAGTATACACCTGCCTTCCAATCCCACCAGCACTTACTTGCAACTCACTGTCTGTTAATAAATGTAGCTTCAATTATCCAAAAAACATGTTTCATTATTTTAATCATTATATGATTATCTTTACTACATAAATGTAATCATGGTTGCAGGATATTCACAGAGGAACATCATTTTTAGGGGACAGGCTTGCTGTGAGAAGATTTCATTGTGATCAGTTGCTAATCACAATTAGTTCATATTTTCATCTGCTGGTCTTGAACTGGTTCCTTCTGCTGTTCAACGCTAAGCAGGTCAGTGGCAGTGGGTTTATCAGAGGTTTTTCAAGTTGGTGACAGCACTCTGACTAAATCAAAACCCTGAAACCACGCTGTCAGTGTCAGCATTTGATGTTTCACTGTGTATTATATTAAGTCCTACAAAGGGCGTAGGGAGGAGGATGGGGTGGTTGAATAGATCACCAACCCACAGGACTTTACTACATGACACAGAAGTTTTGACTTCAGTGTTTGTGTTTTTTAATTCCACAATATTGATCACATATGTAGTAGTAAAGTACTTATTTGATATTTTTCCTGAACCTAAACCTGAATGTTTTACTTCTAACAACCACTTGTCCTTGTGCCTAAATTCAACCAATCCCCATTGCTATGCATTGAATCTTGAATACTGGAACTTGCTGGGCGTCACATTGCGTACACAAAACAAAGGGTTAACAAAGCATCCCTAATGGATCCCTTTTGTATTATGTATATGAACGTTATCTGTTGTAAATTCCAAGATCCTAACAGGTGCAGTTTTTAACATTGGAGTCTACTTTCCCAACCATCATCTTTTAAATCTGTCTAACTGGAAATATTGTGCTCAAGAAACACATTAAAGCTACAATGTGTAGATCCGAGGATAATAATGAGGATATGTTCACTATTAATGTAAATAAATAGCTGCAAATACAATAACTGCTTAAGTCAGACAGTGATTGTGTTCAGGCACTCACAGCACTAGGTGAGTGCCAGCCCATAATCTCACAGATAGAATTGTGGGCTGGCTTTATTAAAGAAAAATGTAATAGTCACTGCATTACACAAAAACATGTTTCCCTAACCCGAACCAAAGTGCTTTTGTGTTGGGACTCCTTCCAACTTGCTTTCCATTAATAAATATACAACTATATTTATTTACAGAATAGTTACATGTGAATGTAAGTTTTAGAAGACCGAGATGATCATCATTCAAAATCTCAGGTAATAAATGGTATGACATTCAGTAAATGTGAAACTACACAACTCCACAGTCCAGAAAAATGTATTGACCTTTGCTGATTAGAAGGGGTGGGGGGGGCTTGATTAAACATTTACATATGGACACTTAGCATTTGTCAGTTAAATGTAGGAATATGTGAATATGTATTGTGACATAACTACAAACTAAAAATTAAAAGGACTCTATGACATATTGGATTTTTGTTTAAATATTTCAATTTAATTAAATTCTGTTTATTTTTAAAGTGTCACATCACAACAAAAGTCATCTCAAGGTACTTTACAGTGTAAGGTTTAAGACCTTCCTGTCATAGTTCCAGTCTGACTTCTGGTGCCATGCTTTTATTTTCTCCCACTTGCTGTTTTTCACCTTTTTTGCATCATCCAACTTCACCCCAATCATCTAGATTGTTTGCACCTGCGCCCTGCCTCTTTATCCCTACTCTGACTTCAGTTTCTCTGCCAGATTGTTTGTCTTGGTACAACTCTCCAGCCCTTGTATCCTGGCTCTAGAGATTTTTGTGTATCTGACTATATTTCGGCTTTGACCTTGCCTCTGCCTAGCCCCAGCCATCTAGTTGTTTTTGTGCCTGGTTTTTTGATCTCTCACCCGTCTCCTGGACTCACCACTTGGATGCTTTTTGACATACCACTTATGTGGCTCTGACCTCTGGACCTTCCTCTCCTGGACCTCGAACTCTGGATCATGGACTCTAGAAATCTTTTTCCATGAGTTTTTGTGGAGTTCTTTTGCCCTGCCCATGAGCAGTGATTTTTTTTTTTTTTTTTTTTTTTTTTACTAAGCCTCAGATCACTGTTCTGGTCTACCACCCAGGAAACCGCTAGTGCTAGACAACAGTGGAGAGGAAAAACTCCTTTTAATGGAGGAAACCTCCAACAGAACCAGGGCTAGGCTGAGTAGTTACCGGCATTCTGTTGTATCACTTAACTTTATTATGATTTTACCCATAACATTAGAGCAACTGCAGAAACTACAAGAAAGAGAATAAGTGAAGACATACCTAGAGGGGGACTGGAAGAGAGATCGCAGATGATGTGAGGGAACAGCTGCAAAGGGGAGGAGAGGAATTGAAGAGGAAGAAAGTGAGAGAAGAGGAGTGGTTGGGGACCTGACACATCTGGTTAAGGTAAAAAAAATGGAGTGAGGGAGTAGATCTAAAGTAAACCCCCTGACTCTCTCTTAAATAGAGCATGAAAACTGAGTGGGACCCGCCTGTTGCCGGCAAAGTGGGCCGTGATTGCATAGTTTATGGCTGAGGCATGATGGGTAAGGATTAAAGATGGCTGGCCTCAGGGCATACAGCAATACCATTACTCTTGATGGATTCCTTCTTCGCTCACATATTCTCTGCAGACGTCACAGGGGCCACAAGGCTTGACTAATGCATGGTGTGATGATGGGATCAGAAGAGGCAGAGGAAGGATGCTAGGCAGCTTTGCCAAACCTCTTATTTTCCCCTTTCATGCTCGGCACACTGCTCTGCACAGCAGGCAGATAAAATAATGCTCAAAGCTCATAGAAATTAAAATTTGTGAGTATACAGTGAATGATTAGAGTCTGAGAATGTGCTTAATGCCATTTTAATTCATCTTTATTTAAAAAAAAAATTAAATCTTTATTAAAACTAGAGGCAAAAAAGGTCTTTAACCATTTTTGATTCACTCTTCTGATTCACCACTTAATTACAAAATGGAAACATACTTTTGTTTTTGTGTCAGTGATCTTTGACTATTAAGCTGTTCTCTTTTGATTGAGATTTTTTTAAGAGTATAATCCAATCAAAGCCAAAAATTATTTGATACATTAAACATTGCATTAAAATAGTGGAATTGTTTAATATACATATCATCTACTATCCCTTCTTTCTCTTAATAAAACGCTGTACTTTGAAGGGATACCTTCTCCTGTGTTTTAATAACCTTCTTTGCATATTTGCTTTTAAATCACCAGTAACTGAACCTTTTTAGATCCTTATAGGTCACCTTTCACAGTTTTATTTCTTTAATTAATTGACATGACTCAAGCATCATTATTTTTTTTTATAAAGTTGAAACCTTTAACAGTTTCATTTTTTGTGGGCACTGCACAGACAGAGCTGAAAACTCTACCTCTATGTGATGTCATATTTTGGTCCATGTTTAACCAAATTTTCTATACAACACTGAACAGATGTTAACCTCATCTCAGTTATATAGTAAAGAAAATGCATGTTACACATCAAAATTTCCCTCTGCTACTTTACATGTGTTAATAAAAGTTTTAATAGAAGAAAATATTGTAGGATAATATTAAATGTCTAATAGAAAACAACATTATGGATAATAGAAAACAAACCAAGACTTTATGTATGTAAGATAAATTCTGTTCATTTTCAGGACATTTTTGTCGTCATGCAATATCAATGTAAAAATCTTAAATGTCTTTATCTGTTTATGCATATATTAATTTAGGCAACTACTGTGTTGCCTTCTTACCACGTTAGCAGTTTCCAGCTACAATGTTCTCACTGTCATTGCCTTCTGAGGCCCAACCACTACAAGTGTCATGTGATGTAATGTCATGTTGTTTACAGGAATTAGGTCTCAGGCTGAAAAAAAGATAACTGACTGATTGAATTGAGTTAGGATTTGCTTTGTTTCATATATTACTGGTTCAGCTTATAGATCAGACATGCCGTCGAGCACTGTGCCTGCCACTGTGACCTTCATTTTACTCACACGCAGCCTGCTCACAACCCTCTAAATGAACCAGCTGAGTCACTGTGCCTTTGTCTTTTGATGCAGGTGTGCAGAGGGCTGTTGCAGCCAATGTAGGAGCGCTGAGAGGCCTCTGAGCTGAGAGAGCATGCTTGATACAAAGGGCTTGCATCTTAAAAAGCTGAGAGGACTTGGTAGAGGACTGTCGGATTTCATACGCAGCTCCAGCATACAAAACAAGCTGCAGTTAATTGATACTGCCGAGCTGGAGCCCTGTCTGTCTCCACATTCCCTTCCAATGGCCGACATAATGAATGACTATTCTCTGAGACAGGCCTTGGCCCGCTGTCTATCTGTCTGTCTCGGCTATGAACGTTGTTTTGCCCAAATTGCTGTCAGAGTCATTTAATCTGGTCACCCCAGAGAAAAGAGATTCCTGCTTCGGCATCTTTTACTGTTCTTCTCTTGGTGTGCCTCCTATCTCGCCCCCTCTCTTCTTTGCCCTTGCAATGTGCTCTTCAGCAAAGCACATTCTTATCCTCTCTCATCCCCCTCATCTCTTTACCTCCCCTGTTCTTCTTTTCACTCTCTGTCCTGAGTGTGCTGTGTAGAATTCCTATTTGTCTCTCTGGTGACACTAATTGGAAAATAGCTCGAGGCTTCCCCTGGGCTGCAACCCCAACAGGCGTTTTGTTGATTAGTGGCAACTTAAGAAAGTTGGTCAAGGGAGTGGTGACAGACAGGATTTTCTTCTGTCCCTCTGTCCCTCTGAGCCATAATTTGTCCTGGTGACTACTGGAGGGACATGGATAGGGGGAGAAATCTTGTGGTCTGAGACTGAAATGAGGCTTTGATAACATGTCTAGCGTGCGGCGGCATGTAAATTCACTTGTGGGGGCTATTTTGAGTATATTATGTAAATGTTTAGAAGTGGCCATGCTTAATTTATGAAGAAGGGCACACAGTGTGTCTTGTATTGTGTGAATCTAGGATGATGTTTTGCTGGCATATCATCCCAACATAATAAATCACTTACGGAGACAGACTTTGAGGGTGTGTGTTGAAACATACGCACTAATTAGCTCTCGTTCAGAAAAAGTTTTCTCACTTTTCCTCTTAAATGTGTTTATAAAAACTGAAATACAATAAATAAACTGCACATCTGACACAGACTGATTTTGTTGACCCACATAACTGTGTTGTTGTGTTTCAGGAAATCAGATCCTCATCAAATTGAGACAGCCTTTTAGTGTCATGACAAATAAATATCAGAACAAGCAGGACTATTGTTATATAAAACAATATTATATTTGATAATTTTATTTTGTTGGGATATCTGATGCATCTTATCTTATAGTTTGGTGTGGTTTTATGGATGGAAAAGTTGTTTACTCAGCATTTGGTCTGCACAAAGTGAACTATTACCATAGGATTTTGTACATTCAGATGACATTCACTGTGCCCTGAGGAAGAGTCTTACAGGCTTTAGTCATCTACTGGTGTTTGTTCTGGTGCCACCAGCTGCTACCTCCTGTATTTTAGTCAAACAAAGAATAATTTTTCTTTTCCTCAGGGTGAGTTGTAATGGTACTCTTCTTTTTTTATCTAGTGCCGTCGGCAGGTCAAGATTAAAATTTAACCAGTAGCTTTAATGCAAAATTTAATGTTCGCAAAGCCACTGACGCTTCAAGTGTCACTACAAGTGTCAATTATAGTTATTAAAGTAACACAGCCAATTTGGCAAATACAGTATCAGAATTTTTTGCACATCAGAGAGTAAGTACACTGCCTCAGTAATTATTTCATTGGTCTTTTGAAAAAACACAAGGTACGTCCTGATATTCTTAATTCAAGTTAGAAGAGGTTTTAACAAATAGAAACATTAGAGACTCAGAAACATGCTTATAGTTTCAGCTTGTTTCATCTCAGCTGTCTAAATTGCACAGCATTCAGTCCAGTCTGTGCTGCTGTGAATTACACTGGCTGTGTCTGTCAACAGTCTTAGTCATCCGGTTCATGGTTATCCCAAAGGTGCTGGACTTAAATTCCACTTGCTGCTGAAATTCACACAGTGGACTTATGCTTTCATGCTTCAAAAAACCTTAAGCAAGTCTAGTTGCCACTAAACAGCAGATTTGAGACAGACACCATGCCTCCTTCAACAAACACGCACAACAAACAAACAACTTTCATTGTTAGATAAGTGGCAGAAACTAACGCACAATAGTAACATACTGTACTTGTAATCCCCATGGGGAAATTGCTGGCCATAGACGATAGCTCTACTACGAGGTTTCAGTATCTTGTCCAAGGACACTGGTTGAATCACTGACTAACTGGTTCATGGACAACTGCTCTACCAACCACTGTGATCCCAACAACATTAGCAGAGGATAGTTTCCATTCATCAACCTCTGGGTTGTGGGCATAAAAGCACATGTACCATTATGCTCTGAAATGTTTTTTTTTTTTTTGATGCATGGTGCGATTTCTGAGACAACTGTGTACCATTTAGACTCAGATAGAAATGTAATTTTTATGAGAAGCTCTTGCTCTGATCTGTTGTTTCAGTGCTTTGAACTCTGTTTGCTTCCCTCTCCTTCCTTTAGGCCCTCTGTGCTCAGTCAAAGAGGTGAAGTAAATTAAGTACCTTTAATCAATATGCTCTCTACTTATTTAACTAATGAGATGGCTTATTTTGCCAGTGGGGAGGGCATTTGTAGGACTTTGATGCTGGGGAAAAGGCCCTTAAATCCCCCCTCCAACATGACGGCTCCATCTTCATCATGATTACAGGCACCAAGAGGGAACACTCGGCACGTAAACTAATACAAAAGCTCAATACTCACCTCTTATGTTTGAGTTTTACTGATATCTATTAGGAGAACACAATCATGCTTTTATATCCACAATGAGGCCACTGACACCTCATTTACACTTCATGTATCTGAGATCAGATAGCTGCAGTATCTGATGCCAAAAATGACAAGTGGATGTGCAGTGAGCAAGCTCTACAGACAGATCACAGTATACTGCTTGTGTGCAATAAAACATCCAAAGTAAATGATAAAATAATTGTGATTATTAATTTAAGTCCCCCATGTCTCTGTGATCAGATCAGTCATAATAGAGGTATTTCTCAGTTATGATTTTGTTTTAGGCACCTCTCCTCATATATTGGAGAGGTTTACATAATCTCTACTTCCCCAAAGTGGAAGTTTACTTCCCTCTCACTTAGGATCACAGATGTGAATCCATGATATGTGTGAACTTAGTCCACATCCACAACCAGTTGAATGTTTAGGCTGTGATAATATTTTTGATAACATACTCGGATGATTCTAGTTTGCCACTGGTGACTTCAACAACTCCAGTTGAACCAGTGATTGCATGGTGGGTAGCGATCCAAGTTTGATTTATATTACACCAACTGTAGGTTATGACAAACCCAAATCAGCTCATCTTTTGTGTTTAGGAAATATATAAAGTTGTAATGACCATGGATCCATGTGCACACCATGTGTTCTTTTTTTGATGGAGCAATTGCATCCAGCACATCTGTCAAAAAAGTGTATTTTTTAAAAAAACCTTTAGTTAAATTTCACCTACTTCCTACTACTACCTCCAAAAGCACAATGTAATATACATTTTTTGGCCAGTTAGGATTGATTTCCTTAGAAAGCATACCGAGCATCGAAAGAACGCGGATTTTCATTTAATAAAGGTCTAATCGGCCAAGAAAAGTCATGAGTTACATTCTTATTAAACATTCTTATGCACTTATTAGCAGTATTTTATGTGCTCATTTTGACATTGAGTTTCACATAATAATGATTCCTGAGGCATAAATGTAGTTGTGCTAATTAATCGTTTGTTGATAGCTAGTTAGTTAAATTATTTTTTTGGCCTCCAACTTAAAGCACAAGGTCATCTGCAGGTTTGACAAATTCACACTGTGTACAAAGGGTAACGAAACACATATCAAGCCTATTTTAAAACAAAGGTTTTATTTTTTCTAGAAAAAAGGAGATATTAGCAAAGTGGATGGAAAATGCCATTCCACACTTCTGGCCTTTTGTAAAATTTATGTGCACCTAAAATTGATAAGTTCTTTTTCAATTGGTTAGTCATCCATTTATCCATCTATTTCCTGCAGCAGGTTGGGAATAGGTCATTGTAATGATTAATTATATTACTAGCAACTAGTGTTAAAAAGGGATTACCTTCCTGCTTGTTCTTCATGACTATATAGACAGAATGTGCATGCATTGTTATATGGTTTTTAAAACTATTTTTGTAATGGCAACTGCAAGTGCCAAAATAAAATACTGACCTTAATAGTCTTTTTGATGTAGCACTTTTTGTAATTACATTTTTTATTTAAAAACATTTTACTTAAAGTGCCCACATTATGCAAAATCCACATTTTGGCAGCAGAACGCAAAGCACGGACACTGCACAGCTTTTGGATTCATGGACATCCTCTCTGGAACTGAACAAACTGTGGATTTAATTGTTTTTGACTGAGAGGCCTAGTATATATGCGTGTATGTTATGTTCCAATCAGTTTGTGGATGCTGCATTAATTTCAGGACTAAAGCTCAAAGATGCACTGCTGTGACCTAAACTGTAAGTGTTACCAACACAATGCGTTTTTTCTTATTTGTTTGTAGCTAACAAGACTGTCAAAACTTTTAGGTTAATTAAACAGCTCGGCAGCCAGGATGTCCTAAAGACATCGTTTGAAACCACAAGTGTTACCAACATTTAGTATTTTTAATCTTGTTTGTTCACTGTGTTAGCTTATTGAATATTAGCAGTTATGCTAAATGCCACTTTGGTCTGATTGTGCACATTTTCAGAATGGCTGCTCACTATAATCTCCATGTTTTCCGGCATGTCGGTGCACAGGCACATTTTGGGGACTTTGTTTTATAAGCCACAAAATGGGCATGATATGGGCAAGACCTAATTGACTCATCATTAGGACAGCTGCATGACTGTGCAGGTTTTTAGCTCTAAAACCTGGAATCTGTGAGTAAAAACTTCTGTGACTTGTTTTAAAAACTCTGGTGATAACCTAAATCCAGACTCATCCTGTCACTGTATGCTGAGATGTAAGTAATTAATGAAGTCACACTGCCGTACGCAAAATTAGCCCTCTGCCAAATCAGAGAATATGGATTAAATGAGATATACAATTTTTTCAGAAGTATTTGGACAGTGACAGATTGTTTTTGGATTTAGCTTTTATACACCACCACAGAGGATTTGAAATAAATGGTGGTCTGTACTTATATAGAGCTTTTCCGTTTAATTGGTACATTTTTATATTACATAATTTTGCTTCTCCTTCACCCACTTGAATGCCCAAGTACACACACACTAATGGCAGAGCTGCCATCAAGTCGGCCTGACTCACTGGGGCAACTTAGGGTTCAGTATCTTGCCCAAGGTTACTTTGACATGTGACAGCAGGAACCATGAATCAAACCACCAATCCCATCACTGGTGGAGGACTACTCTACCTTCTGGTCCACAGCTTCCCCCAAAAACCTAAAACAACAAAGACGTGATCAATGTGTAGACTTTTAGCTTTATTTTAAGAGATTTCACAAAAATATGGCATTTAGCATTTACAATCATTTAAATGATGATAATGACATACAATATTGATCCCTCTGGGGACAGCTGCTAAACAGTTCATGTCTACAGCGCTACTATAGGGCTTCAGTGACCAAGGACACCTGGTCATGTACCCGGGAAGAATGGGAAATTAAACCACACAACCTGGGGTTTGTAGATGACTGCTCTGCCGACTAAGCTACTGCTGCCCTTGCAAAATGCATCTATTTTCAGGGGCTCAACAATATTTGGACAAAGTGACATAACTGTGATTTCTAATGCTATCTGAAGTCTGGAGCCCATGCACATGAACTGCTTTATCAAAATTATTCGACCTGCTGAATAGAATCCCTCACATGACCACACAACAAGTGTTGTTTCAAGCACAATTGGCGCAACAAATCAAACTCTTGATTAGTTGCAACAAGTGTAGGACACATAGGACAAATTAAATAAATGAACTGGATTGAGGGTTGTTAAGCCAGCCGACAGTTAAGCCACAGACGTTTTGGGTTTTTGTTCAGTGGAGTTCTTTGAAAACCTTTTGGGTCTATGAGGAAGTAATGAGAAAGAAAATTCCTTATAAAATCACACATTGCCTGGAAATAAAATAAATTTAGATGACACTCTCTATTAACACAAACAACAAAAATATGAATATGTTTTATTTGCATATGTTTCTGTGTCCAACATGTTTTCTTCTCATGCTTTGCTCCACAGAGATATTGCTGCATGTTGCACTGATTATAAATATGTTGCACATCACAAAGCTGCTGACCCATAAGCTTTGAATATAGTAACAGAAACCAGGTTGGAGAGGACCACAGTCTTTTTACAGAGGATGAGCTTGTGTTTTATTTATATGCAGCACAACTGCAACAGGAAGCTGTGATGTCACTGCCTGTGCCTGCTAATACGGTACAGTAGGTTCAGTACAGCAGGCACCAATCATCAGTTGTTCTCTGCTTTGCACAGTCCTGTGTAGTACTTACACAGCACTTTATACTGGATATTGCAAAAGCACAAAGGAATATGTTGTAGCGTCATTATGTTAATCTACAATTGTGTGCAGGCCACGTATGTATGTAAAAAGCTGCATGTGTGTGTGTGTGTGTGTGTGTGTGTCTGTGTGTGTGTTTGTGTGAGAGTGAAAGAGTGAGAAAGAGGCATGGATCCAGCTGTAGGTAGAACTGACCTTGAGGAATCGTCATTCATCACAGTGGGGAAAGGGAACCAAGCAGAGACACACGCCTTATTGGGTAAAATAGTCTTGTTGTCGGAAATAGTGGTGATGAAACTGCTGACATCGAAGCTCTGCTGTAGTTTTTCACAGCATCTGCAATTTGAGTCACTCGATGGCTTAACACGCTCACACTCTTCTGTCCTAATGTAGAATTTAAAAACAGGCAAAAGCGGCTCTGAACTTTCAGGGAGGTTCACGTTAGGTAACACAGCTACAGGAAGAAGGCCTCGTCAAATTTAATAACACCTCTGTGAAGCAGTATTAACTGTTGTGTTTATGCATCTGCTGCTGAAGGCCCAAAAGTGCAGTGTTGAGCTCAAGGTAGTGAGCCCTCTGATTAATGATTCTGCTGAAAATACACCTCTACTTCAGTGAAGTGCAAGGACTAATGTCACACATGTAGAACAGAAAGAATTCTCTTTTTTCATTAGTTTTCTTGATGTTTTAACATAATAGAGAATTGAGAATGGCACAATAGACAGGGAAATAACCCACAAATAACCATCTAAGCTACAGTACATAAGATGATGTTCACATGCCACAGAAGATACTTTCAGGCTGCTTTTCAGCTCCGACACATGAACTTGAAAAATGACTATATTCTATATATGTTAAGAGTAACAAATGAACTGTAAGACAGTGGTTCCCAAATGTTTTAAACCTGTATGGTCCCAGATGATTAAGTGCAATAACTGGTGATCCTCTCTCTGACTTATCTCATTAAATTTTAATTAGAGCTGTACCTGAACAAACAGGTACAGTCCCCGGAATATGTTTTTTTCAGATCCTGAGAGGATAGGAGGAAGAAGAGAGACTTCTGAGATTGTCTATATAGCCAAAGGTTTAGCAGTGTCCATGTTTTACACTTGTTTTACGCTGTCAATGTTTTCCTGTTTTCGTAGTGAGCCTGCTACAGCCAGGAAAAACAAGGTGAGACTGCAAATGTTCAGCTGGGCCATCATAGGCAGTATTTAGACTGAGCCTGAGCAGGAATTGGGTCCCTGAGACTCGACAATAGGTCATTGTAAGTGCAAACTTTGACTGGCCCACTCGGTCCACTTGGTTTCTACAAAACCAGAAAATATAAAAAGAGATGGCGTGAACATATTTGGTGTGTGTGTACATGCACCATCAAGTCACATAAATGTACTAAAATGATCAAGTTTGGTTTGAGATGGCATACTCTTCTTGTTATCTAACCTAATCTAATTTAATCTAAGCAGTTGACACCAGAAACATTGTGAGAGCTCTAAAGAAAGACCCTAAAACATCAGCTAACAAAAAAATATGGAGTATATGATCCATCATGATGTTTCATACCATAGCAAATACATATATGGATAGTAAGTTATTAGTCCTGTATGAACATATACATTTTTATAATATAATTTTGTTTGTAATTTTTCTAAATAAATATAGTGTATAAAGTGTATCAGCAGGGTTGTGATGAATCAGTCTTCCAATTTGTACAACTGAAAATAAAAGCACCAGAGAGAGGAGGTGGGCTGCATCTTTATACAATACGGACAAATAATACAAATTTAGCTATAATGGCTTACAAAAGTACAAAAAAGACAAGTTTTCCAACCTTAATATATATAGATTTAGCCATATTTACATTAGTGTAGACGACTTTGACGACTTTGCCACCTTCTTTACAAATTAAACGGCAGCCATTAGCTCCCAGTTCTCTTTTTCAAACAGAAACATACTACCAACCTCATCTAACAGCATATCTCTCACCTCGTTTGCCACTCTGACTGAGGACGATGCATCAACCCTCTTGATTCCCTCCACTCTCCTTCAAACAACTGCATCTACACCAATCCCAGCTATTACACAAATCATTAACACATCTCTCACAACAGGCACCTTTCCCACATCATTTAAGCAGGCCTAGATCACCCCACTCCTTAAGAAACAGACTCTTAACCCCTCCCTTCTAGAGAATTACAGACCTGTTTCTCTTTTTCTATCCTAGCCAAGATCCTTGAATGGGCGGCCTTCAATCAACTGACTGACTTCATTCCTGGGAACGACCTCCTTGATGTCAACCAGTCCAGCTTCAAGAGTGGTCACTCAACAGAAATGGCACTCCTGAGGGTCATGGAATCCCTGTGGGCTGCAGAGGCTGCAGCTCAATCTTCTGTCTTAATTCTACTTGATCTTTCTGAAGACCACCAGGTCCTCCTTTGTATACTTTCTCATTTGGGCATCACTGGAACAGCTCTGGCCTGGCTTAAGTCCTACTTGTCTGGTCATACCTTTAAGGTATCTTGGCAGGGGCAGGTTTCCAACTCTCACTGCCTCTCTACTGGCATGCCACAGGGCTCAGTTTTTTATCCTCTACTCTTTTCCATCTATACTACACCCATAGGTTCCATCATCTAGTTGCATGTTTTTTTTCATATCATTGCTATGCTGATGACACACAGCTCGTCATTTCCACCGGATGACCGCATTGTCTCACTTCGCATCTCTGCATGCCTCGCCAAAATTGCTGCCTGGTTGAGAGAGCGGCATCTAGGGGTGGCTGTGGCTCAATAGGTTGAGCAGTTGCTGCCAATCACAGGATTGGTGGTTTGATTCCCGGCTGCCAGGTCACATGCCAAAGTGTCCTTGGGCAAGATACTGAACCCCAAGTTGCCCCCGGTGAGTCAGGTCAGCTGCATAGCAGCTCTGCCATCGGTGTGTGAATGTGTGTGTGCTTGTGCGTGTGAATGGGTGAATGACGCGCAGTGTAAAGTGCTTTGAGTACCAGCTAGGTAGAAAAGTGCTATATAAGTGCAGAACATTTATCTTCAGCTCAACCTTTCCAAGACAGAAGTTCTTGTCTTCCCAGCCAGACCTCCAATAAAACACAACAACACAACAGCAGCATAAACTTAAGGTCTACAGTGATTGTCCTCACTAAGTCTGCCAGAAGCCTGGGCTTGATCAGTGATGATCAACTGAGTTAAATGGTAAAACGAATGAAAATGGTGTTACCACTAGCAGCCATTCAGAGATACTTGGGGTTCTATGGTGTATGGGACACAAGTGAGCTGTGCCTGCCGATTTTAAAGGTTGCAATGTTTAGAAACTAGCATCATCTTAGTTTTAGCTATATATAAACAAAAGTTAACAGAGGCAATGTGGCCCACATCAAATGCTGCTTTACTTTTACATATACATTCATTATTGGATAACACATGCACATACTCAGTTAGATCCAAATACAGATTTTAAGGGTAGACAAAACATAGAAAGAGAATCTATAACCTTGCTGCTTATCCACACCGAGCCACTGACACACACAGGTTATGAGGCCTGGCCTTCAGTGGCTGCAGTTTTACATAAACTAAAAAAAATAGCCAGAGCCAACTGGTTATTTTATGTCAACAGCTTTTAAAATCCGACTACAGTGGTGTCAAAGTGCAAAGACAGGCCACCAAATCCAGCTCACCTGTCAGTGTGGAATATGTGTGTGTTTGGCAAGAGGCTCTGTCAATCAATGTCACATAATGTAACCTAAGAGCGAAAGAAATACATTATGCATTTGAATCAGTCAGACGGGGTCAGAGGTATGGTCGAGTCACAAACACAACACCAGAAAAAGTTTAGTATGAATCCTCTGAACTTTTCAAAAGAAGAATATTAGATTCCAGGCCAACAGAGCCTGATCATCCAATTATATGAAAAAAGGACAGAAAAAATCATCCAACTGTGAGCTGCTGAGCTTATTAACTGTAGTGACCAGATGAACACTTAGCCTTAACTGACATTTAAGGCTTGTTAAGTACAAGAGTGTTAGGTTCTCTCTCAAATAGTAACTGTTTCAATTTGAGACATTTTCTTTTAAACACGAAGAAATGTGTCTACACTGAAATTTTTGATTTCAATATCTTCTTTGTTAACTCTATTTTCTTTGTGTGCAGCCTCTGAAAACAGCAATGGCATATCTGTCTATATTTACCATGGTGCTCAAGGTGCTTTACTCACGGGTTCACTGTTGGAGCTTTGAGGTACCACATAAGTCTTTAACAGGAGTAAAGTTAGTTACTTGCTGATACGAGCATTTTCAAGATAATGCACTATAGTAACTGATTAGCCTGTACACGTACTGTAACATTAATGGAGAGATAGAGGAGAGGGGAAGAGACTAATCAAGGAGACAAATGAGGAAATATGAGGAGCAGAATTTATCAGGGGAGAGAAGAGATGGACTGGAACATGTCTCTGTGGACCAGTGAAAGCTGCAGCTACATTTACTGTTACATTTAGTTATACCTGACAGCACACTTGTCTAGTAGAGACATATTTCCAATGCATGAGGAAAGGGCACCCCAACATATTTTGTAGAGCAGGTGCTCTCATTATGGAACATATAGTGAGGATGTTGCTTATGTTGCTTTAATTATATACACTGTATGTTTGATGACTTGTCTGTGGGAAGGAAAATCAGCCTCCAGCATCAGTCATTTCATGAACACGTCAACACAATGTCCCAGAAATCTGTTTTTACAAATTCTTGTAATAGAATTTATTAGTTGCTTTCAGCAGATGCTTTACATTACAAAAGTAAAAGTAAATATTGTGGCTAAAGTAATATTAGCAGTCTATCGTCTGCTGCTCTGCTTCATTGCATTCATGGATAGTACACTGTATAGGTCATTAGTGTTTTGAAAAGCATCGGAAGACAGAGAGACAAAAAGTATTGTGCATAGGATTTTGAATCCTATATAACCTGGCATCTGATCATTTGATCTCTGTAAAAAGCGCTAAATGTATAAAATATTCGAAACACATCAGCGGTCCATTCTGTATCCTCTGCACACCATGCACCAAGCTCAGACCTGCATGGGTCAACCACTGGCATGTTGAAATGAGTAAACATGCTCTGTTAAATATATCAGATGGTCTGTCAGTGCCATGTGATAATAATACGTTTCATGTGCTTTTAGAAAACTTGATTTAAAGTGTGTATGTCACAAAAATATGTTGCTGTGTAAACAGGCATCACCAGATTGTTGATCAAAACACCACTGGCAACTCCAAAACATGCGTGGGTATCCCCTATGGCTCTCTCTCTCTCTCTGTTTATTGAACATATACCATGTTGCTACTGGTTATATATTGATATATTGGTCATAAACTGAGTGCTTCCACACTGACTGTATACAGCCAGGGGGCTGACTAATGAAGTGATGAGTTAGACTACTTGTTAGGTTCTTTGTGGAGCTAATGTCCACACAATATGTGATGTGATGTGATTAAGAGAGCCTGATAACTGGACATCAATATAGGATAATCATACTTTATTATACTTTTTTATATAATTAAAAATCTATTAATATTTAGTGCTATATTACATGCCAGACTGGTGGAGCCCCTCTGCTGCAGCTCCCTGCCTATTCCGCACAGAGTGTTCAGTTTGGTATTCTACAAGGAACTGATTGACCTTTGCACCAAAATATAGATGAGTTTAAATCTCCTTTTGCTTATTTGTTGTTACAGAAAACATATAGTTACCCCCCCAAGGAATCACTCCTGTAGCAACCCACCACCCACATGTAGACCCAGACCCAGATATACACAGACAGAATGTGCTGTCGAAAATTTCACCCCAAACCTGATTAATGTAAATACACACGCGGACATTTTGTGCTATGCAGAGTCTCTTTTGTTCATTGTTGCATTCATGAGTGCGTTCACGCAAGCGCAAATGCTGCTAGAGGCATGACAGCATTGATTCAGAGACAGCGGACCTAATCTGCTTGTGTCACTCAATTAAGCTGTCAAATCAAATAAATATGAGTTGATGTCCATAAATACCACATTTATGATGCTATGATGATGTTATCACTTTATGTTAGAAGATTACCTAAAAAAGGACTCTTCCTGCAAAATTGGTTCCATTGTAATGTCCAGTGGCAAGCTTTTGAGCCGACTTGGGAGTCCTGGGGTTGTCATGTCCCCCAGAACAACTGGCAGTCATGGTGGAGTGTTGGTGCCAGGCAAAGCTGTTTTCATTTCTTCAATTTTCATCCTAGGACTGCTATTATGCGTCTATATTATGAATGTAAAATGTATGTAATGTATTTAAATTTAGAGAATGCAGACTATGCAGTAATTTACTGCTGGCTTTGTTATCTGTACCATTGTCATATGTAACAGTTCATTTTGGAAGATAAAACACATCGTGTGTTCCTACTGGTGGCACTTCAAAAGTAGTTTGTGCTAAGAAGCTCCATTTCAGGCTCATGGCATGCTTTTTCACCTGTCAGACACTGATCTTATTCCTGTCAGTCTGTACAGTGTGTGAACTCAAGGAACTATGACAAATAAACACAACACAAGGATAAACATTCAGTGTTTGTCATTTCTTAACAACAATCAGACTATGAAAAAATCAAATATATTAGTTTCAGTAGATATTTCTTGCTGAGCCTTTAAGCTCTGAAAAGTGTTAAGGTACAACAGTGGGAGACCAATGAAACTGTTTGGTGAGCGGTGCCTGCTTTCATTGATACTTCTGATATTAAAAGTATATCTTGGCCTCTTATAACCACCTTGGGCAAACTTCAACAACACCTGAACTGAATACAGACCAGCAGGAAAGAACACCAGTTTAGCACTCATTGTTTGTGCTGACATACTGTATAGCTGTATGTGTGTGTATTAGATGACTATCTGTCAGCAAGGTAGGTTTTACAGTTGTGTCAACCCCCCAAGTTCAACAAGACTGCTGATCCCATGTGATGGGCCAAGCCTTCAAAGAGAAAGAACCTTGTTAAATCACACCACAGCGGCTCGAAAGGAATAAATAAAGCCGGCAGAAGAAGAAGTGTGTGTGTGTGTGTGTGTGTGTAGGAAAAATCAACACACCGACACGGGTTTGTCTAACAATGTACCGCCTGACGGGGTTTTAAAAGATTAAAATGTCTGAGGTTCTTTTTTTTTGTATCTTCTCATTAGGACATGTCTTGTGTGACTTCTCATTGTCAAGAGTGTTTGATACTGTTACATTTTGTTCCCGTTGATATCAATTTGCATTTGAGACATCTTGTTCCATGTGTCACTACAAAGGACTGGTTCCTTTCTTCTCTGAGCTTCTTCTTGCTGTTGCACTCTTTGCTGCAGAACCCAACTTCATTTCCAGCTGGATTACATGCTTTCATACTAGCATGTGCCACATTCTGTCCCCACTGAACTAAAAGAAGGCATGCAGCATGTGCTTGCACACCTATCAGTAAATAACACATAAGGTGTAGTCAGTCTGGATCCTTCACCAAAGTACAAAAGATGTCATACCTGACGTGTTGGTGTAGCCAGGTGCAGGTAAAGTAACAGACTTGGATGAAATGAGAACTCATCTTTAACAGTGTCACTGGTCTCTGGTGGGATCCACTGTATTGGAAGCTCATTAAGGGCACACTATGCCAAAAATGAGGCAAAAGAGGCCTGCACACAGGTTAATCAGAGCAGAAAGCACAACCATCCAATGCAATAGGTCAAAGAAAAGTTGAAGCCACATTAGTCCTGTTTATAGAGCAACCTAAATTTCTTGGTTTAAGTTGTGGAGGAACTCATATTGGAGCTGCCTGTAGTAACAGTAACAGGCAACTTCTGTTGTCTCCAAATTTATGGATCTATTAAAATTAATGTAAAAGCAATCCAAATTTCATTTAAATGCTTTTTTTGGGATAGCAAAGGCACCAAGACACAATGTGACAACTGCATAGGCAGCACTAGAATTCTTTAAATAGGATGATACATTCAAATATATAATGAATCTAATAAACAGTATATTATTAATCAAATAATCAGTCAAAAATATATTTTGTATAATGAAGATTATTAATTTTCATTTATTTACACCTGCTGTTTGTCTATCCAGTTGCAGATAAAAGACAATGTACCTCATACAAGGATTTAATAAATTATGGCATTTACCCCATGTCACGCGTTTGAAGATGCACTATGTACCTACGGACGGACAAGACCTGGCCAAAGCTTCATTGCGGACCTCACATAATTCCAGAAGTATATTATAAATATAAATTAGAGTTTATATTACGCATGCCGTGGGGGTAGGAACAAAGCTGTAAATCAAATGCCACCCCATTTCCAACACTACAAGATACTCTCTCTCTCCCCCTACTAGAAGCCAGACTACCCCTTGGCAGCTACGAAAGTAATTCAGTAGGAAATCAAAAACGGTTCTGCTCCACTTTCCTCATAGACTGTCTCGCTAATAGCCATCCTGACATCGGCTGAAGTTGCCTTTTGTCCATCCTACTGTGACAGAAGCATCACATCCCGCAGAACACTCTGTGTTGTGCCAAATGCGCTCCACTCACAGACTCCAGCGTACAATAAAGATCCCTGAATGGATCTTTATCTTTCCTGTTTTTTTCATGTCTTTGAATATTAATTAGCATCCCTGTGTGCAGTGGTCAAGTGGGTAATTAAAGGAAAGCACTGAGGAGTTAATACCTAATTGTGCATATTTAGTGGGCAGTAAGAACAGCAGTTATGTCACCTTGAAAGCTCAGCAATGCTTTTAACAACACGCTGAGGTGAAACAGGCACTAATCTAAATGCACTGATCAAAAAATGTTGTGGTGAGAGGAATAGGAGGGAGCACTGAAGAGTTTATTCAGTTCAGTGACACATTGAGCTAATTAGTGCGAGTATTTTAAAGCAAGTACATTGCTGGGGAATTCTCATCATTACTCATGTCCCCGTCTCTGTAGTTAAATGAAGTGTTATCTTTCATGTAGGCACAAGGAAGAAAAGAGCAGGTTGGGAGGTGGGTTTGTCAGCCAGTGTTCAGGACTCTCATTATTTCTCTAAAGTGATGGTCATGTTTGAAAATGACTGAATTTTTAATGCCTCCCTCCCACACTAGGGTTGAAAGGATGACTGCATTGGCAATAGATCTCAGTCCAATTTACTGCCAGTGCAGACGCTTGTATCTCTTGCACTATTTCGCTCGTTCCATCTTTCCTTCCTCTTTTCCTTCTCCTTCTCTGCCCTCGTGAAAACAACCCTATTCATCCTTCTCTCTCCTGACCACAGTAATTAAGCACTGATGGCGGAGCATCCATGCCAATGCCAACACAATTATGCAGACGGCTCCAGCAGCCACATTTAAAAGCCGAGTTGTGCTAGTTCCAGATCCGGTGGTGCCTGGCGGGAGGGAGATGGAGATGAGGCCAGAACTGGGTGAAGGAGACACAGTTTGAGCATGCTGAAGATATTCTGATGATCCGCACACAATGTTGACAGCCAAGGATGGAGCTGAATTGGACTGTAACTGTATAAAGCACAGATAATATAAAGTCTCAGTCTGGCTCACGCAAGGGAAAGGGGAGTGGAGGTCAAACAGGGATCATTAAACTTTGCTGCTGCTGCTTGTGCACTCAGAACAGCACCAGAAATGTGAGGTCAAGGGGAGGAATAAATACAGGAAATAAACAAACTTGAAGCCTCAAACAAAGCAACGACAAAGATTTTTCCTCATTGTTTCTCCACCTGCAGAATGTCAAGACCAGAATCATTTAGCTATTTCATTCCTCCCTTCTTTGCCACTATCCATCAAGTGAAATGGAACGATTTCCACTTTATTTTACAGCGATAGCCTCATTCGTCAATTGAAGCGTTGGCTTTTATTAAAATTACATGATGGGAGAAAAGTCAGTGTCTGAATGAAATCAATGAAAGCTGCTGATGTTCAAGTGAAGCCATCATTTTCACAGTGTAACAGTCACTGATCTGTCTACTTTTATGCAATGTAGTTTAATGCAATCTTTGTAACAAATTACAGTCATAAAATTGTGGAATAAGATGTTTATTGGACTTAAGTGTTTTGTAAAATAGGAGGAGATAAGGCTGTGTATTTTATTTTCAGTAATCCTTTAAGCTCTATTATCAAAAAAAAAAGAAGAAAAAGAAAAAAATTCAATTCAGAGATACAGGTCGGCTTGAATTGGTTTGACTCTGAATTCTCAGAATGTTACAGAATACATGCCATTATCTCTCTGTTTTAGTCTTTTGAGGGATTTATTTATTGACAATCACTGAAATATAGAAAATAATTGTCGTTATCCTTTAAATTAGTAAACATTCCCAAATTTATTTGACAAAATATATACAAAAAAAATCTAATAAAATAAAATAACTGTCTGACCAAATAATGACATTTATGATTTTTAACCCTCAATATATATTGAGCATTTATTAAATAGCTAATCCAAACGTAAAAGGAATGCACATCACTCCACGGTCTTCATGGTCAGCTAGGAAAAGTTAGGAAAGATTGCAAAAGTTTTAAGGAAACCATATGAATGTTCAAAGTCCTCCAGATCACCTAGTCTCTCTTTTTCCCACCATGCTGACCCCTGTGCCCCAAGCTTATTAAACACGCGGTCATACATCCAATGGCTCAGCTGTGGTTTTTACATATATAGAGAATGGAAGCAGGTTTTTGAGGTGGAGGCGTTTGATTTGTTAGCAGAATCAAACTCATGGTCATAGGCCCTGAGGAAGCCACATCTGGGGAGGCAGCCACCCACTGCCTGCTGCTGCTGTGGCTTCCTATAACCCCTGATCAGACAGCTAGCAGGCCTGGAGTTAATGGATGACATGCTTCCCTAAGTGTGGATGTCTGCGTCTGTCTGTATGAAACTGGCTTATTATATTATAAAAGATGGTTTTGATCATGGCGAGTGTGCAGGAGGTCTGCTGCTGTACAGGAGAACAGACGCTCCTCCTGCAGCCAATCAAAACACAGATTAGTCGGGACACCCTTCTCCACCACCATCACCACATAGCCACAGTAAAAAAAAGGTATATTCACAACCTTCAGTGTGTGTCTGTTCGTGTATTGTTATCAAGAGATGACAGAGAGAAGGAGGTGCAAGGCTTGAGGAGAGGAGCTTTAATAAAATGATCTAAATTCCTTCTCATATAGGAAGAATAGCATGTGGGCTGATTTTTTAATTATTCATGAAATGTCGATCCATCAAGATTTCAGCTTTATGGGATATCCTATTTCCTTATGATGGCAGATGGTTAATATTAAAATTTCTTGATTCTTGGAATGTAATTCTTAAATTCTTCTTTGTGATCACCAGTTAAAAATACATACAACTCTGACAAGGTAATCACCTCTGATTATCACACATTTGTATCGCCACTCGTTATAGTCGTAAGAAAGTCCCTGTATTAGCATCTGTATCATTCCTATCATTCCTACCCATCGCTGTATAAAAGACAAAAAGGAAAATAGCAAGTAGAGTGTGTTTTTTATGTTTCTATATGTGTAGGCAGCAATTTATGGTTAAATAAATAAACATGAGGATGCTGATGATGAGGTTAAATGGCAGCAAAAGGAGCTGTCTGACACAGTTAACCCCTTCAGGGGGAAATTCTTTTGCTATGTTTGATGATAGTGTACAGCTGTAGCTTACTGTGTTTTCTGTTTGTGTAAATAGAGCCTGACAGAGTGTCAGTGCTGATTATGTAGAAGGTCTCTGAGCATATTAATGGTTTACTCTATGTGATGACACAGAGCCGCCTCTACAACTCTGTTCCCGTGACCTGTGAGCTTTATACATTACGGTTGATTATATTATTTGACGCCCATCAGGCATGACAAATGAATATGATTAGCTTTGAACACATCAACTCACATGCCACAAAGCCTACGCTGCGCTGGATTTTTATGTTGCAATTTCATGTCTTTTACAC
Source organism: Anabas testudineus (assembly GCF_900324465.2). Taxonomy (NCBI): domain Eukaryota; kingdom Metazoa; phylum Chordata; class Actinopteri; order Anabantiformes; family Anabantidae; genus Anabas; species Anabas testudineus. The sequence goes on along the minus strand of NC_046619.1, from coordinate 1,119,908 downwards.
ATTAGTTCCCTTCTGTTCTAGCTTGTAGTTTAGGAGAGTTTGATTTTTACTGCGGGATTTGTACAAAAAAAAAATAAATGAAAAGCTTTATATTCATTTGTCTATTTCTCTTTTCTTTGGAGGAAAAAAAAAACATGATCCAGAACCCTATTAATCACATACACACACACAAAAATGACTTCCTGTGAGTAAATGCTGCAGTGTGTGTTATGATAATAACAATGTTTTATTTGATTGATTTATTTTTTTTTTAATATATATTTTACCAGATAGATCTAGTTGAAGGGGTTAACCATTTTTTTAAGGAGAAGGGCTGGCAGGTTAAAGTTCCAGAGAACACAATCTAACATAAAACTCACACACATACAGTAAAATAACCAGTCAACAACAGGGCATTTTTTTAAATTTAGCCAAGAACAAAACATGATGCGCAAGCTTTTTAGAAGTTGGCGAGGTCTATGATATTATTTATAATACTTTTTATAAATGTTATAAAATTATTAGTAGTTAATCTGTCTTAATATTTATTTATTTATTTCCATGCTGTGAATTGGTTATGGACATATTTTTCACTGTCCAGTTACACCTTTAGGAATAGAACAATTGCCCATTGCCACCCACTCCCTAAATTTACTAAGATCCCAAATAGCAAGTACGAAATTGCATGGGCAACAGTGGTAATTTTGACAGGAATTTTTTATTAAATTTTTGTCATTTTTATTTCCTGAAAGTTTTATTTATTTCAGTCACATTTTAGTAATTTACTTTTTCTTTGTTGAAGTCATGATTTAGTCAGTGAAATTCAGTTTTCAATTTAATCAATGTTTTAGGTACTGTACCTGTCATAAATTTTGTGGGGCTTTGATCATTTGCAGTATGTTACACAATTATTCATATTCAATATACAGGTATGGGCACTGGTTGCTCTCTTCACGGTCCATGCGGTTCCGGGACTGATGTATCTGGACCAATCTATATATATATACCAATGTCTGTATATCTGGTTATCTTTGTTTTGCACATTTACAGAGACAGTATCATCAGAAAATGGGTGACTTTTAAAGCGACTGATTACACCAATCAGACAAAACAGTAACAGGGGGTTAAATTTGCAGTTGGATCTGGTCGACAGGTGTCGGAAAAACAAAAAAACAGTGGATCACAGCAATCAACAGCTGCTAAATATGTCAAACATGTGTCCTAAAAGTACATTTTCTTTATTACAAAAATATATGATCTTGCAGTTCAAAATCCAGCTGTGACTCCTTATTAAAGTTTTTATGGTTGGTTCAGGGCTTCAGGCTTGGTGCTGGGTGAAGATCAGGGAGAGACTGTGGGCTGGGCTAATAAAGAAAACTCGACACTCACTTCACACACAACATCTGGATTAAATTTCAAACACTGAAAATAAACTGTCTCTAACCATAATCAAAATATGTTTCTTGCCTAAACCCCAAAAAAATGCACAGGCACTGAGATGATGTTCACATTAGATTCATGTAAAGGATTGGGACTGAGATGGGGATTGTCCAACTAAAATAGACAATAAATAATTTCTTTAGTGCAAGTAATGATTTTACAAATCTTACAATGACTCACCTAAAAGCAGCCATCTACATACTCAACATTTATTAGGTTGGAAAAAGAAAGTGGTGGATAATAAATAGCTCCAAATTTATCAGGAAACAGCAACTGCTTGAAGTCCACAATTTTCCTTCCTTTAGTGCTTCCTCACTTTCGAAGCCCACAAGAGCAACAGCTACACCACACTGACACGGATGCATATAAATGCAGAGATGCTTTTCTTTGCATCACAGATCGAGAGAAGTAGTGGCATGACAAGAATAGTGTGGCTTCTTCTTCTTACTGGCTCCAAATGAGCTTGTAGCTCATCCAACAGCTTCAAAACTGCATCACTGGACAGACAATGTGACTTGAAATTCCCTGTACTGGTTTTCTTTGATAAAGACTACCTAATCTATTGGTTACCAATTTACCTTGCCTATTTATAGATAATATAACATCCCTATATACAACCGGGTCTTTTAAGGTGTGTGTTATTGATTTTGATTGAATTTTTATGTTTAATTAATTAGTAATAATAATAATAAAGGTTTTACACAAAATGTCAAAGAATAATAACTCCTGTATTATCAACATTATGTATCATGTTGTATTTAGTTCCCCTTTAGGGATCAGTATATGTTTCAATGGTATCTGCAGCAATAAATATATGAGAATATTTACACTTTAATAATAATAAAGTTTTGTAAATACAACACAACACAAGTTTTGAAGTTTAAATTAAATTTGTGTTTGTAATTCAAAGTTGAGTGAGTGAATAAGACTATCTCCAAAATCAAGATGGGTACTAATGCAGTTCCACACAGCTGCTGCTTTGATGAGGAAATGAAGCTGTCCAAGCTGTGTTCACTGCTGTAAAGACATTTCAGACTTGTCTGGCAGCAGAGACACTGCTTCCTGACATGAAAATAATGAAATGCAGAGAATGCTGATGTTCGTAGGCAGAGCAGCTTGTTTAAAAGTGGATCCTTGCCTAAGTTACCTGAAAGCCATTCACTTCTTCTATTATTAGATGTACTGTAACCTACTACAATGTCCTTTCCTTTGTCTCCATCTGAATATGCTTTATTCTCAATATTCTGAAGATACTGGTGTGAGTTAATGTATTCTGAATGTGCTGGAACTACTCTGAAGATGCTGTTTTGTGTTATTTCAAGGTTTTGCTCAGTCCTTTCTTGTCTGTGAGTTTATAAGAGATACTTATATATGGATATATTTAGCAAGTGACAGGTTGTAACTTTAATGTTTAAATGTTCAGGTCACTGATTAAATATTTATTCAAGATGAGTCACAAGTTTAGCATGTCAGGAAGGCTGTAAAGCTCACTGACCAATGATTTTGTGCTTTTGTTTTGAACATTCAAATATAATAGGACATTTAGAATTGCCTACCGAGAATGATTCACATGACCATTTTCTAATCTGCCAATTCCATGGCTAAACTTGTTGACTTAGCTATTTTGCTGCCGTTGCTCCTCACTACAATAATGAAACACCATGCTTGCTTTGCATTTGCACTACTATTACAGTACTTGCATAACAAAGTCACATATAGAACTCATGTTATCATTTGTTTGATGACAGAATGATTCTCATTCAGCCATTCACACTCATACACCAATGGCAGAGCTGCCATGCAGTTGTCCTGAGCCAGTAGAGAGGCATACAGGAAACATGGAAAGAGAGAGAGGGTGTGACATGCAACAGTGGTCCACAGGCGGACTGGAACTGGGGACAAACTATAGATGGAATGAAACACCCCGTCATACAGGACTGGGATAAGAGGTGGGATGAAATGCTAAAACCCAGTAGTAGTGCAGTCATCTACTATCTGGCCACTGTCCAACAACTACTTCCATAAGTGATCAATAAACTTAATATTATTGTAATTTATTATTATTGAAAGCTTTACAAAGCCATTCCATGGTGTTCGCCATGAAAGCTGGGTTCAATTCAATTAAATCTTATTTGTATAGCTCCAAATCACAACAGATGCCATCTTAAGGCGCTTTACAAAATTTATGGTTAAGGACCTTACAAAATATAACTTTATACAGAATTATATAGAAAATTCAAGAACCCCACAGTAGACTTTTGTTGTAATTTGGCGTTATATAAATTAAGTGAATTTAATTGAATGGATGTACAGTCAGGGAAGAAAATATTTGAGCCCCAGAAATGATCAGTTTATAATTTCAATGGTAGATTTATTTGAACAGTGAGGGACAGAACAATCACAAAACAATCCAGAAAAATGCATTTCGAAAAAAAGTTATAAATTAATTTGCATTTTCATGAATTAATTAAGTATTTGATCCCTTTGCAAAATGTGCTTTAGTACTTGGTGGCAAAACCTTTGCTGGCAATCTCAGAGGTCAGCCGTTTCTTGTAGTTGGCCACAAGGTTTGTACACATTTAGGGTTGATTTTGGTCCACTCCTCTTTGCAGATCCTCTCCAAGTCATTAATGTTTCGTGGCTGATGTATGGCAACTGTGGCAATGTGGCAACTCAAACGTTCAGCTCCCTCCACAGATTTTCAATGGGATTGAGGTCTGGAGATTGAATCCATGACCTAAATATGCTTCTTATTGAGGTGATCCTTTGTTGCCTTAGCCGTGTGTTTTGGATCATTGTCATGCTGGAGTACCCAACCACGACCCATTTTCAATGCCCTGACTGAGGGAAGAAGGTTCTCACCCAACATTTCACGGTACATGGCCCCATCCTTCCTCCCTTTGATGCGGTGCAATTGTCCTGTCCCCTTGGCAGAAAAACACCCCCAAAGCATAATGTTGTCCACCATAAATGGGGACAGTATTTTTGAAGTCATAGGCAGCATTCCTCCTCCTCCAAACATGGCGAGTTAAGTTGATGCCAAAGAGCTCGATTTTGGTCTCATCTGATCACACTTTCACCCAGTCCCTCTGAATCAGTCAGTGGCAAACTTCAAACGGGCCTGTAGATGTGCTTTCTTGAGCAGGGGGACAGCAGGATTTCAGTCCATCACGTTGTAGTGTGTTACCAACTGTTTTTCTGGTGACTATGGTCACAGCTGCCTTGAGATCATTGACAAGTTCCTCCCAAGTAGTTCTGGGTAGATTCCTCACCGTTCTCATTATGATTGAAACTATGATCTTGCGTGGAGCTCCAGACTGAGGGAGATTGACAGTTAATCTATGTTTCTTCTGTTTGCGAATAATCTCACCAACCTTCTCACCCAGCTGCTTGGCGATGGTCTTGTAGCCCATTCCAGCCTAGTGCAGGTCCACAATCGTGTCCCTTCCCTTGGAAAGCTCTTTGGTCTTGGCCATGATGAAGAGTTTAGAATATGGATTGATTGATTGATTGATTGATTGATTGCTTCTGTGGACAGTTCTCTTTTATACAGGTAACGAGCTGAGAGGGCTCCTAATGTCAGCTTGTTATCTGTTTAAGATACACCTGGGAGCCAGAGATCTTACTGATGGTTAGGGGATCAAATTAATTAATTCAAAACAAAACCTTTTTTGGAAAGACATTTTTCTGTTTTTTTTTTTTTTTTTTTCATTGTTGTGTCTCTCACCGTTGAAAGAAACCTACCATTGAAATTATAGACTGATCATTTCTTTGTTAGTGGGCAAACTTATTAAAATATTTTTTTCCCTGGATTGGATTGGATGCCATGGATTTATATTTAACATGTCGTACTGAAAATCTGTGTAGACTATTCTGGATTGACCAGACACAGCTGATTATCACAGCTATCAAATGTGCAGTGTACTCCAGCAATCACAACTGGGTACTCTAACTAAATGTGGTACCATATCAGTGCATAAGCCTTGAAACTTAATTTTATGCAGACATAATTATAATATATTCTTTCAGAACAGTGTGCCCCCAAAGTATATACAAATTCATGATAAATATGAATTCTTCTGCTGATACAGTCTAAGAATGCATATTTTGTTTGACTGCATATGAAAAACTCAACAGGAACTGGCACTTTTTCAATCCAAGTTGACACAGCATAGAACAGTAAAGATCAGAGCAGTGGAACAGTCATATATAGTTGTCAAGGCTAATCTCTCTCTATTTTATAGTCATCCCACCATAAAGTATTAGTATGGCTACATCTATCTCCCAATTTTACCTGTCTTTGGTGTTTTTGCACTGAGAAGAATATGAAGTGAATAGCATTTGAATGACTGTGAAATAGAAATGTGTGTGTGTGTGTGTGTGTGTGTGTGTTTTAGAGGGGCGGGGGAGGGGGTGTAATGGTGGTGGGGGGCAATTCTCCTTTAACCACATTGCTTTTGTTAAACTCTCTTCACGCTCCATGTGGCGCCGGGCACTGAGGTAATTTCACACCTGACCAGCCATTCACCAGCTCCGCCAACCACCGCCAAGAACCCTGGCGGGGTTGCCATGGAGACAAGGTGGAAGCTACTGCCAGTGTCAGTCCGTTAAGTGACTGTTTAACATGGAACGGAGTGCACTGCGTCTCATCTGTTGATGATTTGATTCCCTGGGCTGTTGGAAAATATGTCATTATCACAGGTGTCCGTAGAAGTGGTGTGGAGCTCCAGTATTTTATTATCTGCATGCTGAGTCACAGCAGGGTCATATGTAAAAGGATTTATGGTTGTGCTGATGACATGACTGAGTGTTGATGGGACAGAGCAGAGACATGCCCACACACTAATCCTTCCGCCTAGTTTTAATGCAGAGCAAGAGCTGTGGACTTACACAAATAATTATTACTGTCTCATGAAAGGAGCAGTTATAAATGTTCAATTCTTGATACTGTCTAATGTTGCCCTGTAGTCAACGATACAAGGAAAAACATGTGTCACCTGCATCCATGGTTTCATTTATTCATATTATGCACTTATAGTAATCAATTTAAAGAAGAGAGAAATCTAAGTCTACAAATGACTACAGCTCCCAACAAGTCCTCCAACCTAAACATCCATATTCAAAAGTCATTCAAAGTCATCTGAAAGGCGCTTACTTACAAGTGAGATACAAGGTTCAAGGCAAAGGCAGAGTAAGCCTAAGGAGGTCTTGTCTAAGGACCCCTACTGGAGGTTGGCCACAGCCAGGATTCAAAACCTGGGCAGCGATGTTACCACTACACTATCCAGGCCTTAAAAAAATGAGGGATTTTATGAATATTTACGTTTCTAAAGTGTGATAGATCACCACTAGTACTATACACTGCAATATAAGACAAGATAAAAAGATAAGGTAAACTTTATTAATTTCAGAAGGGAAATTTGTAGTAGTTAGTTGAAAGTAGTTAGTAGTCATGTGTAACAAAGTCACAGAGGCCAGACTGAGATGGTTTGGACATGTGCAGAGGAGGGATAGTAAATATAGTGGTAGAAGGAATTGTTGGAGAATGTTGGAGATGGAGCTGCCAGGCAGGAGGGCAAGAGGACAACCAAGGTGGTACATGGATGTGTTAACAGAGGACATGAGGTTGGCTAGTGTGAGGGTAGAAGATGTCTATGATAGAGTGAGGTGGAAAAGGATGATTCGCTTGTGGGGATAAAGAATGTCCTGTATCTTTCAGTGTACTGTGTCCATCAGGATTCCTTTAACTAGTAAATCGTTTTTTCAATTAAATAACAGTTGATTCATTCGAGATGACTGGAAAATAAATACGAAGCAAAAGAGTAACATTTTAAGTGTCTATATTATGCCCTTTTAGAGCCTGAAAAAGAAGATCACAAATTTTAAATAGACTATTTAAGGATTGGTTTCCACAAAATAGAAAAATAAAAGACATACACCGCTTATTCATATTAAGGGAACACTTTGAAAACACTTGAAACACTGAAAAAGTATTTCTGAAAATGTCTACTCATATGGACTTGGTAATGTGTTAGGAATAAAAGGATGTCATCATTTGATGGAAATGAAAATTATCATCCTATGGAGGGCTGAATTTAAAGACACCCTGAAATCAAAGTGAAAAAATGATGCAGCAGGTAGGTCCATTTTGCAGAAATTCCATTGCAGCTACTCAAAATGGTACTTAGTAGTTTGTATGGCCCCTACATGCTTGAGGGCATACTATGATATATGTATCATATGATAATGTCAAGGCATGCTCCTAATGAGACGATCGATGGTGTCCTGGCGTATCTCCTCGCAGATTTGGACCAGGTCATCATAGAGTTCCCGGACAGTCTGTCTTGTACAAATACAACATACATAATGTCCCAGGGGTGTGCTATTAGGTCAGGTGAGTGCGGGGGCCACTCAATGGTATCAGTTCCTTCATCCTCAAGGAACTGCCTACATGCTTTTGCCACATTATGTAGGGCATTGCCAAGCACCAGGAGGAACCCAGCACCCACTTCACCAGAGTAGGGTCTGACAATAGGTCCAAGGATTTCTATCCAATAACTATTAGCAGTAGGGGTGCTGTTGTCCAGCAGACCTCCCAATTCAGGTGTTCTATGGCAATTGTCAGCCGAGCTCCACGGTGACGGACAGGCATTAGGTCCTCAAGCCACTCTCTTGAAGTCTGTTTCTGATTATTTGATCAAACACACTCACACCAATGACCCAAGGTGCAGATACCGGTCCTGTTGATGATGGGTTAAAGATCTTCCAGCATTTCAGCTCTGTCTGTCTCCTGGAATCTTCTCCATGTGCCATCCTGGAGGAGTTGGACTGCCTGTGCAACGTCTGTAGTGAAACTTACCCTAGCCAAATGCTAAAGTGAAAAAAGTCAGATAAGATGAGAGAAAAAATGTCAGTGGCTTCCACTTGTAAAATCATTCCTTTATAAAGTGTTATATATCACAGCTAGCAAAGGTGAATTCAGCGAGCGAGAATGAGATAGCAAACAAGTAAGCAAAGCAGCTGATGGATGCAGGAGAAACCACTGACTAGGAAGCGCTGCCTGTGTGGGTCAATTAATTCAGCAGCCATCGTTTTCTGACCTTGAAATTTGCTTTACCTGTCTGAGAGGTTTGGTGTCAAGGGCACTTTGCACATTGCACAGATGGAAAGAGAGAAAGAAAAAGGTGGGATGAAGCAGTGCACAAGTGAGTTGTTGGTGTTGATGTGCTGAGATGTGCCGGCCAATATCCAGTATTTAAAGATTTGGATCAGGATGTTAATTGTAATTGCAACATCCCTGGCTTGATTTTTTCTGATAATACAATCAAGATATGTCATATTATGTGATAATAAATGTCAGGTGAAAATTATGGTAGGAAACCTTGGATGTCCAATTCAATTTTCATGTTAGCCATAATCTATAATTTAGTCGTTTGACATGTTAAGCCTAACCCCCACAAACAAAACTAGGAAGAGAAGAGATGAGCTGAAGTGTGGACCTCAATGATGTGAGCCACTGAGTACAAGACACAGCTGCAGGGGAAAGGAGAACAGAGAGCAACTGCAACCACAACTGCACAGAAAACAAATAAAGGTGTATAAATAAAGGTAAGAAAAAAGCTGTGAGAGAGGCAGCTAGACAGTTTTAATAAAACTGCACAGTAATACATTTGCTAAACCACTTCTTGTCTTGAAGAAAGTCTAATTTCTCTTTTTCAAACATGTCAGTATTAAGAAAATCAAGCAATGCAACTTGTCAGATATTAATCAGACACTAGTGATGTGTGTATAGAGGTGCCACTGTCAATATAACTACACACTTGAGTAAACAACATGCTATACAATCTTTTTACTAAACTCTAGTGTGTTCTGCTGTACTTTCATTTAGAAGCTGTGAAAATACTGGTTTTACTCCAGCAGATAAATGGTTAAGTTGGGTCTAACAGACTAATCTGTGCAATGAAACTAGCTGGAGAGTTAGAGAGCTGCCCATCTTGGAGAATGTGTACACACCCACACAGTGCTGAGCATCAAGTCCAATTAACTAAACTAACTGGAAAACCTAAGTGCCTGTTTGGGCCTTTAAAGTGCACTGCAATCTTAACAATCATGTACGCTGAGAGAGACAATCTACGTACAGCACACACTGAGTCGAGCCCAGTCAGTGTTCAGAGCAACAAATGTCAAAGCTTTCATGAGGTGGACGCAGGTCAAAGCACTCCTGTGTCACAGCAATCAGTGACAAGGAGCAGAAACATAACACAAATGTATTTATCAGAAAATGTGTCAGGTCATAACTTTAAGCCTTCTGCATGACATCCGAATTACATGGCAGGCACAGTGGTGGCTGTGATGATCTGACATCCCAGTGAGCCCTATGAATATGATTTATGGTGACAAATATCACAGTGTGGCTGGAAAAGGAGACAGGGTGGGGGTGACAAACCCGCCAACTTTGCTGTTCTCTTTTTGCTTTTTTGCATCTTTCAGCTCACTGTTTTGTTTTTACTGCAGCAGTTCTAATAAATAAATGCAGTATTACCTCATTAGTGCATTTCATTCATATACTGTATCTAATCACTAATTTTTCACATTGAACTTTCTATTATTCTTAACCAAAGCAACTGTCTGCAACACATGTGCCCAAGTCATTTTTCTCTGGATGACATTTTATATGATCTTAAACGCACTATGGAGTATACTATTTTTATAAAGTCACCTGTAAACAGTTTTTCAGATGTGGGGGAAATGCTTTTGGGGCTTCAGGCATTTCTTTCATCACAGTAGGTGTTCTCAGAGCCAAGATGTCTGTGCCCTAAAATCTATCTATGAGCTACAATCCTCATATTTAAATGGAGGTTTAACAGTTAACTTATGTCAAATGCTGTGAATCATCTTTACATCACTCACTGGTGTAGAGTCACATTTTGAAAGTACAACAGAAAATGAAATCTTTTTCATAATGACAAAGCAAAGCAAAACTACAGCATCTTAAAAGAATCAGTGCTGCCGATAGTGTTCAAGCTCCTGCAGTCCAATAAGGAACCATTTTGATTAAAAAACTGAAGAAAACAAAAAATATAAAAGGGTATCCAACTTGGGTCTACACTGATACCTGTTTTTCTTGTGTGGTGTCTGTGCTCTCTGATTTCAGTCTGAAACATGACACTTGAGGCTAAATGCTACGTTATTCTACAGTGGAATAAAGCTTGCGATTACTTTTTCCAATAATTAAATACAAACACAATGACTCTATGGCAGCTGAGAGGTCCTGGTTCTCAGAACCTTTCACAGATTTTTTTGTCTTTAGGCGCATCATCAAGAATGTTTGCTAAATTATCAAAGCTGAAACAAAACGTTTAATCTTAAATGCATCTATTTAAGAAAAATAAAAAGAACTTGGAACACCATTTTTCTCAGAGTGCATTAAAACTGTTTTGACTCTAACTCTCTAAAACACCAAAGTGTTGATGGCAAGCGTGTTCCAATCAAAAACTCCCATAAAGGCAACACGAATATTTTGCAAGGTGAACAATCTATCAGCTCTTTTTGGCATGTTCTCAAGGTTTTGTCGCTTGCAGCCAGCATCTTTTTGAATTTACTCATCAGTGGCGCATCAAAGGCAGATTTTTGGAGGCTGCGGGATAGGAAGCAACATGAAATTCTGCACTGTGGCATGGAGCCAAGTTCCTTCAGACTCTGAGATTGAAAGTTGCCGTATGTTTGCTCGTCCTTCCCTCGCCCTCAGTGAACCAGATAATCAGCTGCAGCGACATGGAAGGCGACCAACAGTAGCGTGTGATCACTACAGGGACCCGAGCGTGGAGCTGGTGAGTTACTGTAGCGTAAATATTCATACTCATATTTAGCATGAAAAAGGCATTACTGAACGAGAACAGATTGCACAAACTAAAAGATAATTAGAAGAGGGACAGTTTGCGAGATCCTATACATGACATATGTTGCCACTTTTAAATATTCATTTTTATAATCATGTTTATAGTTGGAAGTAAATATGGCACATTGTGAATTTTCATTATATTTTCAAAACCTTCCAATTTGGGTTCAAGGGGGTGGCAGTGGCGTCTTAGTACATATCATCATATCGTCCATTAATATTTTAAAAGTTTATTGTTATTCATAATTCATCATACTGTGTTATGTTATGTTATACAGTAGCGGAAACATTGCTAATGGAAACAGTAGTTTATTTTTTTCCATTGATATGCATTTGTACATTTGTGCATCATATAAAAACCTTGGGATACTGTATATATGCATATATACAGTATGTCAAATACATATCTTATATATATATATATATATATATATATATATATATATAAAAACAAACAACATTTATTTTCATAATAATTATTTAACAATCTGATAAATGCAATGTAAACAAGAATAAGACATCCTGGTGGAGCCATCCTTTTGATGCACAATACAACAGACAATTCTTCAGACAATACTTACTAAATGTACTTTTACTTTAATAGCTTGTGGTTTATGATTACTAATAGCAATATTAAGTGCTGTTTAAATGTGTGACTCGGTTCCCATTTGGTTGGATTTTGACCACACGCACACGGACACACATGAACACATGCGCACAACAGTACTGCTGCCAGTTTCGTGTTATTTCATGGACTGGCAGATGGTGAAAGTAATGTGCCTAGAAAAGGCACCTAGACAGATAGCTTGCAAATATGTATGTTCATGTAGGTTTAAAAATCTGCCAAAAAAAAAAAAGTGTGATGTGAAATGTGTGAAATGAAATGTAGTTAAGATTTTGTTCAACAGGGCTGTGGAAGCCAAACATGCAGAAACACTGGTTACCTACAGTATCTATCAAATACTGAAATAGTGTTTATGCAGTCACACTTTGACCCATGAAATCTTTATTCAGAGGGTTGCTGCCCCTGACTAGAAATATGATTGGTCTGTGGAAAACACTTTGAGGTTCTGAACTACTGAAGATGACCAAGACGTTCTGAGAAGGAGGCATAGTTTGAAGACTCGAGTCTCATCCATACTGTATCTATGGAAGACAGCTGTTTGGTAGTCAAGAAGCTCCACAGCGGCAAAGTGTCAGGTGTGAATGAGAACATTTTTGGACTGTCTTGCTCAAGAATAGCTCAATACCACTTTACTGAATCATAACAATAAAGATGTGGTTGTAGCACAATGAGCTGAAAGACAATAAAATGTCTGTAGGACTGAAGGAAACTCCGTCCATTGGTAATGTGAAATTGATTAATTTATATTGTACCTTTAAGAAAAAGGTCTGAGTAATTATTCCGTCACTGCACTTTATACGAGCAAATGAAGACAAAGAAAGTGAGATTGTCTGTGTTCATGTGGGGTTTGTTGAGAAAATGTGAAGACACAGAGGACTCTGCCCCTGTAGTGATCAGATCAATTGTATTAAACTGGAGCAGTAAAAGCATTATGTTTAATCTTTACCTGTGTAATGAAGAGGAGCGTGGATAATCAAAGTTGGTAAAACACTAAATATTGGATACTAAATATTGGATAAGACAAAGTCAGCTATGGTTGCCTGGAGATTTGTGATGAAGTTCCAGGGCTTGTGAGAGTAATGAGTGAGAGAGTAAGCCAAAAGCATGGCCTCTACTCAGTGGTGGGTAAGGATGTGGGTGTGCAGTGGGGCCCCACAGCTCCGCTTCTCCACTGAGACCAATCTGGACCTGGGGCTTCCACTGGAGGGACACTGCTGCTCCATCTGGAGGCTGAACGAGTCTAAGGTGACCAGACACAGACACACACACAAACAGTGGTGAACCAGCATACTCAGCTAACACATGCAGAAGGCACAAACACACACACACACACACACACACACACACCTCAAGTGATGTTTTGTTGAGACAACATTTTTAGAAAGTGACAACACGCTTAGCACTCTGTCCCCCTCTCTACAAGACTATGAGCCTTCTCTCCAGCTGCAGTGTCTCTTTCTAAAGTACAAAGCAGCTTCAGCGATATAAACATGAAAAAACTGACTACTGACTGAAGTCACCCGTTAAAAAGAGAAAATGAACGAAGTGAAAACAAAATGAAAAAACGAAAATGAAAAATGAAAAAGAAATAAGCTGATGGATTTTTAAAATGTAACTTATGGTGCTGCGCCTTGTTCCAGCTGATCTTATTAAACACAGAGAACTTAAAGTCAGCACTCAGACTGCGACACAGCAGCCATACAACCCATACAGTAGCAGTGAAAAGAAAGCGTCAGGCAGATTCTGCAAAGTATTAATTGATGATACTGTTACTGAAAAAGAAAGAGACAAATAAATAACAGCAGTGTACTGTATATAGTTCAGAGATGCCCTAAAGCAGGAAAACATTGCATGCGATTGATGTGAGTGGGGATGTAGCACAAACAGCACTGGAGAACATTTATATATTAACTAAGTAATTGAAACATCACCAAACTGATGCCTATTGCCTTGGCCTTCATTGAGATCAGTTTGATTATGCTTTTATCAAGTGGAAGGCTGAGATGACAGACAGGGAAACAAGAGAGGAAGGAAATGTAAGGACAATGATTTAGATCACAGTGATGACCACCAGAAGAGGGGCGAGAAAAAAAAAAAAACTAAAAGTAATGGTTCAGAGAATTCCTTAAGTTGCATTGAGCCGCAAAATACACTCTCAGATAAGAAGAGTTCTAGCCCACCTACCCACCTGACATGTATAAATGCCCCTCTTTCCAGTTGGTATAATCTGGCTTTCTTCTTTTTTCTTTTATTCTTGCAATTCTGAGATGGTGAAAGAAAGAGACATGACAGAGGAAGTCATTTTCTGTTGAAGTCCATTAATTAATGTTAATCTGCATCATTGCAAATGCTAATTTTGTATAATATGTATAGTATTTAATACATGATTGAGACTCGGTGCTCAATGTTGTACTTGACATACAACAACTTAGTGTGAGGAACACTACAACATGTGGCATGGGGTAACTGGAGGAGGTTAAAGTTGGAGTTAGTCTGTGGTCAGGTTAAACATAATAACAGAAGCTTTTCCACCAAAACTCATCACCTGCCTCAGCTGCCTTCATGCTGGTCACAGCAGTAGTTTGTAATTTTCCCTGTTCCTCCTCCAGCTTAGCACCATTGCGGTACGCTTTTTACAGACTGATGAGGAGGCACTGAACTGTAGTCGGAGACCTCCAGTAATAATACTATGAACTTAATTGAGCCTCGTAAGGTGAAGAGAAAAAAAAAAAAACTTGAGGCACATGAAACATTTCTTACCACTCGTGCTATAATACTAAATACCAAAATCTGTCATCTTGAGTTTCCTTAAACAAGCTCATTTTCACCGTTTTTGTCTATTGTCTGTTTTCTAACAGTTTGTGCACACAAATGACAGCTCCCCCTGCATCTCTGTTTTCTTCTCTCCTCTCTTGGCTGGGGAGGACGGACAGCTTGGATGTGGGGTATGTGATGGTTTGTGGAGGGCGACTGTCTGTTTCTTTCTCCCTTCCGTATGGATACACAGACTGCAAACAAGCCTCCACTGTGGTGGCTTGCGCGTGCGATAACAAACAAGCCAGGCGTAGACACACATTCTGGTAAGCCCTAACACGGCCCTTTGGCTTCTGTTCTACCGCAGTAAGCCACATTAGCTCCATTGCTTTGGCTCTTACTTCCTCCCCTCTGCTCGCTGGCTCTTTAGTAGTCCCTCCTCAAACAGCTCAGTGGTCCAATGTCCCGTCACACCACAGGTCCACTTGACCCCTGAGACAGAGCTTGTTTGAAAACTAGCATGCTGGTGTTAGCTTAGATCACAGATGGGGTTGCAACTTGTGACTGTGGGCTGCTCACACCATGTTTGATTGTCAAAGCAGCAGAGACAGCTGCAGAAACATGCCCCCTTTTGGCTTCAGGTCTGCGCATTTGATGCACTGGGTGCTATAACCACAATTAAACAGCCAGAACTGTAGTCACAAGCTGTATAGACATTAAACTCATGATATTTAACAATATCAACTATTAACATGGCATCTATAGAGCAATGTTCATAAACGCTCGTCACGAGTGACGTGTATGTCAACATTTATAAACGCTTTTTGGTGAAATTGCACTACATTAAAATGAATATTCAACACCAGACGACAGAAAATAGGAGGTGAATTACAACATATTTGACTTTGAATAGAAAATGAAAGCTGCTACTAATGTATTTTTAACTTCTCATTTATGCTAATTATGAATTGTTGTTTTACCTTAAATATGTGCCTCTGGATTGTCACTATTCACTGTCTTCTTTAGAAAAGAGTGACACCGTTTTCCTACATTTATACAACTTACAACTTGGAACAAAGTCTAAATTGTTCCAGCGCTTATCAAAATATTAATGTTTTGAGCTTTGAGCTGTCTGGAACAATTTTAAATTTAAATTTAAACTTAATATATTTAAATACATGTTAAATATTAAATTTCTGATAACCTTCACATTCCATTAATGATGTCATAGAAACATGTGTGAATGTAGTCTGAACTACAGTTGGAAAAGACAGGATAATGTCAGGTGTCTGCTGTTTAGGGTCATTATTACACTTAAAATTGTGTGTTTTATCAGGTTAGTAATATTATGTTTGTTTTCTTGGTGAAGATCGTATCACATTTCGCGAACCACCAGGAAGCAGGAAACCAGCAAAGACCAGTCTGCAATGTTGATCAAGCTAAATGATCTTTCTACTGTGTTCTGCTGATTGGTTCTCTCAAAGAGCACTAAATGTGCTTCTCAAACCATACTGTCTCACATTTAATGCATGCAGCATGGAGAGAATACTGGTGATGTTTTCTCTCCATTCTATTAAACCTGAGATGATTCATCACACTGATTTGTTGATTCTTTCATTCTTCTGTGAAGTAGCGGCACAGATTGACATAGAAGACATTTCTACACAGGTGTAGTGTAGAGTGCAGTAACTGGCCTTACCGGCATGCCCAGTGTTTTTTCCTGCTTGTTGTTTTTTGTCGCCTGCTGTTCTTTCTCTCTCCTCCTTCTACTCACCACAACCAGCCAAGGCAGATGGCCACCCAACCTGAGCCTGGTTCTGCTGAAGGATTATTTTGTTGAAGGGAGTTCCTCCACTGTTGCCTAAAGCTTGCTCAAGTGGGGTTGTTGGGTTTTCTAAATAATTCTTTATACACTAATATTTTATAAGGTCTTAAACCTTACAGTCTAAAGTGCCTTGAGATTACTTTTGTTGTAATTTGGCATTATATAAGTCACATTGAATGTAATTTAATTTTAAAAAGTAGAGAAACTTAAATAGTCTTTAAAAAACTACATTACAAACTACATAGCCATGAGGGCTCAACTCCTACAGTTGCTGAGCTGAGGCTGCATTTACACTATAGCATCCTGAGATCTACATAATAGAAATAATGTTTCAATTTTACCGTGCTGTCCCTTCTGGTTGTGTGAGCTCCACATCCCTAAATAAGTGCAATAAAAAGAATAAGATAAGTCAAACTGTAATCACACACTTAAAATTTTTACTTTAATCCAAAACATAATTACACAACAGGTCTCCTGAGTTGGCCCACATAAAAATGCAAATGCAAAGTGCCTCTAGTCCACATTAACAGCTATGAAAATATGACAAAAACTGAAGCACACACATCCTGTAGACAACAGGCAGTTAGAGAGAGAACAGTTTAAGATGGACTGATGGAACAAGCCAGACAAGGTGCTACATATCACTTTGTAGGAGTGTGAATATAATGGGAGGAACAGAATGCATGGTGTAAATCCAAATCCCAATTATAATTGAATAAAGATGTTGCATTTTTGCAAATTGGTTCTAGATAACACTAATTGTAATAGAACAAACAAAAACCAGGGCTAACATCACATAACAGATTCACACACAGGCTTTCCTTTCATCCTTATGTAAACATCTAATTTTCAGCAGTAGAGATTTCCATCTCACACTGTTGTTTATGCATGTTTCATTTAAGGGGCATGCTCCATAACGACTGAGCCTATTTACTCCTTTGGATAGTAGAAATGCTTGGATCTGACCCCAATAGTGAGTCGCACTGTCTCCTGTATAGTCCTCTCCTGCTCAATGCACTTGCAGTAACATTGGCTGGGCTTCTGTGTGTAACATTAGAATTCTCTCTTGGCTCTGCCTGGACCTCCAGCTCTGTGAGCTCAGATGGAGACACAGTGATGACCGCTGTTAATGAACCCTCCCTGGCTCCTAACCCTCTCCCCTATTAGCCGGGCAAACACAGGCAGTGTTTTGGCTGCCACCCTCCGCAGTCTCCTAACCACTTGAAGTGATGTTTCCTTTGGCTGCTAGCCACAGTGCACTGGACCACAAATGTCTACAGTGGACACTATCATGTTTTTATCTAGTGTTTGAAAGATTGCATTTCCCTCTCTCTTCTACGGGCACTGGTTTATCCATGATGGTCATGTGCACCAGTAAAAGTGACATGCAACATCCCACCTCCCATCACACCCATCCTGTTGTCTTTAGCCCTGTTTGGCTCTCTGTCCTCATCTGTGTTTCCTGGCCTCTGGCCAGAGCCGAGTGTCATTTTCCCGCTGTGACAAGCCCCCGTTGCCCCAGCCACCTAAAATCCTGTCCTCATTCTATCTCGTCATTGCACCTCTTAGCCCCCAGATGCATTCTGGTCATTTTCTGTGTGGTTTGTTTTGGCAGCAGCTCAGTGAGCCATCACAGCCATTTAATGGCTGGGTGCTCCCTGGCTTACCGGTGTTGTTTCTCCTACTGCCAGGGTCTGGCACCCCAGATACACACTCCTGATCCTCCCCAGGCTGTATTTTGATGCACAAGTGGCTGCAATACTTCATATGCTGCAGTTCCACATACATAGGGATATACTCTAGTGGTGGATCTCAATGTGTGGCCCAAGGGAACAGCTTTCTTTGTTGGACAAACTCTTTGTTATACTGTACCTCACTGTACAGTATACTGTACACAGCAAAAAGTCCAGTGTTGAATTGACTCTCACAGAGTTGATTTCAACACTTTCTCAGAGTTTATATAGCTCCACACTTTCCATTTCAAAATTCTATATCCATATAAATATCAAAATGGTTAAATATTTAACACTTTGTCAGAGTTAACTCATAAAAGTGAAAGAAACACTAAGATGGATTCAAATAAAACACTTCAGAGTGTACACTGTCAACCTATCTACCTTAAAAATGTGTTAAATGAACTCCAATACACAAAATCATTTCCATAACAACAACTTGCATTTATTTTTGGCTTGTTTATGCTTTTTTTCTCCCTTTGTGCACTTGAATTAAAACATTACAAAAGAAGGTATAATAGTATAATATATAAATTACTAATTTGTGACACTGTAAGAACTCTAAGTATAATAAGTAATATATAACGGTTTATAAAATTTAACTTCAGTTATTTTAATAATACATTCCTCTTCACTTTGTAGTACTACTGAATGCATGGTGATGTTCAGCAAAATATGAATACCTTGTTTGCCAATAGATATTTGTGATTGGCAACCAAAAGTATATCACTTTTTGACAAAGAAATGGCAAATCAATTTCCACTGCAGTGCAAATTATGAGCCCAACTCTATATTTAATATCAACTTTAACCCGACTTGTTGAAAAAAAAAAAACATCTTTTCACAAGAACATTTCAAGCATTTGAATGTTGGCAACAGTCTCATCTCTGAGGGAAAGTGATTTAATTGGCCCGTACTCATTATGTTTGAGGGTGAAAGTTTCCCAGTGATAGGCAATGGCCATCTGATGCTTTTTTGCAAATGATTTTATGTTTTTTTAATTTTTCAAAGAATCTTTAAACTTCTTGTGTTTGGCTTCAAACCTCATTCTCCACATGTATAACAGGGGGCCAATTTCCCTGATAGAAGATGGGTAATGGAACATAAAATTATGTTTAGGTATTCATTTTTTATGTGGATACAAACAAAAAGTGTGTGGTTGTCAACAATCAAGTGCTGAACTGTCATGCCTAGAGTGAGAGAAGGTGAAAAAAATATGTTATTATTTGAAGCAATAAAAGCAATGTCACCAAATGGTGGTCCAATTTTGTGAATTTAAAGTCTGGAGCAAAGGGGGCTGGCTGTTTCAAAACAGCCATAGTATAGTTGGATTTGTAATGCATGTTTCTTAATTGTAAACAAAGAGTGGGTTTTAAAATATCACAAAAGTCTGGATAAGTGTCAGGCTCTGATCCACGCTCTTTCCTTAGAAGAAAACAAATGGCTGTATTTCTGCACATAAATGTCAATGTTTCTAGAATTGGCACATATATAAAAGTATCCTTCACTGGTACTTGATCATAAGCATCGGATTTAGTTCTGCTGTCATATCTCACTCCAAATGTTCTACTGTCTCAACAACTCCTCTTTTTTGACTAAATTATTTATTTAGTTGTAATTCTGTAGTCTAGTGTGTGAATGGATTTTCAAAAGATTTATCACACATGTGTAAGACTTGAAGGGCTACTGTCTTGTTAAGCAATCCATCTCTCAAGTATCTTCCTCTGGGTGACTCTTTTATTTTACCCACATCAATGTCGTACAGTGTTGTCTGTAGGAATGGGTAAAGGTTCACAAGTGCACCATCCTAAGACAAATTCAACAGATTATTAATTGTTAATTATTAATTTATTATTTAAATTAAACTAAGCTTGCCTGGCAAGGAATGAGATGCAATCGCTTATTCACAATGATTTAAAAGCTGTCAATCTTGCTTTTCTTATGTCCAACGGCAATGATGTACAGGTTGCATGGCTGCTGAGATGCTCCTCCAAACCGCAACATAACTAGGGTTAGAAATAAAAACACTGAAAATCAGACACAACCAATGTTCAGCCACAGAGAAAACTACATTACAGAAGTGATTATCCATGCATCAACTAACTAGTAGCTAGTGGTGATAACCAGGAACACTTGATTTTTTATGAGTAAGCCACAGTTACACATATAGATAATATGCTTATAAATTATTTTAATGCTATCACCTTGTGAAAGAAAGTAATCAGTCTTCTTGTGTTGGTTTTTGATATACAGTATATAATTTAGGTGTTCGGGGAGCAGAAACCATCTCTATGGAGTTTTAGGGGTTTGATGGCTGTAAGGAAACTGCAGAGAGGCGTGTAAGACTGCGTCTATGCATCCTGTGCTCCACTCTGAGATGTCAGGGTTTAGATCAGTTAAGAAACTCGGCCATATTTCTAGATAGTAAAGACACACCATCTAAAGTGGGATGGAAACCGTCTCCTCTAATCAGCCCAGGTTTACTTTAAAGAGTTTTCCAATTGTCTATGTAGCCTATATTGTTTGTGGGGCAGCCATCAGTTAAATGATGACATGCGGCTAAACAACTGGTCAGATTGGGAAGGGGTCCAGAGAAAACTATGGAGTCCGACATAGTTTTTGCAAAGTTACACACCGATTCAACGTTAATTTTAGTGACTTCTGATTGGGATAATTAATTCCTGTGGGAATCATTATCTTACTGTATTACGCTAGCCTCGGGAATACACTATGGCCACTGGAGTCTAAAACTATACGTCTCTCACTGTAGAGCTGCCAATCAATCAATCAGAGTAGATTTGCTCGAGTAATACAAGCGTATGTTACAACTCTTACTTCAGTCGCTGTGCACTAGAACTAGGAGCAGCTGAGACAAAAGTATCAAATACAACTCATATCTTGTTTTATCAAGGTCACATCTGCTGACTGAACTCTGGTGTTGAAGTGAGCCGCTTGGCCTCTTTTATGAAATTTGGCCTAAAGAACATGTCCCATTTTTTAATTAGCAGGGAGGATGTCTCATCATCAAATAGGACAGCAAATCTTGATCCACCTTTAAGAAAGACATTATGACACTACAGATAATGTACAAATACAGACTCAAATGTGTTTTTTCAAACATGGTTTTTCACCAATCCTTTGTATCCAGGAATCTTGGGAAGATGGAGAGGATATCAGCGCTGTCTGGATCATTAATAAGCTTCTGACAATGCTGAAAGGTCTCTCTCATCTTTTGGAAAATCAGAGACCTGTCTGTGGTATAGTTGAGCAAAGAAATGGCCTCTTGGCAAGCATCCCCATAAAGTTGTCCTTCAAAATTAGTAGCCCTCTGGCATTTGGGGCCTCCTGTGGAACTATCAAGGACATCATCAGGACTGTTTGGTGGTACAGTAGAGCTTCTGCAAATCTTCCTTTCTTCCTTTGTATCCTGTGTTGCTTGCAGCATCATAGAAGTGTTCCTGAAATGAAATTCAATTTTTTTGACATTTACTTTCCACCAACATGATAATGTCAAGCAACTTAAGTGTCATGATATGTAATTATGACATGTAAGTGCATTGCAAAGAATTACAATTAGAATTACATTGATGGCTATTACATGGCCTTTTTTAGTATATGGATCCTTGAGAGAAGGGAATAGTGTCACCATCCCAAGAGCGCACTGTTCTCTGATTGCTTTAGTGGGAAGGTGCCTAACAGAAAATATCAAATTAGCAATCCCAACATATACAATGACCCTATAGTCCTTTGCTGCAAAATAAAAACAAACTGAAAGACAAATGATCCCATGTGTATGGATCGGTATGTTAACCATTTGTCTTCTTGTGGCATCTGTAAGGGTTTTTGTTGCTTAATACTGTTGTAATAAAAAATAAAAATAAAAACATAAAAATACATTAACTGATTTCTGAAGACTGAAAAAATGTTTTAAGAACCTCATGTTAATCAAACTTTCTTTTCACCCGTTTAGCAAACACTGCATCAGATGTATCCTTAAATCTCTGACGCTTGTTAGGGAGCTCATCTAAAATTATAGTTAATGCACTTAAGCTGCAACCTGAGTTAGATGTCTCAGTAATGTTAGTTAAGGAGTCAAAAAAATTCTAAGGGAACAGAAAACATTGAAATAGAATACATGTTTTGGCGATCAGCACAATAATGGTACAAAGAACAGAAACACATAGTCTTTACCATATTTTAAATTTAAATAAAACTCACCATTGTGTGAGAAAACAGTCAACGCCACATTTTCTTTGTCCTACAAGATTGCTGAAAATTTCTGTGTCACCCTCTGTCCCTGTTGAATCCTTGTAAATAACTTCTGCATCTGGTGACAGGCAAAACCTCTGTGACTGGAAAAGATAAGCTAAATCTGAACGTGCTTTTTTAAGTAAACACCCATCCTTGCCTCACAAGAAATGACTGTGTGAGTTATACATTCATGACTAAAAGGACCAGAGAATTGAGACATATTTTACAATTTAACACCTTAAACAAACAAAAAAAAGGTTTAAAATAAATACAGTTTTCTCCAAGTGAAACAAAAGAAACGTTTTTCAAGAAAAGTCAAAGCTCCCTTCAGTATAATGCAGCTTCACATACTTCTGCTGTTGGTTAACTTCCCCTGCATCAGCATTTTAACTGAGAAATGCAAGAAAGTTCCCTAATGTAAATCAACATTTAATGTAAGAACAACAACAAAGTCCCCAACCCCAACAAAGTTTGTTTGGGCCTGTTTTTTCTGTTGCTGCCGCTCACAATGACAAAGACACAGAAAATGACTAATGTTAGTTATTACATGGATTTGAGCTCATAAAAACCTTCCTTATTTAAGTTATAGATTATTACTCTAGCTAGTTACCAGCCTGCTAGCTAATGGACTAATCACTTTTAGTCCACCACTGTCTTAGTTTTAGCATCAAACAGGCTTTGAAAAGCATTTTAGCCATGTGTGTAAAACCTTATATTATTGTTGAAGTCACAGGAGCAACTAAAAATGATTCTGAAAGTTTGATATATATTCTACTCACTGTTATGATGCTCTTATGGGAGACAATAATGGCACTGACTTTTCACTTTAGCAGGTGTGGGCGAAGCGTCATTAAATCTCTGACGAGTTGCACTGACTCCACTGTGATCAACAATTTTAAATAACCCCAACCTTGAACAACATTTTACACTGAATAAATAAAAAAGTACTTTTTGACAGTTGGAATTAACTCAACAATTAATTTCAACACTCCAATTTTTGCTGTATACAATGGCAAGAAAACTAATATGAACCTTTAAGAATTTCATGTTTTTTTTGCATTAATTTGTCATAAAATGTGATCTGATCTTCATCTAAGTCAAGATTATAATTAACACATATAATGGCCCTAAAATAACAAATAAATAAGACTAGGTAAAACATTGAACAAGCAGGGTGTATATAGCAGGACACTATGAAGGAAGTTGTTTGCTTACTGAAAAGAACATTGCTGCATTCCTGAAGTTTGCCAAAAAGCACACTGACACTCCATAGCAGTATTGGCAAAATGTGTTGTGGATTAAAATGAATTAAGGTTTAACTGGGGTGGCTGTGGCTCAATAGGTAGAGCACTTGTCTGCCAATGATAGGATTGGTGGTTCAATTCCCTGCCATGTCACATGTCAAAGTGTCTCGGCCATTGGTGTGTGTGAATGGGTCAATGAGATGCAGTGTAAAGCGCTTTGAGTGGCAATTACTGTGACCATTTACCATAACTGTTTGGAAAGAACACACAGTATTGCATCTGGCATAGAAAGGACACTGCAAAACATGAACCCTCATCCCACAATCATGTGGAGGAAACATCATGGTTTGGACCTGCTATGCTGCACCAGGGCCTGGCTAGCTTGTAGTGAATGAGGGGAAGATGAAATCCCAAGTGAATCAAAACATTATTTAGGATTATGGGAGAATATCTGTACGTCAGCTGAAACTCTGTAGAAGTTGAGTGATTCAACAGGGCAATGACTCAAAACACTGGACAAGTCCACAACAGAATTCCAGCAGAAAAACAAAATCCACCTTTTGGAGTGGCCAAGTCAGTGACAAGACCTTAACCCAATGGAGGGGGACGAATTGAAGAGAGCTATACAAATGAGACTTAATGAGACTGCTTAAGCAGTTCTGCCTGGAAGAATGAAGTTAAATTCTACAGGAATATGCTACAGGAAGCAGCCAGTTATTAATTTCACATACTTTTTCTACTAACACTATGAGGTTTTTATGGTTGTCTTCTCAATAAAGACATGAAAGATCAGAATTTTAGGCACATTATATTTGTTAATACCCGTGACTTAGATGAAGATTAGATCACATTATATGACAAATTGTTGCAGATGACCATCACATACTTTTTCTTCCTCTGGGTGACTCTTTTATGAAGATTTATATATTGTATGTATATAAAAGAGTGATATAGCCTGCACATGCACCCGTGTCTTGCCTGTTTAACAACAGTCCTAAAGTGAATATTAACACCACCATGCGGAATCTGAATTAGACAAATGCAAATAAAAATAATAGTAATATGCAAGGACCAAGCTGAATTGCTATTTTATAAATGGAAAACTGTTTATTTTAACAGTGCTGTTAAAACTGTGGTGACTGGCTTGCAAGGGCAAAGTAAATGCTTTCATATATAATTCAAGTTTGGGCTCTGGGAGCTGAAGCCCCAGGCCTTTTTTTACAAGTTAATCAGAGTTGCCCCTCTCAGCATGAATTAACCTCTGGATCTCACCTCCATTCTCTTGGTATTTGAACATTTGTATAAATAAAGTGCTGTAAAGTAATTGACAGTAATTGATATCATTATTGTCATCATAAAGAAACAGTATTTGGCTTAGTAGGTTATTGTTGTCATGGTTAGAATAATAAACAATGTGGGTGTAATTTATAAAAAAAATATATATATATATTAATTAATGATTCCCTTTGGAGAAATTCTTTGTGGACAAGGTGCCTTCTTGAGATCCCAAAGGTGTCTTAACACATTTGGCCAGCAAACATCAGAACAGCAGAAACATCTGCCGACTTCCCTATCAACTGAGCCACAGTCACCCCTTTGTTTAGGTTAGTTATGGTTGGTAATGTGCTGACTCTGTCACTCAAGTTGCCTCTGACTCCTACCTTCTGTCATATTTACTGTAGCTGCTAGATGTCACCAAATTGCCATTCTCATGGATGATAATGACCTACTGGTAGATCAGTACCTATAAGTGTACTGTAGTGCTGGTATTTTTGAACCATAACTACGGGAGTGATAACAGTTGATTGATTAAATGAGTAAAGCATTTGGTGGCATGGCAGCAGCTGAAAAGCACTTAGCAAATATTACTAGTAGTTATAGTAATATTTGACAATAGTTCAAATTAGCCTTCTACTGATGCATGTACACATCCAGCAGGGACTGAAATCCTATCAATTCTGAGATATACAATATTTACTCCATTATTTCCTTAAAAGAGCTAGATCTGATCTAATATCCACATGTATTGGAAACTTGAGGTCAGTTGTTTTATCATTGCCTGTATACATGGGACATGAAAAGAATATGAAACAAAAGATCAACATTTTAGCTTTTTTTTCCAGGTGTTTATGTCTGGATCACAACTTAGAAGAAAGCACCCTTTGTTTGAACCCACTAATTTTTCATGTAAGCAAAAGTACTGGAACAGACTTAAAATTCATTAGAGTGAATAAGACTTAATATATGGTTGCAAATCCTTTGCTTGCAATAACTGCATCAAGCCTGTGAACCAGTGATATCACCAAACGTTTGCATTTTTCTTTTGTGATGCTTTTCCAGGCTTCTTTCAGCTGTTTTAGTTTCAGTCTCCTCTTAAGCAGGTAAAAGGCTGCCACCTGTTTTGGCCGTGTGCTTTTGAGTCATTGGCTTATTGGATTATGATAAAGGGCCTCTCAATCAGTTTGGTTGCACCTTTCTTTAAATTTATGGATAAAATGTGAGTTAATTTAGCTGCTGACATCGTGTGTTACATCATCAATGAACATTATTGAGCCTGTCCCACAAGCCACACAGCCCAAACTATGACATTACTTCCACTGTGTTCCAGAGAGGAGTTAAATGTCAGTCTTTGTCTCATTAGTCTGTTGAACAAATTTCTGTACTTTTTGGCATATTCCAGCCTGGGCTTCCCATTTTTCTTGCTAATGAGTGGTTTGCATCTTTTTCTTCTGCAAACAGCAGATTGTGATACACCTACCCTTTGGAGGTTGTTGCTGATGTATCTAACAGTTGTTTTAGGGGTTTTCTTTACAGCTCTCATGTTTCTGTCGTCAACTGCTGTTGTTTTCCTTAGTCTACCTTAGTTATTTAGTACAGCAGTGGTTCCTTTCCTCTTCAGGACTTGCCAAATTGTTGTACTGGCTGTGGACAATGTTTGTGCAATGACTGATTGATTTTCTATCTTCTTTTAGCTTCACAATTGCTTGTTTTTTTTTACCCATAGTTAGCTCTCTGGTTTTCATGTTGGTTTCCCCTCTTCACTATTAATGCAGTCTCAACAGGCAAAACCCAAATCTGAAAATGAGCCTAGACAATTAATGCTATTTTTTGTTTAAATAATCAATCTAATAGGACATACCTGGGCAACATCACTCACCTGTTAGTCACATTTTCTAATAGGCAATTTGTAAACACCTGGCAATAAATGCTGAAATGTAGATCTTTTGTCTTTTGTCTCACTCTCAACTGGCTTTACTTTTGGAGGGGAGTGTATATCCCACTGTCAGCTGATTGCTGCTTTTGTTTGACTCGTGCTTGTGGGTTCATCACAGCTTTCTGAGTGAGAAACTGCTGCCTGCTGCTGCTCCTGGAGCTAGGTTAATTAGTGACCCCTTTTACATTAGCAGCTATTTAATTCATTCTTAATTTTAAATAGCAATTAGTGCAACTTCAAATAGAATCGAATAGGCATTTAACCCATTTTCATAGCCCAGGTTTTATTTCCAGGTTACCAGTGTTGTTTAAGTGGATACCAATACTGTATCAACTGCCTATTAATCAGAGTTTGAATCCCAGCTGTCTATCTCCAATAAGAGTTCTTAGGCAAGACCTCCTTACGCGTACCCTGCCTTTGCGTTGTACGATGTAAGTCGCATTGAATAAAAACATCTGTCAAATGACTAAATGTAAATGTACATGTAGAAGTCAATAACACTGACTGAACTAGATGTCATTTTTCATAGAGAAAATTCAGCCTATTACCTAAACCTGTCAGTGTAAGTTAGGATAGAGTAGTGTGCAGTGCTGGTTTGCAAACATGAACATGTGAACAATGAGCAGGCAGTGTCAAATGTGACCATTAACACCACGCTATCATGGATGCTGTCTGTCCTTCCTGTCCTCCAGACAGTCCATAAAGAGTAAACCACTATGAATATTATTTGAAATTCCACACGCAAGTAAAAATACCTCTTTTAAGTCAGGTGGAGAAGATGGATGAGTATAAAATTGCTGGTTCAGTGCTAAATTATCCATTTAGCTTAACTATTATGATAATCCTTTGATGCAGGCATTGGCCAGATTAATTTAATTTACCCGAAACTCACAAAAAAATAAATAAAAAATAGGCCTAAATCCTCATAGTCCACTGATCACTTTATGTTTTCAAACCTAGCCTGTCGGTAATTAGTGGCTGTAACTTATCAAATCTCTTATTAAACAACATGCATAAATCAAAACTCTGCCTGTAGATAATTAGTGATAATGTGATACTCCCACTGTGTTGTGGATCTGCCTCTCTCTCCTCTGACAAAGCTGTTACTGGTAATTGATGATATTAATTGATCAAATGAATCAACAATGGAAGGAGCACATTCATCAGTCTCTCAGTGTTAATCTGCCTGGCCATCTCTTGTCCTCCTCCTGCTGCTTTATTGGACACGTCTGTGTTTTTAGAGGACGCCTGGCTGCTAAGATCAATGGGCGGAGTTGGGCCCTCAGCATCGGACCTTAAACGTGATTATGCACACCATAGATTTTCCGAATTTCTTTATACCTTTGAGAACTATTTGCCCTGGATTATTTTTGTTTATTGTTTGATAAAAAAAAAAAGAATGACATAACAGATGCTCTTTTTTGTCTACTCAGAATGCTGGATCAAAGATTGTGTTCTGTAGTTCTGTATGTCATAACACCATCCATCCATCTGATGTTTAAGGCCAGCTTTCTTAAAATGAATGCTTGAAAATCCTTTATGTTAATGGGTTTTTAATCTTTTTCAACGTGCAGTGAAGGAGTATACCTACTGCATGTTCCTAACGGACATCACTTGTATTACAGCACCAATATCAGTCTCAGTGTCTACCAATGTCTGTCTCCCACACACACCTCCATTTTCACTTTGATTCTAGTGAGATCAATCTGCACTGTAAAATCTATTTGCTAAATTTCAGCCCCATCACACTATGTTGATTAGTTGTCAATAACATAGTGATATTACGAGTTCTGTCCAATCATGAGCAAAACATTTGTTTTATATTCCCACAAGTTTTGCCCTTGGAGCTCACTGTAGTTGATTCCACTCATTGCTATCACAATTCAGATCGACAAACCTGTACAGCCCCTTGCTCAACTTCACTCTGTACTGCAGCACTTGGATATACTTGCTGCCCTCAACACTTCCTGTACTTAACTGTAGCCTGTAAGCCAAAGAATAGTAAAGTGAAGCCTCTGGAGCTTCAGGATTCAGCAGGATTCCATTTACGTGCCATGTCAGACAGTAGACTCAGTGCTTAGCTTGTGGATATTATTCCTGATTCCTGCACCGTTGTGACTGTTGATGAAATCTAGTGACTTTGAGCACCTGTTTGTGATAATAATTGTTTAACATTTTGATTTCAGCTGTCTCCAAGTTATTTATAGGTACTATCACAACACAACATACCAGAATGTTTTTTTGTGTATTGTAAAACTTAGACACACATCAACACACATCAGGTATTTTAAATGAAAACTGTTTATGTTTTGTTATCTTATGACAGTTTAATATCTTGGTTAATATCTGCCTTGGATGTCGCCATGGATATAATATTATAACATTTAACAATATAAAATAGAACCAACAAGTGAGCGTCATCAACTTTTGCAATACATTTCAGTAAGGCCAATGCTGTGTTAACAAACAGCATCATAGTGGTATCAAGTAAGAACATTTTTAAATAATAATAATGAATACTTTATTGATCCCCTTGGGGAAATTTTGGTTGCTGCCAGACAGTGCATATTGGAGCTGCTAAAGCATTTCGGTGTCTTGTCCAAGGACACATGGACAAGTAGCCAGGAGGAACCAGTAATCGAACCACTACCCTGGGGTTCGTAGATGACTGCTCTACCACCTGAGTTTCTACAGCCCCTTTATTTTCTTTTTCTGCATTTTTGCGACTTTTCTGTGATTATATTCACCAAGCTTTGTCTGTGTTAATAATGCAAGTCACAACACTTAAACAGATAAGCATCACACTCTAGTTCTAGGTGACTTCAACGGAGCAAACCTCAGCCACACACAGCCAAAATATTGACATCTTCACTGGTTCACCTTCTCCTGACTTACAGAGCAAAAGTAAAAGTCTGTGGTCATGATTGTGAGGAGATGAACCACTGAAGAAAAGCTGTAACTACAGATCGGCTTTGAATGCACTGGAGTGATTCTGACGTTGAATATACAGACACAGATAAACTGACCGACAGAGTATATGGTAGTGGTAATATGGTAGTTTTGGTGAATATCTAAAAAAAACTCCTGCACCTTCACTATTATTCCACTGTACTTCACCGACTATGTCGTTTTTAGGCCTCAGTATGAACTTTGGAGATGAAAGCAGCTGTAGAGAGGTGACTCTCAGCACAGGAACGTCATTGCCTCACACTCCCCATTCAGCCATTAGCGAGGCAACTCGGCGAGAAATTGAATTTTGTGTCATTATCTGGCGGGTGCAAAGCTGCTGCTATAGTTTCTGTGAAAGAAGGAAAGAAAGAAAACAAACACCGGAGAGGAAAAGAAGGGAAGATAGACGATGGGATGTGAAGGAAAAGAGTGGGCTGGCGATAAAGCATAGATGTGTGTTTTCGCCTGATAAAAACACAAGCAGAGATATAGAAGAAGAGGAAATGTGGAGCTCAGCCTCATTGGCATGAGGGGGAGTGTGTGGCAGATTAGCAAGGAGCCTAGCTTCAGTTAATTATGTGCATACTGTTAATTCTGCATGGCTGGCTGTATGTTTGTGTCTCCTGGCTGCCATGGAGTTTGTGTGTGTGTGTGTGTGTGTGTGCATGCGCGTGAATGCGTGTATGTCTCTCATAATGAAAATGATAGTTGGACCTTTGACTCCTTAGCAGTGCATTAAATGAACCACTAAAGTCCCGCATCAGCATTTGGTGAGCACAAAAAGACTGTGTGTGTGTGCGCATCTTTGCATGAGTAAGACTGTGTGTACGTGTCCAAGAGAATGTGTGTGTGGACTGACACGCGTGCAGGGACTTGATGCATTAACCTAAAATAGAAAGCGAGTTCTCCCAGGAAGGTTGTCCTCTAATTGACTGGATTCTGTGTGAGCAGCACTTTTTAAACACCTTTTGTTGCCCATTTTGCAGTGATTAAACAGGCATTGCTGTTAATTGGCTGAACTTAGTGGACCTGCTTTATTTAGCCGAGAAGTAGTAGAAGATGAAGAACCAAAAGCAGGGTCTATGGTCTGATAAAATAAAGAGCCATATAAATGTGATTTCAAAATCACCTGTGAAACAACTACAGCTACAGCTTTCAATTTATTTCTAATTTATTTCTACAGCGGACTAAACTGAAATCCTTTTGCATGGTTTAATTGATTATTCTGTTCCCACTCTTCTTGTGAAAGCAACATTTTGTGTAGAGGTTGCAGAAACCCTCCATCTTGTGCCCTCTGAATCACTGCAAGGGGTTTTATTTGAAACTAATTAAGATTATATTGACAAGAGACATAGTAGCAGCAAATGAATGTGTTAAAGAGTATCAGATAATAACTTCTCCAAAAGATGTCGACTGAAGCATGTTGGTCCAAGTTTTCATGTGCAGTGATTTGACTCCAGTTTCTCATCATGAGTTTTTATGTACTTAGAGAAACTTTCAAGACTAAACACAGGTTCATACTTTTCAAATTGGTCTACAAGCAATACTCATGCGCCCATTAAGTACCATTTTTTAGTAGTCTGTCTTGTCATTCCTCCGACAGTGTGTCCTAAGTGAACTTTAGTGGAGTGAGAATTGCACAAAGAATGGATTTCACACATCACTGTAATGGTTCTGATGAATCTGATCTACTGTATCTACAGCTGACATCTGCTATTAGTTATGTAAAATTTAAGAATTCATTTTTAAACAAAGTGAGAGCTATGGCACTCTGTTTATTACATTAAAATTGCAAGAGAAGTTGTCATAGCATGAATAATCAAGTGACCTCTGTAGGAACCTTAACTATACAGTGCATTAGACCAAAGCAAAATGTGTAGTACAGCAGGGTGGAGTTGATTCCCAGTGGGGTCAGCAGTACCATGAACTGTCAACTGGCTTTGTCAGCTGCTTAAATTTATAATAACAGAAATAAAACCAGACTAATAAACACATAAATTCATGTTGCTCTTAGTTTGTGGCAGATAACGCTAAGGTTATGAGTAGTGTCGCCATGTCATCATAGAGTCTGGGCTGGGTGACATGCAGTATCAAGGCAGCTAGAATGCCACTTTGATGGGTGTGAAATGAGCACTGAGCCCTGACAACAATCATCAGAGTAAGACCAGGTCATGTGTATACGTGAGACAGAAGCACTTTTCAGCGATTTAGCAAAGTCAACTCAGCTCCGTCTTTCTTTTGATTTTAACACATGGCTCCAGACCAGCAGCTTGTTGGAGACAAGACGGCTGTCACAGTTTATTTAGAGTTCAGAGAAACTGCATATGATCAAAGACGGCTCATATAAGTGAGTTAATTCAGGCGAATGCTCCATGTGAAAGTGTTTTATAGCTCTGTATTCTGTGCATAAGTTTCCAAAACAGCAGTCTAATTTGGTCTCTACTGACAATAATGAAAAAGTAATGTTTCATTTCATGTCTCAAAAGTCAGATTAACATTGATTTAGAGTCTTTGGAGCATAATACATGATGAGGAGAGACTATTTAATTCACATGTGATAGTTCATATTTCAGGGTGACTGACAGAATTGTCAAATTATAAGAATAATGTATGCCAAACACCACAGGCACAATCCCTCATACTCATAGTGCTCTGATAGATCTGCCTTCAGCTGTATATTCCTGCAGTGTTCACTTTGTAAGAATCCATTTTTCTATTTTCAAGTTGTGTGTGAGTGACTGACAAACTGACAAAATAACAGGATTATGGTGTAAAACACACAAACAGTGGCAAGAAAAAGTATGTGCACCTTTTTGGAATTTGGAAGTTTTCTGCATTAATTTGTCATAAAATGTGATCTGATCTTTGTCTAAGTGAAGACTGTTACCAAATATAAAGTTCCTAAAATAATAACACAAAAACATTCTGATCTTTCATATCTGTATTGAGAACAACCATAAAAATAGTGACAGTGGAAAAAGTATGTGAACTCTTGGACTTATAACTGGTTGAACCCCCTCTTGGCAGCAATAACCTCAACCAGGCGCTTCCTGTAGCTGTGGATCAGATCTGCACGTTGTTCAGGAGGGATTTTAGCCCATTCTTCCTTGCAGAACTGCTTTAGGTCTGTCAGATTGTTTGGACATCTGTGTTAAGGTCTAGGCTCTGACTTGGCCACTCCAAAAGGCAGATTTTGTTTTTCTAAAGCCATTCTGTTGTGTGTTTTGGGTCACTGTCCTGTTGCACCACTCAACTTCTACAGACTTTCAGTTGACATACAAACATTTGCTCTTCTTGCAAGGAGCAAACTCAAAAAGTTATAGTGTTTTTTTCTCATTCGATATAGCTCTAGTCCACACCTCCAAACTTTTTTTCTAAACATATGCTAACACCTGACTACAATTAGCTTTATTGAGGTCATTATTCCAAGGGTTCACATACTTTTCCCTCTGATGTTTTTATGGTTGTTCTCAATAAAAACATGAAAGATCAAAATTTAGTTTTGTGTTATTACTTATACTTATATACATTATATTTGTTAATACTTTTGACACATTTTATGACTAATTAATGCAAAAAATCATGAAATTCCAAAAGGTTCCTGAATTTCGTGCATTTCGAGACTACACACCTTTCTGTAAATGCACACAAGCATGTACACACATACTGTTCACATTGTGATAATTGTTGTTTTGGGAGAGACAGGGAGGAGATGAGATGGGAAATTAATGTGGGCGGCTCCTCCGTTCACTTTGATTTTTAAGCTGGAACACTGGACACACTGACATACACACACTGGCAGAATGTGTGTTCTTTTGACATTTTGACAAATCACAGAATTTTACATGGTAATGAAAATTAACCATGTATTCCAAACTAATGATAATATACTGTATGTCATTTATCTCTATTGATGGCAAAGGATGGCTTCAGATAATATTGCATTAAGAACCAAAATTCATGTTTATTACAGTAATGCAAACAAGAAAAGAAACAAAGAACTAGAGAGAGAGAGGGGGAGAAAGACCTGTCTGAGAGAGAACAGACAAAGGAATTAAGACACAAGATGTAAATAAATGTTTATGCAGTCTGGACAAAACTAAATTAAATCACAATAAAACCTACTGCACAGAGCAATAATACACTATAATTTAGCATAATGTAAACAGCTAAAAGTGAACTATACACAGATGTCAGCCTTGTTTGAGGATCATTGTTGCGTCCAACTAGATGTTTGTGTGGGTTTTTTTTACTCAGTTGCACCAGGTGGATTCTGCTGTTTGGGCAGGTCCACATGTGAAGAATCCAGACACAGCCAGGTGAAAAATTGTGGAGGATTGTGTCAGGGAGGGCATCTGGCGTAAAATAAATATAGGTCTTGTAGACCGTGATCCTCTGTGGTAAACCTGTAGGAAAAAAAAAGGTTTGGTTAGGTTTAGGCAAAAAGGATTAGGAAAAGGAAAAGATGATGGTTTGGGTGAAAACATTGGTTTACAAAGTTAGATTTACTGGAAATTCTCCTCAGATAGTGGTCCAGACCTTAAATTACCCCAGTGACAGGCCTTTTTTTGAGGTCTTATATTACATATAGGTCTTTCTTTTTAATTTCCCTTGTTCCACATTTAATACAAACTCAAAACTGTCCTCTTGCTTTTTGCTGTATTATACATTCAGTACAATGTCCATTGGCACTGCACTAATTCCATCAGTACAGCCAGACACTGACCACAAAGCAATACCTGGATTTGCTCACAACTGACTTTTAAAACATTTGAAACACTTAATGCAAACTCAACAGAACAAAACACTCAGGTAGCAGGTTTCTTATTAATTGTTTTAACTTTAACTTTAGCTAATAAACATTTAATGTGTATATGCGTGTCTGCATTCACCCTAAGAGTGATGTTAGTTGACTACTATAGTTATGTCTGCGTCAGACATGTTGGATTAAAATTTTCCAAGAGTGTAATGTTCAACTTATTGTCAAAGGCTAATTAGCTCTAGCAGTTTATTAAGCCAGAAAACCGGCAGTGTTCCTCTATTGTCAGACTTTTGGAACAGATCTTAGACCAACCTTCAACAGTAACCATTAGCCATTCACAAATATTTAAAACAAAGCATAGGTAAATGTTCATGTGTTTCGAACAGAAAGGTAAGTCAGAAAAAATGATGAAAGGAACAAAAAGAAAGACATTCCAACAACTTCAGAGTCATTGGTTCAAACCTATATTGTATGGTAGCAGGCTGTTGGTCCAGCACTTGTCTGGTTGACCTGCATGACATTCCTGTAGAAATATATAGAAGTGATGAGCGTTCTGCCACCAGCACATTAAATGTTCATACTAAAAAAATCGTATTAACGCTTAACTAAGATGTTTTGTTTGCCCTGATTTGAATGAAATCTAACCATCCTCGTGCTACATCAGGAAACCACAACAAACAAACCACTGTATGTATTTTCTTGATAAAATTCTACGAAGAAGATGATATCAATCAAGTGAGTTTCACAACCATTATGTCACAGGAACACCACACTGAAGTCGCTTTCTAACAGCAGGCCCAACACTGATATTTTATCATTTGCTAGATTTGGTTGTTCCGGGGCTGCACAGAAAGTTCAAACAGCACAGTGAGCTGTGGCTTTTTAAATAGCTCTTTGTTGGAGTTCATCTTGTATGATTTTGGCCCGGGGGGTGAATATGGCAGCAGAGCGTCCTCATCTCTATCAAAAGGGAAAACATCACAATGAGCAAACAAAGCCTCTGTCATTAGATTTGTGAGTCAAATGTACTGAGCTGCCGTGATTCAGGGAACACAAGAGAGTCCGCACAAAATTCTCTCCTCTAAATCCAGGTTCTCCTCAGTGTTCAAGAGGTACTGTCAGCCTTGACCTAAATTAGACCCCACCCACCAACCCCCACTCATCTCACCCTCCGTCCTCCTCTTTGATTTCATCTCAGGCTCTGTTGGGTTTTGTCTCTGAGTGGAGGAGCGGTTTGGGAAAAAGCTGTCTGTTCCAGGCTAGTGTGCCGCGAAGGGTAAGGAGGGGAATATGAGCTAATGAAGTCAGTCCTGAGTGGGAACAGAGGTGCCTTTTTTTCTGAGCTCCACTTTCACTTGTTAAGATGACATGTTAGACCTCTGTAACCATTCTTGTCTCTCCACTCCCTGCCTCTACAATTTGGTTTTCATTATCAATCAGTCTTCATCCACTGACTTCCATTTTCTCCTTTTCTGCCTCTTGGCTCGTTGTGTTCTTTTTTCCATCTCTCCATTCCTCCAACCCTTCCTGTCAGCCCATATACATGTCTATCCCAGTTAATATGGGAACTGAAAAGGCCCCGAAGGTGACACAATGACAGGCAAATCAAGTGCTTGTTTTTCAGCATCACTCACACTCGTCAGGGTCTTTAATATGAATTCAGAAACCATTTGCATTCCATTTGTGGCTATCAAAAGTTATCAATCTGCCTCTTTTCCCTTGGCGATGTTGACTGACTACTGAAAGTCAGACCCACAAAAAAGAGCAGCAGAGATAATTAGCAACATCATTGTGAAACAGACAATCTCAAGTGTGAATGAACACACTGCGCATGTGCAAATTCAGTTCATTAGTTAATCCACTTTGAGGTGAAGTGGGTGGGGTTTATGCTTCCAGGATTAATGCTGCATGTAAATTCCATGTTCATACAGTGCTTTAGCAATTAAGTACATTTGCAGTGGTTGTATAGGGTTGAATAGTATAGTTACTATTGTCACATTTGTTGTTGTGTGTGTATGTGTTGGGGAGTGAAAATTAAATAAAAAGTCATGTATAATGGATCTTTGAAATGCTACAGTTACATACAGTAACAGTCACTCAGCTAAATCAGATCAGAAAGAAGATAAAAGTTTGCCTTTCTGTGCTTGACGGTTTTACTTTTTTAAAGGCAGTATGTGTTTTTATCTGAGTGTAATGAAGGTGTAGTTTACGCCTCCTGATCGGTGACCTGTATTTATTTTAATATGGACCTAATATGGATCTTCACTAAATTATCATTTCTTCTGTACAGTTTTTAGTTATTTAAACTCAAGTGTACTGCAAGGGAACACTAAGTAAGAATTTATTAGTACAAAGTTTAATTTCTAGTCCATTGTACTTCTTAGTCAAAGATGATTGGTTTACAAGATTAACTAATAATAATTAGCAGTGCAGGCAGATCTCATTTTTACACCCTTTTAGTTACATTATGACCTTCATAAAGCTATAATTTTTTACAGCACTCTTATTAGACTCAGGATGGCTCGGGCTAATAAACTGGATGTAAAATTTTGTAAATAGTAGGGTTTACCCTTGTGATGTTACACTTCTGATGAGTCTCTGATGTTTGTTCATGAGCTGCACCTGCTGCCATCCCATATTCTTAATTGATCACGGCGTAGATGAGTTCAAGGAGATATTTAATAACCACTAGATCATACTGTATTATTTTACAAATGGAGCTCTATACTTTTTCTTAAGTAGGTCAATATGCATGACATATTTAATTATACTATCTTTGTGATCTAGATGTGTAAGTTCAATTTTGTATGTCCTAGATAATGTGCCCTAGCCTTGTCCTTCTCCACCCTCATCTGTCCTCAAGACCCACAACCTCTTCTCCAGTTTTCTCTTTTTGCCAACTGATGTCTTTGATTAGCAGTTCCCCCCTCTGTTCCGCTGTAAAACTCTGATGAATCTCTTCATTTAGGAGCCTCTTAAACAAGCATGGCCTCCAGAGAAGATCCTTAACAGACTGTTCCTCAATTACAGGATAGGGATGGAGTTAGAAAGCAAGCCATTAAAACCAGCCAAGCAGTGGCAGGCCTGGGCAGAACAACTTGTTAGTAGACAGTGTTGTAATGAGGACCGTTTAAGGCAAGACTGCCTTTAAAAAAAGAAGACCAGAGGCAAGAAAAACTGTTAAAAGGGTCTTTACTGGGTGTCAAGGCCTCTCTCTCACTCTTTACACACACACACACACACACACACACACACACACACGCAAATACATACTCCACCAAAATTGTCCTTTGTGCTGTTAGAGGGTGCAGACAGGCTCAAACTGCTTCATTTAGCTGTGTGCTGTACTGATTACTGGCCTGTCTGCCAGCTACCTATTAGAGATCAGACGAGGAGAAAGTGAAGCAGAATATATCACACAGAATACATTTTATATCATGTATTCCTGTATGTAAGTGACTATACCAGTGTTTTGCATGTGTTAGAGATGTTTCATTTAGATTGATTTAATGGCCAGTATTCGTGATTAAAATAAAACCATCAGATCAAGTGGAGGTAGACACTGATATAAATGAGATGAATCCACGCGGGTAATAGAGAACTGCAGACCCACCCTCATTTCTCCCATTTTGGGCACAGTGATAAATAAACAGATAGGTTCAAGAGAATTTGAATGACACAGTTTAGTTTTTATCAGTTTTGACTTTTTAGTCTAGAATGTATAATTTTTTTACATGTGGTCAGTTTAATTATTTTTTTATGTTAGACTGTGGCTGTTTGTCAGATAAATTATCAACAACTACCCATTATGTTAACAGAAAACATCATCTTAAATGTAATCTGATTAGTTGCAAACACATATTTGTTGTTGTAATTTAGTTGCATAGAAATGTGATTTTTATAAGAGACAAGTTTGGCTGAACACATGATGATGGTGTCCTCTTTGGAGGCTACAGCTCTGTGTGTGGGTGTCAGACTGACACTATGGTCATCTACATTTTGAAGCAAGGAAAGTTTGACTGTTTTGAAGAGCAAAAACGAATGGATGCTACACAATAAAATAATAAAAGACCAGAGGCTAGGAAGACTGTTAAAAAGAGACAATACATTCTGACAAGGAACAAACTGCCAGGGGCTGTCACTCTATGGAAGGGTGATTCTGTTTGTGTATGGTTGTTAAACTAATGTCTCAGATTGAATATGGCACTGATTTATTGATGTTAAAAACATGATTTTAAAGTTTCATCCAATCTGAACAGGATGTGAAGATGTTGGAGGAGTGGAAAAGCAGCAATTGTGTGTGTGACCTGCTAAATGTTCATGTTAGGTGAAAGAGTCTTCTTAGGTAAGCTGATGGAAAAACAGCCTTGAGCTATGACTCTGTCATGACTGGGAATTCAACATCACTGCTCTCATGGAGAAAATGATCCATTCAAGCATTCAGTAACCAGGTCACATCAGATAAAGATGCAGGGGATGGGGACACACACACACACACTTTTTGCACATGTGTGCTGACAGTGACACACACACACACACTACTAACAGTCAGGCAACAAAGGGAAGGAAGACAGTGAGCACAGTGTATTAAAACTGGATTTAACAAATGTCCACAGAAGATAGCATAGATTTTAAGTAGAATTTTCTTTCTTTTTTTTTATGCTCACATGCTACCTAAAAAAAATGATTTAACTGAACTTATGTTTAGTAGTTAAAATGCTTTTTATGAATTATCAAATTATAATAAATATAACTGACAGAGTTAAGTTTAATAAACATTGAGAAAATAATTTTCATATCTCACTTAAAAAATCAGTTTTCAATTAATAGAAACAAAACTGCAAAAGTAATTTTGTTATAAATATATAAATGTTAAATATTCTTTTCATTTTTATGAAAATAGACTATTTCTTATAAGACATGCAGAAAGTTTCCATTATGAAGGTTTTTTAAACTACAAAAAAGAAGTCTTAGGTCTCAAACAATGTTTTCTAGGCCTTTATGTGTTGAGGGAACCCTAAGCAGTTCATTCATTCAACTAATCAAGTTCAAAAACATCACGTCAGAACAAGTAATGTTTACATGTTCTTGAGGTCTGAAAATTAATAAATAATACGTTAAAATAAGCAAAACCTACATATTTACATTAAGGTAACAAGAAAAGCTTAGTTGATTCCATTAAATTTCTGTACAGTAAAATGCTGTACAGTGGAGTTTCTTTGGGGGTTAAATTTCATATACGTTACTCAATTTAACCACAAGTTTATTCAGCAATATACTAAAAGCCAGCTGGACTTCAGTAATAAGTTATAGACAGTAAAATGTCATTACAGCACTATATTTTGATTAAATGGTGTATTCTTTATTACAAATACATTTACAACTCATTGTTGCAAACAGTTTAATTGAAAGGCTACAGTAATATTCCCCTCCACTGTATTGTTTTCTATACAATTTAAAATATCACTACCAAACAATTTGATGTCTTGGTAAATGGAAAAACAGTCAGGATTAGACTTTCTTGTCTATGCAAAAAGAAAAGAAAAGAAATCTCATTCCCTTCTAGTGTAAAAACATTTGGTTTTGACACACATACACTTGACTGTCTTGTCATTTATAGCCAGTGCTCAGGGGCATAAAGTTCAGTGAGGGACAACAGCTCAAGCACACCTGATCCTCTCAAAACTCAGGTGTACTCTTATCAAAATGGCCTCTGGCCCCAACATGCTCCAGAACAACCAAGCCACGCATGACAAGGAACCTGGAATCTGTGCATCTCTCTTGGACCAATTCACCCGCGGATATTTTTCTGTCTCTGTACAATGAAGGTGATGTGTGTATTTTTAGAAACACCCACTGCATAGCTCAACCCTGTGATTTGAAGTTTTCTGGGCCAATTCTCTAATCTGCTTTTTGTCAGCATTTTGATTTAACCCTCAGATCCAGAACATGTTTAGGCGGTTGTTTGCTAATTAATACAGCCTCTCTTGCGGCAGATAACACAGCGTGTCATTCATACAGACAGCCACCAGCGCTTTCATCCTAAAGCATAAAACATGAGATAAAATGGAGCAAATGAAAGCGTGTGCTTCTACTGAACTGAGTGTCTAGTCAAGGGCCTCACTGTGTAGTTTGTGAGAAAAGTGACTGGGGAAAGGAAAGTGTGTGTTAGTTGTGTGTTCTTTGCTTTTCTTTGAGTGAATAGCATAGACAGTAAGTCCTGTGGACGACTCTGCTGTGCAGTAACTTAGACAAACAATGTCTACCACAGCTCAGTTTTGTCTTTACATCCATGGTGACATACTGTACTGTTAAATCTAGTTAAGTTATAATAACTAACAGGGTGTGAATGCATATGAGAACTAATAAACTAATATGTCTGTCCCCCTGGACCCAGGTTTACAGCTTGTCATGTCATTGGTACTGTAGTAGTTCGGTAATTTGCAAATTCTTTCCGAGATCTGGAATATGTTAAATGTCATTACCTCAGTTTGAATATATTGTTCTCGAGAGGCTTTCGGCAAGACTGATTAAAGATGATAAGATGCTTTTTAGCTCATGCTTACTTAGTACATATTCCTCACAAACAAAGTAAAACAAATCTAATTCTATTAGGTCACCAAGTAAAATATAATTCTACCCATACATCAAACCCTTTTTGTTGTTTGGTTTTTATGCAAGAGCTATGAATGCTTTTTGTAGAAAGTCTTAAAACATAACACATGTGATAAAACATAACACACTCTCTATCTATTTTACCCGTCCTCCCCTAATTCTTGCTAAAGGAGCAGGTTAGACTGGTACTGTAGGGCTTCCTCGATTCAGCAGGTATGTCCGCTTTCCACTGTGACCTGGATCTGGTCTGCCAAAGGTTGCCATTACCATCCCAGCTCACAGCAGCAGTGACCGGGCCAAGCCCCATCAGAGCTCCCTTCAGTCGCCTGGCTCTGGGCCGGAGAGGCTGCTGCATGGTCCTCTACCTGGGACACTCAATGTGCTATAATAGGAGTCAAAACCTGATTAAATATAATCATATAATATGAAGATACTCTGTATTCCAGTATTCCGCATTTGTCTAATACTGAAGGGTGACAAATGAAACTACATGTGTAAAGTCATCCTGCAAGCACCATATGTGTGTGTGAATATTTAATAGTAAGACTACTGATAGTACTGATAGTTGCTCTTCCTACATGGCCTGCTGTTAGTGTGTGTGCATGTGTGTGTTTCTTTTGTTTTTGCTTCCTGCTCATTCTACTCTGTGTTTTCTTGCACTCTATCCCGCCTGCAAACTGGGAGCAGAAAACAAAAAATCCATAGCTTAACTTTGTAATGGTCAAAAGCATCTCCTCTCAAAAAACCTTAAGGATGATTTTTTAGAGATAGATGCTTAGGAAGATAATGAAGAGGAAGATTTTTTTAGAATCTGAAGATCACATTTTTGAGTTTGAGCTTTATGAACAGGTGGAGTCACTTATAGCCAATGACATACTTTCCTTTCATTCCCATTAAAGTAGCAGGTGATGGAGAGAGACTGAGGTCTGGAGAAAACATTATTCTCTCTCAAAATTAACAAAAATACAAAAATACATATTACACTTATTAATATAAGTCTCCATACATATGTTGTCAACAATAGAAGTAACAGGTAACTGACCTATACTGGTGCAGCAGCAACTCAAATATCACCAGGCTGGTAGTAGTACTCAAGCTGTGTATTTACACTAACAGATGTGCTGTGCCAGCAGTACGTAAAATCAGCAGCATGTTGAAGAGGTACCATGAGTTGGTTCTGACCCGAAGGAAAAACATGTTCATCCTGGCTCTGCACTCTCAGCATGTTTTATAGCTTTTGTTATGATTTATTAGCTAATGTCTTTGTACCTCTTGCTAGTCTTAGTCTTAGGCTGGTTCATGCTGGTCCAGCAGGGACTGGTGCGCAAACAACTTGATGCAATATTATTTTGTTTAAAATAGTAATAGTAAAGCAACAGTAAAAAAGTTTTCATTTTATTTATTTTTTTGGCTGTGGTATTGAATTGAGTATGAAGAACTCACAAATTCCAGGGTCATTGGTATTGGCCAAATTTCTGATATTGCACTATATCTGCTTTCAATGATCCAATGTGGTGTGTTGATGATCATGTGTGACAGAGAGATATATTTGCAATTTTTAAATTGCAGCCTAGTCTCATAAAGACATTTCTATAAAATGTAACTGTATTGACAGACATATTTTTGAGGGGAACATACAGTAGCTGCATCCGAGTGATGTTTTATTAAAACAACGATCACAGGTTCACAATGTAAATATATAAAATATGTTGATACTTAACACATGAATTAAGTTACACCATCCTGTTCTTTATAGCAGACCTTGCACAATCTCCAGATATGACTCCAGTGCTATTAAAGTTTTAAAATTTGGAGCCCTGTCTGAGGATCTGAGGCTGAACTGGGGCTTGTAGATTGGCAGCAGTTCAGCGGTAAACTGTAGGAGCCAACCCATTAATTGTGTGGATGTAGTCAGTGATGTTTTTAACAGGTATCCAGTCACGATGTAGAAGAAAAAGGATACTACGATGTTGATGAGTCTCAAAGTGCAAGCACATGAATTCTGCATGACATTACTAGATGAAAAGACTGTGAGGTTCATGCAAATTTGCCCAAATACAAGGGCTGATGATACAGTGATCTAGTGGGCTCTATCTTCATTATTCCTCCACACAGACACACACACAAAACAAAACCAGACAAATTGGCTGTAATCCCAGCCTTTTTGTTGTGTTATGAGTCTATTTCTTCTCTATCTTTAGTCTTTGTTATTCAGCTGTTTGTCTCAGGCCTGCATTGTTTTCTCCACCCACTCCTACTATCACCTTTCACCACCCGATGAACTGAGAAGTGGCGCTAAGTACACTTAACCTTGGCAGACCAGTGGGGGCCATGCAGCGGGGGGTCCAGCGCTTGCAGTGTGGCTGCATGGCTTGGTGCCAGCACCGACAGTGCTGGGAGGGTTTGGCAGTGATTATGGTCTTTGGGTGAAGATCGCTGTGGCATGTTAAAATAGGAGAGGAGGCTGCCAGAAGGAGGGAGCATAGACTGGGACTGCTTATCTGCAATACACACATCCATACTCAAAGATGAACATAGACTGACCATTATATGAAAGAAATGTACCACATGTAAATACAAACACATGAAAGCATCAATCAAAACTACACTGTACTTTTTTTTTCTTCCATTGCTCTTGTATAAGCACACAGGAATCCAATACTTACAGATCTTTTTAATAGCTTTCCCCATTTAAGATTGATATTTTATAAGAGTTATATATTCCCCCTCAGTTTATTATACAGTAACGGGCATCAGTAGGTGAAAATCAACCACACCAAAGTTTAGCACAAAAAACTACATAGTCAACAGACAGTGTGTGTGTGCAGGACTGGATTCACAAGAACATCAGTCATCAGTTTAAATATGATACTAAATTTACTTCATTCTGAGCACATAAGAAAACTATTTTGACTGATATCACTTGCCTCTGCCTTTCAGTAGTTGTTAGAATCTTTCTTTCCCTCCTGTTGTTGCTGCAGGGTTTTTCTTTAAGTCTGTGTCCAGTATTCATTCTCTGTTCTTACATCACCTACTTTAGAAAACTCTCTGCTGTACTATCTCAGTAATTGTTGTCCTACTGACCTCCTCACATATTATTCATTGAGCTCTTTGCTTTAGAAAGATGTTTTTATGATTTAACTTCAAGCAGACTGAACCGTTTCCGCTTTATTACTGCCACAGTAGAGCTGCTCTGATCACAGGTCACTTAACGCTAACATTTTCTAATTGTTTGGGTTCCACTAATACAAGTGCAGACTTTTGTTTCATTTGCTTCTGTTTTCAGTTACTGATATCTGAGCAACCTTGAGGGTCAGCAGTGTGTTCATTTATTTATCTTTTTAAACTATTTTATGATACTTATTACCAGTGCACCTTTTCCACAAATTGGCAAATGAACCCTTGTGTTCCTACATAAAACACAATATTCAATTAACAATTTACAGGTGCCAGAGCAACCTATGGTTCACCCGAGGACACTGTGGACCCCAGGAACTAGGGATCAAATGAATAGGGTTACGAATAAACTAATTTCTCAACGTGCACCTCCTCATGAATACTTTTTAAGGACAAATCCAAGAGATTTTGGTAGATTTAGATCTACCTTTTTTCACAGTAGTGAAGACCCACTGAATTCAAGGCTTT
Organism: Anabas testudineus; assembly: GCF_900324465.2. Lineage (NCBI taxonomy): Eukaryota > Metazoa > Chordata > Actinopteri > Anabantiformes > Anabantidae > Anabas > Anabas testudineus. The sequence continues at coordinate 1,074,974 of NC_046619.1, read as the reverse complement.
GAGTCGAGGTGTTATTGAATGTGCACTTCCCAATAGAACTTACTACAGTTTATGTATACAGTGCCATCTGACTCAACTAGTTGGGGTGAGTGGAAAGAGGAGAGTAACTGCACACTGGAAACATACAGCTGCGAGAATACCTGCATAAAAGTACTGAGAGATGGAAAGGAAGAAGCCTAACTACAGGAGAGAGAAGGCACCAAGTTAATGATGTGATGGTATAAGTGTATAGAGGAGAGGAGCTCAGTGTATCAGTAGAGGTCCCCCAGCAGACTTATCTATAGCAGCATAACTAAGAGATGGTTCAGAGTCACCTGAGAGATCTCTAACTATAAGTTTTAGTTTTAAGTCTAGTCTTAAATGTAGAGAGGGTGTCTGCCTCCCGAACCTGAACTGGGAGCTGGTTCCACAGGAGAGGAGCTTGATAGATAAAGGTTCTGCCTCCCACTCTACCTCTGGAAACTCTAGGAACCACAAGTAAACCTGCAGTCTGAGAACAGAGAGTTCTGCTGGGAAAATATGGAACTATGAGGTCTTTAAGATAAGATGGAGCCTGATTATTAAGTGATTTATAAGTGAGGAGAAGAATTTTAAATTCAATTCTGGATTGTACAGGGAGCTAATGTAGAGAAGCTAACGTAGGAGAAACATGATCTCTCTTGCTAATTCCAGTCAGAACTCTGGCTGCAGCATTTTGACTTTAACAGAACAACTACTCATAAAACATGTTTGCGCTCACAGAACCTACGTTTGGTGGCTAAAAAAATTGAGTGGCTGCTATTTATTCACAGTACAAGTAACCAGAAAAAAAGTCTACTGTCACTGTCAAAGTAAACAAACCATCATTAGACAGAAAATCCAAACAACAGAAAGTGAAATCATAAAGTGTGGCCAAGCATGGACCAATCTACAATTATCTTGAAATCAAACTGCAAAAGACTATCAAAAGACATTAGCTAATAAATCATAACAAAAGCAATAAAAACATGCTGAGAGTGCAGAGCCAGGATGAACATGTTTTTCCTTTGGGTCAGAACCAACTCATGGTACCTCTTCAACATGCTGCTGGCACAGCACATCTGTTAGTGTAAATACACAGCTTGAGTACTACTACCAGCCTGGTGATATTTGAGTTGCTGCTGCACCAGTATAGGTCAGTTACCTGTTACTTCTATTGTTGACAACATATGTATGGAGACTTCTATTAATAATTGTAATGTGTATTTTTGTTAATTTTGAGAGAGAATGTTTTCTCCAGACCTCAGTCTCTCTCCATCACCTGCTGCTATTAATGGGAATGAAAAGAAAGTATGCCATTGGCTATAAGTGACTCCTTCCCTGACTCCACCTGTTCATAAAGCTCAAATTCAAAAATGTGATCTTCAGATTCTGAAAAATCGTCCTCTTCGTTATCTTCCTAAGCATCTATCTCTAAAAATCATCCTTAAGGTTTTTTGAGAGGAGATGCTTTTGGTCATTACAAACATAATTTGGTACATTCTTAAAAGGCAGGAAGCCGCTGATAAGACCAGAATATAAAGTCCTTTGTAAGGCCATAAACCTTAAACAATGTAAAGTGCCTTGAAATGGCATCTGTTGTGATTTGGCACTATACAAACAAAACTGAAATGAAAAATTGAATTCATCCTTGGGTCTAAGTGGAAGTTAAAACACACCACATATGGCTACCAAAGTGTATTTAATGATGATGTAACTGCTGACAAAAGCAGATGAATTAATTCTGAAGTGCTTAGCATTTTGTTTTCTGCACATATTCAGCCACATGCTTCAAAACACAATGAACAGTACAACACAATACAGATGAACGATGATCCAAAAGCAATACATTTAAATGCAAAAGTCACCTAATTTCAGTCCAATAGAGCATGTATTTCACATGCTGTAGACAGACCACCCCCAAAACTGCAGTGTTTACTGTCTCTGGGTTTGAAAACAAGCAGTAAAAGTAGGGGTGCTCTGTTCAATTTCCATTAACTATAAAAGTTAACATCACAAAACTGTCAGACTCAGACTGTGTTTGACTGTCCACTTTATTCATTTAAAAATATAGTATGTTGCATTGGAACATAATCCATTTACTGATTGTGTTTCCTTTAAAATTGTGAAATAATGACAACTTCCAAAAAATATTTAGTCAGACGCATCATCTTCACATAGGTGGATGTTCTATGTATCTGTAATCAGTGTAGTTTCAAGTTTGTGCCAATTTCAAAGACAATAGAAGACATAAACCAGTTTATCAGTCCCTGAGTGTGACTGCTTTTGAGCACAGAGGGTTCACAGGACAGCTCTGGCAGAAGCTTACCCTCCCAGTACTTGTTCAATGAAGGGGAGCGGCAGTTTGCCAGCCTAAAAACAGAGCCATTTGGAGCCACTTGCAGGGGCAGCGGTAATGACTGCAGACATTGGCAATGGGGCAGAGACTCATTAGAGTCATTAGTTTCAACTCATTTCTGTGTCAAGTCTCTTTTGCCATGTTGGCTAAGAGGGGGGTGGAGAATTGTGGAGGGGTATGGGATGTGGGGTGGGTGGAATGATTTGGGCATGAAGAGGAGGGTGCAACTCTGCAACAGCCATTAGCATCAGGCTGTGATGGATGCGGCTGGCTGGGGTGCCACCGAGACAGAATCTGCACTGTCAGCAGCCAGACTTCCTGTCACTTTTCCTCCAGCCTTCCCTCCCCTCTCCTTTCTTCCCTCTCTTGTAAATAAGAGCAAAGAAAGAACAGAAAAAATGCATAAAAGAGCAGGAACGTTGAATGTTAGAGAGTTGCAAAGAAAAAAACAGGGGTCCAAGAAGTGTGAAAAGGCCATCATGATAGGACCTCGTTACAAAAGTTCAAAGCACAGTGTGAACTGGGCAGCAACATTAGGAGATCATCTTTTTCAAGTCTCTCATTCCACTATAGGGACTTCAAAAGAGAGGCAAGAGAGCTCTGTGGCCATTAGCTGCACCAGCATTTCTGTTCCCACTGAATGGTGTACTGAGATTTCAGGGAGTCTATTTTGGAGTGTTTTCACAGTTGGTTTACAGCAGTCTTTTCAAGCACGTCTGTGCTTTCTCAGATACATTCACATCAGTCAGGTTTACACCTCACACTCTTCAGTGTTTGCTTCTTTGGATAAGCCAGCTCATAGTGATGCTAATTGATCCAGATCACACCTTAACAAAACAGGTTTGAGAAACAGAAAGTGACATCATATTCTTCTGTATTATAATGTTAATTTATTAGGAAGAAAACATAGTTTGTAAAGGGTTCATAAATAAGTGAATGGTTCACATCAAACATCTATGTGGTGGTAGACTGTGAAGGATGCTCCTGGCCTGTGTTTGTGTTCCTCTAGTCACTTGCTTTTTCTTTTTAGCTTGTTAGTCACAAAGTGTCTTCGATGGCTCTGTGTATCAATGGATAGAAAACTAACAGTACGACCTCAGGAGAGAGCTGGAATACTGTTTCATCATAAAGCCAACTAAAACAGACATCAAACCATTCAGCCGTACAGCGTCCTATTAGCCTGACCTTTACATCTAACCACACCTGGCCACAGTGTCTGGACTGTGTGATAAAAGCTGAGTACCTGGAGGGCACTGTCACAGACACCCCTCAGCTGGTAGACCATCTTACTGTGTCATAACCAGTGCTCCAAAATATCACCCTGTCCCTTTGTGTTTGCCACATTATACAAAGTTTTAGGTGAATATTTTCTATCTTAGAATCGTTACCACTTCATACAGTATCACTCCCCATGCTCTGAAACATTCTCTCTATACTCCATAAATAAATACAACCTGTATATGTATTTGTTAAATCTATACTATGCGCCTCTATCTCCTCCCCCATTTCCACCTCGACATTTATATTGAGCGATTGAGCTAGACTAAGACTAATTGAGTGAAATGCCCTTCTCTGAATCAAGATAAAAACAGCAGCCACTTAAACCAATAAATTTCATGTGAACCAAAGCAGTTTTGGTCCATCTCCAAAATCAGAAGGTGGAGTAATGTATAAGCTGCAGCATTTAACCCCACCTGACCCCACAGCCTCACTGCAGCATCAATTAAAGAGATTGCTTTTCTCAATTGTTCCTCCTGTTGTTTATGTCCATTACCATTTTCATCAGATTGCAGCCGTCATAATTCATCCCAGTGGTTGTAAAGTCCTCACACAAGCAGTAAAATCACAGAAAGGAAAACACAAAGCTGCAGGAACATCTAAATGCAGCCGAGCTCCCTGCTTTTGTTTGGTCTGCACTCTGACTTTGTGGCCAGCAGAACAGGACTGCAGTTGTACTGTACACTCCCAGTGGGCAGCAGTCTTCACTAGACACCCCCTGTTTTCTTCTCATCTTTCTTTGTTTTCAAGCTGTTTCTCACACTGGGATAACATGCCTTTAATCTTTGCCCGCTCCTTCTGTCTCAGTTTCTCCATTCCCCCCACACTCCACGCTTTCTTTTTTTTTTTTTTTTTGCTCCTCTTTTTTTGTCTTTCCCTCTATCATTGTCTCATTGCACTCACCCACTTTGTCCTGCTTTCTATGTTTGGCTGTCAGTCTATTTCTTTCTCTGACTTTTTCATTTCTCTCTTTATAGTGTAGGTCAAAAATGTACAAGTGGATTTGCCTGTGGCCTGGTAACAACAGTAACTTGAAATGAAAGCACACTTTCCCAAGACACCACGGCTTGTTTGCCTTGTTGATTTACAGAAATGTTATACATACTCACACATACAGAGACATTTCATATTTACAAATGTAAATGCTTCTTTGAACATAGGATATCTAAAGTCGCACTCCCCCCATCTTTGTTTTTGTGGAGTACAAATTGTGGGCTGTATACTGGCAAAGCTGTCCATGTCCAGAGATGGAAAACTGCCTCGCCATGATCCTTTTTCCACCACACTTCACTGCGTACACGATATTTTCATGTTGGTATATGGTTTGCTTTAACCTGCAGTATAAGTAGTTCTGTTTGTTCTTCCCAAAAAATTCAACCCTTTGTGTCTTCAGTCAACACATTTCCCCATTAATGTTGTGGAGCTTTATCGTGCCTGAAGGAATATATGATCCATTCATGTCTCGAGCTGTTACTCTAAGGTTCTATTTTACCTCGCTGAGCACTGCACTTTGCACCTTAGGAAGAGTCTTGAATGGGCGCCCGTTTTATGTAGCCACATTACTAAATTGTCTTTTTTTACAAATTCTCAAAATTGTCTTTAGACTGATGTGTAGCTCAACATCAAAATTGAGATATGAATGTTTTAAAGTAAAAAATGTCTTTATTATATGGGTGTAACAAGGTTATAGACTTGCACTGTAATATATATACCACATATCTGTAAACATGACAACTCATTTTATTTACAGTATTGACTCTAAAAGAATTATCTAATGTTGTAGTTGTTAAATGTTGCCGATAGTATCTGCTATAGGTTACAGGCCAAAGTGGTATTATCCCTGAAATTAGTGTAACAGGGATTCATCTTTAAATTACAAAGCCAAAGTAAGTTCAGCTAAGGCTACTGTTGACTTCTTTGTGGAGGGATAGTTCCTGTAAAAAGAGACTGTAAGAAGAGAGAGAAGAAGAACAGTTGATCTGTGGAACTTGTGGTGAAGTTGGAGGTAAGTTTGTTTCTAGAAACTCTGAAGGTGCTGGGTTTGGTTTAAAGTGACAGTTCAGCCAAAATCCATCTTTTGAGTATGAAACAGTCAGTTCCTGGAGGCTTTAGAAATGATAGTAGAAGGTTTTCTGTTTTCTCCTTAATAGAAACAGTGACTGTAGTCAGCCTGGATTCATGATTCATGACAGTTGAAATAAAACCTATTCATCGAGGGAAGTTTTCACAGCAACAGTCCTGCAGAAAACTCACTGTTCACTGTTTTACTGGTCATCTCTGCATTTTTTCACTAAATCAGCTAATCAAACTTTCCCCTGTCAGTTATATCAGTGTTGTGGCTGATCAGTGACATAGACATTCGTTCCAGCAAAATTAAGGGTGTGTTAAAATGACTTTTTGTGGAATTTCTTGACCTTGAAATTTTGTTTCACCTGAATCCTGCAGCTCCCTCCTAACTATTATGTAATGGGCAAGACTCCAAGGTCCAATCTGTATAATAACCCACCTGCAAGTCAGTTAAGAGTTGGAAAATGAGCAGCAGCAGTAACCACTGCACGCAGGTCTGCCAATGGCTGTGGTGGATTCAGAGTTTAACAGGATGTAGTCACGTAGGACTGTAACATAAACCCTGATAAACAGGTTCTGGCCTCTGACCCTCCAAATTGATACTACAGAGGCTTTTAGCAGAATTTGAGGGTGTAGTTACAGTATTGTACATACACAAACCATTTTAACTGCATTTGTAGAAAACGCTTCCAGATACTGTATGTCCTGTTGATGTTCTGCGCTGTAGGGCCTGTTGGAAGCTGTCCAGTTAAGAAGAGGAACTGACACTTCCCTGCTTTCCAAACCCCAGCCTCTCTGTGTTTCTGTCTATCTGTCTCTGTCAGTGTGTCTCCGGGGAAATTGAGGCCCTTTGCTGACACATCTCTCTCGCTTTTGCTCTCTCTTTCTCTCTTTCTCTCTCTCTCTCTCTCTCTCTCTCTCTCTCTCTCTCTCTCACACACACACACACACACACACACACACAGTTTCTTTCTCTTTCTGTATATCACACTTGGTCTTTACATTCCTCCATCCATCTTGCTGCCTTTCTTCTCTCTGTCTCTGGGGTATTTGAGACCAGAGCAGCTACTGTCACATCAGGAGTCATCCAGTGTGACAGAATGACAAGCATCACACAGGCTCAGGCCTGCTGGACCAGCCCACAGACTGCCAGCCACACACATGAACACACATGCAAACACACACTGAGAAAGAGGGAAACAAACATGTTGATTATACCTTCTATTCTGTCACCAGTCCACCATAAAGGCCACTCTGCTGAACAATATATAAAAAAGCTATGCTCTTCTCCCTGACTGTCTGTGTTTGCTTTTATTTCCTTTTTTTTCTTCATATATTTTCATATAAAATGTTTCTTTCTTTCTGTGAATCAGATGAAAAAATCAATCTCAGTCACATTCCTGCATGTTAAGGGCATAACTGGTGTAGACATATGGCTATCATTAATTAGCAATAGACTCAAGACTGCAAACTGGAGGAAACTGCAAGGCTGACATTCCACTGCAAAAAATTACATGTTTCTGCTGGTTAATTTCACAGTCTGAGCTGAGGCAGATTGGATGGGAAGTGACTGTGAACTACCATCTTCAAGTCTCTCCACAGATGTGACAGTCAGAGTCTTCTGCCAAAGCCAAGCCAGTGTCTGTTTGCTGAAGCTGTTTGTTTCAGGTCATTGTCATGCTGAAAGGTGTGTATGACAAGCGGATTTAACATATAGAAGGTAGACAGGATTCACATTACAGATTTGTATTTCCGACTAGTTAAAACTGTAATTAAAGATGTCCACAACTACATTTTGACTAGTCACAATTCCAATTAAAGATCTCTTAAATTAGATTTTGATTAGTCACAATAGCTGATGAGTTGGAGACGTGCAACACTGGTACAAATGAAAACTAGCAATAGCAGGAAAAAGCTTTTTTAATGTTAGAAAAGCTGCACCTGAGGGCTTGGACGGCCTTTTCATTATGACATTATCAATATGACCCACATGATTTGTTGTTTACATCTGCCAATAGGACCTGAGATGCCACAGGTAACTTGTTCCACCACATCTTCCACAGTGCAGGACTGGTTTAGGGCCATGCCACTCAAATAAAGAGAACAAACAGTAGAGGGGTGTTCTGGTTTCTTTTTGCTGTATTTGTTCATTTTTTATTTACACTAAGAGCACGAAGAAAGGGCGCCAGTCAGGCCTGTAAATTATTACTATTAGTCTCTCTTTTTTTTTTGGCTTGCAGCAGTGTCCACTCCAGCATGTGGCAGCCTAGGCAACCACCTTTATGACCTTTACCAAGACCTATATGATCAGTGTCACTGAATCAGATTAAAGGCCCATTTTTACCTCTGCTCTTGAAGGAAAATGTTCAACAAAAGCAATAGAAATTAAAACTAAACTAACTAAACTCTGATTGTTCCTGTCTTTTTTGTTTTTATTGAAAAACAACTATAGAAAACCTATTAGTAGAAAGGGTATGTGAATCCTTGGAATTAATTAGCAGCAATAACCTCAGCCAGGTCCTTCCTGTAGCTGTGGATCAGACCTGCACATTCCGGAGGAATTTCCTCCACTGTACTTCACAGTCGGGATGAGGTTTTTATGATGATATGCAGTGCCTTTTCATGTCAAATGTAGTGCTGTCAGTTCTTTCCAAATAGTTTAATATAGTTTCATCAGTTCACAAAACATTTTGCCAATACTGCTGTGGAGTGTCAATGTGCTCTTTGGCAAACTTCAGGTGTTCAGCAATGTTCTTGTTAGTAAGTAGCAGCTTCCTTTGTGGTGTCCTGCCATAGACACCCTGCTTGTTCAATGTTTTACATACAGTAGACGTATGAACAAAGATGTTAGCATGTGCCAATGATGCCTTCAAACATTTGACTGTCACTCTAAAGTCTGACATCACTTTGTTCCCTTTCCAGCCTCATGTAAATCAGGCTTGGCGAGGCATGGCTCACATAAGCATACCGTTCTTGTGCAAAGCAAACTAGAAAAGAGGGTTTTTTGTCAGTCAGAGTAGCTCTAGTTCACTCCTCCAACTACATTTTTTAAGTGATGTTAACACCTTACTCTAATTAGCTTTTTAGAGGTCATTAGTTCAAAGGGTTCACATACTTTTTTCACTTGCACTGTGAAGTTTTTATGGTTGTTCTCAATAAAGACAATAAAGATCAGATTTTTTGTGTTATTACTTTAGGCACAATATATTTGTTAATACTCTTGACTTAGATGAAGATCATATCACAGTTTATGACAAATTAATTCAGAAAACCATGGAAATACAAAAGGGTCACATACTCTTTCCTGCCACTGTATTCCCACATCCATTTGTAGGGTGTGGCATAAAAAATACACTTTCAGGCACTCAATTGAATTATTAATAATAAATGGCTGTCATCAAATATGGGTTAACATGTTAAAAGGTACACAGATATTCAAGTAGTTGTAGGTACATTGTACATATCTTTAATGTAAATACTCTCAATCTAATAAATGCCTAAATGGTGCAGTGATATCATTGATGTCAATTTGGACATTCAAAATAGAATTTTGGCTATTGGAAATGTATAGATATCTTGAATGACCATGTTGATTAATCACATTTTAATTTCAAGTGCAATTTTAGGGCAAAAATAATTACATAATATAATTTCTTGCTGTAGTACTTAATGTTGAATTAAAGTACATCACATTTTTTCCCTAAATTTAACATTTAACATTTAGTATATAATAAACAAAATTTTTATTACTAAATACTAGTTCATATAGTTATTTTTTTTATTACTAAACATAATTCATACATTTTTACAGCGTGATCAGTGCTAATGGATAACAGTCAGTGGAGGACGAATAGTAGCACTGTCACTGACTCTAACAGTTGCCATAAAGCACATCACAGTGAGAGCTGAAAGACTCTCTTCTAATCTGATGCTTGTTTCACAGAGTGAAAGATGCCATTACAGTAAATGGGAGATGATATGAACTTTGGAACAAGCTTTGATGTATTATGGCACAGAATTACTGTAAACTCAGTCCAATAAATGTTGCTGTCTGCTGACTGACAGAGCTCCAGCTATGTTAGACACCCATCATTCCTTCAAACAAACATTTTTGCTATGGACTATTGTGACATGTTCTGAATCTCATATCTCTTTGATAAGTTGTTATAAATATCAGATCAGGCGTGGTTAATTGAATATACCTTTCTATATAGACTGAAAACAGCTTATCTGACTCTCTTCAGGTAATGAAATGTGCCACACAGACAAACACATTAATACACAATAGACTCATCCTAATCCAGAGAAAACTGCAAGGACTCATTGTTGTCAGTTTGTGTCTCTGTTAAGTCTAGTTTGCATCTCTTTGTAGTTTGTGTCATTGCGTGTCAATTTGTCATAATTTCGTGTCTATAGTTAATTTGTGTCTCTTTGTAGTAAGTTTGTGTGTCTTTGTGCTTGGTTTGGATGTAGTTATACTCATGTCATGTATCAGTGTATTATAATTAGTCATTGTGTTTGTCTCTCTGAAGTAATGTAGTTGAGTATCTTTCTTCGGAAGAAAGTACCCCCAATGAAAAGAGTCGACTGTGAACTGTAAATGTGAATTTTCTGTTTCTGTTGTTAAATGTATATATAAATATTTTAATGTCCTAACCAAAAACAAATGCATTTCTTTATTTATTGTTAATGTGGATGAAGTGACAATTTAAATGGATTTGAGGTGAGGAGGGGAGGCTTCCTCCATGAAGCACTGTGAAGTTGCAAAGAACTATACCAATAGAGACATATACCATAGTACACACACCTATACTCAAATTAAACACTTGGGCTGGTCTCCAGAGTCCAGTTTTGTACTTACACTTACACTGTACACTTAATTAATCAGTGTTAAACATAATCCTGTATCATCTTAATCTACAAAATCCCAAAAAGCTCAAATGCCTGATTTATTTTCCTAAAATTTTTTAAAATGAATACTAGGCCAATGTCCAAACAAGCCCTAAACAAGCACTCTTCCATGACGAGAAAATAAAAAGTAAGCTCCTGAAAATCCTTAGTTTCTAAGGACCTTACAGTATGTTCAGTTGTGGAAAAGAGCATGAGTTTGTTTGCCCACTTTTTCTGGACCACTGCAGGTGTATGAGCCTGAAGCCGTGGAAAGTATAGGAAATAAACAGGTTTGTGGTTAGTCAACGATGTTAATGACTTAGCAGCAGTACCTACCCCCATTATAGAAACTGTCTTGATCTGTGTGCTCATGTCTCTGTGTGTGCTTTTGTTTCCCCCAAATGTGTAAACAAAACGAAAGAAGCAGAAAGTTTAGCAGAGCAAACAGAAGTGAGAGTGACAAATCATGTGAGGGAACCATAAATAATGTGCAGACTAAACAGTGGAGTTAAGTGTTTGATTAATCAGAATCAGTGAGCATGAATAGTTAAAGATTGAGGATGGGGACAGCCAATTGAGACACAATCGATTGACAGATGAAATGAAAAGAGAAACACAGAGCGAGTGTTAGTAAGTCGAAGAATGAGTCTTAGAGTGTGTGTTCTCATTAGCAGGTAGAGCTGACAGGTGTGACAACAGGATAGTGGGTTATTCAGGATGACAGTAGCAAACACACACGCACATTCAGACACACACATCAGATTTCTGTCCTGTCCAATTTGCAATGGCTAATGCTGCAGCGCCTTGGTCAGGTTTTGTTGGTAAATGGGTAGGGGGTTGGCAAAGCCATAAAGTCTTTGAGAAATATTTAATTTGTCTGATGATTTCAACCAGAACTGGGTCAATTATAGCAGCAGACACACAGAGCGGGCAGGGAGAATTTCCAATCAGCCACCAGGGAGCTGTGAAGGGCACTTCGTGCTGGAAATGACACAAACTACAGGACTATGTCCAGGTTGCAGCTAGACTTGACTTTTGTTCTCAGAGTGGTTATAAGCCAAATGACCCATATTCAATTTAAAATAGGTCACATTTCCCTAAGGAACAGTGACATTGACCAAACATGTTTTTTTTTTGTATTTCTTATTTTTTGGGGTCATCTTCCACATAAACTTTTCTTTCTTTTTTTTGGTGAATACATAATATAATGTAACATAATGATGAACTTATAGAAAATGATCACAAACATAGCTGTGAAGGTCCTTTTAGAATCTTTCAGCAAAATGCTTTGGCAGTACACCCTCCAGGTTGGAGTGTTTAGTCTAACCAATTGTTAGATTACTTTGTGTTACAGCAGGTGAAGTGAATGCACCACTTTTATCCAAAGCAACTTACAGGACAATAAAGAAAGGGTAAGTGTAAGGAGATTTTGCCTAGCAACCCCTACTGGAGGTCAGCCACATGAGGTATTCGAACCCCAGTCTCCTGCATCGAGAATCTTACCACTACACACATCCAGCCATTCATTTATTTTCTTAACCGCTTGTCCTTCTGTGCCTGATGGTCACAAAAGGAAAGAAAGCAAAAACATCATTAATTTAATAATTTGAGTACATTATGAACATATTAGAATCATGAAATATCAAGCAAAACGTATATGCTCATGCAGTTATCACTGACATCACCCGCTTGGGAGAATAAATTGTGATTATATTAGAGAAGGTTCTTCCCATAGTATGTGGTATCTAGGTCACAGATAGTCAGAATTCATCTTTGAACTTTAGTGTTAAAAGTGAATCTAGCTGCCACAAGTGGGCGAGAACGTCACACACACATCCACTGCTTTGCTAGCCTGTGTGAGGAAAAACAAATAAATCCAAGTTTGTTCAGATCCTAAGAGGATGGGAAAGAAACAGGAGGGAGTGCACTTCTAACATAAAGTACTTGCTGTGTGTCTACATTCAAAAGTCATTTATGTGTGCAAAAATGACCAAAAAGTGGATTTTGCATAATACAGGCACTTTAAACTTTTGGTAAATTAGGTAAAAATGCCTAATAGGGCCTTTTATGCAGGACCTATTTATCCAGTGAATAGTCATCTTGGAGTGCTCAGGTGTCTACTCTGGCTTGCCCTAGCAAGCTCCTGGGCATCCTGTTCTCAGTCCTCTGATTTGATTTCCATGACTTCCTCATGTCATCAAATTACATTACTACTGGCCCAGTGTGCCCAGTAGCAGCAGGATATCAATCCTGATTGCCATTTATGCCACTGCTGATTTCATAAGCTCCTTATTTTCAAGTCACAGGGACACATTATGCTGAATTATGGACTATCGAAAAGCAATAATTGAAATCAAAACAAGTCATCTCAAGGCACTTTACAGTGTAAGGTTTAAGACCTTATAGAGTATACATGTATAAAGAATTTTATAGAAAACCCAACAACCACATTTGAGCAAGCATTAGGCAACAGTGGAGAGCTGGCTCCACAGGAGAGGTGTTTGATAGCTAAAGGCTCTGCCTTCCATTCTACATTTGGGAACTCTAGGAGCCACCAGCAAACCTGCACTCTGAAAACAGAGAGCTCTGCTTGGAAAGTATGTAACTACGAGGTCTTTAAGATAAGATGGAGCCTGATTATTAAGTGCTTTATATATGAGGATAATGATTTTAAATTCAATTCTGGATTTTACAGGGAACCAATGGAAAGAAGCTAATGTAGGAGTTATTTACAATTTACATAGAGGTAACAAATACCTAAATCTGGAACGTGTGTTGCCGGTGTAGTTCAATGTTGCCGGTGATAGTGATGAAAATACAAGGGGATTCTTTAGAAGTTCTTTGTCAGTCTGTAGTACTTTGACCTCTACAAGAATGATATGATTTCTACTTTTTGAAAGCTTTTTTCTGTGCACAAACTTTCAAGGATCAATATTGGGTCCACTCCTCTTCGCTCTCTACACAACTACTCATTTGCCTGCTGAACATGTATAATTTTATGCAGAGAAATCTTTCACGTCACAGAATGTACCATAAACCAGGCCTTTTCCAGATTACAATCTTGTTCTGCAAAATTTCTGCATTTCACAAATACAGAGGTAGTTGTAGCATTATTAGTGCTACTATTTGGTTTTAGTTTTCATTTCGCTAGTTCAAAATCTAAAATATCAAATAGAAATATTCAAAGCACACTCACACTCACAACACTCACATTTGTGTGTAAGAAGATGTGTACATGAAGACTAATAGGAGACAAATGAGGTAATACATACAGTATCACCATTGTGTCAATTCTCAATTTCAATCAGTGCTTCAGTGGCAGCAGGACAGCAACAGGACATGGAATACATGGACATGGATTCTTGGCCTGTAATTTGTAGGAATAGGAACATTATTCACTTTTATCCATGTCCATGGATTTGAAATGACATACATATAGGTGTAGTTTTCTCATGCTTCTGTTTTCTGAAAATATTGGGCATGATTTGTCCAAACCTGCTCTTAATTTTCTTTGTTTAATCTTAAAATGGCTGCTATAATATTAAATGTAACTATCTGATATTCCACCTAACTATTTGCCTCCAACCTGGTTAGATAGGTTATATATTTGTATATGTGTTCACCATGCACATCACACTATTTTAGGGCCCATTCGGTCCCCTTCTGTAAACCACTTGAGGCACCGCATTACTGTGGTTTCATCACTGCCTGACGCAGTGACAGGCAGAAATAAGCTAATGACCAAGACAATTAATAGCATGGATGAGAGCTTCCTCCCTCCTCCTCCTGTTCCATTCCTTAAATATGACTAATTAATTAATATGTTTAATTAAGTAGCAATATTAATTAGGACTTCATGATATTAAGATGTGTGGGTGAGAATAGGGAGGGGGACCTGATCTGAGACTGGTTAGAGTAAATGAGTTTAAAATAAATGACATACAAGAAAATGTGTACCACACTCTGAACCTTGCCATTGCCTTTAATGACTCCAAGGCTGACAATGTGACAGAGCTGGTGCATTATGATGAGGAGGATTAATTTTCTACTGAGGTAATATGCTCTTAATGATTACATAGAACAACATTAGTGGTTAGTGGTAGAAGAAGGGGTTATAAGCAATTACACAAGTTTATGAGGTTTGTCGTGTGTTACCTGACTCCACATCGAAAATCACTCCTTTGACATTTTCCTGTGTAAACCAACTGAAAGGGTTTTGTGAGGGGAGAAGTGGAAGTAGTGGGAAGGCTACGACCTGCCCCTCTCAGATTAACACAGTTACAATTTGTAAATATTTGCCTGAGTGTTAACACAGATAGAAGCTGAGAGTGTGGGTCAAATAAAAAAAAAAAAAAAATGTTTTTTAAAGACAGAACACTATTTAATTTGCAACTGAAAAGCTTTCCATTATTAAATTAAATGTCTCCTGTATAAATATTCTACTGCATTGAGTGATAAATGAGGTGTGTTTTGAGTTGCATGATGGCGTTTCCTATCTCACCACTGCAAATGATGATCCACCTATCTCAATATGGAAAAGACTGAATAGCCCTGAACACAATCAACCAGGGAGTAGATAGACACATTTCTTTAATTTAAGTATCTTAGCATTCAAAGAGCAGAACAGTTTTAGAAGAGTAAATTTAATCAGGTGTAGGAATTTCTTGAGAGACACTGAACTTTATTTTGTGTGTAGCGTACTGGCAGAAATAGCTAATGAATGCATCTTGCATGATTCGAGGAGATTGTCTCACTAATGAAAATAATTTACATGCAACTGAGGAAAGCCAGTTTAAGGTGTATATCCACCAGAAAGCTTCATTTGTCCTAGGAAATGAAGTCTGGGAACCTTCCCTAACGTTGAAGTCCCTTTAAGGGGTTTTGATTTGCATGTCCACATTAGGGCCAAAGCCCTGGGAATTTAAATTAATGTATCAAAACCACAATGATTGCATATGTTGTTAAAAAACAACATATAGAAATGTTTTCAGGATTTGTGTGGGTTTCAATGAGTCAAATTTAGGACTTTTTTTAGACCTTTTGTAGATAACTTTAAATGCAATTTCCACTAAATCCACAGCATTCACAGAATGCTTTCAGTCGAGTTCTCATTAAACTTGCACTTATACAGTATTACTTACATGTATACCGTTGGCTACATAGCAGAAGAAGAAACAGTATGAATTGCTAATAAAACATTGACAAATATAGTCTACTATGACACATCTTATTTTCCAACAGCCTCGTCGTCCCACTAAATAACATTCCTGATTCCAAACTAAGAGGAACTGCAGAAACACTGTAGTCCACTCTCATTTTTCAACAGCATAAAAGAGGGGTGCTTCTTATCTCTTATGCAACCTTTGATTTTACAGAGAGGTATTGTTATTTCACAGAGTTTAAGGTATACTCTGTACAACCGAAAGTTTAGTTTAGTTTTGGTCAATAGGTAGAGCAGTTGACTGCCAATCACAAATCTAGCCACAGGGGTTGCAAGCCAGTTACCTCTGTGCCGGTCCCAAGCCCGGATAAATAGAGAGGATTGCGTCAGGAAGGGCATCCGGCGTAAAAATTGCCAAAATAACCATGCGAATAATCAATAACACTTCCGAGGTCATTTGAGAGAGGTTAGTGACTGCAAAGTGATGGTAGGAGAGAGTGTAGCCAGACAGCACCGCATGGTGGTGTGTAAGATGACTCTGGAGGTCAGGAAGAAGAAGAGAGGGAAGTCAGAAAAGAAGACCAAGTGGTGGAAGTTAAAGAATGAAGAAACTTGTGAGGAATTCAGACAGAAGTTGAGACAGGTTCTGGGTGGTCAGGATGAGCTTCCAGATGACTGGGAAACTACAGCAGAGGTTATCAGGGAAACAGGTAGGAAGGTGCTAGGTGTGTCATCTGGAAAGAGGAAAGAAGGTAAAGACACTTGGTGGTGGAATGAGGAAGTACAGAAATGTGTCCAGAGGAAGAGGTTGGCTAGAAGGAAGTGGGATGTAGAAAGGACTGAGGAAAGTAGACAGGAGTACAGAGAAAGAACAGCGTAGAGTGAAGAGGGAGGTGGCAAAGGCCAAACAGAAAGCTTACGATGAGCTGTATGACAGGTTAGACACAAAGGAAGGAGAGAAGGACTTGTACAGGCTAGCCAGACAGAGAGATAGAGATGGGAAGGATGTGCAACAGGTAAGGGTGATTAAGGACAGAGATGGAAAGGTGCTAACAACCCAGGAGAGTGTGCAGAAAAGATGGAAGGAGTATTTTGAGGAGCTGATGAACGAGGAAAATGACAGGCAAAGAAGGGAGGAAGATGTGGATGTTGTGGAGCAGGAAATAGCAGAGATTGGAAAGGATGAGGTTAGGAAGGCTCTGAAAAGGATGAAGAGTGGAAAGGCTGTTGGTCCTGATGACGTACCTGTGGAGGTGTGGAAGTGCTTAGGAGAGACAGCAGTGGAGTTTCTAACCAGTTTGTTCAATAGGATTCTAGAGAGTGAGAAGATGCCTGAGGAATGGAGGAGAAGTGTTCTGGTTCCGATCTTTAAGAACAAGGGTGACACGCAGAACTGCAGCAACTATAGAGGAATAAAGTTGATGAGCCACACAATGAAGCTGTGGGAAAGAGTAGTGGAAGCCAGGCTTAGGAAGAAGGTGGAGATTTGTGAGCAGCAGTATGGTTTCATGCCCCGTAAGAGCACCACTGATGCCATTTTTGCTTTGAGAATGTTGATGGAATGGAACAGAGATGGTCAGAAGGAGCTGCATTGTGTCTTTGTGGATTTAGAGAAGGCGTATGACAGGGTGCCGAGGGAGGAGCTGTGGTACTGTATGAGGTTGTCGGGAGTGGCAGAGAAGTACGTCATACTAGTTCAGGACATGTATGAGAGAAGTTTGACGGTGGTGAGATGTGCTGTAGGTCAGACAGAGGAGTTCAAGGTGGAGCTGGGACTACACCAAGGATCGGCTTTGAGTCCCTTCTTGTTTGCTATGTTGATGGACAGGCTGACAGATGAGGTCAGACAGGAATCTCCCATGTTTGCGGATGACATTGTGATTTGCAGTGAGAGTAGAGAGCAAGTGGAGGAACAGCTAGAGAGGTGGAGGTTTGCTCTGGAAAGAAGAGGCATGAAGGTCAGTCGTAGTAAGACAGACTACATGTGTCTGAACGAGAGGGATCCAGGTAGAAGCGTTAGGTTACAGGGGGCTGAGGTGAAGAAGGTGCAGGAGTTTAAGTACTTGGGGTCAACAGTTCAGTGTGATGGAGAGTGTGGAAAAGAGGTGAAGAGGCAAGTGCAGGCAGGTTGGAGCGGGTGGAGGAAAGTGTCAGGAGTGTTGTGTGACAGAAGAGTGTCAGCAAGACTCAAAGGAAAGGTGTACAAGACAGTGGTGAGACCAGCTCTGCTCTATGGGTTAGAGACGGTAGCAGTGAGAAAGAGACAAGAGGCTGAGATGGAGGTAGCAGAGATGAAGATGTTGAGGTTCTCCTTAGGAGTGACCAGGTTAGACAGAATAAGGAACGAGTACATCAGAGGGACGGCTCACGTTGCCTGTGTTAGCGACAAAGTCAGAGAGGCCAGACTGAGATGGTTCGGACATGTTCAGAGGAGGGATAGTGAGTATATTGGTAGAAGGATGTTGGAGATGGAGCTGCCAGGCAGGAGGACAAGAGGACGGCCAAAGAGGAGATATATGGATGTCTTAACAGAGGACATGAGGTTGGCTGGTGTTAGGGTAGAAGATGTTCATGATAGAGTGAGGGGGAAAAGGATGATTCGCTGTGGCGACCCCTGATGGGAAAAGCCGAAAGAGAAGAGAGTTGACTGCCAATCACAGGATTGGTGGTTCGATTCCCGGCTGCCACGGGAACTGAACCCTCTAGTTGCCCCCAGTGAATCAGGTCAGCTGCATAGCAGCTCTGCCATGTGTGTGTGAATGGGTGAATGAGACGCAGTGTAAAGCGCTTTGAGTACCAGCTAGGTAGAAAAGCACTATATAAGTGCAGAACCATTTACTATTTACCACAGTGCATCACAGCTGTCTGCAGAACTATCAGAGTGCCTATGGTTGTTCACAACAAAGTCACTATGTTGTGTTCATTTTGAGGCTAATTAATGTATATTTGATTATTGGTATATTTGTAATTGATCTAGACATAAGAACTGACATTTAACAATGGCACTTTATTATACTTTAGACATCAGTGTTTTCAAATATGTAGAGGAAAGGGGCAAATTAATTGACCTGGAACCTAACTGGCTGCAAACACAGTATAACCAGCCAGCAGATATTCCTTCTGCTGCATATATCAGCTGTCGACTGCGCCCTATTTTCTTCAAAAATAGGACCCGTAGTCTTTATACTCTGTGACATTTGAAAGTTTATTACATGTCACACTGTGCGAGAGGGGCCTAATAAAATTCACATTTTGTGTCAAAACTTGATAATGTAGCTTTGAAGCTGTCAGAGCTGGTGTGATGAATGTGTGGTGAATCTAGCACTACAATGTACAGACTAATATACAGTATTGCAGCATAGCAGAGTTGTGGCATCAGCCTACTTAAAGCATTTTATCAGCTCTGATGTTTTTAACTTGCAGCATCCCACAGATGTATTTTTTTTTTGTTTTATTTTGTGTTTCATGTCGTAATCTGATTGGCTGCTGTTAACTGTAGTAACACTCGCGTGAATTTGGTTCTTTGTGATACTGTCAATACTTTAAATTTGTCTGCCAGCTGCCTTTAGTCTCCAAGGCTCCAAATTGGCTATCAGTGGAAGTGTCTCACTGTGAGAACTAAAACGATCCATCTCTACAGGGTATCTACGCACTTTATAAAAATCAAATCTAATTAATTTTAAGACCATAATAAATTATATTTAATACTATTTCAGAATGAATAAAGTGCATTACATACTGAACAATACAATTCAAACCTATCACAATATAATTATAGATTTTCTTTTTCGGTATAGGTATAGGTCTACAGAGCAGCAAAGACGAAGAGCACCTTCAGGACAACGTTTACTACACAGCTGGGATTATGGTTTATTTGTGCTTTAGAACATAATCACAGTAATAACAATCCGAAAAATAAAATTTTAATTTTCAGATTTACAGCTCCCTCTTGATCACTGAGTCAGCCATTTTATCATGAAGAGCAAACAAAAGCAGAGCGAATTAGAAAATGTAACCTTTCATCAAATGTACAAAATCAGGTGGACATGTAAATAAACAAATCTATCCAAACACTCTCCCAGTAACAAATGTGTATATATTGGCTTGTCAATGTTAAAATAATTGTGCTTCATTGATGGAATCATATGGTGTCTTGCTCAACTATTGCAAAATCTATCTGCCATAGCCATAGCATAGTTGCTTCTGTGCTGAACAGGCGTCACTGAACCACATCTGCACTAAATAAAATGCTAGATACTAGCATAAAATGCACAGAATTAAGGTTAATATGAAATTACATTTTAATAATAATCTTCATGCCACATAAAAAAATAAAGGTTGATGTGGTGAAAGCACTGATTTTACCACATAAACACATAAATAACCCAAAGTGCTCACACCTGAGCATGTTCCCTAAAAAGGATGAACCGCCTGAGTTTCTTTATCCCTCTCTATATCAATCTCTGACAAGAATTGTGCTACCTGACATGTAAAAATATTAATATAAAGAGTTTACAGCCTGTTTTAGTTTAAAAAGTGAATGACTAAAGCAATCAGTCACAGTATAACAATCTGGGGGTTTTAATATTGTGATGGACCGGGATCAACATGAGAAAAGGCTGTCAATGTAGATGGAGCTGCACACTAGTCCTAGTACCCATGCTATTTCTGTGTTGACCTAGGCTACATTATGGATTAGGTCACTGCTTTTGCAATAACGGGTCAGGCGGTGTACAGATTCCATTTAGAAAAAAGTGTGGTCTGGTACCAAGTGGGTGTGGGTTTGCAGAACTGGACCTATGCAGGAGTTATTTTGTGTGTGTGTAACTGAAAATAGATGACTTAAGTCAAAAATTGAAGATAAGATTTAACTTGTGCTGTTAAATATTTCAATGATAACTGTATGGAGTGGTGATATCATTAAAGTTCAATTGTGATAAACTTGCCTAAAAAGCCAAAATGAATCAAATGTGTTTTGTATCTACAGTACATTACTGTATGTATAGCTACAGGTCATGCACTGGTTTGTGTGTTCAAATGTGTGTTTTTGTGAACCAACTACCACCTTCTAGTCGTGCCCTGGAATTGCATGAATATTTAAATAGATTTAAATAGAGGTGGTCACTTTGGAATATATACACCCCCTAACTTGGAACTCTTAGTCTGCTGATGCAATCTGTTGGTAGTGTTAAAAGGGTAGTCAAAATCTTTTCTGGTCACTTAAATAGTTGTTCTGTTGTTATTAGTTGTTGCTGGTCTTAGCTTAGTAATAACTGAGCATTTACACCTTTGGCCTAACAAAGGCACCCAAATTAGCTTGGTTTCAACAAGGGGACTGTATTTTAAGTGGAGTGATAATTTAAAAACCCAGTTCTCCAATTGGGAAGTTAGGACAAGCATCTAACTAGGACAGGAGATATGCTGAACAAGTAATGGTGTTTGAATTTCAATCTTCTGTCTTAATTCTACTTGATCTATCTGCATCCTTTGACATCCTGAGGTTCCATCATTCAGTTGCATAGTTTTTCCTGGCATTGCTATGCTGATGACACAAAGCTCTTCCTGTCATTTCCACTAGATGAATCCACTGTCTCACTACGCATTGCTGCATGCCTTGCCAAAAGATCTGCCTGGATGAAAGCGTGGCATCTTCAGCTCAACCTCTCCAAGACAGAAATTCTTGTCTTTCCAGTCAGACCTTCAATAGAACACAACGTCAGTTTCAACATAGGGTCCACAGTAAATGTGGGGCTACCGTACTGTTCTTTTAATTGCTTTGAAGTTATTTATTGTATACTTGTATAATATAATTATATAATATAATTTTAAGTTGAAACTATGATTGCACAATGTGATACGAACAAAGTAGACTTAAATTTGACAGAGCCAGATCAGAAAAGACAAAGAGAACAAAAGAGAAGAAGTAAGTGGGGGTGTTTGATTGGTTGACTGGGGGCTTTAGATTAAACTAAATGGAGAATAGGTGAAGTGTGTGGGTGAGAGTTTGAAAAATTGAACATTTAGGTGTTTGGTGGGCAGTGGAGAGCTATCAGGTTCTACTTGACCTACTAGAATAGGTGTGTGCAGCACAAATGTGGTCGTTGTGATGATGGTGGGGTGTTCAGGTCAAATGTTGACAGTAGAACAAGTGTGTTGGATGAGATACATGTTTCCATTTATTATGGATTTTATATTGAATATTTGGCTAAAGGGACGTTTTTACTTTTGCACAAGAATAGAGCAATACAGGATAATTTGTCAAAAAACTACATGATTGATTCTACAGACTCTATGTGTCTAAGCACATGCACACACCCACACACTCATTTAACTGCTATATACAGTAAAGAAATTAATTCCTTGTAGGCAGTGGTTCCCAGGGCCAAATATCTGGTTAAATGTGGGCTGAACTCTAGACTTTGACTTGTAGGATTTTACAGGCCCTATTTTTAAGAAACAAGGTGCACTCAAGACACACATCTAATCTGGCAAAAGGCATCATGGGTAATCTTTTTGCATTTTTCTTAACCATATATAGGGCACAGCCAGGTGCAATGTTGAAGACAGGAAGAATACAATATGATTGGGTGGATTTGGGATAGTCTTCAACCCAGTGACAGCAGTAACTTTAATTTATCACAGCTATTTTAACAAATGTAAAAGTTCAAGTTCTGGCATATATACTCTGTGGTCCGTGTGCAAAAAGTTTATCAGACCTGCGAGACACACAGTGGATGAAAATCACTAGGAAAAGCCCTGCAACCTGCGCTAACTAGCACTAAATGATCCACACTAGTGCTAGTTAGTGTCATGTTAGCACCATGTTAGTTATAAATACTATAAGTAACATGGAGCAGCTGGACATGAATTCTGTCTCCCTCCTCTCTTTGCTCACTGGCTTTTCTTTCTGAACTCCAGGGTTACTGGTACTCAAAGCGCTGGTACTCAAGGCACTTGTATACTGCATCTCATTCACTGAATTTGCACACACTCATATGAATATGATTGGGGTTCAGTATCTTGCCCAAGGACGCTGTGACATGTTTCACCAATCTCAGGATTAGTTGATACAGCAAGAGTACAAGTTTTTAAAAGGTCCAAAATGCTGCATCCACAATTTCAAACAAATGCAGAAAATGTGTCCACATTACACCAGTTTTAGCTTCTGTTCATTAGCTCTAAATTCAAGTTAGATCAGACCTTAAGGTGTTTCCCATGTCTTTCCCCAGAGTTAAAAAGACGTGAGCAGGCTGCAGGACCTTTTCCTACTGTGACTCCCTCCTCTGGAATAACCTCCCTGAAGACAGATAGTTTCACTCTGTAGAGGTCTTTAAATCAAAACTTAAAACTTATTAAAACATTTAAAATGTATTTGTCTTTTGATTAGTAACCAGAATACATACCTGTTAGCAGTCCTTTGTTGGTGGGTTAGTTTCAGTTCTAATTAATTAAAGTATAGTAGTAGTAGTAACAGTAATTAATAGTTAATAGTATAGTATTTCAGTGTAGATCATAGTAGTCCTGCCAACAAGATCATGAAACTCACTTTAAAAATCTGTGCAATTAACTTCCTTTTTATCTGTCATGCACATAAGCATAGAGACTGTGTGCTTCTCTCGCTACTTCTTTCTCTTCTGCCTTCTATTGTTCTTTCAGGTTCTCATCATGGGGGAGACAGTGTGTCCCAGGTTCTATTGGCTGGTTGCACTAGGAAACTGCTGGCATTCTCCCTGATCACGTTTTGTCTGTTGCTTGTTTCTCTACTTTCTATTCCACACTTTCCACGCCTGATTCTGCTGGAGGTTTCTTCCATTAAAGGCAGTTTAACAGACAGTTATTATTTCCTCTCCACGGTTGTTCACTGTCACCCACTGCTTGTTCAGCTGGATTGTTGGGTATAACTTTGTAAGGTCCTGACCTTAATATGTAAAGTGCCTTGAGATAGATCTGTCATGATTTGGCACCATGTACTAATTGTATTACATATAACTGATGATTTCAAGTCAATTTCATTTACAATTAGAGTATGTTTATGTTGAGCCTTCACTGGTCCCTATCTGTTAATTCATGTAGAATTCTGCTCAAGAAAACTCACTTTAATAATATTTGGTCAGGTAAAACATTTTATCTGCTTTTTTATTTTTAATTTTGGATTTTTCTGACTCATTGTGATGACAGTTGTGTTAGTCCAACAGTTTTTCAGTCTGATCTTTAGAAATACAGCAATTTACCAGACCCAGACTGATCCTGTTGCTATAGGAAGAGTTATAAATAATTAATCGAGTTACTCTGCAGTGCCACAATTATGCACAGAGACTTCAGATGAAACACATATAAAAAAATCAAACAGGCTCTTGTTTTACAAGTTATGCTGAGCCGTGTTTTGCAGAGTGTATTTCTTAAAGTAATTAAACAATGCATTCTGATGCACATATATTTATGTGCAGTTCACGTAGAAACGGAACAAACAGAATGAGGCTGTAAAAGTTTTTTTCTTTTTTTGTGTGTATGTGAACACCTCTACCAAGCGATGCCACAAAACACTGCACCTGGATTTCTATAAAGAGGGTGTAGGAGAAAGTTTTGCACAAGCTCATTTGGTCCTGCAACACCTAATGTGGTTAAAATTGCATAAAAAGTGTGTTTGGGCTAATGTTGGCTTTAGATCTGCAGACAAATAAGAGTGGTGAAAGTTAGCATGCAATTGGTGTTGCAATATCAAATGGTAGCGCAGTTTGAAATCCTTGCATTTTGACATGCTAGAGACATAAAAAAGACAAACACAAACATGTCTTACCAAATCACTGGAAATAATGTACAGTATTCATTCTGTATTGACTGTACTCAATACAGAAGTATTGATAAAGGTGGAGAAGTATTGATAAAGGTGGAGATTTCTGGAGATGTGCCACTCTGCATTATTCAAGAGAGCATTAGATTAAAGGATATTTTCAAGACTCTACTTGATATCACAGCACTGTGCAGAAGATGCACTGAAAAGACTCAATGCAGTCTTCTCAAATATGGAGTCACAGGGTCACTTTGTAGCGTAATGCATCCTGAAGGCTCTTACTGGTCATCAAATCATATAAAGCAGCCAGCAGATGTGGACCGACTGCAGCTTAAATGTGTATCACTTTCACTTTTATGACGACTTGGCTACTGAGAAATATTGTTTTAAGATTAAATTACTACCAAGGAGGACTCAGCTTTCAAAGGATTTGATTTTCCCAGCCTCTCCACTAGTACAGGCCTGTTAATATCAAATATGGTGGTGATGGTGGATTGGTAGGAGGATCAGGCAATACATCAATCACTTTTAAAGAGCAAATGGCTCCAAAGTGTTGCAAAACAGGCAGGACAAATACGTGGGAGTTAGTGAAGGAAGAATAAGGAGAGGAGCTAAAAAAGAGAGAGCTCAGTGGACTTTGGAGTGTCCTTGACCTTGCCTCAAGGGTCAAGTTTCCTGCAGTAGTTCTGGTCAGAACGTGGTAATGAGCAGGCACATGGTACAAGGGCTTTTGAAAAACTAGGCCAGAGCTCACACCAACCAACTCCAGGCAAGAGAATCAATGGAGATGGTGGAGAGGCAGTTGACAAGCCATTCTCCCTGTGTCTGGGCCAAGGTGAGTCACGCCACAAAGAAATAAAAACCTCCGCTTCGAGTTTCTTGAAAATATTAGAAGCAAAAGTAGCAGAATCAGACAAAAGAGACAGCTGAAACCCCTGTATGCGCTTCTCTCTGTGTCTTTTTCTTTTTGCAAACAACAGCCACTTTGTTGTATAAAATATGAGATGGGTGTTTGGAATGGCAGGATTTTTTTTTTCCTTCTTTTCAAGCTGTCACGCCAGAGATTTCGAATTCATGACATGGACCCGCATAATGGGTTGCAGGGGACATGCAAAGCGAAAGAGAGCAAAATGAAAAAAGAAAGAGACAGACAGAGAGGAAAAGTAAACTCATTTGCAAAGGGGACTGCACTTGTAATTAAATTTCAAGCTAAAAGCCCTGTTCATCATGCACTCTCATTTGCATGCCTCTTAAATATGCATGAATTTATTTTGCATGAGCGGGCACAGTGTCTACACATGAGACGTCACACACGATTTGCTGGGGGGAAAAAAGAATAATAAAGGCAATATTTAACAATTTGTTCTGGTTTGAACTATCAAACATTTCCTCACATTCTACCTTCTGTTGTAATTTCAAATGAGCGTTTTGAACCCATTGAATAGATTGTTCATTTGCTTGCATGTATTTTGGAAAAAAATGGTGTGAGGGTGCGGCTATCCTAAAAGATCACAGTGAACTCAAACATTAGAGCCATCAAACCATGTCCTGCTATAGATCAGACAGATCTGTCATTTAGCACATTCCTGTACATTCCTGCGTTGCCATAGCACTCTCTCGTTAACACTGTGTTTTGTAATTTCTGGCTCAATCTAATTTCTCACTTGAGCTAATATGCCTTTACAAACATCTAATGAGCTGCGATTGATTTCTTTGGCAGACTGTTGCCATGGAACATGTACAGTGTTAAAGAAAATAAAGGAACAGTATTTCTGTTTCAGTTTGACTGTCTGTAGATACCTTGGCCAAGAACTTAGGAGAATGGACTAAACACAGATGATGAATACCTATTTACAACTTGAACGTGTAAAACATACAGAAACATATACTGTACAGACAGGACAGTACCAACAACAATGGGACAAAGCAGAAAGCAAAATATACAGCAATGGCTCCATTTTCCCATCACTTAATAAACCAATAAAAGCTGTTGAATTTCATGTATATAGTATTTATTGTTGTCATGGAATGGTTCAGGGCCTGCATCTCTGTGTCACATATGAAGGGAGCTGCATCTTCCTCATTTAAAGTAATTTAGTCTTTCTGTGCAACACTCAGTAGTCAGAGGCGTCCTCAGGGCTTCTCTCCTCTCAGCCGTCACTATGGTTTATGTAACGCATGTTGCTTGATTAGTAATTGTTACACGATTATTGAATTTAGGAGAGTAAGATGTTGCAAACAAATGTAATGTGTAGGCCTGTGGCAATGTCTAGTATTGTCACAAAAAAAAAGAACACAAAACCCACACTATGTGAGGGCCATGAATGCTGCAGCAGTCAGTTCAATAGTCACATTTCGTTCCATAACAATTAAGAATTATTTCACTGTTGCATGCTTGTGCATTATTTCATGCAACTTAATTTAAAATGAAAACATTTTCTCTGAATTCAGATAGTAATTTGATGCCACTGAAGGATATTTCTGAAACAATATACAATACTGTATGTTTACTGTTGTGGTTTTCTGCATTGATTTGTCATAAAATGTGATCGGATCTTCATCTAAGTCAGGAGTAACAAATAATATGTGCCTTGAATTAAAAAGAAAAGATCTTTAATGTATTTATTGAGAACAACCATAAAACCCTCATGGTGCTAGTGGAAAACAAAGTATATGAACCCTTGAAATTAATACCTTGTTGGCAACTATAACCTCGCCCCTGCACTTTCTGGGGCGCAGTTTATGTTTAATTTACTTAATTTCCTGGCAGAACTGCTTTAGCAGTCATATTTTTTGGATGTCTTATTGCTCTTTTGACATCATTCCATAGTATTTCTATTGGGTTGAACACTCCAGAAGGTGGATTTAGTTTTTCTGAAGGCATTCTTTTGTGAACTTGTTCTGATGTTTAGTTTGGATTCATTGTTTTATTGCATCACCCAATGATGATGCAGCAAAGCAGGCCCAAGTCATTACGCTTCCTCCAACATACTTTACAATTTGAATGATGTTCTCATGATGATATGCAGTACCCTTTTTGCACCAGATGTAGTGCTGTGTGGTCCAAATACTATTTCCAAATAGTTCATCAGTCCACAAAATGTTTTGCCAATACTACCATTTGCACATTGCTTGCCTAACTGTATGGTGAATTTCTAGTCTTTGACATCACTTTGTAACTGTTTACAGCTATTTAAATCAACAATTTTTAATCATAGATCCTCTGAAACCCTCCTTTGGTGAGGAATGCCTCACATAAGTGAATTCTTCTTGTGCAGAGCAAACTTAAAAAGTTTGAGTGTTTTTTGTCAGTCAAAGTAGCTCTAGTATACACCCTCAAAATAATTGTCTTCCAGGTATGCTAACACCTGACTCCAATTAGCTTTAACATACTTTTCCCACTAGCACTATAAGGGTTTTTTATGGTTGTTCTCAATAAAGACATGAAAGATCCAATTTTTTTTGTGTCATTACTTTAGGCACATTATATTTATTGATACTCTTGACTTAGATGAAGCTCGGACCACATTTTAAGACAAATGAATACAGAAAACGCTGAAATTCCAAAAGGTTCACAGGCTTTTTCTTGCCACTGTATACTTTTGCTAAATCGTTGTTATGACAAATGCATTTAAAGCTTCTAGCATATTAATGATTTTTCAAGAAATGATGCAAAGATATTGATAAAAACAGCAACACATTTGCATATTGAGTGAGCTGTATCACAACATAGTATGTAGGATGAGGGTGCAGGATAATATGAGGAGGAGCACATTTTGACATTTGCAGTGGGTGTTTTTAATCCTTTACATCCTGTTGATGTTTTGGAGAATAATAAGGCTCTATGGACAGATCAGATGGACAATAAACTCTACATCAGTTTTTAGAGGTACGCTGTATTGTAAAAAATGTGTTATAAGGATACATGTGTTTTTGCATTGGTTCTGAAAATGAGCTTTTCTAGACTAGAAAAACACAAATGTTTGTTGTATGTTAAACCAGACAGAGAAGCAGCAAAGCAGCCCATAAGGTTCCGCCTCATGAATGAAAAGCATCCCATTGTGAAACCTCTGTGTTTTAATAAATCACCAAAGCAAATGCTTTATGTTCTCTAAATGGTCCACTCTTTTTTTATTAGCATCACATTTAGGTGTGTTACACTTTGAGGATGAGGGGATTCGACACGACAGCTGGGGGCCCAGCAGAGAGGGGGCCGCACTCTGTAAATAAGTATAAAACAAAGTGTGTGTGTGTGTGTGTGTGTGTGTGTGTGAGACTGGGTGGGGGTTACACAAGAGAGGAGAGACAGAGTCTGAGCGATTATGCATGGCTAAAAGTGTAACAGTGCTTCTCTTTTCCAAGTTGCATAATTCAAAAGCCATCTCCATCCTGTTGTGTTGTGTTCTGCTTCACTTCAGGCCGGGTCCTGAGACAATTTGACACACTAAGTTCCCCATGATTGAGACATCATTGTACAAGAGAGAGGAAGGGAGAAAAAGAGAGAAGAAGTGCCTGCCTCCGTTTTGCTCGGCCCTCATTGGAGCAAATCACAGTTTCATGTTTACAGCGAGGCAAACTCTTTTTTTTTTTTTTTTTCCAGAGCACACTTTACATTTTAATGAGGCCCTGGCCTGCATTCCAAGTGCACATTAAGCCAGCTCTGTGGGGGTGAGCGTGGCAATACATCACGGTCAAAGTGAAGAAGCACTCTTCAAATTTTAAAATGAACAAAAGCTGAAGTTTTTCAGTCTGGGGGTGCAGTGGGAGAGAGAGAGAGAGAGAGAGAGAGGGTGGGAGCTGTAAGTAGATGTGATATTTTAAAGAGGTGATTTGGTTGCACTGGAGAGTTTTGGAGAGGGCGTTTAGAGGAGCGTGGGTGAGAGCTGGTGGTGGAGGGGGCGTGTGCTTCAAAGGGAGAACAGCAGGGGTGAGGACGCAGAGAAGAGTTGGATTTCAGGGCTTCCTGAATACTTTATTGTGAGGGTGATTACATGAAGTGGTTGACAGATAGGGTGGTTGATGATGAGGAGAAGATGAGAAAGGAGGCACACACACACACACACACACACACACTGCTCTGTTCATATTGTTTCTCAAAAGATTGAATCATATGGGCTGTTTGTGCCCTTTCACACTGATTGCAAACTGTTCATAATACAGTGAATACTGTTTTTGCAGTTATCTATCAGTAGAGATCTATATGGAGAGAGAAAGAGGAAACAATGCAACGCCCGCAGGGCACACTTTAATCAAACAGAAACTCATTACTGACAATTTCACTTCAAACTGAAAAAAGCAAACTGATGTTTTCCTCCTTCTGTATCTATTATTATTACAGTTTTGCATCTATGAGAAGTTCCTCAATTTCCTTTGTGCAATGCATTGTACAAACAACCCTAGAGGCCAACTTCATGTCGATTGCCCAAGTCAACATCAAGTGCAGCATATACCAAGGAGATGCTCTGTCCCCACTGTTGTTCTGCATAGGCCTGAACCCCTTCAGCCAGAATATGACCTAGACTATGGAATGCCACAACCATCAGCCACCTCCTCTACATGGATGACATCAAGCTGTATGCCAAGAGCGAACGAGACATCAACTCGCTGATACATACCACCAGGATATACAGTCAAGACATCGGAATGTCATTCGGACTGGATAAGTGTGATCGGATGGTAGCAAGGAGAGGAAAGGAAGTCAGAACTGAGGGGATAAAACTACCAGAAGGCAAGATAGCAGTTGTTTCATCCAGATCTACCCTGTTCCAGAATGGGTGGGTGCATCTGTGTAAAGAGAGCACCCATCATGTCTAGTGCCTACCGTACAAGCCTGTGGGGGCAGTGCTATAGTCTGAGGTTCAGCAACATCATGTGCCCAAAGAATGAGGTCAGCTGACTACCTGAATAGTATTTCTTTCTTCCCTGATGTCACAGGCATGTTGCAAGCTGATAATGCCAGGATTCATCAGGCTCAAATTTTGAAGAAGCAGTTTAGGGGATGACACATCTTTTTCACACATTTATTGGCCACTACAGAGTCTAGATCTTAACCCCTTTGAGAATCTTTGAGATGAAGAAGAAGAAGAAGACTTTGTGCAGCGGTCTGACTCTCCCATCATCAGTAGAAGATGTTGGTAATAAATTAATGCAACTCTGGACAGGAATAAATGTTTTGACATTTCAATAACTTGCAATGATATTACAATGATGCCATGGCAAATGTGTGCCGTAATCAAAGCTAAAGGCAGTCCAACAAATTAGAGTGTTTGACTTATGGTTTATTATTTTAGTGTAACCACAACCTCATATAGATTGAGTTCTATTTGTCTATATTTCTGTTGATATACTTTCCTCAATTTACTCTGAATTACTGGTGACATAAGGACATGAAAAAGGTTCTGCTGTCCCCTAAGTTCAGTGCCAAATACACAGTAACTATTCTGAAGGAATGAATGAATTCCGCTGTTGCTGACTCTACTTCTCTATTAAGAGCAAGTTGAGTTTGAAATGCAAATCACTAGTGGTACCTGTGGTACGTTTGAGGAGGTTTAGATCAGGGAGACTGATAGAATGAGTCAGGGAACTTTATTTTAAAAACACACTGACAGCACACATTCAATTCACTTCAATTTAATGTATAGCACCAAATCACAACAGGAGTCTGTTCAAGGCACTTAGACCTTACAAAATATAACTGTCATACAGAATTATATAGAAAACCCAATATTTCCACTTGAACAAGTACTAGGAAAAACTCCCTTAAGAAGAAGAAACCTCCAGCATAACTACGCGGCCATCTGCCTCGAGCGGTTGGGGGAAGTGAAGAGAAAAGACAATAAAGAACAGCAGGCAACAAAGAACAACAACAAGCAGCAGCGGGCAGGTCGGCAGAACCAGTAACTGCACTCTGGAAATAAACATCTCCAAGGCTGAGGATACCTGCAGAAGAGTGCAGAGATAAGGAGACAGAAAGGAGGAAACACAACTGTTCAAAAGTTTGGGGACATTAGTAACGTCATTGTTTTTGTAAGCAGATGTTATAACATCAAACTGATCAAAAATATGTTGTAGATGTTGTTAATGGTGTGTCAGCATTGGAAAGTCTTTTTTTGTTTTTTTCATCTATCTACATACATGCACAGAAGACCATCTTCAGCATTGATAGCGCAGCTACAGATGTGTACCTTTGAACACAATTTTCCAGTGACGCTAACTTTGAACTGTAGTGTATAATTCATAATGTATGTCACTAAAATGTTTTAAAATAGTATCCACTGGCTGTACAAGTAGTCAATTAGATCCAAATGACCAATTAATCAAGCAGGTAATCAACTGACAGCAACAAAACAAACAGATTGACATCAAAATGTCAGTCACTGTTCATAACAATTTGGAATGAAACCTCAATTTACACATTGCCACAGTAAATATTCTAAAGATTTATCAGGCAAATCAAGCATGAAACAGTTAAGGAAATAACAGTAATGTTTGTGTGTTTATTAACAGATAGAAAGTAACTATCAGTTATCCATTTTAGAGAAAAGAGTTAGAAAGAAAAACAGAGTAAAGGTCAAGTGACAGAGATAAAAAAAAAAAAGGCTAAAAGTCTGAAAACAAATTCAGATTATTCGGCAGTTATCAAAAAGCTACCAAACTATGAAATAGCTTGAAATTATTTGCACAGCAATCTGAGACTAGGTTGTTAATGTATTGTCACTTATTGGTAGGTAAAACGATATGTATATATTACTGTTTGATATTGTCTCGTGGCTGGAGTGAACACTACTCTATCACCTATTATTTATACCCAAAAAAGTTTTTCAAGTGGGGGTTGGGGTGGATGGATGGGTAACAAAACAGAGGATTTTCCCACAGGAGACAACAGTTTATGTTCACTGTCAAACACCTGTCATGATTCTGCCCTGCTCTGTATGTTTTCCTTTTCTCTCTGCCATCTCTGCCTTCTGCCTTCTCAATATAGAGTACACGAAGTACGAACTCCATTATTTGGGAGTTCACACTTGCAAAGTTCGAACTCAGACTCCTGACTCTCAAGAACAGGAGAACGCAGAACGCTCAATACTCAACTGAGGAATCAGCATCCTTGGTGATAAGATAAGCTCAGGTCTGCTCTGCTTAGTGTAAATGTTATCTTTGCTGCAGTTTACACTTACAATATAGAAAAATACATGTATATATCATAAAGGACATATATATAATACACCATGTATTCATTACTTAAATTAACATATATGGGCTGTTTTAAATGGCTCCATATTTTTCACAAATTTTTGATAAATGATAATTGTCTGGTCATCGAGCTAGTTGATGAGGCCTGCAAAGTATGCTATTAGTGGATTGTTTCTGACTGTACATCTCGCAAATGTGGATTTTCAAGATGAGCTATATTGATCTATTGATCACATATTAAAAAAATCAAAGATTCATTCCTCTTTTACAAACCTAAAATGGCATCTAGCTACAGTGCAACAAATGTAGTAAAATATGTGTGTACGTTTTGCCTATCATCTGCCATTGTTGCTCAGTGGCCCGTAATGTATATTCAAATGTCCCCAAGTCCACACAAGTCTGCTCCCAGAGCATCCAGCAAGACGCAAGAACACTTCTGGTCCTTTTATCCGTACTTAACTAGATGTATACTTTGATTCAGTTGATAAGTACAGAGAAGAACACTGATTGAGAATTTAATATATATATTTATATATTAGTTGCAGTTGCTTTGCCGTCATGCTGCCATGTGTTTTGCCAAAAGGAATGTCACACATGATTGAACCCCTGAACTACTAGGAAGAAAGTGAGGCCTAGAGGGGATGAATTGCTTGTGTGTGTGTGTGTGTGTGTGTGTGTGTGTGTGTGTGTGTGTGTGTGTGTGTGTGTGTGTGGTAGGTCATAGGTGTGTAGGTGTTCACATCACATTCACACAGAGGTTATGTTGGTCCTGCTTTTCTACCTTTCTTGCTTTAATCCTCTGTGAAAGGCCGTGTGTAAATACCAGAGGTTTGGAGCAGTTGGAGATTACTGTGGGTTCAAAAGGGAAAGTTGAATCCTGAGGACAGAGGTGATGTGTAGGCTGCTCCTGACACGTCTGTGTAAATATACAAACACACAACAAATGACAGGGGTCAAAATGGAAAAAGAGCAAAATTTGGGACTCATTCCATTTAGAGTGGCAAATAATGAAAACCCTGTTCTTTCCACTCATGTGTTTCCATCAGTGATACCGAGTTTTGTAATGCTGTGTGGTGATCATCTGTTAATAAAGCAGTGCTTTGAGCCATGTGATATATTTCCCTGGGTATTCTACAATTGGATAACACCATGTTACACATATTGGTTTAACATTCAGTGGGATGGTACAGTATTTCATTAGCAAACATATACTCGCTAGTTGCACAAGGAAAGTAGATTTATTTATCTACAATACTCAAATGTAAAAGCTCAGGTAAAAATCAGGTCAAGATAAGGTTCACATCCCTTTAAAACACATCCAAATGTACAGGTGTTTATGCGTCTGGAAACACAAGCTACCATAGAAACAGCATGGTTGATGATGGTGGTGAAGGTAATTACAATAGTGTTGTAATGACCAAGTCATGAAAAAGAAACATCAACAGATGAATGAAGGAGAGGATTGGCAGTGTAAAATAAAGAAAGTGAAAATGCCTCAACCTTGTTTTCATTCATGCCACCTCCTCAGCAGTGCAAAGGTGGCTGTACATTTTGTTGATAGTTGGAGATTGAGAGTCATAGAGAAGCACAGACAGTAAAACACCGCCTGGCTTCCCTTCATTTGAGATCAGTAGGCCAGAAAGTACCTTAAGAGAACAGCTATGCAGTCTCCCTCCACCTACGCCCTTGAACCTGCCGTGGCCTCAAAACATACTACAGGGCACCCTAGGGGTGAATCCAGCACCCACCACAGCCTCCAGAAACAGAAGCCTCCAGATAGAGAAGGGTGAAATAGGTCAGAGTGCAGAAAGGGAGGCTGCAACGCACTTCTTTTTTGTTCTCTGTTCACATGCTCAATTACAACAGTTTTTGTAGAAACTCTGTAAGGGAAAAAAGAGTGGTGTGGTATCAGTGTTGAGTATGTGGATGAACGTTTTAAACAGTCCAATCAAACTAAGACTTTTAGTATGAACAGGAAATCTATTGATTACAGTTAAGGAGCCCTTGATTTAAAGGTTAGGTTGTCACCACAGCAGAGCAGGAAGAACTCATGGATTGGGCTCACGTGGTGAGGTCATATGAAATAGACATAGGGGAACCCTTATGGAGGATGAGTTGGAGTTCAGTGGCAAAAGTGGAAGTGTTCTGCAGGATGAACTATTCAATTTTAATTCAATTAAATTCAATTTTATTTGTCACAATCACAACAGAAGTCATCTCAAGGCACTTTACAGTGTAAGGTGTGAGATGGGCTTTTAAGAACTTACAGAGTATAACTGTACAAAAAATGATATAGAAAATGTAATTTGAGCAAGCTTTAGGCAACAGTGGAGAGAAAAAACTCCCTTTATAGGAAGAAACCTGCAGCAGAACCAGGCTCATGGTGGGCAGTCATCTGCCTCAACCGGTTGGAGTGAATGGAAAGAAGAAAGAGAAAAGAATAGAAGGCAAACAACAACAAGTTAATTATTGGGCAGGTCAACTGGATTCTGGAGATGTACAGCTCCAGGCCGCGGATACCTGCAGAAAAGTACAGAGAGAGGGAGACAGAGAGGAGAAAACACAACTACAGGAGAGAGAAGACACAAAGTTAATGACATGCAATGGTAGCATTTGAATTCATACATGAGAAAGGAGAGAGAAGCTCAGTTTGTCAGTAGAGGTCCCCCAGCAGACTAAGCTATATCAGCATAACTAAGAGATGGTTCAGAGTCACCTGATCCATCTCTAACTATAAGCTTTATAAAAAAGGAAAGTTTTAAGTCTAGTCTTAAATGTAGAGAGGGTGTCTGCCTCCCGAACCTGAACTGGGAGCTGGTTCCACATGAGAGGGGCTTGGTAGCTAAAGGCTCTGCCTCCCATTCTACATTTGGAAACTCTAGGAACCACAAGTAAACCTGCAGTCTGAGAATGGAGAGTTCTGCTTGGAAGATAAGGAACTACGAGTTCTTTAAGATAAGATGGAGCCTGATTATTAAGGGATTTATAAGTGAGGAGAAGAATTTAAAATTCAATTCTGGATTTTACAGGGAGCCAATGGAGAGAAGCTAACGTAGGAGAAATATGATCTCTCTTGCTAATTCCAGTCAGAACTCTGGCTGCAGCATTTTGGATTAACTGGAGGCTTTTTAATGAGTTATTGGGACATCCTATTAATAATGAATTACAATAGTCCAGTCTGGAAGTAACAAATGCATGGACTAGTTTTTTAGCCTCACTTTGGGACAGGATGCTGCTAATTTTAACAATGTTTCTCAGGTGGAAGAAGGAAGTTCTAAAGAGTTCTTTTATTTATGAAATAAAGGAGATATCCTGGTCAAAGATAACTCAGAGATTTACTAAGTCATGTATGGTAAGAATGTGATTAAACATAATGTCTCTGAGGTTTTTAGGACAAAACAAAATAACCTCTGTCTTGTCTGACTCTTAAGTTCAGGGCAGGGTGCAGGGGTGTGCATGGGAGCCCATTGTGGATCTGACATTGCGTTAGCTGACTCAGCTATGGCATCAGTGTAAACAGCAGACGCAAGAAGAGGATGGACGTTGGCAGAAAAGAACGTCAACTGGAGAGTAGAGTTGATGACCATGGAGGCCGACTGAGGATATGAGCAGAAACTCTGTAATATCAGATGGCCGAGACTCTGGATTGCTGGGAAAATGAGACACTAGAATGCTGGGTAACTGAGGTTTTGTATAGTTGGCATGGTCACTGAGTAGACCACCATCTGTGGTGGACAACAACAGAGGAACAACTAGTTGATTTGGAGACAGCCTGGATTTAAGCCAGCTGAGACACAGACTGGTTGCAAGTCTGTGTTGCCTGGGAACTAACCGTAGTGTATCACTCTTATGTTTTAAGAGGTGTATGATACTGTATGTGTTGAGTTGAGCAGATCTGGTGTCTCCATCAGGGTGTTCTTTTCTGCAACAGGACCTTCAGTAACATCCACTCAGTACGAGCTCAGTGAACCCACCGCTGTCTGTTTTACTGTTGCTTAAGTCTATGTGTTTCCTCTGAGTTATTTCCCTTGTAACTACTTCGGCTGGTACTTTTTCTGGCAACAATGTCAGTCTCCTCTCCCACATCAAACCATTACCCCAGAGTTTATTGCCTTCAATTTCTTCTAGAATCCTTGTAATCCTCCAGCTCTTTCTGTTCCTCAGTGGCCTCTCTAGTATGCTAAAAAAACAATGGCAATTTGTGTGTGTGTGTGTGTGTGTGTTTGTGTGTGTGTGTGTGTGTGTGTGCAGAGTTCCACTCAATGCTTCTTTGTCCTCTCTCACTTGTTGATGAATTAGGAATGAAGTGCTGAGCCCGTAACCGCAGGGGAAAGATTTCCCTAGCAGGTTTTCCTTCTTATATGAACACACACTAACACAAATGTACACATGGGCATTTACATGCATATTGAAATGCAGGACATAGAAGTCCACAGCTGCTGACACACACACAGACACACACACTTTTAGCTGCAGCCTGCTCTCAGGTGGTAATTATGTGGGTGCTACACTGCCTCTGTGATGTATCCTGGGAATTATTTAAATGGTCAAATTAAGTGATGTACCACGGACGAAGAAGTAGGCTCAGGGGAGCCTTTGCACTGGACAGGCTGTGATAATGTGTGTGTCTGTGCATGTGTGTGAGTGTGTGCAGCCAGCCACAAGCTGAACTGTGAGTGTGCGTTTATGTGAATGTGCTGTGTGCCATAAACTACTATAATGTCTCTCAAACAAGTTGTGGAGGACATACTTCTGTTGCCAGTGCTCAGAGCACCTCATTTGCCTTTTCTCTTGCAAATATTCAGCTCTATTGGTTTCCTGCTTGTACTGAACGCAGTTAGAGAAGACACAGTTAGAAATGAGCATTAAAACAGAATTGTGTGCAAGTGTGTGTTAAAACTAGATCCTATTCATTTTTTATTTAAAGTTAACAGATTAACAGATTAGGTTACCATTGTGATATCAATGTCAATATTCTCCTTTGTGTTGTGTTCACATTAAACTGAATATTATAAATGAGTCCAATAGCTGTCTGTCATTATGACGGCTTTCAAACACACACCGACACACAGGTACTTACATAATCTGTCCTCAATAAATGAGAAAATCATACTAAATGTGTTGCCCAAGAACTGAAGTAGAAGAAGTTTATTTATAGAGCACTTGCATTTTCTTATGCTTCACATAAGGAACAAAACAGTCCAAGTTGGATTAGTAGAGCTACCTGTGTTTTTTGTAAATAAAAACTCAGAATTTTGGAGATGAGCAGTGATCAGGTCTGAGAAGTATTTAGCTCTGGCATTGTTTACAGTCATATTGTAGTGGAGTAATGAGTCTGTCATAGCTTCATAATGCACAGTTTTCTTCCATCTCTGCTCTGATTTCCTACACTCAGCCTTACAGCTACAAATGCTGACATCCAAGGCTGTTTGTTGGTGGCTTTATAAGACACATTTGCAATCTTTAAGGGAGCAGCTGCCTCTAGCACAGAGGCACAGATATTATTAAAAAGGCTGATGATATCATCAGCATTTGATGTGCAGGACATACCCTGCTTTAACATAGAACAGGTGCTAGTGAACTTTGCTGCTGACTGCTTGTTAAATAGACAGTGTTTAAATGTGAATTTTTGCGGTACAGTGATTGGATGAAGACAAGTATCAAGTAAGACACATTTATGATCAGAGATGGAGTCCTTTAACTTAATGAAAGTGAATATCAAGTCAAGAGTATGCCCCTGGTTATGAGTGGGACCCTTAACATGTTGAACTAGGTTGAAAGATTCAGTAAGACTGATAAAATCATTTACTGGAGTATTTGTATCATGACCTTATCATACCTAACTTCAATGTCCGCAACATAGTCAGAGAAGTCTGATAAAAAGTTACAGTTTTCCTTTGGTGGGCGGTACATGACAGTACAACATACAGGAACAGAGCAGTGGATAAGAAACGACAGAGCTTCAAAGCTGTGAACCTGTTTAAGTGAGCATTTGAAGTGATTTTTAAACAGCAACACCACCACCCTGTCCAGTTTATTCACAGCAATAAAAGCAAGGCTGAATTAATTGTCAGACAAGTTCTCACCGGGTGTGCAAGCTAGTGAGCAACCAAAGCGTTGACTACATTCCTCTGCTGAGAGCAAAGAAAAGAAGCAGCTAATGTTACCCAGACTCCTTGGTAATTCTGCAACACACCTACATGACTTCAAGCACTGAAACACTGCTATGGCTGTTAATACAACTATGGAGTGGCCAAATGAGTAAAACAAGGGCAGATCTTCACACTTACATTCATTTTTAGGTGCACTTGTGTGCAAGTGAAGAAAATAACGGGCACATATTTACAGTAGTTGTGTAAACCAGCGCTTATTGTGTGATATCTGAATTCTGAAGTTGATTCAGGTGAATAAAATGTTGCAAGAGTCAAAATACGGTGAAAATACTGTATTCAGTCTTGCAGTACAACATTCAGAGTGTTATTCAACTTCTTTATGGTTGGATTCAGGTACTCGCAGCACTTAAGGTTAAGGTCTGACTTAACAGACAAAATGTAAGTCACTACACACAACAAGTTATTAACCTTTAAGCGAAATCTCTCTTTACCCTTAACTAAAGTGTTTAAACTGCTGCTGTAGTGGTAAATGCTTTAAAAAGTTCCTGGAATTTATGCAGTTTTTTAAGCAATTTTCCATTTTTCCCTGATCTTTTTAACCCAATTAATACATTTTTAGATTTGTTTGTACAACACTGACCACTGCTAGTGGTGGGGCCAATGTTAATATAATGTAGGCTATATACAGAAATGATAAATGTGTCAGTAGAGTTTAGATATCCAGCCAGGTAAACAACTGTTACAGCAAGTGAGAGTCAGATGGACGAGAGCTGACAGCCATTCAGAGCCACATGCAGCTGGTCTGCCCACTTGACCAACGCACCGTGTTCAATCACCTGCTGTTTTAAGGTGTAAGTTCAGTTTGTATTGTGGTCCACACAGAATCCCTCAGGTGGCTATACCACCACAAATTCTCTTAACACAGAAACCTAAAAACAAAAGTATCTGGAAATTCAAGTTAATTCAAGTCATTCTTTCTCCTTCACTCCTCATCCTCCTGCTATGCTATTCAGATTTAACCCCTCTCTCTGCCCTCCATCCAGCGGCCTATTACTTTGTCCATATGCTGCTTATTCCAAGGCAAGCTTTTAGCATTTCAAATTGTAATGGCTTGGTCCTCTCGTTATAATGACAGGCCTCTGTCAATCACACTAACTGACGGAAAGCCCATATTAGCATAACATCTGTTCCACTTGATCTCTCCACTGCGAGAAGACACATTTTCATACAAAGCTTTACTTTCTGTGATTACCAAGGTGCCCGTCTGGTCAACGCACACTTTCAATGTTGATCATATTTTATGGAAATAAGTCAGTTGTTGTGTTCAGATTCAGGCCGAAGTTGGGGAATAGGAAACAAATGAAAACGTGTTGAGAGACAGTAAGTGGGCCAATTAAGATTTAAGTGCAGGATTTGTAAATGGTAAAATAATCCACTGCTACGTGTGCAGTTAAAACTGTTTGTTTTAATGGATATTTTGTGTACCTTCTTTGCCTTCTTGAAGAGATGTTCACATACATGTGTGCGATTTATGGTCTGTGGAAACTTGATTGCTCACATTAGTATGTGTGTGTGTGTGTGTGTGTGTCTCCTCCCTCCTCCAGAGCAGGGATTAACTAAACAGCATCTGGATGCTCACTAATTGGCTCTCCTCTCCATACAACCATGAAAAAAAATAGCACACCTCACCTCCTTGTGTTTGCATGTGTATCTCACACATAAAGTACAGCTTGTTCCAGTAATTGGGGATTACCATGGTAATGGTAAGCCATGTTCACTGGAAAAATTTTACAATTATAGCAGATAAACACAATTGTTAGAAATGTCTTTTGGCGTCTCTTCTGCATTTTTTCTTCTGATTAACCTGGCTCTGCCACTGCTATTGTCTGCTGGTACGTAACATTGCCACTTGACAATATAATAGGCCTGCTGCCACTATTATTACACATTAGTTGCTGCATTCTTAGCAAGGCTGACTCTCAGTCTGTCCACAATAAAGCCAGGTATAGAAAGCAGGCAGGAAATGCATCACATTATAGAGGCAGTGAAGGCCACAGAGTGGATGTGGAGAGCACTGCATGATATAATTTCCATATGCACATTGATTTATGCATAGTAAATGTAAATACACTTGTGTGAACAAACAGAAATGTAGCAAATGCAGGTGAAGCAGGGAACATCCCTTTGCAGAGCTACAGTACAGCCTTTTCTGTTCAGTTCTGGAGCATTGATTTCAGATCTTAAACATTTTTGAACATTGTTTCTAATCAAATAATTTAAAAGTATGCTGATTTAATGACATCATGTGTACACTTTAAAGACAAATAAGAGTAAATAATTAATACAGATCTAAAGCTGCAAAAAAATGTAATGTAAATCACATTTAGCTGACAAATTTTAAAGCGCAGCGGCATTACCTGTCCTGTAGTCCTATTTCAAAACTTTAGAATAAGAAGAATAAGAATAATGTAACAATCAGCAAGTTTCTTTTTTTTTTTTTTTTATTTGACCTGGTACAGTAGGCTAACAAAATACTACATTACCCAATAGCCTATGAAGAAGCTGCTAGGATGGTAGAAATGATAGGTTTATAATTCTGTGGTTTGGAGATGATAAATCTGAGTTTGTGTCCTTCATTAAAACATTAATACATGAAAAAAGTCTACTTTATTTAAGACATATAGCCCCCACATTTAATACAGTTTTACAGAAAATAGCTGTATGACATGAAAAAAAGGAGACTGACAGCTGAGAGACTGAAAAAATAAATAAAGCACTTAAAAGTGCGAGTGCTGTGAAGTTATGTTTCACTGCAGAAGCTGAGAGGTACTAGAAACCTCATGCTAGCCTGACATGAAAATGGTACACATGTTACAGGTAGCATAGAAAATCAGTGTAGGATATGTAAGGAAAAGGTAGGAATTGAAAGGGCTTTGACTCCAGCTACATCAAGTCATGTCTCAAAACAAGCTCGGTCTGTGGACCATAAGCTTTTTAAATCTCTCCCTAAAGTGATCTCCAGCACCCACATCTCATTCCCACTGTGATTCTTCCTGACCTACATAAGTCCAACAATCTATTTATTCTCTCTACCTATATCTTTATTAATTTGTCATCCACGCATGAGCCATTTAGGAAGAACCTCCTCTGATTTGATTAAATAGGTTTTCATTATAGTAATGGTGGATTAGGCAACCAGGG
The DNA here is from genome assembly GCF_900324465.2 of Anabas testudineus. Classification (NCBI taxonomy): domain Eukaryota; kingdom Metazoa; phylum Chordata; class Actinopteri; order Anabantiformes; family Anabantidae; genus Anabas; species Anabas testudineus. The sequence goes on along the minus strand of NC_046619.1, from coordinate 1,032,927 downwards.
AGCTCAGAGGGGATGTTTACGCCTGATTCTGCTGCCTCCACTACTATAAACACGGAGAATGTATACAGCCACTATACACACAATGGTATGGCATGCTGTTTTTTTAGCACTGTCACTGTTCTTAAGTGCACATGCAGGACACACTTCAGATGGTATTAAGGTGATGAAGACTCCACTTCTGAATATGAAATTTACTGTTGATACAGTTAGTATACTGTTTATACTTATTCTGTATGGAATAAAGTCTGAAATAAATATACAAATAATAAATATAAAATGAGACGAGCTGTCTTAAATGTGCAGTAAACACACATAACACACATAGTTTATAGTTTACTATAGCTTAATTCTGTTCTCTTCATATGTGAACCAACCGAGCCTCAAACTGTGAACAAGGAACACTGATCAAGACCATTAATCAATCATTTGAGCACAGAATTTACTAGTTCCAAATGCACATTTCTTAGTGCAAGGGTCATGAGACAGGTTAGTTTTACCCTACTGATGATGTGTTGCAGTGGAATTTCAAATTCAAATGCCTTGAGATAACTTCTGTTGTGATTTGGTACTATGCAAATATAATTGAATAGAATTGAATTGAATAAAGGGACATTTATTTATTTATTCACATCACCCACTGGACAGCTATTTCTTTCTTTCTTCCTCTCTCTCTCTTTGTTTTCATCGATTGTTTGTCGAGCTTTAGCTCAAGCCATGCACCATCATCCACACAATTGCTTTACTTTCCAGTGAGCAGCTCCAGTTCTGATAATTACAGTACCATGAGAAACATTAACAACACACTTTAAAATAACATTAATTCCTACCTTTAAAATAACATTATAGCAGAAAGGCTGACAGTTCAATGTGTCTTTAATTCAGTCTACTGCATGTGTCAGTGTGAACAAACCGTTCCAGGGTTGTTTCAGGGTTTATGAAATAGAAGTGTTTGGTGATGTAAAATAAATATACAAAGGATTGATCACAATCTTGTTGCAGATAAGCTGGATGAGCTGTAGTGACACAGTTCCCATATATGCATTCAGGTCCAAACACAGCTGGGTTTGTTTCCTATTACAATAAAGAATAATTAAAATGCAGCTAACACACTCAAACTAGTTGTGAAGAGTAATTAAGTACAGTTACTTTAGTACAGTTTCCGCTATGTCAGACTTTTAGTCCACTACATTTATTTGATTGTTATTAGTTACTTTTCAGATTGAATGATCTTCAGTGTAAAATTTACAAGCCAATCAGGAGTAAATTATTTTAAATAATTATCAACTGTAATTACTACATTCATAGCTTGTGATCATTACAATTATAAATACTACTACTAATCATAAACTCCATTGTTGTGAGTTACAACATTAACGTGAAGAACAAAATAATGCATCAATTATTATTATTATTATTATTAATTATAAATTAATGATAACATATTCATTAATGTGAAATGAGTAATTTTGCCTGAAGAGTACTTTGACTTTTGGTATTTCTTTAAGTTAGTAATTTTATTTTTGATCCACACACATCTGTTGCATCAGTTTCTAGTGTTAGTAAAAATATACGTTGACTATCTCTGTTGTAGAGGATCATGTTTACTAAAGCCTGCTGGTGAACATTGTCTCCTGGCAACAGCAAACCCTGTTTCAGTGACTGTGAACATAAAATGATGTTGGAAATCAGTGCACCCATCAAGTGTTTCCCTCCTTTTTGTTGCTGTTTTGGTGTAAATCATATTTTAATAGAAAAGTTTGTCCACTTGTTTTTCTGGGTTAAAATACATATTACATACACACAATTTCCCCAAGGGGATCAATAAAGTATTCATTATTGTATATTTATTCTTGCCATAAGAGCAACATATAGGTTTGTTTTTTTCTTGTTTTTTTGTCTTTTTTATGACAGGAGGAATCCACCCTCTAAGTAGAGTTTACTAATATTTATAATGTCAGCTTCATTGTCTTGATTGCCTGACCTGGTGAATAAGTGTTGGCCCTTGGGACTCACAGAGAGCTTGGACTTAACTATGCAAGTCACAATTCCAGTAAGCACACACTCACATTTTCGGACACGCGCATAATATTTGAGCCTCATCGTTGCAATTATCAAAGTGCTTCTCAACCTCCAAATTGAAGAATACATCTTAATTCAATCAAATGCCATTTCACCGACATTGGTTCGAGCTGTGCCAGATTATGGATTAAACTAATCCCACAATACTGGAAGGGAGAGGGTGGGGGGTGTTTAGCTACAAGATGATGAGTTTTCAATCATTCATTTGAGCCAACATAACTGGGGGCTGTGACCAGTAAACAAAACAATCACAAAAACAGGTTTAGGATTTTTGCTGAGGCTGCTTTTTTCCAGTCAGACAGGAATGGTTTAGCAACCTGCTACTTAAAATGATAGTCCTCTTAATCCCTCAATAGAATACACCCCCACCCTTTTCCCACAAGAAAGAAGAAAACAATCCAACCATCCACAGCCCCCTAGACCCAGCTCCTCCTGCATGGAAGGGGTGGCATTTTTACTCTTGTTTGAACTGGATAAATAACTAAGGCTAACACTGTTGCTCACTTACAAAGAGAATATGTACAGTGTGAAGGAAACTAACAAAGGCTAAATGTATTTTCATCAGTAAAATTAAAAACTAAATATATGTTCCTTGTAACTCTTGAATACACACACACACCATCCAAATGTGTCTCTAAATATTCTCCAACAAAGGTTTTACTTTCTCTGGTATGAGTAACATATTTCTAATTTGGATTTTGTTCAAGGGACTTGTTGACAGTAACAACCACAAAAACTGCTTTTTCACATCACCAACGGTGGGAAGTGCAAAACTCCATCAACAACACTGGGCAGTCAAATCCTCACATTTTGAAATGATCCTTACATGATGTACTTAGACACATTTGTCTCGCTCACATTAAAAACTATAAAGTTAATGTGAGCCATTCAGAAGCCCTCTTTGATATTTGTTCATATTGAGACAGATTAAAAGGACTTATCATTTTCATGGAACTGAATGATGCATTCATTACTGTGTAATTCATGTGAGCAGGCAGTGAGCAGCTCATCCAGAGAGAGACTTTGATGTTTATATTCTAGAGAATAAAAACATGGAGATCACATGGAGAACATAGCATCAACCTTTTTACCCTGTGTTAAATCTCTGATCAGTGAGTGTGATTGAAAACTCATCAGCAAAGTAACATACAATCAACATTTACATTATATTTTTTTGAGCTGTTGTATTTACAGTATGTGTTGTCAGGTGATAGTTGGTCAATGAGCTAAAATGTTTCTGAGTTCTGATTCACCAGATGAGTTTCATCAATAAACATATGCTCACAAGGTGAACGCTTGTTAGGCTCCTTAAAACATACATATGTACAATGCCCATCCAAAAAAAGTCACACCGCTAATATTTTGTTGGACTGCCTAGCTTTGATTTTGGCACACATTTGCCATGGCACCATGGTTTCTTCAATGTCACAAAAGATCCCATCCAGAGTTGCATTAACTGATCTTGTATTGATGATGGGAAAGTCGGACCACTGTGCAAAGTCTTCTCCAGCACATCCCAAAGATTCTAAATGGGGTTAAGGTCTGGACTCTGTGGTGGTGTGGTGGTACAGTAGACACTAGGCATGATGGGTGCATCACTTCACATACCTCTTACCCTGATGCACCCATCACTCTGGAACAGGTTAAATTTGGACTCATCAGACCACATGACCTTCTTCCATTGCTTCATGTCAGCTTCATAGTCCAATCCTTATTCTCCCCAAATTAAAACCTTTGTTTTCGATTAAGCTTAAGTGGTTTTCTCAAATCTACACAGCTGTTTAGTCCCAATCCCTTGAGTACCCTTCACATTGCGTGTGTGGTAATGCTGTTACTTTCACTATTAATAACTATTAATCTACTGTTGTTTTTTTAAGATCTGATTCCACCAAAAGTTGAAGTGATCACTAATCACGATCATTCAAGAAATGATCAATCATTTATTTTCCGACCACATTTCTTTCTTGAAGAGGATGATTCCCCACTTTTCTTCCAGTGTTTAATAATGCATTGGACCGTTCATTGTTTCAGCAATATTTTTAGATGGTTTCTTTTTTGATGCATATCCAATAATTTGACGCTTCTGAAACAGAAAAATATATTTTCCACGACCACAGGATGTGTCTTCCAACATGGTTGTTCAAGATATGAGAAACTATTCACTGCATCAGTTAGGGTTAAATAACCAGCTTTAACATAATCATTTATGCAGTAATTATTAGATGGGAGGCTCCTACCTATTTGCTTAGTTAATTCCAGGTGTTCATTTTTTTTTTTTTTTTTTGACAGACAGTCTATGTAGCATACACGTGCTACATCAAACACTATTTATGTTGTAAAAATCTTTTCATGCGGCTTGATCACAGATTTTTGCCTCAGTCAGGTTCTTTCCAGGGCACAGTGTGGAATATTCAGGCTTTTACACTGAGGTGAGTAAAACAGCCAGATCACACAGATGAGTGCCGAGAGGTCGTAGCCTTTCCTATCTGTCTAATCTCTTTGAAAGGTATGTCTGTGTTCAACCAGCCAACAACCTTCTTTACCTTTGCTGTGTGTTACAGAGGTGGACACAATTGTTGGTACCCTTTTGTTAAAGAAAAAAAATCCCCAAAAGTCACTGAAATAACATGAAACATACAAAAGTAATAATACATAAAAATTACTAACTGGCTTTTGAGTTGTGGTTCAACAGAAGTTATTGAAAATATTGAAACTGGCCTGGACTAAAATGATGGTACCCTTAGCTGAATGTTTTGATGCACGACCTTTTGAGACAATCACTGCAATCAAGTTATTTCTTTCACTCTCAATGAGACTTCTGCACCTGTTGATGGACTTTTGTGGGTTTTTCTTTTTTTAACAGGAGGGTATCAACAATTTTGTTCATGTTTGTATCTATATTACTCCAGTCTTCATATTTTATGACAAGGATGATTCACTAAAAAATGAAATATTTTATTAAAGACATTAACAAACATTTTAACAAAATAATGAGGCTTGTTTACACACACATTAAAAGAAAGTATTTTGATGTCCATCACTCACCTGTCTCATTAAGCTGATCCATTCTATCAAATCTATCAATCCACCTCAACATTAGACTCACATCACCTGCTATTACTTAGTGCTGCCGACAGGCAGCCTGATAACAGAGCTCAGTGTTTATTGGATGCTTTCGAGTGGAGCACTTCTATAGCATGTGTTGTTCCCACTAATATTGTTCCAAATAAATGTGATATTAACAACACTAATGCTGCAATTTCGTACAAAAACAATGGGTTGAGCATTTCCAAAAATACAACTTGTTGTTTATTAATATGTATCTGGCAAAACCACTTCTAATTCACCAAAATATCTGCTCTTGTAACACAAATGTATGCTTGAAGGTAATGCCTTAAGCATTATAAACCTTATTACATTTAGGGACTGGCATTTGGTTAAGGTTAGTGAAAGTTCACATGACTTGGTTTAATGCAGAAAAAAAAAAAACATCACACAACTAAGTTTATCTGTGTAACACCTTTCAAGAGCAGACATCACAAACTGCTTCACAGAAGAATTAAATAAAAGCAACAGACATGAAATGCTCACATAAAAAAAGAGTAAGGTCTTGAGCTACTTTCTAAAGGCATCAGCGGTATCCACAGATTCAAAGTCCAATGGGAGAAAGTTCCAAAAAGTGAGGAGCTGCAACCTCAAAAGTACAGTCTCCTTTTGTCTTGAGCCTGGAGCGAGGAACATCCAACAAGCCTTGATCAGAGGACCTGAGGTTTCAGCTGGTGATGTAAGTAGCAATTTACATGCTGGTCAAAATTTAAAGCCTGGTCCATAGAGATCCCTAAGATATGGAGGGTAGGTTTAAATGAAGATGAAAGAGAACTGATACTTTATTTCACCTTCAGGACACCTTCAGTGTGAAGGCTGTTCAGTTGTTGCTAATCTTAATTAAAGTGTCAGATAAACCCAGCCAGAGAAACACTGTCTCTGAACAAAATTCAAGAAGTGATTACACTTTTTAACAGAGCAGAATCACAAAACAATGGTTAGAAATGTATTGTTATTTAAATACTTAAATCCAAGTTCATGTCACCGCACACCAACTTTAATTCTTTTATTTGTCGATTGTGAAATGAGCTCACAGTTTTCAAATAATGTTACACACTTATACACCTGAAGGGAAACAACAAAACAAGCCTTTCATCCGTTGTCTGTCATGTTACTTGCCTACCAGATACAGGTGTCATCAGTGCATGCAGTCCCTCTCTGTTTGGTAACAGCTGCTAGCAGAGCATGGGAGCTAGATATGAACACACTTCTCCGAACTTGTCCTGCATGTATACTAAATAGCTTTAATCCCTTTTCTCCACACTAAACTAGAGACACTTAAGTGGAGAGACCTTTGAGCTATAGATATGGTTTACCTGCCAATGATATAAGGGTTTGATTAATTATATTTATGTCATCAGATATCAAAATATAAATACCTTGTTGTTAGATTCATGCACAATTCAACAGTTTGAATTCAGTATTAGAACAACACAAGGAGAATGATTTCATTTCATTTCTTCCATTTCCATTTTCCCAAAAAATCAAATAAACACCATCTTTTTCTGGCTTCTATTCAACAACCAACATACATACACACACACACACACACACACATATATATACATATATATATATATATATATATATATATATATATATATATATAGCACGGAGGGCAGTTAGCCAGCTATCAGAACTGCAGAAAGGTGTGATGAAGGAAGTGGTACTCCCTGATATGAAAGACTGTGGAAATCACTGTTGAAAAACCTGTTAAGTATTGAACTGTTTTATGTACAGTACGGTGCAGTTCTTAATAATTGTCCACCTTTGCTGTACTTACTCTTTTTCTCACTCTTTGTCTTTTTCCTCATCCCTTTCTTCTTCCTTCTCTCTGTCTTCAACATTTCATGGACATGTTTCGCCAGATCCAGTGTGTGTGTGTGTGTGTGTGTGTGTGTCAAAAAGAAAAGAATATATACAGTTCCAAATTACTCTTTAGCAATTTAAACTGTAATTTTATAATACCTTTCTAGATGTCTGTTTGTGTTTTTTCTATCACCCTACGATGGATGACTATGTAAACCATGTTTTTAGAAACACAGGAGAACAATTAGCAATGATGGAGCCACCACCTGACATTATCAATTGCTAACTTTCTATGACAGTAAGCAGCTAAGAACCAGATCTCAATGACACACAGAGGGTTGTGACAGCCACACTGGAGAAACCAGAGTGTTTTCTGTCTGTGTGAGTGTGTGTGTGTGTGTGTGTGTGTGTGTGTGTGTGTGTGTGTGTGTGTGTGTGTGTGTGTGTGTGTGTGTGTGCGTGCGTGTGTGCTTGGATGGGGGGTGTTAGTGAAGCAGATCCACGGACAGCAGGACGGAAGAGTAGTCTGTTGGATAAGCATCTCAGAGCAGCCTGCACACAAGAAATCCTCGGAGACTAAAGCGATGCATCCTGTTCTTAGCTGCGGGGGAGTTGGAAGCTAAAAGTTGGAGTGGAGCTCTGCAGCAGCAACAGCAGCCATCAGAGAGTGATAGAGGAAGTGCAACACTGCAGCATAGGAACATAATCCAGATATAAATCTGAGAACAACATTAGGCCAGAGGTGGTGTTTCAGTTTGGTTGGTCTTTTACAGATTTGAAACTATGCTGTAAGATTTGAAGTAGAATGTCTTTGATGTGATCACCAAATATATCAGATCAACTCTGGTTCTCTTGTTCTCAGAGGGTAATGAGCAAAGAGGACAGCAGTAAAGCAGAAACAAAGGGATGGTATATCTGTGCATGTTAAAATGAACATGTGTGAATTATTTAACATAACTTTATTAGATTATGTGCTGTCTTGATGTCATACAGTATATATAGTATATAGTAAATCTGAAGTAGGATATAAGATATTAATGCAGCACACCACCACTGTGTTTAGTGTAAAAGGCAATGCATCACATTTATATATAATATAATCTATATTTTTCTAGTGGTGCAGACTTCCACACTGTAAACACTTGGATTGAGTTGTAGATTTCACAAACTTTAATTGACACAGGTAAATATAGCGTAGGTTGTATTTGTATAATTCACCTACACATGTTGGATGTGAAATATATACATATATTTATATATACTTTAATATGCAGCAATTTGTTTCATTGTGATCTATTGGCCTTTTAAATGCATAAAATTGCATAAGCAAACACAACATGTCACTGGATCACATGTCATCATGTTTGCTTTTGATAGGTCTCTATACATTTGAATAGATATTACTAAAAACAGTTGTTTCCAGCTATGATAGTCCCTTTACTACATTAACAATGTCTACATTGTAATCTAATGTTATATAATCTGCTTTTACCAAGTATCAAGTAACTCCATACCTTTGAATGGTAATGTAGTAAGTGTCTGTATCAAGTTCTGTATAGTTATTTGTATGTAATTAAACACATTAACATTTATTTCTGCGTCATTCTTTAGTTTATTTATCATAGGATACTCTGACTTCCTACCCTACATTATTCTCTCTTGATATTTAAGCTTAGTGGATATTTACAGTTTAGAAATAATGTGAACATCTCAATACAATAGCCATGTTCTTACATTAGAAGTGAGATAATAAAAAAAAACTGCTTTAGTGAGGATGCAAAAAAAATGTGCCCCATTAAATGTAACCCTGCCGAAGCAGTTACAAAGATTTGTTCCTGTTATTTAGAGACTAGATGGAACATATTTAAGGTTAATATAGTTTTGTTGATAAACAATGCTTGTAAATTGAATACCATACTACTATTCTTTTACTGTGAGGCTACACAGAGTAATGACTTATTCAAATGTACATCATAAATTGATGCTTTCTTGAAAAATATTTGTTTGTGTTTATGGATTTTAACTTGATAGCAGATTAGTTTCTCCTTTTTTGTTCAACACACCAGTCCTGGAAGTCCCAGCTCTTTGTGACTGCATGTTTAATGGTTGAAATCCTGACTTTCCTTTGAGCTACTCTCTGCTGAAAAGCAGAACTGTTCCACTGTGAAATGTTGCTTTACACGGCAGAGGTGATAAGTGGTCTAGTGATGTGACACTGAAATTGTTGGATACAACCTTGAGTGAAAATGGCTTCCTCAATCACAGTTGTGCTATGTTCTGCTCCATGGAGGGTGAAGAGGAGAGAGGAGCAACACGGGCTGTGTTTACACTGATTTTAGTGCTGGTGAAGAAATGGGCTTTTTCAGTGTCTGTGAAAAGAAAGGATCCAGGATACTGTAATAGTGAATCTTTATTGATCCCCGTGCAAAAAGGGTGAGAAACATGTTCCTCTTTTAACCTTTTCATGGTAGGTTCACTGAGAGGCAACCGCTCTCAGAGGATCACTTGTAAAAGACATGTTGCCCAGAAGCATCTGGAAGCAGTGCAGTATGATCTGGTTGATCTGAATACACCAATGACCCACCCTGCAAAAAATGTGTGTGTGTGTGTGTGTGTTTGGAAGGGAATCTAGGTTGTTTTCTTGTGTGTGTGTAACTGGCACTGGAAAGAGTCACATTTTCTCTAATGAATGCCAAATTATAGTTTTTCCAAAATATGTAAAAAATAGGTTCAAATATAATCTAAGGAAATGATGAATCTTTTAGACCTGGTGGTTAAAGGTTTGTATGTACAGGGATTTTAAAGTGTTAAGTGGTTGTATGAAGACAGGGCCAATCAGTTTTATGAGTAATACATCTCAGGAGTACTGCTGTGTTGGTGAACACCTCCACTTACTTACAGTAAATAGAGGACAGCGTGTCCATCATGCCTTAGAAACACCTCAGGGTTTAGACAGAACAAAGACAAAAGAAAGAGAATAGAGCAGCTGGAGATCAGAGAGAAACAGTGAGCTGTAAGAGTGATGTGGAGACACCTGGGAAGGCAAAACACACACAACTAAATAGATCATGAAGCCACACAAACAACAGCAATGAAACAAAGTCCTCCTCGAGCAACATGAGAGCAGAAATCCAACAGGACACTAATGCATTATGTATTATTTTTCAGTTCTTACAACTGGCTGTGTTTTAAAAAGATTTCACTGGACAACAATGAGAAACTCAAGAGGAAGTAGATCTACTGGTGATTATGACATTATTTTAGTTTGGGGAACATTTTTTTTTACCAGGCAGCACAGGTGGTGCAGGCATTACCACTGCTGCCTCAAAGCAAAACAGCTCTGCCAACCAGCTATAACATGTTCTCCCTTTGGGTTTTCTGTGGGTGCTCCAGTTTCCTCTCACACTCCAACGACATGCAGGTTAGGCTTATTGACATGAATGGTATGAAAATAAGCATGAAGGGTTGCCTGTCTGCATGTATCATCCCTGTGGTAGACTGCTGACCTGTGCGTGGTGTGATCCTGCCAGTTGCCAGATATCTGCCAGGATCAGCTTTTTAACTATTTGAATCAGTTTAATGCAGTTTTTTATGTAAAACAATCACTGCTGTCTTCTATATCTGCTGGTTTTTTCTGTGTCTCTGTTCTATTGCAACAGGAGTATTTCCATGGGAGAAGTGGTTCCACTGTGCTGTATCTACCTGTCTACAAGAGCTAAAATCCTGCAAACATGTAAGAAAACTAAAGAGTCCAAACACATTAACGAAGAGAAGCTTTGTTTTTGCGAGGGAGGACATCTACGACAGCTGGAACTGAATAATTTATTACCTCAGAGTTTCTCTGTGCGAAACTCACAGAGCTACTGCAGATAAGTAAAAAAAAAAAAAAAAAAAAACACTATGTTTTGTGTGTTTTTTCATGTTTTTTCCACGAAAGTCTCAGTAACTAGTAGGACTAGTTTGGTGGTAGCTTTGCAGCTGTTAGACTGATATACATGTACAGGACTAGTAGTGATGTAGTAGTTAACTTTTTTTCAGTCACAATGGTTGGATGTTTTTCCAGAAGATGATGTAGATGGTGAAGATTATTGCTGTGCATCATGTGTCTATGGCATTTCACAGTGGTAAACTGATCAATGCATCTATCCCTGGGCTGCATGTGTTGATTTTGATGTTGCCCTTTCATGAATACTCTGCCTCCCTTGTTCACATGTCTTTCTTGTCTTCTGGACAGAGTCTGGACAGAACACACAGACTGACAAGATAATCTGATATAACATGTTGCTGATACCATATTAAAATGTTAATAGGCATCTTGTTCACAGGTACTGCAGCTACAAATTAACATTAGCATTAGCATATTAATATGTGATATAGTAAATTAATACATAATATTGGGTACACCACTGCCAAATCAAATACGAATAACCCTAAAAAGATTTTATGATGTTAGACAATACATGATAAGTACTGTATTACAGTTATTTTCACTTCATAAGTGATATAATGCAAGACTTTAAATGATTTTTTTATGACTCAGCAGAAACAAATATCTTTTCTGAAGTCACAGTAATTGCACTACACTCTGTGCAGTTTTGCAATTACAGCTTAATACTGTGTGCAACTAAACTGCAACTAAGATTGTATGTCTGCAAAGGCATGTTCTCATTCCCCAGACATAAATTAGTGCAAAGTTTTTTGGTGTCTCATACTGATGCTAAAAACATCCTTTTGTATCAGATGTATGGGGATGTCAGTCCACTAACTCAGACAGTCAGTCAGTCATGTTAATATTTGACTTCTACACCACTTCTCTAGTGCATTGCCAACATTCTGGGCAAGATGATGTGGTTGCAAAGGTACCAGTGCCAAACATTGTTTTAACAATGATTCATTGTAATGAAGATTTTGGGATTGTCATAACTACATTGTCAGTAGATCCAAGATGGCAACCTCTATTTTAGTGTTATAAGAGACCTCTACCTATCGTTGTTCCCACAGCATTAAATACTGCAAGTCCTGGGGCATCAAATACTGATGCCAGAGTTTGGATGCAACATCATTTTGAATGAACAAAGCACTTTATTTAATAATAGAAAATACATCACATAGGGAAGAAATAAGGTGTATGGCTGGCACATAAGTACCACTGCCACACTACAGTCTCATTTCTGACTCTAGAGTTCTGTGTGTTTAGGTTTAGGTTTAGGTTTCCTGTTCAAAGTCTTTCTCTAATCTTAACTGCTGTAAGCACCTAATTGAGAAGAAATACAAATGTGGACAAAATTGTTCCTGATGAAGAAAAAGAAAAACCCACAATGACACTTCAGTCTGATTTTCACGAGTTAACTTTTAGTACATTTTTATTTATAAGTACCTATGTCAGCTTCAAGTTATTTCAGTGGGGTTTTTTGTTCTTCAATGGAACCAACAATTGTGTTCAAGTTTGTAGTATACAGTACTTTTCACATACTAATCTCTATGTAGGCCTGTCTTTTAGACCCTGCTTCTAATATACAAACAATTTGCCACCAAAATGTATGAAACTGCTTTCAACTCAGTGGAACTTTGGGTACAAAGCAGAGAGATGACTAAAAACTGACAAGATGCTGTTTTTCATCACAGCTCGTTTGTGTAGACTGGACATCTGGGACCAAATAATGACTAATGACTGATAGGACATCATGATGAGACATAGGTCACCAGACTGTCATAGAACAGTGAGCACTGGGAGTATTTAGCAAAGTGTTGCACTAATATTATATATTTATCCTTACTATTTGTTGGTCAATCTGATCTTCACATGTCCCACTACAGCATGTCCATCTATGTTACTGTTTTTAATTACTCCTCCTTCTCATGGTGTTAGTTCAGTTCTTATCTAGTGATTTAAGTACAGTATGGGTATAATCACAATGAGCCAATGACGATTAACCTATACCAAGATATTTGTGATGCTTTCATTTCCTTTAATTTGTTGATGCACATAGCAAAGTTCCCAACGTGGCTGAGACAGTGGGAATGAAGAATCTTACTGTGCACTACTTGCTATTCTTAATTGTTGTTAAGCTGCCTTATTGTTATATTTATAATAAGGTACAGCAATGCAAGGCTGAGCTGCTTGTTTTCTATCCTGTGGATTTCTCTCTTTCATCTTCTAACTGACTCCTTATCCTTTCAGCAGCATGGGCACACACACACACACACACACACACGCACAGAGATAAAGAAAACGAGAACTGGGATGCAGACAACATGAGTCCAGGTCATAAATGATTCATTCTCTCTTCGGAGATTTACAGCAATGTTTTGTTTAAGTGCTTTTCTGTCGTCTTTTGTTTTTGACTAGCAACTTGAGTGCCTTACGGTTGTCCCGGTGTGTTACTGTGCATGTGTGTGTGTCTGTGCATATGTGTTTCATATAGATCTTTGAGTAAAAGGTTGCAACACCTGCTTTACAGAGGAATATGGACTCCCTGCCACCTTATCAGAACAGCACAAATCTGGTTTGTGTCAGTCTGTCTTTCTCACTTGTTTTCCATCATGTTTCCTTTCCTGCTTTCTATCTTCCCTTCTTTCCCGATATTGTGATCGTTAAATGCCGTAAGTACAGACAGTATGGAGACTAGTGATGATCCTCTAAGGAGAACTGGAGTGTTGTTGGCATTGTTTGACATGGGTTGGTCTCTGGGTGGGACACACCAGATGGCATTGACTTTGGCTTTGGATGGAAGCTCAGATGCTGGTAACTGTCAGCATATCTCATTTTACAAACCTCCATCCATACTTTTTTTTTTATTTGAGTTTAGAAGCCTTATATTATGAGGTATATTTCAAACAACGACATTAGTTGAATTGGTAGTTAAACTAATAGTGATTCATCCATATCATGCTGGGCCAAAATCATTATATTCTGCTAGTATTTTAACAGCATATGCATAGGTTGACTGAGACCTATGCTGTTTGGTGAACATTGTCTTGGAGGGAATGGTGTTTACTTTCAAGCTGTGGTCAGTTGAATTTACACTGGTAAATATTGTATCCAGGAAATAGCCATGTGCTTGTATGACACAAAAGCATTCAATTCTGCTGGGTACGTTTTTATATGTTATCAAATTAACTACCAACTGTAGAATTCAAAGCACTTTTAACCCAAAATAGCATTAAAAAGTCACTTGAATGATTTACTGTGAAATACAGTTTAGGAATAGGCAGTTCAGTAGGAGACTGACTGTTTAGAACTTGAATCAGTAAGCTGAGGCTGATACGGGCTTCAATTCAATTCAATTCAATTCAATTCAATTCAGTTTTATTTGTATCACACCAATTCACAACAGAAGTCATCTTAAGGCACTTTACAGTGTAAGGTTTAAGACCTTACAGAAAATATTTATACAAAAAAGTATAGAGAAAACCCAACAATCCCATTTGAGCAAGCTTTAGGCAACAGTGGAGAGGAAAAACTCCCTTTAGAGGAAGAAACCTCCAGCAGAACCAGGATCATGGTGGGTGGTCATCTGCCTTGACCGGTTGGAGTGATTGGAAAGAGGAGAGTGGTAGCATTTGAATAAATATAGAACTTACTGAAAAGCAGTTTGAAGCAACTTGAAGGAAGGAACATCCTTCTGAAGAAGGAGGTCATATCCAAGGATTTCTTTTCAGAAACCATTTTGTAGAAGACTTGGTAATATACTTAAATACCTATATCCTGAGTTGTTGGACAGCTGTAAAAAAATGATGGCGCTTCCAGGGGATTTCAGTGCCTTGCCTAGCATGTGGCCAGGTAGAACCGGGAGTTGAACCAATCATAACAGCTAACTGCTTTATCAATTGTCCTGCAGCCTCACCTAGATTCTTCTGATTTTAATCTGGTGTAGAGCACCGTGATTATACATTATACAGTATGATACCCTGATGAATTTAGGAAATCATTTACTGTGATTTTAATTACCATTAGGACTGCTTGTCCAGGTCCGGGGGTGGCAAAGCAGCCCCAAATCATGATGTTCCTGCTAAAGCAATTCGCCATGGGGTTGATGTTTTCATGTTGGCTCACGGTTCCTTTTCTACTCCATGCATGTCTCAATCAATTCACTGCACCTCATCAGAAGTTTTCCAAAGACCACCTTCACGCACAAGTGTGAAAAAGACTCGAGTGCACTGATAATACTAAGGTTGCATTGCAGGAGTACGTCAATCCTTACTCACAGGTAACGTAAGACTTTTTGCAAAAAGGAGTGTGAGCACAGTGTGAGCACCACTGTGACTGTGAAGAAGACATGCTTTGAAACAGTGTTGGGAAAAATCACAGTGATTTAATCATTAGAGATCACAAAGGCAAGTAATTTAGCTTTCTGAAACATTTTAAAAATGAACATTTAAACATCATATAATCATATAGAATCTGTCCGTTTTTCATATATAACACCTGAATCAGTTCAAGAAACATGAACACAGCCTTCCTTGCTGATCACGACAGGCTCATATCATAACGTGATATTTAACACCGATGATTCAGATCATCCTCTGGACAACAAAACATAAAGCTGATAAATGACATGAAAATGTATAACAGTCTATTTTCAGATCATTATTTGCCTTAAGTTCTTTCTTTTCTACACGATGGCCTGTTCCTGCTGTACACCAACTGCCTGATAAGGTCACTTTCTACACACTCGCCTTCTTTTAAAGAGCTTCTGTTTGATTGGCAGCTTGCCCGCCATTGCTAATGTGCAATTGGCGTTAAATGTGGTGAAAGGTCAGTGTGGGAAGTGAGTGTATGTGCGTGTCTGTGAATAGATAGATGACACTACATCTGATTAAGTGAGACTGTTTCTCATCAACCTATGTCACCAGGCAAACATCAGTTTAGTACATTCCACACTGTGTTTCAAATTATCAACAACAAACTTATTTAACACATATGAGTAGAAATATACGCACAAAAATGGAGATCAAGGAAGCTCTGCACCAAGTTGTGAAAGGTCAAATGTTAAGTGCAACACCCACAAGAGGATATGCATGAAGCCTGACAGAAACTCACATTTTTTTTTAAATTAGTTTGTAATAATTTCAGCAAATGTATTTGTGTTCTTTTCAACCTCAACATAAAACACACCTAGTATTCTGGATGTTGTGGTGGACAGGTCAGCATGGTTTTGGGACTATAAAGCTAACTATCTTTGTAAATCTAAAAACTGACTTAACAAAGTAACAAATTTGCCCCATTCAAATTATAACCTACTAGCCAGCACACAGATGGGACCCAGCTATTTTACATAATCAGCCAACTAGATGATTTCTGAATACCTTTTGAATCTCATCAAAGACCTAAGAGAGTGTACACACAGTTACAGTAGTTCAGCTGGAGAAGGATGGAGTGCTGATTAGGATCATAGATATTTCCTTCCAAATTCCATGTGCATCCAGGCCTTGACTCAGACACACACTTCTTTGAAGTTGCCATTCAAAGAGTTTCTGTCATGTGGTGGTCAATCAAGACAATGAGGAATAGTGAAATATTAAACAGGCTATTGTGTTCGAGCTTGCTAGCAGCGACTGATTGTCTCCTTATATGTGTGTGTGTATGTGTATGACTTGGGTGTATTTATCTATCTTACAGCCCACACATAGCATGTATTGGCAAGGTGCAGCTAAGCTTCCCAGAACTATATGGCGCCGAGATAGATTTGGTTCAATATGACGGAGTAAACTGATCAGCTTTGAAAGGAAGATATGTACGTGTGTGTGTGTGTGTGTGTGTGTGTGTGTGTGTGTGTGTGTGTGTGTGTGTGTGTGCGGGTGTGTGTGTGTGTTTGTGTAACCATCTCCAATCTGCCCTGGAGACAGTGTGTAAAGATGTCTATGAAAATTCATTCACTATAAATGAACCTCCATTTATAGATTTTAATGAAATCCTAATTCCCAGCTTAATACACTCCCCTACTTTTATGGAGACATAAGTAATAGGCAAAGGGACATGAAATTATTTTATTCTGATATTTATTACACCCATTTGACTCCTTTGCAATAAAGTTCAAAATTAGATCCAGACTGAAAATTATCTAACAAATGATATCATTTAAATCACCTAATTAGATGGGGCAATTTTTCCTGTTTGAGGGAGGAGGTTTAACTCCCATAATACGACAAGAATATGAAATGATATCTACTGGGGCCTTTGCTCATGTGCATGGAGATATCTTTCCTTGATACTTATTTATTATTTGCCTTTTGCAATTCCAGGTACGTAGTTACTGTAAATGTGATTGAAACAATTATGAGTCATATGTCTTCTAAAGGTTCTCCATTAATCTGTTTTCACATATCACTGAGCACATAGCACAGAATGTCATGATATTGTAGATTACATGATTAAAAAGCATGGAATGAACATACATTACATTTTACAGTTTTAATGGGATATGTTCTGTGATTGCTATGGATTTCAAAATAAGGGCATTGGTTAAATGAAAAATAGGATGAGGATTCTGGTGACTGCTGGACCCACTACACTCTAGCTTTCCACCTAAAAGAATAATGGGCCATTTGCCTTTTGCATCAGCAGAATGGTCCAGTATGAAGGTATGGTAATTCCTGAGCTTGGACTGCTTCTCATGCAAAGCACACAGCTGCATAGCTTGTATTCTTCTGATTTGCAGAAATACCCTGAGATGGAAAGCATAAGAAGAGCTAATGGCTAGAAATTGTCCTTTGAGTAGCACATCGCATTGAATTAATATTTAGATATTTAATTAAAACACTCAATTGCATTCCACTGCTAATCTCATGATGTGTAAATGAAATAATTAAAAGAACGAAGGCTACTTGTCTTTTAAGGACTGGAAACAAATAAAACAATCAGTTTAACCTCAGTTTATTTGTTTGAGGGAAGGCTGCTCTTAAATTAAAAAAAGAAACACTATAGAGCTGACAGGGGAAAGGAATTTTGTATTTTTCTGCATTAATTTGTCATAAAACTAAGAAGTAAGGAGTATTAAATATGATGTGCCTAAAAATAATAACACAAACATGTCTTTATTGAGAACAACCATAACAACCTCCTGATGTTTCTACTCGAGAAACATTGTTAAAATTAGGAGCATCTTGTCCCAAAGTGGTGAAAAACTAGTCCATGCATTTGTTACTTCCAGACTGGACTATTGTAATTCACTATTAATAGTTTGTCCCAATAACTCCATAAAAACCTCCAGTTAATCCAAAATGCTGCAGCCAGAGTTCTGACTGGAATCAGCAAGAGAGATCATATTTCTCCTAAGTTAGCTTCTCTCCATTGGCTCCCTGTAAAATCCAGTATTGAATTTAGAATTCTTCTCCTCACTTATAAAGTACTTAATAATGAAACTCCAACTTATCTTAAAGACCTCATAGTTCCATATTTTTACAGCAGAACTCTCCATTCTCAGAGTTTCTAAATGTAGAATGGGTTCAGAAAAACAAAATCCGCCTTTTGGAGTGGTCCAAGTCAGAGTCCAGACCTCAACCCAAAAGAGATGCTATGGAATGACTTGAAGAGAGCCACACATGAACTGTCCAAAGAATATGACAGAGTTAAAGCAGTTCTGCCAGGAAGTGCCTGGTTGAGTTTATTGCTGCCAAGGGGTGGTCAACCAGTTATACACTTTAAGGGTTCAAATACTTTTTCCACTAGAACTATGAGGTTTTTACAGTTAAAGACTCAATAAAGACATGAAAGATCTGAATACATACTTTTTCTTGCCAATGTATACCACAAATACAAGATAATGTTTGATGACAGTGATAGAAAGAGGCAGTATAGGAAAGTCATGGTAAAACAGCACATGGTCAGGTAGAGATGTGGGGAATGCATAAAAAGGGATCTGCACCATGGGATTCCATTTGGCTGTTATTTCTAAACCTATATATATAGCCTATTTAAAAACCACAATATGAGGAACAGAGTGACAATGATAGTCAAACGCAGACACATGATGGGAAATGTTAGGTAATGGTAGAAAGCTATTGTTCAAATTAAACAAGGTGATCAAGAAAAAATTGTCACTGATATATTACATAAATATTTTATCATTAAATAAATTTCCAAAGATCTGAGTTTCTTGACAAAGGTTGTTGAATCCCCAAGTTCAGATCTATTACATCATGATTTGGGAGGAGCCAGAGCATTCACCTGAATGAACACCCTAAGCTTTTGAGCACAGAATAATGGTCAAATCCAATTTGTATATCAAATGTTACTTTGATCAAAAATCTTCTTGGCTGCAATAACTGACTGATAATTCTGGCATCCTGTCATTTCCTGCCAGCACTTCCCATAGGCCTGCTGTGTCGGTTGGGCAGTGTTCCTGAACTCTTCAATCCAGCTTCTCTCACACCAGTTTGATGTAGGTCAGATCTGGTGATTACGTTGGCTAAGCCATTACAGAGAGTATTCCAGCAGCTACTACAGCTAAGAATGTTTGGGTGTCTTACTGCAAAATCAAGTTGACCCTAATGAGTGGTTACTCAGAGGAAATGGCATGCATCTGGAGACTGCAGTGTACGGAAAGAAATCTAGAATTCCTTGACTATACCTGGTAAAGTGTAGTCTTTCCTGTCTAAAAAACTATTTTAGTTCTAATTTACACTGAAAATTACAGGTCACTGCATCTGTGGAGGAAT
Organism: Anabas testudineus; assembly: GCF_900324465.2. Classification (NCBI taxonomy): domain Eukaryota; kingdom Metazoa; phylum Chordata; class Actinopteri; order Anabantiformes; family Anabantidae; genus Anabas; species Anabas testudineus. The sequence goes on along the minus strand of NC_046619.1, from coordinate 1,013,274 downwards.
TATCAGTTTATTGGACATGAACCTATTATAAGACATTTTAACACCTGGTAGGTCGTGCATGATCAATCTAAGACCATTTTCTCTTGTATTTGTGTAAAAAACAGGAAGTTGCAAAGTCTTTAAACTCAACAGTTATTGAGCAGCAAACGGTAGTTGTTTTGTAAAAGGTCATCTTTAAAGTTTTCAGATTATTTATCTACTGATTAGATTGTTAAATGATATGTTTTCTGTGTTTTGGTGTTATGTGTTATTTTTTTACATAGTATTCTAAATTTCCAATAACATGTGTAACCAAGGTCACTACTGGAGACTGTCCTGTAAAATTCAAGAGCATATACAATATTTGTGCTAACAGGTTATTACAACTAATGCCATTTGTAATAATACCTATTGGATGCCAGGCACCAAAATGGCAATTACACAAATTTATTTCACCCGAACCAGCCAAATGCTGAATTCTAACTGTGCAGACATAGTGGTTTGGTTGTGTCTAAGCACAACTACATTTGTTTGGTTGAAGCACTAAATTAAAGAAAATTAGGGTTAGTAAGAATACCTTAGTGTGGGTTAAGATTTCTGTTTCCATAGTGTAATGTGACTCAAAGTCACTTCCTTCTGGTTAGATGACAACAACATACAGTTGATTTACATTGTTTTATTGCAGGGTGAAAAATCTGTGTGAACCAGCCTTTGTCACACAGCATGCTCCCTGAGGCTCAGTCCTTTTCTTCCTTCCCCCACTAAGTCAGTGTGTATAACCACAGGCAGTGCACAGCCCACGGGGTGCAAACTTGTGTTGCGAGCCTGATGGTGTTCCTGGCCCTCACCACGCTGCTGCTGCCTGAACACACTGACCCAGATTCCTGCTCCCTCTGTCTGTGGTTGTCCCGTGTGTACTGCAAAGCTGTATATTTGTATACACCCTGCCACGCACAAACATGCACATACACAAACTTACACATAAGAATGCAGTCACCCAGAGTCTCAGTGGGAGACAGAGTGGCTTGTGGTAAAATGATGGATGCAAACAGTGTTTATAGAGCAGAATATGAAAGTAGAAATGTGTCTTCTGAAATATTCTTGACAAAATGAGCAACTACTGTAACATTGTTGTGTAGAAAAAATAAGTAGGCTGTGCTGCTGACATGTTTTTCTGTGAATAATAATTAATTTGAAAAATGATTCATTTATTTGTCACACGAAATGATGTTCAATTTCTGCAGCTTCTGAAATATTAGGATTTCCTGTTTTTCTGTTGTGTATCATCAAATGTCTGAGGCTTTTTTAATATTTCTGAGTTTGAAGAAATGGGGAAAAAAACAAATCAAAAAAGGTGATTAAGGAAAAGAAAAGTCAGAAATCTTGTCAAATTAGTGAAAGCTAATCCTTGCAACTCATTTCGGTTGCTTACTCAAAACTGTAATTTTTGCCTGCGTTTCCTTTACAATTAATGTATAGTTCCAGACTAGATGATAGGGTGTTAGATGTGCTGTCTCAGCTGGAGCTCTACTTCAAGGTCACTCCAAATATCCACACTCGGAGTCCAGCCAACCTACAGAGAAGGCTCATTTTGGCTGTTTGTATTTACAAATTGGTGAGATACTGGAGCAAACACCCTGTCCCAACCCAAAGAGAGTAATCCCCCATTACTGAAGGAGAATATGGCTAGAAGAAAGATCAAGAGGTCTTTACTGCAGCTATTGCCTGTTTTCCAAGGCATTAACTGTGTAACATCTCTCTTGTTCTTGTGTATGCATGTAAAGAGATGATTACAGCATTAGGCATTACTAAAATGAGCCATGTAATCAGAGGCTGGTCTATGTGTGACCTGAGGGGAAAATTATCTGAAGAGCAGATGTAGCCATACATTAGCACAGTACGTAGCAGTATCACACTACATGCAAGGTTGTAGTGATGACAAAAAATATGTTACGTGTTTGCAACTCAGAGACAGAATAGATGAGGACTTTTCACTAACATTCCTTTCTAAGTTGAATTTTAACTTGGCTATCAGTCATCTATAAGATCACTACATGCTGCAACTGAAATGTAGTTTTGCTAAAACATGTACTTATTTGGCTTTGTTTAACTCAGTATGAACACGTATTACACTATCTCCATTTCCACCAGCTCCAATCCAGTTGTTGGACCTATTTTCTTTGTGAAATTAAATGAAAGTCAGTGACAACCATGGTGCACGTTAGCACAATGCCATTTCCTTCATTAAGGTTACGCTTACTAAAATCATCATGTATAAGTTATAACCAGCAAACAAAGAACTCAGGTCGAGCAATCCTTCACTCTGACCTGAACTTATCAGCACACTTGACCATCTTCACTAAAACTGCCTTTTATCAGCTCAGGAGACACTGCAAAGGTCACACTGCAGCCATCTCTGTCAAATGCTGAGAAGCTTATGCATGCCTTCATCTCATGCAGACTGGATTACGGCAATGCACTTTCTCTGGCCTCGCTCACAGATCAATAACAGACTGCAGCTTATTCAAATGCAGCAGCTTACATCCGTAGCACAGTCAGGAAAAAGTGAAGGTGTCCCTCTCGTCTGCTTCTCCAGTTTTAGGTCTAATTTTAAAATTGAATTGATATTTTTTTAAGACTTGCATGGGTTGGGTTCCTGAATATGTCGTGTATCTTCTAGCCTACATGAGCTGGCATTATCTTGTGATCCAATTGTTCTTGTTCCACATCTAGGTTAAAGATTGGGGACATAGGATGGGGGGCTTTGGTATGTAAAAGCACAAGTCATTGAGCACTGAGGAACCAACGCATCAAGCTTTTGACTACAGCTCTGCATGATCTCTATAAAAAGACAAACATTTTAAAACTGCATGAATGAGTGCTCAGATGTTCCAGGAGGAAAAAAAACAAAAACAATGGTGAACTAAATAATTTAACATCCTCTATGAGCGTATTTAGTCATGCCAAAAATTGATAATTTAATTTGAAAATGCATCTTTTGTCAAATTAATGACCAGGGGAAACAAATGTAATAGAAAAAAGAAGAAAGAAACAGCTATAAACAGGCAGTTTGCTTCATTAAGTGTGTGATCAAAGCAGGGGATAATTAACGCTGTTCACTCAGGACTCCCTGATCTCTGAAATCATGATGTAACCGTTGCTTTGTTCTTCCCTGTGTGAGAAGGTAAAGAAACAGATACATGAAATACTGATGCCTTTATCATTTTAGGTGGGTGATGGTGATATTAGGTTCAGTGTGGTTTGTTTCCCCACCACAGTGATGGCCCTGAACACCCGTGCTGCATAGCGAGTTCCAGGAAACCCTAGTGCGGAACTGAATAATTGATCATTGAGTCTCCCAATAGTCTCTACGTGAGCTCTCTGTGTTGGCCTCACTGTCTGTCTGCCACTTTGTTTGCCTGGACTTACTGTACATCTTCCCCACTGCCTCAGTTTGTCTCACTGTGCCTGTGGACGGGGAGAGGAATATATTAGCAGTGACAGTGAAAAGTATTCATCTCCTATCCTGTCTCTATGGCTTTATTACTGAAATCATCTCTTCTGAACTCAGACATACACTTTTTTTTTAAACATTTTTTCATGATAAAGTGTTGGGACATTAAAGGAATCAGCACCTTCAAGCCTCTATGTCGCATATTTCTTCACACAGTAATCAACACGCTGGTGTTATTCATAACAGTAACAGTGGCTTGTTAATGCTATTTGAACAGTGGTTGAATTCTCTTCATATTTTTTTAGATTAAGTCACCAATTACATTGCTAGGGCTAGGGATGTGGGGTGAACCCCGGCAGGGGGATATATAAATAACACACATTTGGTGATATAAAAACACATACTGAATTATTCATGTCTATTTAAGGTCTGTAGACATGGTCCAAGTAAGTAATATACTGTAAAGTTAACTGAATATCTGACTGTGGTGTTATTCTGATTTAAGTTTTTGGCAAATCAGTAGGCATGATTAGCTTAATCACAGCTGCTGGGTTCAAACCTTTTGCATGTTCTCCCAGGTTTCCTCCCACAATCTAAACACATGCAGGTTAACCGCTGACTAAAAAGTGCCCAAAGGTCTCCATGAATGTGAGGATGAATGGTTGTCTCAGCCCTGTGATAGACTGGCAACTCATCCAGGATAAGCAGGACAAGCAATATATGGAACTACAGTGTGTGACGAATGACGCATTTAATTTTTTTTTTTTTCTTTTACTGTATCATTAGCTTTTGTCTTGCAGGTGTGAAGTTTGTATGTCAGCGTGAAGTGAGGGATGTGCCAGCACCCAAAGAATTGTGGGTTCTAAACTAAACTGCAACTGTGAGTATGTTTTATAGGGAAAGTAGTTTCAACCAGATTACATTTTCTATTAACATAATGTTGTTAATTCATGTATATGACAAGTCAGAACACACCAGTAAAATATTTACAGACAACATTGAGTAATATATTTCTAATTAGAACTCCCCGACTACAGTGTGAGCTTTTAATTTATGTTTCATAAGACTGAAGTAATTGTTTATCTATTGTCTACTGTCTATGTGCAGTTTGCAGGCAATGCTGATTATTTTTATAGATTTTTTAATCTCTACTCATAGGAGTGATTGCCTGTCAATGACCACACACACATACACACATCATAAAAAAAGCATACGCTTGAAATGTGATTTATCAAACTTGGCCTGTACTTACTTTACCCCGGCCCTCAGGACTGGAACTGCTCAACTCTTTTTCTCTCTCTCTCTTTACGGATGAAAAGGAAAGAGTGATTTGTTGACGTTTAAAGTGAGAGGAGTCACCTGTGTCTGCCATTTAACCCCACTGCTGTGTCCCCCACGGGGGTACTCAGAGGCTTTAGGGTGTATTTAGGCGTAAAATTATATGATTAAGGCAGAGATGCTGAGAGGCATGAGCCACGGCCAAAGCCATTTCTGTATTTAGCTGTAAAAATGAAATCAGTGACTTGATGGGTGTTCTGCCTTATTTCAGCAGGCACACAACTGTTAAGCAAACACAGCAAACAAAGTTAATAAAGTAAATAACAACATGCACATTTAAAAGCCAAACACTGATCATTGTGCAACTGAGTATAATAAAGTGCTACCTTATCTTATCTTAATTCAAGCTGAACTTGGGCATGTTCAAGAATTCTAAGTACATGTTCTGGTGTTTGGGGATGTGTGTGGGCCATACACGATAATTTTAACTGACAGCAGGAAACTCAGTTTGTTAACGATCTCATATGATGCTCATATCACGTCATGTATGAGTACTCTTTTTTAATACTGTGCACAGTCCTCCAAATAATCCAAATTGCTATGTTGCATGCATTTAATGTTCCAAAACCCAGTGGATGCTCAAGTTGACTAGTGGCAAATATAGCCTGCTACTGTTTGTTTTAACATAGCTACTGCTTGTTCCTAGAGTTACTACTAAAATACAGAAAAACTGGTTTGATCATTTTCACATGCTTTTATTAAACTTTGTGCCAAGGTGTGTGCTTGTTTGGATCAGTGACAGCACTTTATTGTCTCTTTGTACATATTAATAATAATTCCAAGTGGATCATAACACATTAAGATGGTTAATTGGATGTATATGGCTGTTACTTAACTGAAATACTGTGTCATGACATAAGAAGAAAAGTGTGGCTCTTCTTGGAAAACTGTCCTTTTATCCCTTCTTCTCACTGATGGATGGAGTTAAGTCACACACTCTGTAAGAGCAGTGATCTAATGCTAAACAAACATGTACAGATTGAGAGATGTATGAATCTGGACTAGAGAGAGAGTATTGATGTATTATAAATCCCATCAGTGTTTAAACAGTTCTTCTCTAGACACCTGCCAAAATTTCCCATAGTTCAGCACTGTCTTGTAACATTTCAATATTCTCCTCCTGCTGCATTTTGGGCAAACAGCGTGTCAGACCTAGATTAACTTACACAATAATAAATGTAAAAATCCCAGAAAACTTAACTTAACTAAACTTAAAAACTGTTCTGATGTTACCTTCTTCTTCTTTGCCATTAACTGGAACAGACGAACAAAGACATTCTTGTTTCACATCTTAGTTCACACTGTCTTAACAACACATCTATGGCCTTTGACAGTAAACTAAATTTTGAAGCTCATGTTCAAAATGCACCTAAAGTGACCTCTTATCATCTAAAGAACATTACAAAGATCATATAATTTCTCTCACAGGAACATTTTGAAAATCTCAGCTCATGCTTTTGCTAAAAGCTGGTTATATTATTATTTAATTAAAATTAATATTAATTCCTTTCTCACTGGTCAATTCAATTCAATTCAATTCAATTCAGTTTTATTTGTATAGCGCCAATTCACAACAGAAGTTATCTCAAGGCACTTTACAGTGTAAGGTTTAAGACCTTACAGAAAATATTTATACAAAAAAAACAAAATAGAGAGAAAACCCAACAATCCCATTTGAGCAAGCTCAAGCTGGGTCACCTAGTTAAGATATTAAAGAGTTGCTATTATGCAAAGCCCTCTTTAGTGGTCATTTGTGTACACATATACTGTATCACTCTCTGGTGCATGTTGACAAATGTTAAGTGCACTCACACCATATTTTTATTTTTTTGTTTTGTGGAAAACAGTCCTTAAATGGTCCAAGGACTTAAAATTCACACTCAAAATGACATCTTTACAAGTCTCAGGAACACAGTTCCACTGTAGGCTTGTTTCAAACACTGCCCACAGCAACCTTGGCCAAAAACTGACAGTCCACCTTTGGTCTGTCTACACACATTTTCAAACTTGCCACAAACTATGATCTACACAGTTTAGCATGTACAGGTACAATTTGGTGGCTTTAAATTGCCTGTAAGCGCGAGTGGGAATCTCTGCATATCAGCCCTGGTGACCGCTTTGATCCCATTTTAACCTTGGGACTTCCATCCAATACTCAGCACACACATTCCTGTACACTGTACAAGCCAGTTGGTTACAACATGCCATGTACACCCTGCTAGCAGCTCGCACCCTGCTGCTATGTATTGGATTGTCCTGGGTTATCTTTGAATAGCCTGCACCTGTGGCAACCATATACTGTATATACTTATATAGAACTAGAAATTATAGGAAAAATCTATATAGTATTAAAAAACAGACAAACATTAGAAGAAAAAATCTTGTCTGTAGGCTAACATGACAATTATTGACTGTGAACTCTGTAGAGGAATATGGAGAGGTCAAGTACAGAACTAGGAGTGGAAGACCTGTCAAAATCAGACAAGAACATTCTTTGAGTTTCTTCTGTAAGAGACCAGGAGAAGTTCAGGAAGGACTTGGCTCAACATCTGGCAGCTTCATCTGGATGCCAACGTGATATTTTCATACTCCAAAGAAGTTTTATCAGGAATGGTCTTAGTGGGTGGAGAGAGAGCAGCCAATAAATCACTTTTTGTCTTTAGAGTGACAAATAAATATATATGGACATCATAACATTGTTAAAATTAAATCTAATGAAGGCCTACACTTTTTGCACTTAATTTCAGTATTTCTGAAGGAAAGTAACACAGTCCAGATTAAAATGATCTAATCTAGCATGAGCTGTCATTTCCAGCTCATTTACCTCAGTGTGGTGCAGTGTCTTTTTTTGGTACTACATTTATAGGCCTTTGGGTTTATAGGCTTCATACATATGCACTGAAGATATTAAAACATAACAAAACTCTTGCAACTGTGTGTAACTCAATTAGCATTTTACTTGGTAGATCTTTTTTTTCTTTGTGTGTTTTTCATATAACTGCAAAACCAAACAGTTTATAGACGAGTGCCAACAGATTGTCAGGAAACTACTGTATGTACTGTAAGATCCTGCCCATGCTTTAATGCCCATGTCATAGATAATCTAACTATTACAGTTACAGTATGAGTGAAATTAACAGCATTTTTTAATCAGTAAAGAGAAACACTTATGATGATAATGATAAGCAACTCCAAAAAAAAAAAAAAAAAAAAAAAAAAAAAAACAGAGAATTAGACACATTTAGATGTAACTTCTACATATTTCTTATCAGTAAATAAGTTAGGGGAAACTGATTTTTAAAAGGTAAGGCAAGGAAGTTGAAACCATTGTAAGGCCCAGATCACCCAATATACAATAAACACAATGGCACACAACATAATTATATTTATTATTATGTGGAATTTAGTTGAATCATTTTATGCCGAGTTTTCATTTAAATTGAGATTAAATAATTTCCACAGTCAAAAAACACTCTGGGAATAGGATGTTTGAGTGTCCATATCCTAGTTACCTCCATCTGTCACTAGCTAATGGTCAGGTCATGCCCCTTTATGGACACTTTCAGAAAAAAATAGTTGTGTATACAGTATAATCTTCAAAAGATCATTGAAATGCTACTTTTTTGAAACAGAGTCTTCTGCCAGGTAAGAAGCCTAAGCAATAAACATTATATCTCCTGAAAGCATCTTGGGAGCCAGACATACACTGAATTCCTCAATCCCTCCTCTCTCCCATGTCTAATAAATTAAGGAATAAGCGGGGTTAGGAAAGTCAGATCAGCAAGTGCATTAGATTTGATTATTGTCTGTGCCTCTGATGCTGTATTATTGCTTTGGGATCCCCAGAGGAGGGCTGTCTGCACCAAAGGTGGAACTCAGAAACTCAGGTTGGTAAAATTGAGAGGCTGAGAGGATGCCATGGGAGCAGATGAGGGCAAGGTGAAGGCAGGGGGAGGAATATATGGGGGCCTTGGAGAAGTCCAACCTTAATAACAGTCTGGTTTCGTAGGAGATGAGGGAGAGAGGCAGGTAGATTGGGTGAGAGAAATAGAAGACAAATAGGCTGCAAGGGAGGGAGACAGTTGAGTTGAGATGGCAGAATCTGTAGCACAGAGCAGAAAATAATATCAGGATATATAATAATAACCAGGACTATTTTAATGTCAAAGGGAAAATAAGACAGTGCTGCTACTCTTGACTAGGAGAAGAGGATCATCATCACTGTGAATCTGATATAACAGCACAGTATGATTCGCAATCGATCATAATACAATGTGGCAGGGTAGCGGCCTATTAGTTGTCTTGGTAACTGAAGCCAGTTCAGGCTGCTGGGCTAAAGCTGTGGAGATTTTTGCACCCACAGAGAGTAAATGTGTGATGGGGTGCTGGAAGCTTCCTTAACTCTATCAAGATTGATTGTGTCAGTGATCCTCTTCATCATGCCCGTAAGTAGTGGCATTTCAATACGTGTACGGTAAGCACTGTCGATACAGTGTCACTTATAGAACGCTGAGCATGCAAGGAGAGTACCCCTCAAAAATCCTGTTAAACATATTAAGAAAGATGGATGAAACAATGTATGAGACAAAAAGTTTGGGGAATAATTTTAGCAACTTTCTTAAGCCTAACTTGAGGATTCGTTTTTTCTTTTTCAATTATCATATCTAAACAGTTTACTTATTTACAAAACAAGAGTGGTCACTACCACAATGGTTGTATGAAGATGTGGTTATCCTTATTGGGTAACAGGAGCACATACTTTTTTTCATTTTCAATGTTCATACAGTACATAAGAGGGAGAACAGATCTTTCAAAGTTACAGCTGAGAGAATTATCAAATTGAAGGCAAGGCTGAGCAATGATCACTATTTGCCAAATGTAAGCATGTCATTATGAGCTGTCAGTCAGCAGTCAATGTGGAGTAAGTCATGAGCAGACTATCAAAGCCTAATAAATGAATTTAAGAATGACATGAGAGTAATTATCAAAATTTAAATATCCAGGGGTTAAGGTCAAGGATCATGGTTGCGTGTGGGGATTCAGTGAGCTTAGCAAAGACCACAGCAAAATGATGAATATTGCTAAAGGGGAGGTAGGTACAAACATGATGCAGTTTTCATTTTGTTGGTATGATCAGAACGGATAGGCTCAGACAATACACATAAAATTCATGACTTGTTTACATATGTCTCACTTTACACTGCACTGATACTGTCTGATATACTCAGCGTTTACATTTTCCCTTCTGCACTTAGTTTTATACACTGCTGAGTGTATCTAAATATAGTAGACAGAGAGAGGAAGATACATTTTCCAACTACTTTTAAGGTTAATGTTTAATGTGCTACCTCATGCCTTTATTAAGCGTTGTTTGGTGACTTACTGTAGTCCACAGCAAATTGGAGTGCTGAAATTTACAAATCAAACATTTCAGAGTTGATTTCTACTCTTGAAGAGTGAAATGTTGTTCAGAGTTGGGGTTATTTGACACGGTTGATCACACCAATTTACCTAGTTAGAGAATTACTAATTACATTGAATACACTGAATGGAATTAGACTCCACCTACACATTTCAGTTCCTCAGTGTCAGCACTATTATCCAGTGTGTTAGGCATTTGAAGTGAAATGACATTAAACTTTAAAAGCAAAGACAAAGACAAAATTATAAAAAAAAAAAAAAGAACAAAAATGCATAAAATAAAACAGCATACAAAAAAGCAACAGGCATCAAAACACAAAATAAAAATAAAGTTAAATTGAATGCATACATAAAAAAACAGACATTGTAAATAATTCAATTAGCTTTTTAGCAGTACAATGTAGTAATATTTAACAATGCAGAGAAACCAGTCAGTTAAAGTCACAGGAGAACAGTACTTGAAAGTGTCTACAGTTGGGGGTATATGGGGCAGCAGTAGCTCAGTTGGTAGAGAAGTCATCTACAGACCCCAGGGGTAGTGGTTCAATGCTGAGTTCCTGCTGGCTACTTGTCAAGGTTTCCTTGGACAGTACACTAAAACCCTGCAGTAGCACCAATATGTACTGTGGGGCAGCTGTCCAACCACAATTTCACCAAGGGCATCAATTAAGTATGTCATTATTATTATTTAAAATCTTCAGGAAGTTTGGTCTCTTTGTGTGCAGCATAGTAGTACACATGTATGTTTTTTCTTAACAAATATTATTGCTTAATGGCTCACATGAGAATAAAACGTAACATTGGAAAAATAAACAGTGAAAGGAAACCCATTTTGGCGCATTTACCCTATAACTTTACTAAGCTAACACAGCAAAGTTGTTATTTCCGGGTTGGATGCAGGAATCCAATTTCAACATCAGTGCAAATCAATATGTTGTTTGTGTCTGAGCCAGGTCTTATCACATGTTCTATAAAAATAATTTGATCTTGAGAAGTTATTTTGAAGTAATTATGAATTGCTGGTTCACTTAAGGAGGAAATAACTGGAAAACAGTTTCAAAAATGACATGGTTACATTCTTCAAAAGAAACAAAAAGGACTGATATGTTAAATTACTAAAGGTATCAACGGTACTCCACGGTCACATTAGCAAGTGTGCATCTATTAAAAGCAGTGTTCAAACAGATTAAGGAAAGACTTCAGCATCTTTGCTAAATGTGAGAAAATGAACACAGGCGTACACACGCAGCTACACACTAAGACAAACAGAGGAGAATAAAATGATTTGAAATATAATTATTTCTGGTCCAGTGCTCTAAGTAAAAATCAATTCCCCATTATAGAAATAGGATACAGAAAGGAATTAAAACTTAATGAGGTTTTCCAGCTAAAGTCCACCCACTTTTTAACCCTGTACTTGGCAGCACTGCAAGGCACAGCATGTATACGACAGATTATGTGGCTCTCCAAATATTCTGTGCGCACTCACGTGTGCACATAAGCCTTCTCAAGATGACAGTAATGCTCCTGCATCCTTCAAAGCTTCCCTTTCCTCACAGGTATTCAAACTCATTTGTCTTTTCGTCTCTCTCTCTCTCTCTCTCACACACACTCACACACCTCGCTGTCTGTTGGCAGTATTGATCTCCTGTTGATCCACGGTGACAAAAGACAAAGCTTTTCATGTGACAAGCAATTAGATAGTTGTGGAGCCTGCAGAGCACCAGCCTCAGCACAGGCTGGGTAAACACTAACAACACCAGTTCAGATAAAGCTGGGAGCATTGGAAAGAGGTCGTCCTCCTCAAGTCATCTGTGTCTCCTCTAACACCTTCTGGTTTGCCTCGCAGCCTTGCAGCACATATTGATGTTGGTATTATTAGCTTTCAAAAGAGATACAGCCGGGTGATGTAGTTGAATCAATCAATCTATCCATCCATCATTTAGCTGTTTGATTTTTCCATGATGCCATCACAGGCATGCACACTATGACGCACTGTATGAAGTATTTATTACATGTGATGAAGGTTAAGACGACAGATAAGGATACAGGCCATGCAAGAGAAACAATAAAAATGACAGAAAATATAAATACAAAGTGACAGCTCAACATTTTGTGAAATAACACATTCATTTTGTCAATATAAGATCAATATCCTTCTCATTTTCATATGAGTCATGTGTGTAGCTTTGCATTTAAGACTGCCACCATGGGTAAAACACAATCCAGGCTCTGTCTGAGAGAAAAGAAAATGCACCTGTCAACATGTCAAATGACGTGTTTTGTTGTTTAAAGGGAAGTGTTTATATCTGCTTTGAATGGCCTTGCACAGTAAAAATGCCTGCCGTGTACAGCCTCCTCCCGGCAACGTCCCACTGCCTCCCTGATCTCTCTTCAACAATTGTGTCTTTTGTGCATCTTTTCAGTCTTGACACAAATAGAGATAATGATGTGCGCTTCTCAAAACACTCTTTTTTCACAGTGCTGTACTTGGATGGACAAAAGGAGTAGTATGAGAAATTTAAGGAGAGCTCATAGGGGGCTGAATTCATGTTTATATCTGTGCACACCTAGTTAATTGCTGTTTGAAGTGGGTGTGATTGTAACATTGTCAATTTCAGAAAGTTACAACAATTTCCAAAAACAACCCACATGTTTTTGCTGTTGGAAAGAGGGCTTCGACAATTATGTATACAGAGCCTTTAATAGCTGTGGTGTACAGGACCAAACACACACAAAGGTATGAAGTGTACGGCATTTACTGGAATTAATGCTCACACTGAATGTAAACCACATTGAGAGGAAAATGTCTGTAACAAACTTCTCAGGCCAACTGATGAGATTAATAAGGCAGTAGTTTACTTTCTCTTGCACAAGGAAGCATTTATACATCAGCACACAACTGACAAACTCCTTTTCTGTGATGGGAGGGAAAGGTGAATAGCTAATAATATTTGTCTGTGAGACATTACAGTTGATTCTCGTCGAGTTGAATTCCATGCTGATAATCCTATCTGAGTCTCTGAGATAAAAGTCTGCTGCACTAGTGCACAAAGGGCAAAGGCAAGTTTCACAAGAGTCACTTAAAGTTATACAGTTTCATGAGAGAAACAAATCTCTGTACAATTTTTCTAACATACATACATGTATTAAAAGATTTAAAGATTGCACCCAGATCCTATACAGTTCCACTGTATCTGTATTGAACATTGAATAAAAATTGCTGTGTTAATTTGGTAAAACCTGTTCTAGCTTCTGTGTTCACCTACACTTGGTATTAAGCAAGCTTCATTTTAAGTTAGTTTTACTTCTATACAGTTAGACTATACAGAGTTGCTTTTGTTTTTTGTTGCCTGCTGTTCTTTTCTCTCTCTTGCTTCTACTCACCCCAACAGGTCGAGTCAGATGGGCTCCCACCCTGAGCCTTGTTCTGCTGGAGGTTTCTTCCTCTAAAGGGAGTTTTTCCTCTCCAGTGTCACCTACAGTGGTGGTTGCTCAAGTGGGGTTTCTATATAATTCTGTATACAGTTATATTTTGTAAGGTCTTAAACCCTACACTGTAAAGAGACTTCAGATGACTTGTGTTGTGATTTGGTGCTATACAAATAAATAGGAATTGAATTGAATCTTATTAAATCAGTCCAATATAATGCAAATTCACATGTAATTGATGTTTTGACAGTCATAGGACTAATCAGCCCAGAACAGCCCAAACTTCAAACTTGACAGAAAGCCAGCTAATCTTCTGTTAGCCAGACTGCCAGGCAAAATCATGTTTAATCTGTTTACTGTCTGGTCAGTTTTGTACATCCATGTTTGATGCTGCAGTTTGAGAAACAAGCAAATAATCTGCCTATGTGTCCAGAAAGCTAAAACTAATTTTAGAGGTTATATATAAATCAAAATAGCCACTTGTATGGAAAAGAGTGGGAGTCTGCTCAGCTCTTTGCTTCTCTGGTGGTTTGGTAGCTGCCAACATTTTGTACATAGATCCAGTAGATATTTGGCAGCTTGATGACAGGCTGTCAACATGTAGTAAGTTTAATACTGGGATGACAAACAGAAACAATAGCTGTTGCTGTTTCATTTCAATTTAATGAGCAAGATGGTGAACAAGATATGTACAAGTGTTGTGGAAAAGATCCCTCCTAGTTATGATTCCCTCTCTAATCTTAATGAATCCATTGATTATCTTACTTGTGACACCATCACTTGTGCTATCTTAATCTATCAATGCCCCATGGACTGCCCTGTAATATTCCACTCTGTTTGCAATTAACAATGTTGATATAATCATATTCAAACTTGTGGATAGAATGAGCCTAAGAGAGGTGTGGGTGCACTTCCAAAGGCCCAAGCTGCTCTATTGCTAGCAATATTACTAAGAGGAGAAATGTGGAGGAAAATAGACTTTAAATTTACTAGTATTGATCAAAGGATGGTATACCAGATAGATGTGGCTGTAAACAAATTAATGTGGTGTCGCAAGGAGTTATGGATCCCAGCATCAGATTATTTAAAGCCCTGGAAGGTCAAAATGGTGATTATGATAAATTGTGTTTAGCTGGATAGATAATCTTCTTAATTATGATGAAACTGAATATGTTTGGGAGGCATTACACGCTGGCCCGTACCCTTATAAGATGCTATTAATGGAGAGAGAGGGAGCGAATGAAAGGGTTTTGTTTTGTTGGGAAACAGGTCGACAGCCTTTCAAACATTGTTAGATGTGATGGGCTGTGATCCACTGAGAGCAGTCTCTGCCCACAGCTGATAAATGGAAATCCTGGGGATTAGATGTGTCCCTGTGGGCAATGCCATCCAATTCTCTGTGATCATACATATATTTGTGTGGGATAACTGTTAAGCAGTGAGCGTGTTGCACACTGGAAAGCACACAATCACTAAAATGCAAGGAAAGGCCTCCTGTAAATTATACATGCATTATTTTTGTTTGCAACTTGAGTTAAATAAAATAGAAAAATCTAAATAAACGTTGATTTAGTGTTTGTGTTTTAAATTTAGATAAAGTGATGTTTTTCATCTAAAAATTAAATTTAACTAAGGACATTCTGCCAAATGTAGTTCAGCCAAGATGGTTTATAGATGGTTTACTAAGTTAGTCAGATGACACCTAGTATTTCAGCTATATCAGATTAAAATAAATAAGAAAAAACAATAAATCCCATTCAGCCCAATAGAACTGCACTAATGCTTATTAATAGTAAACACGTACATATAGTTGTAATATGAACAAGAATAAAAAGCTGTACCACACTTTTGATGCAGAGCAGTAACACTAATTGTCCATATAGATGCCTCAGACAATGTAGTCATGGCAGTGATACTAACAGTGAAGTGTGCACTTCAGAATATTAGTGGGGGACAGAGGCATTCCCACAGGAGATGTCCACTGTGAGTCATTTTGTGTTGCAACACAAGACAATTCCAAAAAAACATATATTTTTTTGAAGTATTTCTTTTATCAGAACACTGAATTTTAGTGCTTACCCTAAACCAAGTGGCATTTGTTTCCAAACTTAAACTGTAATATATCCACAACTCTAACCAAGCATTTAAGAATATTGTCATGACAGCTCATCCAACATGCAACAGTCCAAGGGCGTCAAGCAGTGCAGCGTTAGTTGGAGATTCCAAAGACTTTACAAAGCATGGGAAACATTATCATCTGACACTGTGGCACAAGATAGTGAATACTTCACCAAGGGGAAAACTCAGCAACCACTACAGTCTAATTTCTGCAGCCTCACTATCTTAGTGTTCAGTACAACAAGTCTAATAGAATAGAATGTCAATCTCAAAATAATTTGTCATTTCATTTATCAAGTCTTAGTTACACTGGATGATAGGAGACAGAAGGGACAGTTCTATGTACAAAGGATGGACAGATCCTGTCACAGCTGTAAGACTACAATAACAACAAGAAAAAGTCACCATATTGACAGAGATTGACAGGGATGCAGGATTAATACATTTTTTTAATAATTGTTCTATGTGAGAAAAAAGATCACTTTGCCCAGGTTGGCAATGAGCTGCTATCCCAAGCGAAACAGTAAATGTCTTTGAGTCCTGTTCTTGAATCACAGTACAATGAAGTATGAGACAGAGAGTTACAGCAGATTGGTACAGCAACAGCAGCAATATGAGCATTTTCCTTTACCATACAGTAGGGTCAAGTGGAAGCTGACCCTGCAGACAAATTTTTCAGTTTAACAGCTGTTCCGCAATCCATCTGATCGTCAGATGCATACTGAGGCCCTTCTATTGTTGGTCTTTAGAATATGTACAATTGATAGGGAAATGCAGGGAGAAATCAACTAGCCACTTTATTAGGTACATCTGTTCTACTTTTACACTTTCACAAGGTTCTAATTTCTCAGTTTTTGTTGGATCCTTCAAAAAGGTGATCATTCTACTATATCTTATTATCGAGGACAAAGTGCAGTATAGTAGTAGGACTTTCTGATGTTTTGGTCCTCTCAGGTGGGCAAAACATTATAAATCCACCGACCATAAATTAAAAGAACACATTGATATTTGTGATAGATTACATCTTTGACCTAACTAATTGATAAGACCAGGAAATTCCACGGGGTTCACACGCACAACCAGTAAAAAATTTGAATAGACAGAAAATACAATGGTTTTTATTAAAAGATACATGTCATAAACTATATAACCATTATTGCAAAAGGGTTTTCTAATGATCAGTCCTCGTTTTAAATTAACTTGCAGTGCGAAACACAATGTGCTATTATTCAATTCAATTCAATTTTATTTGTATAGCCCCAATTTACAAGAGAAGTTATCTCAAGGCACTTTACAGTGTAAGGTTTAAGACCTTACAGAAAATATTTATACAAAAAATTGTAGAGAAAACCCAACAATCCTTTATGATATAGGTTTTTATGAATAACTCCTCTTGTGTTAGTTTTAGATATAAATAATTTAGGTACTCGGGGAGCAGACACTGTCTCTATGGGGTTATGGTAGTTTTGGGGGGTTGACGGCTGTAAGAAAGCTGCAGAGAGGTGTGTAAGACTGCGTCTCTGCGTCCTGGGCTCCACTCTGACATGTCAGGGTTTAGGTCGTCTAATAAACTCTGCCATATTCCTAGAGAGTTGAGACGCACCATCTAAAGTGGGATGGATGCCGTCTCTTCTAATCAGCCCAGGTTTTCTCCAAAACGTTTTCCAATTGTCTATGTAGCCCACGTTGTTATGTAGATGGTAAAGCAGATATTTCCAGCTACAATAGTTATTCAAAATATTAACAATGTCTAAACAGATTTTCTGATTAATGAGATGTTAAAATTTTATTTTATTTAAAACACATTCATTTTGTGTCTCCAATCTTTTGACTGGGAGTTTACTTTATCTTGCCACAATACTGTGTGTAACATCTGTGTATGTGACATGTGTGACATTAGTGTATATTTATTTTATTATACACATATGTGTGTTTCAGTGCATCACACCATGAGTGCACTTACTCAAAGCAAGAAATAATTTGTGATCAACATCAAAGTGAGTCTTCATTTTTCTTATCTGTTGCCTACAGGCATCTATTATACATCCATGCCTTTCCATACCAAGCAGAAAAGTTGATAATTCAATTTTCTCTCTGCAACACAAAACACACATTCCCACTGAGAGGATGTGTTTTGAAAAAAAAACATTTAAGTCTGTGGAAATTAGTTGACAACTGTATGAATGAATGGCATTCCCTGACTCTAAAGAGATATAACATGAGAAAAATCAGGTACCCCCGGAGGTATTTTAATGTCTATTGGAGTCATTCAGAGATGACTGGCACTTTGACTTTGACATACCTGACATGATGATAATGACAAGATAAATAATTCTGATTCTGATGCTGGTCAGTTCCTCTCCCCTTATTGGGGTGGTGGTAGCTATTTGATGACCACAGGCAGAAAGGATCTCCTGTTGTGCTCTGTGAAGTACTTGATGTTGATCAGTCTCTGGCTAAACATACTCCTCTGTTCATCTTGCACGCTGTGTAGTGGGTGGGAGGAATCATCAGCAGATCATCAGCTTCATAGTTATATATATAAATTAAAAGTTATTGTTTTTGGACATGTACTCTGGTTGCTCACCAGCAGAATATGGATTTACATTAGACATTTTACAGACATTGTGAAGCATTTATTGGCATCACAATTGGTTGCACTTCCTAGTGATAACAAAGGAAATGTGGGCTGGGTTTGGGCCAACCAGATTGTCACTGAAAATGAACAGCTGTAGTTTGCATTTGAAGCCACTGGAAGTTATTGTGCACTTTATTCTAAATACTTTGAAGTCTATGTTGCAAAATCCAATAGTTTCTTAAAATACCCCATGAGTGCTTTTCTTATTACCTCATGTTGAAGTCAGAGAGACAGTAAAATAAAACAAACAAACGAGCAAAAAATGATTAATACATGGCTTGACAAGCTAGTAGCCCACTTCTCATCAGGTTGCCCTCGTTCCCCAACACCTGACGCAGACCTTGTTGACCCGGGCGACATTCGAGCCAGTTTGACTGTTGTGTTTCTAGCGACAGGTAGAAAGGTGAACCTTGTGTAAGTGTCCACACTGGATATTGTCCTAACGATAGATAACGAAGATAGAGAAATACCAAGGGCTGAAAGATAAGATGAAAAATATGTGGAAGGTGAAGGCACAAGTGGTACCCATGGTGATAGGAACACTGGGGGCTGTAACTCCCAAGCTGGGAGAGTGGCTCCAGCAGATCCCAGGAACAACATCTGAGATCTCTGTCCAGAAGAGAGCAGTCCTAGTAACAGCTAAGATCCTGCGCAGGACCCTCAAGCTCCCAGGGCCCGAGCTAGAAGGAATAAGAACGCTCCAAAGAAGGAGCAAGTGGGGAATTTACATTAATATATATATTATATATATTAATATATAATATTAATATATAATATTAATATAGAATTTATATATATATATATATATATATATATATATATATATAATTAAGATGATCATCTGGGTATTTTTTTTATTTGAAAAAGATACCAAAACGTAAATAGATTAATATAAGTTCTACCCAGCATCTTAGGACTGTAATGGCTGATGGGACTGCTGGAGCTTTTTCCAAATGAAACCAGACAAGTTGAGAAGTAGTTTTAAATAAGAAGCAGATTATAAATATTGTTTTGTCCTGTAGATCAGATTAATTATTTATCTGAATGGTGAGAAGTAGATGTAAAAAAAGAGTGCACTTGGTTGTGTGTCTATATACACTGAAGACCCATATACACATGAATTATTCATTTTATCTTGGGGCAACTTGTTGCAGTTGGTAGGGCCCCTGATTCCTGGCCTCATGTCAAAGTATTGCTGGACAAGGCAACTGAACCCCAAAACCTTGGCACCTAAAATGTCCACAAGAATTTTTCCAAGAAGGTTAATAAAGAATCAGTTTTTTTTTATTGTTTTAAAGCGCTGAATAATGCCCACAGGTTTCCTCTAGGCTGCATGCACCCCTAATAACCCTAACCTAGAAATTAAACTACCTAAAGCCCCTAGTTACAAAATTTTGACCATAGTAAAATACAGTCTATTCTGGTAGTTCCTGATCTCATTACACTACATGCATACATCAGTATATAAGTCAATCAGGAAAAATTCCATTCAATTCAACTGTATTTGTATAGTGCCAAATCACAAAAGAAGTCTTCTGAAGGTACCTTACAGTGTAAGGTTCAAGACCCTACAAAATATAACTATAGTTATATAGAAAATCCAACAACCCCAATTGGCCAAGCACTAGGTGACAGTGGAGAGGAAAACTCCCTTTAGAGCAGTGCTTCTCAATTATTTTCTGTTACGCCCCCCCCCCTCCAGGAAGAACTAAACATCCCCCCCCCACACACACACACACACCTGTGACACAGTATGCCTACCGGTCTTTCCTTGTTGAGCCAAGCCAAGTGCTACATAACCTTCGTCATATTTCCTCGTCTTAGCTTTCGGGCGACTTTCGTTTCTCTCCTTACCTCTCTTTCTTTCTCTCTTTCTTTTCCTCCCTGTTAAATCTTTTTTTCATTCTGTCTCTTGAGGGTTTGTTTACTACACTTCAAACCTCCCGCTCTGTGCAGTGCTCATAAGCGCATATTCAAGTACGGCCAAAAAGCATGTTTCCTGGCGTCACACGCACCCCCCTAGCATCTCACCACGCCCCCCTTTGAGAAGCACTGCTTTAGAGGAAGAAACCTCCAGGAAAACCAGGCTCAGGGTGGGTGACCATCGGCCTCAACCAGTTGGAGTAAGTGGAAAGAGGAGACAGAAAAGAACAGCAGGCAACAACAACAACAACAAAAAAAGCAATACTGCCAGTAACTGGACTCTTGAGTTATACAGCTCCAAGGCCAAGGATATCTGCAGAAATGTAAAGAGAGAGAGAGAGAGAGAGGAGAAAGCTACAGGAGAAAGAAGATACAAAGTTAATGACATGCAATTGTAGCATTAGGATAGAGAAGAGGAGAGAGGAGGGGAGCTCAGTGTATCAGTAGAGTTCCCCCAGCAGACTAACTTATAGCAGCATTACTAAGAGATAGTTCAGAGTCACCTAAGCCATCTTTAACTATAAGCTTTAAAAAAAAGTAAGTTTTTAGTCTAGTCTTAAATGTAGAGAGGGTGTCTACCTCCCGAACCTGAACTGGGAGCTGGTTCCACAGGAGAGGAGCTTGATAGCTAAAGGCTCTGCCTCCCAGTCTACATTTGGAAACTCTAGGAACTACAATTAACCTACACTCTGAGAACGGAGAGTTCTGCTGGGAAAAGATAGAACTTTATTCCAGATTTTACAGGGAGCTAATGAAGAGAAGCTAACGTAGAAATATGATTTCTCTTGGTAATTCCAGTCAGAACTCTGGCTGCAGCACTTTGGATTAACTGGAGGCTTTTAAAGGAGTTATTGGGACATCCTATTAATAATAAATTGCAACAGTCCAGTCTGGAAGTAACAAATGCATGAACTAGTTTTTCAGCATCACTTTGGGACAGGATGCTCCTAATTTTTAACAATGTTTCTCAGGTGGAAAAAGGCAGTTCCAGATATTTATTTTATGTATGAAGTAAAGGAGATATCCTGGTCACAGATAATGCCGAGATTTCTCAGTGTTACATGAGGCCAATGCTAAGTCATCTAGGGTAAGAATGTGATTAGACATAGTGCCTCTAAGACTTTTAGGACCAGACAAAATAACCTCTGTCTTGTCTGAATTTAGGAGAAGAAAATTTGATTAATTGATAGGTTTCTTCTGGTTTCATAGATAAGTATAGCTGGGTATCATTTGCATGGCAATGAAAATTCCCAAGTGTTTCCTAATAATATTGCCTAAGGGGGACATATATAGAGTAAAAAGAATCGGTCCAAGCACAGAACCCTGTGGAACTAACTTTTGTGTGCATGGAAGACTCATTAACATGCACAAACTGGCCTCTATTTTTTCTTCCAATGACATGCCCCAGTCTGTGTAATAAAATGTTGTGATCTATAGTGTTGAATGCAGCACTAAGATCTAACAAAATGGGTATAGAGAGTAGTTCATTGTCTGATGCTAATAGAAGATCATTAGTGACCTTTACCAGTGCTGTTTCTGTACTATGATGTACTCTAAATCCTGACTGGAAATCTTCATAGAAGTTATTCCTGTGCAGGTGGTCATATAATTGCTTAGAAACTACCTTTTCCAGAATTTTAGAGATACAGGGCAGATTGGATATTGGATATAATTTACTAAAACCTCTGAGTGCAGAGTAGGCTTTTTGAGTAGAGGTTTGACTACAGCAACCTTAAAAGCCTGTGGTACGTACCCTTTTAGTAAAGATTGATGTGATCTAATATGGACGTGCTGATGAAAGGTAAGACATCTTTGAGCAGTCTAGTCGGGATAGGGTCTAAGAGACATATTGATGGTTTAGATCACCAATTACTGAAATTAATTCAGAATGATCTACTGGAAAAAAAGCTAATCTAAGTATGAGTCTGACAAATGAGCTTTAGTACATGCAAGTCCATCCATGCTGTTTGTATAGAGGATCTGATAATTTTTTCTCTAATAGTTATGATTTTATTAGTAAAAAAATGTATGAAATCATTGCTGCCAAGGGTTAAGGGGATACTAGGCTCAACAGAGCTATGACTCTTTTTCAGCCTGGCTACCGTGCTGAAAAAAACCTTGGGGTTGTTATTTTTTGCTTCTATTAATGATGAATAATACGTGGTCCTTGCTTTATTGAGAGGTTATTAAACTGTCTTTCCAGGCTATGTAAGATGAACTGTACCATGGAGCTAGCATCCTCTGATTTACTTCCTTCTTTTTCAGTGGGGCAACAAGTGTTAAATTCAATTAACTAATTAAATAAATTAATTAAATTAATTATTACTTTAACTTTTTTGTTCTTTTGTATGAAAATTTTAACATCAACCTTTATACTATCACTATCCATTAAAACATAGGGTCTAATGAGTCTAAATTTAAGTTAAATATGGCTGATAATTTGTTATATTTTTAATGTGCTATAAGTATCATGATGTATGTATGTTTTTATTAATGTAAGCTTCTGTGGAAGAAGAATTAAAAGAATCTCAATGATCATTTCAACATGACTGTAAAACTGATATTACCCTTTGAGGCTGTCAGGTTCCTGTAATAGATGAAAATAGACAAGCACACACAGAAGAACATGCACGTGCACGCATAAACATTTCATATCAGAATCATCAATTGAGAGATATAATTTTAACTTGACTTAACTCACTTAATGATCAGTGAGTTAAGTTTCAGATAATCCAGTAATGACCACGTCAATATTTTTTAGGGAGGCAGTAGCTCAGGTGGTAGAGCAGTGGTTCCCGGTTCCTCCTGGCTACTTACTGAGGTGTCCTTGGACAAGACACAGAAACCCTGTAGTAGCGCCGACTTGTACTGTCTGGCAGCTGTCTAACCACAATTTACCCAAGGGGATCAATAAAGTATTCATTAATAATCATTGTTAGATATGTTATATATATGAAACGAAGCCTCCGTACACTTCCTCACATCCAAATCACACCACTGACAATCTATAGGTATTGACAAAAGCAATGCCAATCACTTGCCAATTAATCTTCCCTCATTTCATTGGAGAACAGTGAGGCATGGCAGTAGTGCTGGTTTGGAGTCCATATGAAAATTGAGACAGGAGTGGAGTAAAGAACTTACACACACAAAGCCATAGCCAAACTACAGTACAGTATGAACAGAACTATTATGTCATGTGTACCCCAAGAGTGTATAAGGCATTATAGAATCATTTTTAATCTTCCATTTGAATCTAGCTGTCTACACTGCCCCCGTGTCATGCACTTACATCTCTTTGGACCTAAGTGCGTAAAATTCTCCACAGAAAGGAGAGATAGAGATATATATCAAACATAGTTTATACAAACAGCTTAGCTGCTAATGCTAGCATTAATCTGTTTATACTCATTGAGCTGGGGATACAATGCGTAACCAATTAGGGCACTTCTTTTCACTTTTTTAACTACATTATTAATCATCAAATGGGTAAAAATACTTAACTTACGAGTAAAACTGCTGTTGTTTGTATTTTTACAGTAGCTTTCTTTTATCCATAACATGTTTATGTATGGTCCTGTATGGTACTTTTTGTAAACACGTAAGCAAGGGCTATGACACGCTTCTGGTATAGACTCAAGCTCGAGTCAGAATGTTTATATGATGTCAGAAGAAATTTACACAAGACTCTACCTGTTGTTTTTACAGCATTTGGTGTAGACACAGTTAGAATTACAAAAAGTTGCCATTTTACTGCGGTTTATAGTATTATAAACCACAGTAAGGACACACAATCATTTTATCAGCTAGTATTTGAAAGACTGAATCTAGCACCATTAGATAGACCCAAGTTCCCTAAGAGTTAAAGTAGCCTATAGATATTACTGACCTTTCCAAGGAAAGGAAATGTCTGTCCACAGAAATTGCCAGAGAGGAGGTGACATTCTCTTACTATGCAACCATGCCTCCCAAAAACTGTTTCTGTTTTTGATTTTTTTTTTCAGTTTATATAAATAGAAAGTCACAACTACATAGATACATATGTATTTATAAATTATCATAAGAAGCGAAAATGAGACCTGCCACCTGTAGAGAGATAAAAAATTAATTAATTAAAAACAATTGCATTGTCTTAGTCAACAGCTTAGTGCAAGACTTCAAAGCTGAGTCTCTTTACACCACAGCAGTTTTACTGTTCTGCTGCACAAAGGAAATAATCATCTCTGACACTGTAAACATAAATGTGTTGTAATCCATGTTCATTGGATATTGTAATACAATTTATTATTGAGCAAACAAAATGCCTCTCATTATTTCACAAACATCATTCAGAGAGTTTACCTTGAAAAGACAGTGCTGGATGATAGGATTGTATTTATCTCCGCAACACTGTATCAGGTTTCCTTGTAATAAAGATACCTTTTCTCAATACATCTTCCTTTATGAGATCTTTGCCTTTTATTACCTGTACTATCAGGATATTTTCCTTCATTGATCTTTCTTTATTATACGCTCATCTATTGTTGTCGTATTGAGTTATTTTCTCATCAGATCTATTGAGAATGCCAGGCTACTGTAATATGGAGAAAAGATTGAAGGATAGCAAGAAGGAGATCAACAACAGGACCCAATGGGTAATGTCTTGAGGGGACAGTGGGTAGAGGGGAAATGTGTGTATGCATTTGTGTGTGTTAAAAAATGAGGGGATGTAGAGGTTATACCTTTTTAGAAGAGCTAGTAGCAAAGCTGATGATTTGAGCATTGTCCTCCAAATGAGCCACACTAAAATCACAGCGCCCAACGTGGGACTCAAACCCAAACGTCAGCTATGTGTTGGCCTTAGCCTTAGCAAGAGGCATGGGTAGTAAGAGGTCCAGTGTGTTGGGTCTGAGAAGTAAAGCACTGAACTATTTGCTCTCCTTGAACCATACTTGTAAGTCCTTTCCAACCTCCCCTTCCATTGTTTCACCTAAGCAGCCAAGTCAGGCCAGGGGTGGAGTGAAACAAAAACTTACAGCATACATTTTTAACGTGTTAATTTCTTTTTTTTTTTGCTAAGACGCATCATATAAACAGATGCTGATTTTAGCCAATCCAACTAAAACAAAAATGTATAGTGCATGTCCTGCAATCTGCAATCTAGGCCTAAAAAATACTGGTCAATCAGCAATTATATTCTGACTGCAGTGGTCATGCTGGTAACATGCTAGCCTCGTGGAATGTGTTTTTCAAGGAACTTTTAGACAGTGGCTGAAAAACTACACTAGGTCCCAGTTGTGCCTAACCACAATAAGTTACTTTACAATAGCAGCACAAAGAACCTTAAAACTATCTACCACACACTGCTATTTGTAAATAAACAGGAACTAACTAAGCCATAGCACTTTTACTATGGTACAGTATTCTGTTCTGCATAGATGTTTCCTAAAATCACAGACTGTATATATATAAACTCCCATAGAAAATCTGAAAACACCTCTCAATGACAAAAAGAAGGGAATTCATGATGTGGTTGATCACAGAGAAACAAAAAGACACAACAGGTCTTTGCTGAAAATGCCATTAAATGGATGCTCATAATGCTGACTGTGCCTTACATTCAGTGCAAGCTGTCATTCTGGATAGAACAAAGGTCTGATCTGATGACAACACACTACTCCGGTAGAGATTTCTGATGGGAATGCAGAATCAACGCCCTGCCAACCTCACGACAGGGTGAGAGTAAAAGTCAGGAGGTCACCAACCGTTCATGTATCACTGGGCAATACTTTTACTTTGGATGGCTGCATGCATATCTAAGAACCCATTTTATTTATACTCAGTGCTTGAACTAACATTGTGATAATATGTGATACAGTTGTTTATCTTCTCACATACAGTACAGAAACATATGTTCTGCATTTTATCATTACAACCATATGGTTCTCAGACACTAAATCTGATGGGTTGAAGAAGGGTTATGGCATTAATGTGTATATTTTCAGGGTGATTACTTAAAGACAGTAACAACCTGCTTTACAAAGAAAAAAGAAAAACAGAGTCTGATTAAAAAGGAAAGAGTCATGAAACCAGTAACGTTCTACTGAAGAGGGCAACTGAAGAGTTCTATCACAAGAATGACCACATCCCAGTTATACAAAGTACTGTAACACTGATCAGCTATTACCTTACTACTCTTACTGTAACTCTCAGTTTAAATTTTCACTGTTTTGAAAGGTTGCTCTTCATCTCCAGCCACTGTCTTTTCACGTGCCAGTGTGCGATTTTGAACTGAACTTGAAAAAACAGGCTGGCACAGCCCAAGTAATGAATCACAGCATTGTAACATGAAAAGTATTTGCACAGCGTCACATTTAGGCAAATCTCTGCATGAGTACCAATCTGGCACCCATTCACTCTTCTGATCCTCCAAATTCATACTGTGTGAGATCACTTCAGACAAAATGGAAGAAAGGGTGATCATCATGGTCAAAGGTTTCCTGTTTCTATGATATTATTGTAATAAGCTGCATGGATATAGGTAAGAAAAACACACAGTAACTTCACTACTACTACCTCACTAGGTGCCCACATGCAGGTAAACTTTGAAAATAACTGTCCTTAACCCTTAGACCCCTTAATAGTGGTAAAAAAAGGTGAGAATTATACAGAATACTTGTATCGCTTATTTGTTAATTACTAATCCAAACAGTTTCCCCAGTCACCTATCCCCTCTACCTGCAAGTTCCTGTAACTTGATTTAGTACTACATTGTACAGGGTGCTAAAAAATAGCTGCCAGATCTTGCCTTCAAAGCAGACTAAGGGCAATGGAAACTAACTTACCAACTCCCTGCATAGAAAATGTAAATGAATGACATGTACCAAAGGTTCCATTCTATGCAGTGTACTTTGTGAATGAATTAGCTAGATTTATTAACTAAAAGCAAGTAACTTTGGAGATGGGTGAGGTAGATAGAATGTGTACAATATACACGGCTGATGAGCTGTCAAGACTAGAGTTGAACTTCCATGTTTGGTTAAGTTTAGCCAACAAAAGCACCTGGGTTAAGGTTGTCGTGAAGATTCTCACTCGTCCAGGTTAGAGAAAGGTTTTATATAAAAATTAATCAACATGCTGTGTTCTTGTGATGCTGTATAAAGACACTTGTACATTTTTCCCTATTAAGGCAGATTCTAACATTTACCAAGGGTTGTGCGTCCATAGTTAAGGTCATTTATTACTGTTACTGTAATGAAACTGCAGTGCTGCACTACAGCTCAGTCACTTTAGGGCAGTGACACAAAACACTTTGGTGTTTTGATGTTTTTTTTATCTGTCCAACACCATTAGAGCTAGTCGGACCCCTGTTGGCATCTGTAAGATAGCTTGGTTTATCTTAATAATCTTAGTTCATCATCACAGAAGGGTTTTTTATTTTTTTTTTAACTTGCCAGTATAGAAACATTCCCAACAGCAGCATGGTCATTTGAAATATTATCCAGGCATTCTGCTTTCTCTCACTGAAAAACTGAGTACCGCCACTGCTGGTCTAGAGAGTTATTATTATTATTATTTAGAGCAGAACATATGTGCCAACCTTTGGTTGTGTTGTGGTGTGTTACCACAATTACCACTTTTTGGCCCAAATGAAGGCGACACAAGGAGACACAACAGCCTTTGTTGCCAGTAGTTCTTTGATGTCAGCTTGGTATATCTCTGCCTTTAGACCACTGGAGCCAAACTGGAGTAGTCTACGCTTTTTTTTATCATAAAGCTGACAACTCGTCACTTTTATTCACACAGTAAATTTATGTAGATAATCATCCATTTACTGTACCTGCAAATCTAAACTGACATATACCTTTTTAAATGTAGACCCTCTGTTTATATTAAACTTATACCTTAATAAGATCAGTCTTATTGTTGGAACTAACTACTACCAGTTGTCTTTTTTAAGTGGCAAAACTGCTGAGGTAAAAAAAGTAGTTCATGGATAATAAAATAATATGTCATGGATGTAATTGATGTTTTTCTGCATATTACTTTGTGCAGCATATCTTTATTTTTGCAAATATTGTGTGATCTTTACTTCTGTGACCCCAAAGTTAGCGTTCAAAGCTCTTCTAACAAGAAAAGACTAATCCCATCTAAAGCTCTCATTCTAGTGATGCCCCTGGACACAACAGGCACACTTTTATAATTGGCAGCCCTTGATTAATGCATAACTAGACTCTGCCTCAAGAGGAGCTCAGCTGATCTATAAAAACTTACAATACTCTTCCAGCAATATGCAACCCACTGTCACACAAGGAAGAGTGAATTGAAGACAATTGTTGGTTAAGTGTGTGTCATAGTAGCATGTTGCTGTGAGGAGTCGGTGATGCAGCTGAGTGGCAGCAGCTGTACAGAAACAGCAGGATTAGAATCTAAATGGTAAGAAAAAAAGAAGACATCTGGGATTTGAGAAGTGGGAAGGCACTGACAACAGACACAAGTAACCTACTTTCACATGTCTCTGCATGGAAACATCAGTTCTTGGATAAGTAAAAAATGTGAATGTATATATACAGTATATATATATATATATATATAAAATGTATTCACCTGTATCCTGAACTATATTGAACAAGATGTGGTCGACAAAATTATTAAATCAAAGCCAAAGTACTAGATTTTTCTAGAGATTTTGAACTCAATTTCAAGATCTTCATCAGTACAAAAAGTATCAGGATCTGAATTAGACCTGTTGCAAATGGTAAAAAATCTGTCTGTCAAAGTCTGTGAGCTTTGATGTGGCAGAGCATCCCACCATTTTAACCCCTGTTGGCGGTTTTTGAATAGCATATTGAATCAATGGTGGCCCCTATTGGTAAGCAAAAGCAATGCGATTCAGATTTTACTGAATGATGGCACAAGAAGGAAAACTGAAGTGAAGGTCAAGAAAATGGTGTAGTTTGGTTTGTCTCATCTTCATTGCATCTGAACATTTCAATACGAAAAGATATTCACAGCAACAGTGCTGTCTGTTACCATTGTCACTCTGCCTTTGTTACAGCTTGTATCCACAGTCCTAAGTCTGCAGCTTTCCCTTTTTTGAATGATGAATATGTTGTGAATTATTTTTTCTCATGCAGTTGCATGAAGTACACAACGTCAACAGTCAAAATTTACTGGTGCTATTCTCTGATGTCATCTTGGTGTGTCTCTGCTCTAAGGTGTTGCTTATATCTCTGTACAGTTTAAAAGCTCTAGAATAATTTGTCAGAATTCCACTGTCACAGTCAAGTATTAAGTTTACACTGAAGAGAGTGTGACTTTTATAAAAGATAACTAAAGTGGTCATTTCCTAAATTATTCTGTATATCATATTCATACGAGGATATAACCAACAATGAACCTTGAAAACTATTTGACAGGCAAAAAACATATAAGTTGGAGTTTATTTGAATAATATTTTCCACCACCCAGTTCGCTTAATGACGTGAAGAGCAAGATTATAAAAACTAAAAAGCCTGATCATGGGTACTAATTTCAGATGATATAAAATTATATTTTTGCCAATGACTTTTTCCAGGTTATAAGCGCAGAGAGAAAGTGGAACTAGATGGGTGTGTCTGTGTGTGTGTATGAGTGTGGCTCCTGACGGATGGATGGATGGCAGGGTGACAGTGAACAGATGGAGGCTGTGATGGATTGCAGCAACATTAAATGTGAAAGAGTAGCAGGGCCCTTGGTCAGAATGCAGCCATGCACGCCTTGTCATTTTCACATTTCAGTTCTGCTGCTTTATTGGCATGACTGTTTATCAGAGGTGCTGTGTAAAAGCAGGTCACTGAATGTCAACTGTCAAAACAACAAGATTGTACATTCATACCACCTCACTCACTCCATGATGCTTTTCTCTGTCTCATTCACTCATCTCTAATTTAATCTTGTCACTCAACTTTCAGATGAAATTGTCGGTTTTACTTTTTGTCCATTTATCTTGTTCATTTGTGTTCACATATGAACAATCATTGGAGGTTCTTCAAACTTAACTAAACATTCAGATGGGCTTTAAAAAAATGTGTGTTTTATAAATTGCTGCTACAAAAAACATCAACTGCATTAGACAACTTTGTCCTAAACTGCTCTCTCCATTATTAGGGTTATGACACAAAGAACGAAAAAGGGTTGTAGTCAGATGAAGTGATCATAGTGCCATTGTTGTTGATGAAATAAAAGACTAATGCAGTGTGGATCTCAACCAATCACAGCTCAACAGCTGGTGTGCGTGTTTTTTTTTTGTTTGTTTGTTTTTTTTTCTATGAATAAATACAGCAACACCCAGTGCCATATTGCACCAAATAAAGAATACTGTAGCAGAGAGAGATCCAGCAGAAGAGCAGATTATGTGTATCCCCAGTAGAAGTAGGCCTACAAGTAAATGTTGAAGACTGAGAGGGATTCTGCTGACACAAGCCAGTTCCACCACTGAGGCAACTCACAGGACAAGAGTTGCCTCACAGTGACAGGAGGATTACTGTACATTTCTGATCATAGCTGACATGAAAGATCACACCTGAATTAGGCAGTTCAGGCACATGGGCCACTATAGACTTGAATGCTAGCTGTTTGGCTATTAAAGATTCTCTATTCCAGAGCAAGTTCCAATGGACACCTGCACTGTAATCCTTCATCCATCATGGACAACACCTCTCAACCAATGCATCAGACAGTGGAGGTTCTGTGCAGCTCCTCCAGTGGATCCACCTTCAGTGTAGGAAGGAGCTTCATACCCACTGCTGTACAACTTAACAGTCTAGCAAACTCAAACTGCTCACATACATGTTGATTTTTAATCTTCCTTTTCTTTAGTTGTTTGTTTTATCTTATACATAAAATCTATACTATTTGCATTTGTAAATAATTGTAAATTTGTAAAATGTTTAATTTTTGCACGCTTTCTGTGTTTAATTATTTGCACCTTACTGCTGTTTTATAGCTGTTGTAACAAGTGAATTTCCCCACTGTGGGATCAATAAAGATTTATTTTATTATTTTTATCTTATTCTAATGTAATGTGGCCAGAAACATGTTGCAATGTGTTGCGGATGGATCCATCATATAACCAAGTTACTATTTAAATACATGAATGACTGGGAATGAAAAGAAATTAAATATCTTGGTAGAACAGGAAACACACTATGTTTACCTACTGTATATGCACAGTCTCTGTTGAGCCATTCCTTAAACATGGCGTTATATAATATATAAATATATGTCACATTATACCCTTGTCAGACAACAGTTATAATCAGTGCTAGAAGCCACTACAGCTTGCATGTCAATTTTAGATTAAAAAGATGGAACTGGGCAGTTACAATGTATTTTGCATGTATTTTTAATGCATGACTTTTCTGTTTATATCATGTTTGGTCTTTTATTTTGCTGCTACAGTGCCTTGAGGCTATTGTGAAAAAAGAGCTACAGAAATCATTCTAGAATATAAAATATAAAATGGAGGGAAGTGGGAGCTAGATATAGACAGTCACATCTGTTAGTGTATGTGTGCGTGTCCATCCTCTAGCCATCTGTTGACAGGGACACTGCCTCCCATGCTGATCAGCTGCCTCATAATCACCTCATCAGTCACAGTTCCTCAGCACCAAACACTGCAAAAGCAGGCACACATACCTACAGGTATGTTTATGAGTCACTTCAGTCCCTGAGCAGGTTTTATGTAACAGTTACTTACTGCCAATACACTGGGCTGACAGATTAGCAGGTTGATTAGCACCGTTAAGTTTGTTACTGAAGGCAGTAATGTGTTACTCTTTCCCTGTCACTCATTTTCTAAGTGAACTTATTGATTAATTCTCCCTTAGTAATGGTACGTGGTTTCTGGAACAGGTATGAGGAAAAACTAGTCTTCAAATCCGTCCCAACCTTGCCAAGTCCTATCGTCATGGCAACAATCCTAAATGTTCAGTTACAGTAGTGGAAGCATCATTGTCGGTTGAATTTAGCCAAAAAGACAACTGGATTAGTGTTAGGCACAAAAAATGCAGAGGTGTAGGCCTACTTATAACAATTTTATAGACAAATGATACCATTTACAGTCGCGTCAGAGAGTTGGGGGGTGCAAAACTTAACTTCTTCCTGGGGGGGTAAACAGAAAATAATTGAGAAGCACTGGGTTAAGTGAAGAGATAAATGGATAAATAAGTACTTCCTGGAATGGTCATTGTTACAAACACAATGTGTCCCACTGGAATCAAACTTCTGTCTCATGTGGGATTGCCCTGGAAAGTCCATCTCATCCTCCTGCCCATGCAAACTTTTGTCTTAATGTAATATAATAAACTCTTGGTTAATACTGTAGTTGACTGACATCGCAATTTGTCTCATATTGACGTTTCACATAGGACTGAATCATTGAGTGACAAGTGTCCAGTTACAGACAGTGTTTTTCTGCTGTGACAGAGAGCATCACACAAAACTAAGTGACTGGTGTGAAAGTAATGAGAGTGTGCTCTACTTTTGCAGTTGAACATGTCAAGACCATGCATGTTGAACAACTGAGCAAGAAAAAAAAAAATCACATCAGTTGGAAATAAACTGTGTTAGTGAAACAAAAAAAATTGGGGTCTTTCTGTTATGTCATTAATACTGTAGCATCCCAGTAGAATATTACTTGCACGTTCTTAAATTACATTTTTACATACGTAAAAGCTGTGTTGCCTGTTGCTTGTTCTTGCTCTTCTTTTCAGTCGATGATGAGCACCCACCCTGAGCCTGGTTCAGTTTCATGTGTTATAGGGAGTTTTTCCTCTCGACTGTTGCCTAGTGCTGCTCAAAGGACATTCATTGAATTTTTTCTATAATTAAAATTCTATAATAAGTCTTTACCTTACAATTCAAAATGTCTTGAGATTATTTTTTTTATTTATTTATACTGGCTGTATTTAAACAAACACCAATCATAAAACCATGATGATCCTGTAATTATTGTGGTTTGGTTTATGTTTGGCTTCTGTTTACTAAGTGTGCAGTCCTCCTACACATCTGGACATATGCTGGACTCTTAACCACTTATTCATTATAGGGGAACTCCCATGAAAACACATGAAATTGTGTTTACGCATTTTTAGGAGTAATCCTTAATACTTTGGTGAATACTTGCAGTAAAGGCTATGTTTAAAGTTTAAAATGGGGAAAGAAATGTGAAGTAAAAGAAAAAGCTACCTGGTCTCTGTAGCTTGACAGTAATATTGGGATTACAGGTCCTTTGCCTCTTTTGAAAATACCAATAATTCTTTGTTTGAGTGCAGCATGTGTACTCCATAACTACCCACTGTGAGCTGTATAGTGCTGCCTAACATCTCCCATGTTTGTTTACAAAGAGATCCTACACACCAAGTGTTGTTTTCCTGCTCCTGTTTTCAATTGTCCAATAATTCTAGAGTCTGATATCATTCCACTTCTGTATGTCACAACCTCACTTACAAATTGAAGAGATGCTCCTTCTGCTGCTCGGGCAGTTTCTCTGGAGACTCAACGCAGTTTCCTGTAGTAGCCTGTAATCTGTCATTTTGGCTGTATCTGCCCTTGTAAAATTTAAATCTACATACAGCACACTGAGGTATGCCTGACACTTACCCAATCATGGCAGCTGACTGTTAAGCACATGCACATCTAATTTTCTCCTATACTGATGCAGACAAAATGAAATTTCCATAAAAAAGTAAGGGGGCATTTCCTCCAGTCAAACTGATATATTGAACTACTTATTGAGTTTGAAAGACTCTTTTGAGCTGCTGAAAGGAAAGAAATGAAAAGAATGCACTGACCATGAAAAAAACAGATGACAGTAGTACTGTTCAGAGAGAAAGAAAGAAGCACATAGTAATGAGAGAAAAGAGATGTTTCAATTTTGCATAACCCTTAGCCTCCTTAAAAATTGAGCCATTTTTTATGCTACTTTTGTTTTTCCATCAAGATGACAGCGTCATAACCTCAGCACATTCAATTTATGTCAGATAACTTTTTAACAGTGGTGGAGAAACACATTAACGTGAAACATTTAATTGAATCTGCTTAAATCTAATTAAGCTGGTTTGCTTGGCAGTGTGGATAGAAGTCAATATTTGCTCAGCAGCTTGGCAAAGATGTCTCTATTTCCTTTCCCTCGCTTCATGACAGAGCTGATGAAGTAATGGGAAGGTGAAAGAGCTGCCGTCAATGGGAGATGTGATGAGTGATGCGCCATCCTCTTAATCATGGTATTGGAGAGAATAGTGGAATCGTATCAGTTTTTTCATTTTTGCCCCAAGCACTGCCGCCTACTCTCAACCTTTGCAACTCTTGATGCCTCGCCTCAACCTAATGAGAGAAGGGAGGATGAAGAGAAAGAGAGATGAGGGATGGCCAAAGCGATGAGGCTGGGTCGAGACAAACAGAAACTGTCTGCAGTTTCACAATTAATAGATGACCATTGTAGCTTCTTCTAGAAGACTCATACACGCTTCAGCTTTTCTCTACTAAAGCTAAACTCTCATTAGACCAGACTGATGGCTGACTGCAAACACCAACTAACACACTGACTGTGCTGTATTCTAATCTAATATGTAAATACCATGGCAATTAAAGCTGCAGCACATAAAGCATTTTTTAGAGTACTGACTCTGTGGCCACAGACCAAGATGTCTGGCTTTCGGTTCTGTTTTTGGGAAAAGAATTGCTCATTTGAATTTTAACATACACTACAATGCACTTTTTAACACCTTGAGACCCAGAAGAGTAAATGTGTTCTATGTGTGAAAATGATGTGTCATGCTTCCTGAACCACTCTTCCACAATTTGAGCCCGATGACTCCTGGCATTGTCAAGTTGGAATATGCCCATGTCATCAGGGAAGAAAAAAAATCTATTGATAGAATATCATAGCACTGCCTTGCACCGTAGGCACTAAGCATAATAAGTATATCACTTCACCAGCCTCTCTTCTTACCCATCACTCTGGAACAGGGTAAATCTGGACTGATCAGACCACATGACCTTCATCTGTTGCTCCAGTTTCCAATCGTTATGCTCCCTAGCAAATTCAAGACTTTTTTTTTCCAATTAGCTTTACTGAAAGTGGTTTTCTTAAGGCTACACAGCTGTTTAGTCCCATTTCCTTAAGTTCCCTTCGCATTGCCCATGTGGAAATGCTCTTAATGTCACTATTAAACATAATCGTGAGATCTACATTTGTTTTCCTATTATTTGATTTACCTAAACGTTTAATTGATCGCTGATCATGATCATTCCAGATTTTCTTCCAACCACATTTCTTCCTCGACGAGAATGGTTCCACTCTATCCTTTTAGTTTTTATTATTGTGTTGGACAATTAAATAACTTTTGCATAACATAATCATCCATTTATTCAATGGGAGAACTTACATTTTTTCTTAGGTAAATCCAGGTATTTAATTTTTATTTGATTGCATTGTAGTTTGTAATGTAATTTGTTAATGGAGACTTTTCCTGTGTAGTGAGAGAGTAGAGTAAAATTGCTATTAATGTACACTATTTGTATAAAGAGTTGGAGGAACATCAAATAGCTGTATAGCTGTGAGAAAAATGTTGAGTTGTCTTTGGAGTCACATAAAGTATCCATACAGCATGTGAGAGCTCAGTATTTTGTTCTCCATCTGTTCCTTTTATCCTCATGCTCAGTATGTAGTGTGCTTTTTTTCCTGAACTGTCCATATGGACATTTGCAAAACTGGAAGTTTGTTTTACAAAACTGAGGCATGTAACTTATACTGGCTGTATATGGTACTGAGCAATGCTGGCATTAGATCAACACAGTAGTTACAAGCACACTACCAAATGAAAGTTGAAATCGCTTTTAAAAAACTTAACCAAGATTAACCGGTAGTGACATGTCACTTTGTATACTTGTACACAACAATTTCACACATTTTATCTCACACATTTATATCCTTCTCTTTGCCTCCATCAGTGTATTATTTGCAAGGGACAGTGGTGCCACATCTAAGGCTATGAAGAAGCAGCGCTATTGGCAAAATAGCAGTGCACTGCAGGAAACCTGAGCTCTGACATGAATCTCCTCAGAGAGACAAAAATCTGGGGAGATACACAAAAATTGAGATAAAGTTTTTTTTTATTCAAAATGTTTGCAGTACAGGCACTTCCTGTTAAAGCTGAGTTACTACTGCACCAAAAGTTTTACAACTAGTTATAATTCAAAACTGCAAGTAAATGACTCTTAATTTTAGCCTTAAGTTTTTGAGTTTTTTTGTTTTTAAAAAGCACAAAATAACATGAAGACCAGATAACTTTATACAGGAGAAAGGATACTCTGAATTAAAACATTCTAAGGCATAAAGCAAACACTAAGCATAGGCAATACAACAATTTGGGATATCCTGAAAAGAAAATAAATCACTAGTGTACTGACCAATAGGCACAGAACAATGACAAAATCATTGGGAGCGCCATGTAGAAAAAAACCCAAAACTATAGTGAGTGACAACATCAACAAGGGTGGAGGGTATCACAATCCAACATTCACAGCTTTCATGAGCAAAAACGGCACACTATGAAGGCCCTTCCAGAGGTACTGGCACTCAATGCAGTTCAGAAGGACCAGTTCAGGTTGTTGTGTCTTCGTTTTAGATCTTGTTCTCACGGTAAGTTGCTTTATGTGCACACTTACAGTACAATTATGACTTTCTGATGTAGAATTTGCTATGTTCTATTGCATTGTACAATATAGGAGAGGAGTTTAATTAATTAGTTTAATTTATTCCATTCACTGATCTTACAATAACCATATACATTATAAACAACAAGAACAAATCAACAATATATAAACAATCAAACTGTCACAACAACCAAAGTATTAAATAGTTACTGAAAAAGGCATAGGCAGAAGCAAAAGTCAGGATTTGGTTAACTTAACTTATCCTATCTTTGGATGTGGATGCTTTTGTTCTTCTTCACAAAAAGGTTATATGCATTGAATCTGCTGTAAAATTCTTAAAATAGTTTTGATTTAAAAGCAAACTGCTGGAAGTGAACCCCACCCTTTTTAACCCCCACCTCTCCTACAGTAGTATTTCCATGACATTTAGTAAGACATTGTGTGCCAAATTTTTTTGTGCTGTTTCACGGCCTTGCTTAGCCAACTTCCTTCCTCCCTTTGTCTCTGGGGAACCAGCAGAAAACAGAAGAGAAAAAGTGTCTCCTCCAGCAGTGCCACACTGCATATTCCAGGCTGCCACACTTCTTAGCTGAGGAGAACAAACACCCAATGCATTTCTAAAGTGTCCATCAATAAAAACAGTTTTAAATTGCTTATTTATGTGTGTGGATGCCTTTAAGCATGACTGCATGGGTGGGTGTGGGTAAATGAACCTCAAGAGGAAATAAATGGAGAAATAGGTTGAATTGAGCTGACAATAACACAAACTATTCAAAAATACAAGCTGAGGCTGAGGTTTAAAGATGATTTAAATTTTTGACTTAAGAGTCACATTCTGTCCAGCAAAGCTGTCCCAACATTGGCCCCCCAAAAATGATATAGTTGCATGTAATAAATAAATAAATACTGTAGAATGATCAAGAACTGTAGGCGGTTTGTAAGAGTGGTGTAATGGTAGTAATGTAACAACAATAAAACATCAAATAATGGCATGGCACAGTGATGGGGTGGTAAACCTCCCACCACAGCGCTACAAGGCTGTGGATGTGGACCCCTTCTGTGGCATTTGTTGGTAGAGTTAGAATGTTCTACCTGTGCTTTATCAAACTGCTTCAACAATAAATATGTCTTCCAGGATATTCTAGTTTAGTACAAGTTGAATTAACACTAGCAATCAAAGCCCAACAGTGACACCTGCTTTTTTCTGCTCATCCTTTATATGTTACCAAATCACCATAAATAGATAAAGCATTTTGAACTTTAACAGTGCTATAATCTCATTTTCATATTGTATGAGAGACAGATACAGACTTGTTTTCATTTTTTTGGGCTCATTGTAGATTTATCTGCTGCTGTTGACAACATTCAGCACACCAGTACTAGTACTTATATAAACTTATCTTGTTGCCATATCTACTGATGCTGTTACCACATCTGGCGCTACTGGTAAATGCTGAACTGTACAATGAAGAGTACTGAACAGGGCAGCACTTCAGGGATCACCCAATTTTATTGCTGTACTGGTGACAATAGACTTAGTGCTTTTATTCTGTTAGCTAAAATATACATATACACAATTGTCACATTAGGAAAAACAATAAGTGATTTAATAGATGACTTCATATTTAAGCACTATAATGATTTGCATATACATATTTTTTTTTTATTTCCTCTCAAAACATATTATATTGTTTGATAAAATGTGAGCAACATTTGTTTCTACAAAACTTAAATCTTTTTAGAAATCTAGCTATGTATATGAAGTATTAAGGGCTTTAGACCACTACCAGGCACAAGAAGACACGGCAGGCTATGACTGGTTTAAAAGCTTTTATTTTAAGAGGCAAGGGAGAGAGGTGGTGATTTCAGGGGAATGGAATCCTGAGGGAGAAAAGGCGGCTGGTGGGGGCAGGTGTGCTGGAGAGATGAGCGGGAGCCAAGGCAGGTTCTGCAAAAAAACAGATGCTGGGGAAGGGATCCGTATCCGTGTGAAGCCAGAGGCAGAGAGTGAGGTCCAGAAATCCAGAACAATTCGAGAGACAGAGAAAACAGGTCACAGGGTCCAGAGGGGGCAGTCAGAGAGAGAGAGGCAAACAAATCCAAAAATCCACAATCCGAACAGGGTTATCCACAGAGACAGAAAATAGGTCAGATCAGGTCAGACTTACAGGTCAGGCAGGGAATCAGTGGTCAAGGGATCGGTCCAGGTCAGTAACAGGTTGGCAGAAGAATTCACAAAGTCAATGCTGGAAGGTCGCTTCAGGAAAGAATGCAGACGAACAGGTGAAGAACAGAGGACTGCAGACCTGCTTATAGGTTGGAGGGAGAGAAAAGGTGAAATTGATGCTGATAGTAAATCATGAATGAAAGATAAAAAAATATATTTTAGAAACAGTTTAGCTTGCTTTTGACATAATCTACTGACTTAAAACTAAGCTATTAGAACATAAATCAGCTTGACGCAATGTCCAGCAGTATTATCTATTAATACATTTACAAAAACTTTTGATAGGCTTAAACTTTAAACCGCTTGTGGATTTAATGTTACAAATGAGATATGAATCTAATATATGGACAGTGAGAAGAACAGTTGGATAAATGGATGATGGATGACTTAGACCCATGGAATGGAAAACTGTAACCTGACCATCACTTTTATTATATTTCCTGTCTGACTGTTTTGCTATGCACTCTTATATTTCCTTGTCATGTTACACCACGTCACGAATACACACACACACACACACACACACACACAAACACAAACACACACACAGTCATTTCTCATTGTCCCTGTGCCTCAGTCCACTGCTCTCCCCTTTAGACCTCTTTATCAGGCCAATACAACTGTAATTTAATACAACTTACACTTTCCTTTAAATTGTAATGTGTAATATCATTTGTGAGATACTCCAGTTCAGCTGTGTTGCTTCATCTTTTTATGTCACATTTGATTACTGTACCTATAAAATCCAGAAAATGGGTGCTCAGAGAAACAATTTAGAACAATTTTCTGGGCAGGATTTGTCATTATTACAGGATAAAGCTAAAGTATATTGATCCCTGTAGGGACATTGAGTTGTTATAAAAGAAATAATGACAGGATAAAAAAAAAATACAATACACTGCATGTAAAAGCACAGTGAAATGCCACAGTACACAAGGCGTCACGGTCTGACAAGACAATATTACCCTCAATTATAAGTATTCGCTTATAGTTTAATTTGATAGGTACAAAATCATAAGTTAAAAGGTTAGATTTTCCAGATTTTTTGCAGCTACCTAAAGACAGCATTTGGGTACTACAGCACAGAAGTGAGTAATGATACTAAGTGATCCTGCACAATGGACATATCAACTTGTTAATAACTACAACAGTCACAGTGTTTTGGACAGTAGACGATCTTCACAAGGCAGTGAGTCAACACTGTTGACTCTTTGACCTCATATTACAAACTCATGATATTATAACTTAGTAAAGGTTATTATGTGTTTAAACTTTATAGAAAGAAGCCCAAATTCTCTTTAATGTCCTCTGTATTTGCTGTCTTGTATTATTACTCTCCTGCTGCACAAATAATTACCTTTTGTGGACAATAAAGATATTACTGAATGAATTAAATATAAACTTTGAAAATAAAAATCAGATGTGGTTTTTGATCTACAGCAGTCTAGTCTGGTTGTGTGTGTCCAACCACTCCACCTAATTTTAGACTATGTGTCTAGCTTTAGAGCTACAGCTTCAAAGATAAATACTTCAATGTGCTTTTTGTCATCCATATACTATTTGCTTAATTGTTTAGGTTTGCTATTATTCAGTCACGCAAATTTTGTGGCTAGTACATTTTTAGTATCTGCTTCATTGAGGTTTCAGGCAAGTTCAAGCAATACCAAAAGATGGCATGGAAATACACACCAGACTAGTGATCAGAGCGATCCAAAAGAAGCATTACTACCGCAACCCCAGCCAGGCTAAGCTCTGAATTATTTCCCAATCTCTCCTAATTTTTGATTCTTAATGTCTCCTTGCTCCTACCTTGACCTTGATGAAATAGTTCTATCTATTTTCTATCTGGGTGGGAGTGGTCTTTTCAAGAATGATAATCTCCCCATTTATAGTGCACAGTAAATCATACGTTATGATCTTCACAGACGCACTACATTTTAAAATAATCAAAATAATGCTGTTCTAAAAAGCCCATTGCATGTGATTCTGGCCTTAAGCAGTTCTCTAGTAACCCCAGGCATTTACCATCTCCAGCAAAAAAAAAAAATAAAAAATTAGCAGAACACCACAGCTTGTATGTAGGATACTGCCATCAGGGAGCGGAGGAGGAGGAAGAGGAAGAGGATGGAGGATTGAGAAAGTGAAAAAAAGGGTGGAGAAAGGGAAACACTGAATATATTTTAAAAAAGTAGAGGAAAGCTTAGAAATTCATGAAAAAATGTAAGTTAACTAATTATGTATGCAGGTTTAGCACCTCTCTCTCTGAATGTCACATACTAGTAAAACTAGTAAAAAAACGCCATTAAGCAAGACTGGATCACACAGTTTCTCTTCACAAACAATGTCACTGTAATACCTTTAAAAAGATCTCCAGAAGCTGAGAATAGAAACAAATTTATTTTAATTAATTATTTTTATTTATTTATTTATTTTTTTTTTTTTGTGACACACTCACACGGTTGACTGGACACAATGCATGAGCAAAAAGGGCAGGATCAGATTTTGATAATGAATAAATATGCCTTGATAGGCACTGCCAAAGCATCTCTTGCAACATTAAAAAGTAATCTAATTTATAACCAATTCATGGAGCTAACATTAGCAAAACCATCTTGTTAGCTGTAATTAATATGTGTGTCAACAGAAAAATGTGTGGTTGTTGGTTAAAGAAGCCTCCCACTGTCTAAAATCTGAAATCAAAAAACACTTACTCCAAAAATTACAATGGATTTTTAAAGCAAATTCACTGTTGGATTAACTGTAACAACACCAGATAATAGCAGTAATGTGTATATGGCTAGTGGAGCTTAGTGAAAGGCTAGCGTTTGATTCATCTTTACCTCTTTCATTATCACATATAGTGCTGTAACAATACAATAACTACATCTAACTCATCGATCAACAATTTGCCTAAGGGGATCAATAAAGTATGTCATTATTATTATTATTATTATT
Source organism: Anabas testudineus (assembly GCF_900324465.2). NCBI lineage: Eukaryota > Metazoa > Chordata > Actinopteri > Anabantiformes > Anabantidae > Anabas > Anabas testudineus. Next base: position 971,109 of record NC_046619.1, on the reverse strand, counting down.
ATTATTATTATTATTAACTCCTCATACTCCTAAATCCTAAATCATCTTGCTTTTATACAGCTGGCCAAATAAGCTGCACTTGTTGAAACCTGCCTAACCAACATCATCATCAACCTTCTATCAGTAGTCCTGTAGCATTTTCATAATCTGGAATTAACGCCAATACAATATGCAAGTGAATCTAATAAACAGTCCAAGAAGTGCCCTGGCAAAAAAATGCCCCGACGGCTGATGTGGTTAAAACTGACAGACCTTACAAGTGGCTGGAAAAGGCTAGACTAACAGACAGCATAGGCACTCAGCACCAGAATAGAAAACTGGGCTACCACACCAGACAGAACCCAAAGATTCAATTCAATTCAATTCAATTTTATTTGTATAGCGCCAATTTACAACAGAAGTTATCTCAAGGCACTTTACAGTGTAAGGTTTAAGACCTTACAGAAAATATTTATACAAAAAATTATAGAGAAAACCCAACAATCCCATTTGAGCAAGCTTTAGGCAAAAGTGGAGAGGAAAAACTCCCTTTAGAGGAAGAAACCTCCAGCAGAACCAGGCTCATAGTGGGCGGCCATCTGCCTTGACCGGTTGGGGTGAGTGGAAAGAGAAGAGAGAAAAGAACAGCAGACAATAAAGACAACAACAAGCATCAAGAACATTGGGCAGATGAACTGGATTCTGGAGATGTACAGCTCCAGGCCGAGGATACCTGCAGAAAAGTACAGAGAGAGGGAGACAGAGAGGAGGAAACACAACTAAAAGAGAGAGAAGACACAAAGTTAATGACATGCAATGGTGGCATTTGCATTGATACAGGAGAAAGGAGAGAGGAGAGGAGCTCAGTTTATCACTAGAGGTCCCCCAGCAGAATAACCTATATCAGCATAACTAAGAGATGGTTCAGAGTCACCTGATCCATCTCTAACTATAAGCTTTATAAAAAAGGAAAGTTTTAAGTCTAGTCTTAAATGTGGAGAGGGTGTCTGCCTCCCGAACCTGAACTGGGAGCTGGTTCCACAGGAGAGGGGCTTGGTAGCTAAAGGCTCTGCCTCCCATTCTACATTTGGAAACTCTAGGAACCACAAGTAAACCTGCAGTCTGAGAACGGAGAGTTCTGCTTGGAAGATAAGGAACTATGAGGTCTTTAAGATAAGATGGAGCCTGATTATTAAGGGATTTATAAGTTAGGAGAAGAATTTTAAATTCAATTCTGGATTTAACAGGGAGCCAATGGAGAGAAGCTAACGTTGGAGAAATATGATCTCTCTTGCTAATTCCAGTCAGAACTCTGGCTGCAGCATTTTGGATTAACTGGAGGCTCTTTAATGAGTTATTGGGACATCCTATTAATAATGAATTACAATAGTCCAGTCTGGAAGTAACAAATGCATGGACTAGTTTTTCAGCATCACTTTGGGACAGGATGCTCCTAATTTTAGCAATGTTTCTTAGGTGAAAAAAGGCAGTTCTAGAGATTTCTTTTATGTATGAAGTGAAGGAGATATCCTGATCAAAGATAACTCCGAGGTTTCTTACAGTATTACTTGAGGCCAGAACTAAGTCATCAATGGTGAGAATGTGTTTAGACATAGTGTCTCTGAGATTTTTAGGCCCAAACAGTATAACCTCTGTCTTGTCCAGATTTAGGAGAAGGAAATTGGAGGTCATCCAGGCCTTTATGTCTTTTAAGCATTCCTGAAGTTTGACTAATTGATTAGTTTCTCCTGGTTTCATAGATAAATATAGCTGGGTATCATCTGCATAACAATGGAAATTTATAGAGTGTTTCCTAATAATATTGCCTAAAGGGGACATATATAAAGTGAAAAGAATCGGTCCAAGCACAGATCCCTGTGGAACTCCATAGCTGACTTTGCTGTGCATGGAAGACTCATCATTAACGTGTACAAACTGAAATCTATCCGATAGATACGATTTAAACCACTCTAGTGCTGTTCCTTTGATTCCAATGACATGTTCCAGTCTGTGTAATAAAATGTTGTGATCTATAGTGTCGAATGCAGCACTAAGATCTAACAAGATGAGTATAGAGAGTAGACCATTGTCTGATGCTAATAGAAGATCATTAGTGACCTTTACCAGTGCTGTTTCTGTACTATGATGTACTCTAAATCCTGACTGGAAATCTTCATACAAGTTATTGCTACGCAGGTGGTCGTACACTTGCTTAGAAACTATCTTTTCAAGGATTTTAGAGATAAAGGGCAGATTGGATATTGGTCTATAATTCGCTAAGACCCCTGAGTCCAGAGTAGGCTTTTTGAGTAGGGGCTTGACTACAGCAACCTTAAAAGCCTGTGGTACGTAGCCTATTTGTAAAGACAGATTGATCTGATCTAATATGGACGTGCTGATCAAAGGTAAGACATCCTTGAGGAGTCTAGTCGGGATGGGATCTAAGAGACATGTTGATGGTTTAGAGGAATTAATTACTGAAATTAATTCAGAATGATCTACAGGGAGGAAGCAGTCTAAGTACGAGCGTGGATCTAGAGTTGTTGTACAATCCATGCTATATGCAGGGATGATCTGATCAATTTTTTCTCTAATAGTTATGATTTTATTTGTAAAGAAATTCATGAAGTCATTGCTGCTGAGAGTTGAGGGAATACTAGGGTGAACCGAGCTATGACTCTTTGTCAGCCTGGCTACAGTGCTGAAAAGAAACCTAGGGTTGTTCTTATTTACCTCTATTAATGAGGAGTAATATGAAGTTCTAGCTTTACGCAGGGCTTTTTTATATATTATTAAACTATCTTTCCAGGCTAGGCAATATTCAACTAAATTGGTGGAACGCCACCTCCTTTCCAGCTTACGTGATTTCTGCTTTAAGCTACGGATTTGTGAATTGTACCATGGAGCTAACTTCCTCTGACTCACTAGTTTCTTTTTCAGAGGAGCAACAGTATCAAGTATTGTTCCAAGTGAAGCACCAGTACTATTAACAAGATAGTCCAATTGTGCTGGAGTAACATTGAAATAACTGCCTTCCTCTGTGTTGGTACATGGCTCTGAAATAAAAGATGGAATCAGTTCCTTAAATTTGTCAACAGCATTTTCACATAAACATCTACTGTAGTGAATCTTATCTGTAGGTTTAGTAAAGTCTGGTACTGTAAATTCAAATGTAATTAAGAAATGGTCAGATAAAAGAGGGTTTTGGGGAAAAACTATTAACTGATCAACTTCCACACCGTATGTCAGAATAAGATCAAGGGTGTGATTAAAACAGTGAGTGGGTTTATTTACATTTTGGGTAAAACCAATGGAATCTAATAGTGAATTAAATGCAGTGTTGAGGCAGTTATCATCAACATCTACATGGATATTAAAGTCACCCACTATAATGACTTTATCTGCACTAAGAACTAAATCAGATAGAAACTCTGAGAATTCAGTTAAAAACTCAGAGTAAGGGACAGGAGGACGGTACACAATAACAAACAGGACGGGTTTCTGATTTTTCCAGTTAGGATCAGAGAGGCTAAGAGTGAGGCTCTCAAAAGAGGCCCCAGAGATGGAATAACATATGCTTAGTGACACAACCAAGTGGCTAGCAATGTGTATAGGGACAGGTGCACCCAGTATGGGCTAAATCTACCCACCTCCATGTGGGAGGAAGGTAGTTGATAATAACAGGGTAATAATCCTGTGGAACTTCCAGACAGACAAGAAGATAGACAGTATTCCTGAACACAGGTAGACTGTGTTCAAAAGCTAAGATACTGCACAGAACCTTTATATTCCCAGCCCTCTGGTAGAAGACCGCAGGTTGAAGAAGACACACACCACCCATAGCAATAAGACTTTTTCTTTACAGTATTACACACCTTATTCAACCAAATAGAGCACATTATTTCTAAAACGAGTGAATGCTTAATTAATGGTAACAACATAATAGTTTTTATAAAACACTCAAACATAGATGTTGCATGATGTGTGTCTTAACTACTCAACTACCAGAGCCAATCAACAAACTCTTTATTTTTGCCAAGCTGTAATGATTAGCCTCTTTGATGGCTCTGACTCAATCACATTATACTAATCTAGACTTTATCACCACTATAGCTACTGTGACCTTTGAACCTCCTCTTTCATTAATGGTGCACATTTGCAAATGGATCACTTGGCCCTGTTTCCTCCCTTAGCTCAATCATTTGCATTTCAATCAGGACCCACTTTGATGATTTTTTATTTACTTTTTAAAAATCCATTCTGTCTTTGAAATGTGTTTGAAATGAATATCCCACTTTGTTACTTTGATCCAGTCTTTGTATTGACTACAGTCACAGCCTATTGTGCTGTCCATTCACACTTACACATTTCGAGTAGCCAAGCCTTGATGAGGACATGAATGATTGTCTGGCACAGACGCGCGCGCACACACACACACACACACACATTATTTCATGTTCATTTCCTTCTTCTTACAATCTCGCATATACACACAGACAAAACACTCCTTTGTACAATATGGAAAGCCAAAAGGGTCATATTAACCTGTACAAGCACCTGCCTTAGGCACAGTCATGTGCAAAAAGATGGATAAAGACACACTGATCACCTGTAAATTATACTTTGTTACACTTACACGTATAAAAATGGTGTAGTGATGGAAAAACAAATGTAAAAAAAAAAAGTGTTTCACAAACATGTAAAAAGCATATAAAAACATAATTCTGTTATATTTTGTAATATAACAAATAAATATATTTACAGTGTTTTAAAACCTTAAACACCTTTTCCAAAGTGGCTTGAGATGGCATCTGTTGTGATTTGGAGCTATACAAATAAAATTTTATTGTAAAATGTAAAATCTAGGCAGACCAAATGGGTGCAAAATTTGTGGTCAAATGTGTTAGGATGTGTAAATGTCAAGCTATGTGTTACTGGTGAAGGCTAAATGAATATGGCACACAGCACAAATGAAAAAGTTGTAGGTTCACCTGAAAAAATAAAGCACTTTATGGTGAGAATCCATTTGACAAGATGCAGCTGTGGCTCTAAAACTTTATCAAATCATTGTACAATACATGAACATTACTGTGAATAAGAACAAAATGATAGAGGTTTACCAAAGACAGTTCAGTGCAATTTACACACATTTTGGCTTGATTTTGTGGTACCATTTGTGCAACAACTACACAGCATAGTACCATAAGTGGCAAAGATGCAAGATAAATAAGAAATGAAAGTAATATAAAATTACAAGAACTATATGTGTGTACAATAAGTTATATGAATAGTCTAATGTACAAAACTGTATATGTAATTGTTATATATTATGTTTATGTCACAGATGATCTTAAATAAATCCAAATTCAACAGTTTTGGGCTTTTGCTTCACCATTCAACCACTACAATTATGATCGCTATTTCAGCCATTGCAAATATGCAAGGCACCACGGATTGATCTATTCTAGTTCATTCCCCCCCTCACACCCCCTTCCCATATACACTGGAGATCAAAATTAGAGAACAATTTATGAACACTTGATTTTTTCACAAATGTCATTTTCATTGCTCAACATTTGAAGGATTTTTGTTGTGGCCATACCATGCTACTGGAACATTTTTCAGAAGTTTTTCACTTTAGTGAATTATCTTCAGTCCACACAACATGCTCCTCAGCAAAGGTTAGTCAAGCCTTTTGATTCTTTCTGCCAATAAGAGGTTTGGTCACTGTCGAGTGGGCTTAATTCTATTCAATTCAATTTAATTCAATTCAATTTCATTTCTATAGCGCCAATTCACAACAGAAGTCATCTCAAGGCACTTTACAGTATAAGGTTTAAGACCTTACAGAGAATATTTATACAGAAAACCAAACAATCCTATTTGAGCAAGCTTTAGGCAACAGTGGAGAGGAAAAACTCCCTTTAGAGGAAAAAACCTCCAGCAGAACCAGGTTCATAGTGGGCGACCATCTACCTCGACCAGTTGGGGTGAGTGGAAAGAGGAGAGAGAAAAGAACAGCAGGCAACAAAAACAACAACCAGCAGCAAGATGATTGGGCAGGTCAACTGGATTCTGGAGATGTTCAGCTCCAGGCCGAGGATACCTGCAGAAAAGTACAGAGAGACAGAGGGAGACAGAGAAGAGGAAACACAAAGTTAATGACATGCAATGGTGGCATTTAAATGGATGGAGGATAGAGGAGAGGAGTATTAGTAGAGGTCCCCCAGCAGACTAACACAGCACTGATATCACAGTTACTTGAACTGTATAAAGCATTTGTCATAGAGTGAGTACTGTTAAAGTGAAGTTAACATTTTTTACATACAAATAATGAAACACATCAATCAATCAGCAGTGCTCAGTACTAACTGATAATGCAAAGTTGACTCATGTACAGACACAGTTCTTTTGCCAAAACATGCACTGAATGTCACACACACACACACACACACATTGCTTATCACTCGCAATCGTCATTGCAAAACAATATTTTGTTCCATACCAATGTGTGTCTTCTTTTTGTCGTAGCTCTCTCATTTGGAAGCAAATTGTCTTTAAGAAGCTGATGAGTGCTGTGATGAATGAGATTGTCCCCTCAAATTGCTGAGTGATAAAATATGCCTGAGTTGCCTAAGTTGTGTGTGGTGCTGGTAATGGTGGGGTGTTGTCTCCTCTGTACTAGGAGGAGATGATGTTGAACAAATGAACCTTGATAGTTTATGGCCTGATCCAGTCTAAAGCCCATAAAGATTTTATCATAAAATGTTTTACTACTGCTGCCATATTTCTGAAATGTATTAATTTATGTGATCAGAATCACAGTTGTATATCAGCCTAATACTGACTCTTTCATTAAGTTTATATCAGCCAGCAAAGCCTGTCTGTTATAAATTCCAGGTGCACTTAGCAATTTTCTTAAAATTCACAAATCCTTAAAAAGGGATTACACATATATATTATAGATCAATCGATAGATAGATAATACATAGTAAGCAAGCCAGGACAGGTTTTTAGAAAGATTCTCTAAAATTATACTTTTACATTTGGTGGTGTCCTCCCATTTTTATCCCATGTTGGTTATGACCTGACCCCAAAAACAACCAGTTTTTGGCTTTAGTGTTGTGTTCTGATTTAATAGATAAAGTTTGATTTATGCTGCCCAAAGGATTAATCCTGACATGTTAATAGGTTAAAGTGCACTATGGATTTAGAGCTAATGCAAATTATTATGCATATTCTCGCTATGCTAACATGCTAAACACATTTTATTTACCATACTTACTACTTACATGTGGCATTCCCAAAATGTCTCAAATCCCAAAAACTCAAATCTTTGGTTTATCCCTTTATTTTTCTGCAGTTCCAGTGATGCAGACTAAATCATGGCAACAATTTTCTTAATTGCAGCACCATTACCATCTGTTCATATTTGACAACCTCTTTTCTATGAGAGAGAATTGTTTCAGATCTAACACAGCAATGATTGCTTGAGAAATGCTAAAACTTCAAAATCACCTTTGCCCCTATTGACTAAATTGCTAGATTGGAGACTGGTTGCTAAAGTGCAGATGTAATTGTTATCCATTGAATGAATTTAAGAGGGTAGTTTCAGTGTAACCTTGTCTACTTGTAAATCACATCATCGGAGAATCTGAATAATGTGACAATTGAGATCCATACTGTGTATTTGTACCATAGGTTAGGAGCAAAAAAGGAGGGAAATGAAAAGCTCCTCTCATAAAGTTGAACATGTAAAGCTGAAATAGTGTGTAGAAAGAGAAACAGGGAACTCTGGCACACTCCACCACTAGTTTCAGCTACATTGTTTCCATGTCAGCACCAGTAACATATGGATGAAGCAGTCAGAGATTAAGTCAGAGGCATTGATTAATTGTGTCTGGTTCTATGCATGGTAATGATGAGATTTACAATAGGCTTAGCTCACTGAACTGACTGACTCATTATTGTTTTGTATTGTCTTTTTCTGGGGGCTGCTCTGACCTGCTGAAAGCAGATGCTCTGCAACAACATGGACGCTCATGTCACTGCAATACTGAACTTTCAATTATGAATTTCAACTGTTTCCTTATTTTCTAAGGCAGAACAGTTGTACAGGATACATTACAAATTCGCTCTTCAGGATTAAGTTCAAAGCTTTGTCTCTTGCCTACAGAGTGGTCAACTCTACAGCTCCAACTTACCTCAACTCAATCATTCAAGTCTAAAACCCCGCTCGTCCACTGCGCTCGGGAAGTGAACAATGTCTGGTGGTACCAGCATTGTACAGTAGACACCAAGGAAAACTCTTCAGCTCATTGATCCCACGATGGTGGAATGAGCTGCAAAACTCTGCACGCTCAGCGACCTCACTTTCAACATTTAAAAAACTGCTAAAAACAGATCTCTTCCGCATCTTTCTTTGCACTTAAAAAAAAACAAAACAACTTTTCTACTCTCTTGTACTTGCGTCTCATGAAACAGAAACACCTTTTTGATAGCACTTTGCTTTGATGTTTTTCTCCTTGACTTAGATTTTTTGCTTGACTTGTTCCTCACTTGTAAGTCGCTTTGGATAAAAACGTCTGCCAAATGACTTAGAAAAAATTACAATTACAAAAAAAAAGATTTTCCATTAATTTTCTGTTTTCTGTTGTGCTTCCTCCTCTCTGTCTCTCTCACTCTGTATATTTTTGCAGGTATCCTCATCCTGGAGCTGTGTATTTTCAGAATCCAGTTGACCTGCCCAATGTTCTTGCTGCTTGGTGTTGTTTTTTGTGGCCTGGTGTTCTTTTCTCTCTCCTCGTACCACCCCAACCGGTTGAGGCAGATGACTGCCCACCATGAGCCTGGTTCTGCTGGAGGTGTCTTCCTCTAAAGGGAGTTTTTCCACTGTTGCCTTAAGCTTGCTCAAATTGGATTGTTGGGTTTTCTATGTAATTTTCTATACGGTTATACTCAATAAGCTCTTAAACCTTACACTGTAAAGTGTGTTTTGATGTTACTTCTGTCAGTCTTTTTTGCTTTTTTTGTTTAGTGTTGTGATGTTTTATTGTTTTTTTTTTACATGAACATTTTCAGGTGGACCCCTATGGCTAAGGTATGAACCTAAAATAAGTATATGACCTCATGAAATCTGTAGAACCTAGTGTAGAGATGTCCTGTATTGTACCTACTGTCTCACACCAAACTATTCAGAATATTGTAAACTGAAAAGCGCTTAATCAGGCTTTTCTTAACCCATTGGATCTTACCCAGAGTAACTTTGCTGTGTTTTTAACTTCTTCTAGTGTGACATAATTGATAACTTGCTTACAAAGCAAGAGATCAAAGGAACAGCACTAGAGTGGTTTAAATCGTATCTATCAGATAGATTTCAGTTTGTACATGTTAATGATGAATCTTCCATGCACAACAAAGTTAGATATGGAGTTCCACAGGGATCTGTGCTTGGACCGATTCTTATAAATCTCTTAATAATCAGGCTCCATCTTATCTTAAAGACCTCATAGTTCCATATCTTCCAAGCAGAACTCTACGTTCTCAGACTGCAGGTTTACTTGTGGTTCCTAGAGTTTCCAAATGTAGAATGGGAGGCAGAGCCTTTAGCTACTAAGCCCCTCTCCTGTGGAACCAGCTCCCAGTTCAGGTTCGGGAGGCAGACACCCTCTCTACATTTAAGACTAGACTTAAAACTTTCCTTTTTTATAAAGCTTATAGTTAGAGATGGATCAGGTGACTCTGAACCATCTCTTAGTTATGGTGATATAGCTTAGTCTGCTGGGGGACCTCTACTGATAAACTGAGCTCCTCTCCTCTCTCCTTCCTCCTGTATCAATGCAAATGCCACCATTGCATGTCATTAACTTTGTGTCTTCTCTCTCCTGTAGTTGTGTTTCCTCCTCTCTCTCTGTACTTTTCTGCAGGTATCCTCCGTCTGGAGCTGTACATCTCCAGAATCCAGTTGACCTGCCCAATGTTCTTGCTGCTGGTTGTTGTCTGCTGTTCTTTTCTCTCTTCTCTTTCCACTCACCCCAACCGGTCGAGGCAGATGGCCACCCACTATGAGCCTGGTTCTGCTGGAGGTTTCTTCCTCTAAAGGGAGTTTTTCCTCTCCACTGTTGCCTAAAGGGATTGTTGGATTTTCTCTATAATTTTTTGTATAAATATTTTCTGCGAGGTCTTAAACCGTACACTGTAAAGTGCCTTGAGATAACTTCTGTTGTAAATTGGCGCTATACAAATAAAACTGAATTGAACTGAATTGAATTGAAAGCAATTAATGTAAACCAGGGTCAATTGTGATTTACTGTAAGACTTAGCTTAGAGAGAATACAACATTGCTCTATCAAATAAAAAGATTGCAGTATGTAGCCTAATAAAGTGAGTAACACACTCTATTTTATATACCGCAGTGTCAGTTAAATATTATGATGATGAGAAACACAGAAGGCACCACTGTAAATCACACTATAATATTTAACCTAGTGGAATTTCATAATTGTGACTTTGGAATTGTGTTTACACAGGCTCATCGTCATATTATTATCATTTTTACCTCCCAGTTGGGAAATGGATTTTAAAATGGTGAAGCACTTGTTGGCCTAATGAGCAAAAGATTCCCAATGTGGACTGTGGTTCTACCTACACATCTTATTTTTTATATATGATTGACAACCTAATTAAGGCCTTGTTATGTTTAATTCAAAGCACGTCTGGTGGACTAAAACCCCTTTTTGATGTTGATGGAAGGCCATATTACCTGCAGACAGATGTACTGGCATCATGTCAGCTAAATTTAATTGTCTCTCTGTCTCACACACAATGAAGAACTGAATTTGTTGTGTCATTCAGAGTACTTTTTATGTTTTTGGTTTATAACAGACCAAAACTACTCCAAAGCAGACTGACATAGACATAGTGGATGTGCTAATATGGGTGAGTGAATCAGTTGATATTGTACTGTACAGCCTTTACACAGAGCCTCTCAAGAGACAAATTTGTGAACTGGTAATCCATCAGTAAAATAATATCAGACAAATGTATCAGTTGCCTTCTTGTTTCTGAACACGGTGAAGTTAATCAGTAGCATTTTCAGTTAGAAGGACAGAGGTCTTTTGGTCCTATTGTGAAAGGCCAGGAGCCAACTTGACCCCCACACAGTCATGATAGCTCAGTCTCTGTTGCTTACACTGTTGACTTCTGTCACAGCAACTAGACTTCTTTCTTAGGTCAAAACATTTCACTACCCACACAAGTAGCTTAAAGTCTCTTCCATTTTCAATCATCACCAGGAAGGATGCAAAAAGGGGCAGAGAGGTTGTAAGAGGTGTGAATATTACATCTACTCACACACCCCCTTCATTTTGTCCACCTGATGAGCCCCTTCAGGCCAAGCATGAAGTAAACCAAATCTGGAGGATAAATTTGAGGTCTCTTAAATTAAGGTTTGACCACACAAGAAAAAGGTTTGGTTGCCATGACTTTTAGACATCTTTGCATTGATGACTTCAGCACTGCTCTTTTGTTTTTTGTAAGATCTCTCCTGTAAGTCATCCATTTCTATTCATTTAGTGGAGAAACAACTTAATTCTACATGGCATAGGATCTACACTTACAGTTACAAGAGCAAAGTAAGTGAATTAGTTTCAATTTACGTAATTTTTGCATTAATGGGTCATTGATGTATGATCTGATCTTCACCAAAATCAACAATATCATATCATCATATTTTTTAATACTATTAGTCACTTGAAATGTATTAAGCTATTTCAACAGTTCGACAGGATAAAACACATTGTGTACGTTATCTATACTTGGGACCAGTACATTTGGTCTGGTTTGAATCATTTCATGAGTTTGGAAACTTGTAACATTGGTTCAGTTTCTTTTCACAATAATTCAAGTGTACCACAATGACTTGTTTCAAACTTTGCGAAAACATTCTCTTTGTTTATTGGTCAGAGATGCCAGGATACAGGAAAAAGGTCCTGTGTTGTAGATCATTGCATATTTCTGTGACATGGGAGAGACAATGTATTTTGACACAGATTAGTCTTCCCTCAGGTTATTTTGTTCATGTCTGTGAGGCACTGTCCACATTTATCCACAATGCAGCTTTTATTTTCTGTATTGGGTATACAAACAAAATAAATGTAATTCAAATCAATCAATGATTAAATCAAATCATACCTTTTATTGCTTTTAACCCTGTTTTGGTTTGTGTGCTTTTTCACCAGGCTCCTCATAAAAACTTGATCATTCAAATCATGGAGTTTTGGAGTGCAGTTTACACTAGACAAAAGGAACCGCAACAAGAGGGAAAACAAACATGAGTTTGTTTCAAATGGACTAAAGCTTGTGGGTGTGAAAGCATTCTTAGGCTGTCTTTGAATATTCTTAATCATCCAGGCCATGGTTATCCCAAAATTTCTCATGACAGGATTCTGCCATCTATGTCTCAGGTGGTCACAGGGACACACATTTCCAAGTGGAACAACAGGTGACCTTCAAGTGCTAGCGATTCAGTGGCTCCACAAGATTCTCTACAACATCATCACCAGTAATCTTAACCTGGTATTAACAGATGTTATTTTGTACTGTACTTTAGAATGATATCAATGTTTTCACCCAAGTCTCAGAATCAATGGGTAGAATCAGATTATCAGTCAAATGAGTGAGCAACATGAAAGGACAATCAAATATGCATCCTCTTTATGTTTCAGGCCACAGAGGGTGATGTCTTCTTTCATTTTTTGACCTTTTCTCCATATCTGCAAATCCTAATATGCAGTGCACCTGAAGCTCACAGATGAAGAAAACAGAGCTTTGCAGTGCATTAATGGATGATAAAAACAAACATAGAGAGAGGGAGAAGGAGGAGAGGTGAGTGGAGGAAGGAGATGAAAGGTCCATGACAGTTGGAATAGGGAGTGTGATAAGTGTGGGCCATATTAATCAAAGGGATTTTATCATCATTAGGTCAGTGATGGACAATGGCACAACTGTCCCTATTTATGTATGGAGGATAAGAAGGCACGAGGAGGTAAATATGTACACAGTGTCTTTAAAGCAATAATTACCTTTCAGTAATCAAAGATTACACACCAGGAGTGGAGTTGCCAGGCACATAATTGTCAGTGCCTCAGGGGCAAACATACACACACACTAAAACACAAAAACTGATCTGCCAAAATGCCAGGGTATTACACCAGAGGGAAATACTGCTTTAAATATGCAATGTGGTGCCAAGACATGGAGGGATGACAAGAGCACTCAGAGGTTAAAAGATGGCTGTGGATGGGAGTGTTGATGGTCAGAGGAGTAGTGGAGGAGAGTGTAAGAAGGATCTGCCTGAGGAAAGCACCTTTCAACACTTATGCTTTACATATGCATTTTATGGTAGAGATCAGAGCGAAATGAGCTACAGTGTAAGTTACTGTGCGATTTAAGTGTGTAATGGTTCAGTATAGCCAGAAACAACTGGCAATGCAGCTTTGACAAAATGATGTTTAGATTATGTTCAGTTGCATTGCATTAGCAAAAGCAATGTATTTTGGAGGACAGCTTTGGTTTCCACTAAATGCACTAGAAACACAACAAAAATGATCTCAGGGAACACCTTACAGAATAGAACAACACAACTATAAATTGTGTGGAAAACCCAAGAATCCTACTTTGTGGAGCAGTAAGGCTACGGCTGAGAGAAAAAAACTCCCTTTAGCAAAAGAAACTTGGGTGGCCATCTGCCTTGACTGGTATTAGCAACCTGCAGTTTTTATAAATTGCCAACATATCCTCATTATGTTAACAGAAAATGTAGTACAATATCAGTTATGTTCCCTTCTATTTCTATATAGAAATGTCATTTTTAAGACAGTTTCATACACATATTTTTTTCAAAACAAAATATGACAATGTGTGAATATTAATAGCTGTCATTTGTTTGTAGTAGACAATGCACTGTAGGCAACCTAAAACACTGTGCTTCACACCATATCCAAACTGCAGCTCCCGCCAACACATGCCAGTGTCATATATACTCATCTACATTCCTGTGACACACTCTCCTTATTAAGTCAAGCCAACATTCTTCACAATTCCCTTTTTCCAATATCTGTCTCTGTCTCACAAAGCTGTAATAACATTTGGAGATATATGCTGGCCCAGAAGAAGGAAGCACGCTGACGCAATAGATACTTTTAGAATTTGAATTGAGATGTATTCTTCACAGCCTTTGCTATAGGTTTTAAGATATTGCGTTTTATCTTAATATCAACTCACTTCAACCTCATATCCCCACTGCTTTCAAATGTGTTTTCTTCTGGCATCCCATATAAAAACATTTGTCCTTAAGCACATGCTGCATTGGAACAAGTATGCAATCTTTTTATTTTATTTTCTTTTAAAAACCTGGATCTCATGCTTTTAATGAAGAAAATTTGAAATGGAAAGGTTAGATGAAGAGTCACAGCAAAAAGCACCCTACATGACAAACACTATTCTGGAGAAGGCAGGCCCCTGTGTTACAGTCTTGGTTGTAATAATTAAAACTCCTCTTTGTACTCAAACTGTGAGTGGGTGTAGGGAATTAAAATATATATTTCAAGGTTTCATGCTATTATATCAGAGCTGCACAAGATGATTTTGCAAGCAGAAGGTAAAGGTGGTGTCCTTGCTTTGGTTGATCCATGCCCTCATTTTCTTAAATTTAAATTAACTTATTAACTAATGTGAACTGAAGACAAACGTGAAATCTATTCAGATATGCGCTCCCTTTTTATAAACATTTCAGTGTGTTTTAAAGCTACAGACAGTTAATGCACATAGTGACCTGATGAAACAAATGCACTGCTTTAGTTTATTGTGTGGCACCTTGCAACTTTTTACAACAATGTATTGTGTAAATACGCCACATATTGTACGTCTTCCACAGTGCCTGCTTCAAGCAACAACATGGACAGCCTGTGGATATGGCATCCACTTGCCTGCAGATAAGCTCATATATAGCTCTCTGGAGAAAGCATGTTTGGCTCTTAAGGCCTACACACACCACCATGTACTTAGACTTTTACTTATACAGTGCCTATAAAAAGTATTCACCCCCTTGGATGTTTCATCATTTTATTGATATTATAAATCGCACTGATTTTACCTTATATGTTCTTTTTTTTAATTGACATTACTTTGTAGAAACCTGTTTTTACTTTAACATTAATCAGGTAATTTTCAGAATTTGTTTTGTCCAAGTCGCCAACTTTTATTGACCATGATTGATTTTGACATCTAAGGGGGTGAATACATTTTATAGGCACTGCATACACAGCCAGTTGATGGAAGAGCAACATTAACATTGGCTCGAGTTGTTTGTGTCTACCTAAAAAAGTTTATTATTTTTACTATTTACTGTCCTTTGAATCTATTTTGGGTTTCATCACTTCCTTTTTCAGATGCTACATTTTTCACTATGTTCTTCAACTGGTCTCTAACCTTGTGTGACTGCTAATTAGTGCAGTGTATGATTACTCAGCTTTCTCTCTGTTAAAACTTTACAGTTTCACTATGCACTCTGCTGAAAACGAGAGAGCTTGATGAGAGCAGTGTGTCTGAACCAAAAGCAGTAGAGTTATGAGCAGTAAATGAACCAATAACCTGGAAGCTAAAACGCTCTGAAGGGTTCTGCAGAGAAGGTGTAAATTGTGACAGCAATAGGATCACTAGCTAGAAAGAAGCTCCATCTTCAAGTTTTTACTGTATCTTCCTCTTGGTTTGTGAGCAGGTAAATTCATTGTTCAGCTGTCCAAACCTTGGCTATGCTACTAAATATGATCTAATTTTCATTTATTTCAGTTAAATTTAAGAGCAAACAAGTGAATTTGTACAAAACTAGAAATCCAAACTAATAAATTGGAAATAATTTATGTGTTGTAACCATGTCTGAATTGGCCATCTGGCAGTTGTGAAAATACAGGTCATGACTGAGCTGGGATGTCACTGGAAGTCTTTTACCCACATCATCATTTTTCAAAATTACAGGAATTTTCATCATGTTTCAAATCTATCACCATACCTATCATCATACAAACTCTGCATGGAGTAACACTCCAATATAGGCAGTGTTAGTATATTACTGAAAATTCAGCCTTTTATTAGTGAAATTGATTTGTATGTTTTACTGTTTATTAAGAAAAAGAGCAAATCTTACTTTCAGTTCCAAAGTGATGGTTTCTTTTTAAGATACATTTATAATTTTAAATCAAATTTAGAAAACTGTAAAAGGCACTGGAGTTCAAGAGAACTGTAAGACTCACAAATTAAAAGTGGTTGAGGCTGGCATGCTGCCTCATTATGGAATAAATGCTTTTAAAAACATTTGACAACATCACATTTGAAATACATTTGAAATATTATTTTAAATGTGAATGTAACGCTGTACTAACATCTTCTATAAAAGGTCATGTTTTTCTTGTTTCAGTTTCATGGGGTATATGTATGATTTTTTTTTTTTTTTTTTTTTTTTTTTTTTTTTTAAGTGCTTCACAAGAGTTCAGTTTTTAAACTGTTACTGCTTAAATCAATAAAACAACACACTCACAGGCAGAAAGACTGTGCACTGGAATGTACACTGTGTGTGGTGCACTCACCAGAGATCCTCACCAGAGATAGAAATGTATAGAGAAATACTTAATGATTCATCCAAGACCTATTCAAATTGAATTCAGTGAGAGAAAGTGGGAGACCTAGGACTGTGGATACAAACCATAAATAAAGCAGCATTTATTACCATATCCACACCACTTTTGCTCAACACAGAAGCTTTCACTTTTTTTTTTCATTTCAGATGATCACATTATTGGGGAAATATTTATTTGAATGTTCAGTTGTGATAAGATAAAAAACAGTCTTGTAGACTGATTTGCTAGGCTGTACAACCAATCAGAGCAGTCCCAACGATGTGTGATACACTGTGACAAGGCTAACAGATGCTTACTGATGGTTCAACACTGTATTGAATTGGAGTGTATTGTGTATTGTTGAATGTAGTGGGAGGGATAATTATGCATTTGCGTTTTGTCTGAGTAACTGTAGCTCAGGAGACTCTCCTGCTGCTGAAGCATGTCTCTGCACTGTGTTTACCTTCCTGTGTTTTCACTGCCTGCAGAGACACAGTGTCTCAAAGTGAAAGCAGCCACTACACTCGTGCTTACAAATAAGGGGACAAAATTAATTTGCATGACTCTATGGGCCCTTCCATCATGCAGACAGGCTCATTCATGTGTACATGAAGCACAAACATTGTTAGTTTCCAAGACTGTCAAGGTGGGAAGGGAGGTTTTAAAAAACCCAGATGGACCAACATCACATACTGGAAAACAGCAGAGAAGATACAGTGAATAGATATGGGCATGTATCAAAGGTCTGACAATTAAATTAAAGACTGCTTCAAAGAGCCAGCTTATCTGAATGTGGTGGATAAGACATAAAGTATTAGTACTTAGTTAGTAGTACTACTAACTTCGTCATGCTAACAGTACTGTACAAGGATAAACTTAAAGAACAACTCTCGAGATATTGTTTTGCATTGGCTGATTTTACTGCAATCTAACAAAATATCACACATCGCATCTCTCACTTTGATTACTAATTTTAACACATCCTGAAATGCTCTTACTGATCTTTTTTTTTTTTTATTAAAAAAATAATAATTTAATTAAGATAAAAGAACAAGGGGCAAACCATAAGGTGAATTCATGCAGACAAGTAGGGTGATAAGGTCAACTTAAAACTCCTGGTGTTAAATTGACAAACAGAATTAGATGTTTTAAGTACAGACAACAGAAGAAATCATTTATACTTTCATCTCCAGCAGGGTGGAATATCTAGCTATAGAGCAGCAACAGCTCCACTGCTCAGTGTGCATCTGTACTGGTACAGGACAGGGTGTAGGACACAAGCATTGTGGAAGTGCATCAGTCATTACATTAGAATCTTCAGTCTAACAAGCAGGGTCAATACTGCACTCAGATGAAACCAAATACCACTACTGCACGAACTTTCCACTACCACTACTGCACTACCTTCAAAGCTAAACCTAATCCACATGCAATTGTGCATTCTCCAGTCAAAGCAATACAAAGAGTTTATCACGAATTTCAAACATTGTTTCTTTAAGTAACGTTGTTGTGAAGGAACAGCACATCCTCCTTTATGCACAGCTGGTAACACTTTCTTTTGTCTTGTTTTCTGGACATGCGCAACATTTGTCAAAATGTGCAGTATCTCTTCAAAACAGACTAGAAAGCTGAGTGATGTGAGGTTTAAATCACTCAACAATAGGTGCAAAAATGTTACATTATATGAAGGAGAAGATATTATCTCCAAACTAATCTCATTTTCATACTGCAGCATCACCTGACCTTAACTCACCAAATGGAATTTTGGCAAATGGAGAAACGTTCAAGAGAAATAGGACAGAGCACAATTGAAGAGGTCACACCTGAAAACCCATTGGTGCAGCATTAGTAATATAGGAATAATTTCTAAAGATATAGACCACTGTGGTGTGTGAAAGCCAGAAGCTGCTTTTGATAAGGTCAATGGTGACAGCATAGTGAGGCCTTCTTATTAGGAGAAGGCTGGTTAATGGAGAGAGATGCTTTAAGGCTGGTTGCTTTGAGGAACAATAAATGGTGGATTTTACTGGATCTAGTGAACAAAACTCATCGTAAAGACTGCTCAAAAGTTCTTTTGGTTACGGTTGTATTTTTATTTTCATGTTCTATACTCCGAGACTGCTTTATTTGTACTATTGTATTGGACGGATTACAAGAAAAGCTAAATGTGCATATTCACATTGACATGAAGGAGTGTAATTTCAAAGCAAAACAACATTTTCAACTTTGAGTAAAAACTTACTTAATAATAATGAATACTTTATTGATCCCCTTAGGGAAATTGTGGTTCAACAGCTGCCAGGAGTCTACATGTCTGGCACCCAGCAGTGGGTGGCTACTACAGGGTTTTGGTGTCTTGTCCAAGGACACTTCAGCAAGTAGCCAGGAGGAACCAGGAATTGAACTTCTCAACCTGGGGTTTGTACACATTTATTTATTTACATTTACATCCAGCAAACCTCGTTTGGCGCTTTGATAAATAATCATCAATCAATAGAAATAAACAGTATAAGTTAAATTTACACTGAAACTGAACTCTCTCAACAACAAAATCTCTTTTGAACAGGCCAAGTGAAGGCTCTGTTTCTGTCACTTCATGTTGGGTTGTTGAAAAATATTTATATTATTTGTTAATATTCCACAGGCCCTTGCAACGCCATATGTAACTGCTGTCTTGGACTTTTCTCATGATGTCAGCTGCTCTATGCAGCTAGGAGTCTGACATCATGTAAAATCTCACCATCACACACATACACACCACTTCCTTCTCCCAGCTCATATACTATATGTGATACATGAAAGTACAGCCATGCCCAGAGACAAAGAGGGGTAGATAGTATGGCATTTAAGGAGCTTCTCCCCAGTCATCTTTATTCCGGCTCCCAGGGGGTCTGCAGAGGGATAAAAAGCTAATGGCTAATACTCTGGAGGAGATAGTGATAGACTTATTAAACACAGAAGCTGCTTAATAGCACATATATTCCCAGCATCAGCCTGAGGGATTACAGCAGGTGTGTGTGTGTGTGTGCACGCATGCACGAGCGTGTGTGTGTATATTTGTTCACTTGTCAGTGTCATTTTAGGTATTAGGAAGAAATTATACTTCCTAATAATGCTGTAAAGGTATATTTGATTTGGAAATGTAGGATTTTCAAACTATAACAAAGTAATTTAGCTAAATATAGAAAATTCAAGATTCTAAATTCCAGAAGGTTTTTCAGTCCCATAGGAAAATTGATTTGCCTCGTTACAGTTGCTCGCACATAAATGTGACAAATACTGATTCTGGCGAAAGTCAGTTAGATTCCTCTGTATTTTGTTGTTGTTAGATTCACCTGGGGAGAAGTTGTACAGTTTCTGCCACAGGCAGAAAGGATCTGCTGTGGCGCTCAGTGGAGCACTTAATGTTGATCAGTCTCTGGCTGAATGTGCTCTCCTCTGTCCAGCCAGCACGCTGTGTAGTGGGTGGGAGGGATTGTCCAGGATTGAGACAGCTACAACATGGAGAGAGTAAAATGTTTGACATTCCTTTTAATCTTACTTGTCTTTATTGTAATGAGAAAAAGATTATGTGATTAATTAGTAGTAAACCACACGTTTGCTATACTATATGTTTGCTTGAATCTTAAAAAAAAGGTAAATCTAAAAAACATAGCTCTATGCTATGGTAATTACTTACCTATTCACTTAAATTCAGGTGGTGCTATTTTTGGGGGGACGGGAAGTGTATTTATTGTACTGCACTACATGTTCCAAATAATCTCAGTTGAATCAACACTTTATTAAGTTTGTTATCTGTTTGGTAGCAATTAACAGGATCAATTTGTTAGTAGGTGCTAATGAAATCCTGTTTTTTGTAAAAGGTTACAATTTTTCCCCAAAACTTTAACTTTGGTACTTTTTGGTAAAGGAACACAAATTATCATTATTTCATGCATGAAAAATGAATGTAATACAAAAACAAAATTTATCTCAGGTATGTTAAATCTTAAAGCTTACTACCTATTTAAGAAGCCATGATTAAGTAGTCATTGATGATTAGATGTCTTGTAATGTAACAGAATACTTTACCATTGTGACTGTGAAAAAGACATGAACATAATACCTTAGTTGTAGCATTAATTAATGTGGTGTTCTCATATTAACACATGACTAGAGAAACTGTACCTTTACCATGAAGTGTAACAAAATTAGTTTTCTGTACCCAATACCTGTACCTAGTATTATAGGATTTATAAGTTATTAGGGTATAATTTATTTCTTCTGACTTCTAAATGGTCGAGTTGTTCCTCTATTCCCATATTCAGATTATCTTCTTATCATAAGGCCGTCTAGCCACAAAACCCCTTCTGGAGGGAAGTAATATTACCACTACACTACCTAGCCACCTTGTACTGTGTTACTGCACCATTGTAATCTTTTTAGATGGAACATTTCTTAGAGATTCATCACGAGAGTTACTAAAGGTTTCTGGACACACTCAATCTTTTCAGTGGTATCATCCCATCAATCATTATCCACTCTCATTTGATTTTTGATTTGGTGCTGTATAAAGTAATTTGTAAATTCAGTATCTGTAGATGACATTTAGTGAGCATATCAGTAACTGGGGATCAGTCATAAAATCTTTTTTTGTTAAACCAAATCTTACTTTATGGGTATGATTTGCAACAATTAGGCAAAAGTAACTTCAAAAATAACGAGAAATTAATAACATAGGTTTTACTGTAAATTATAACTTTACTCTAAAATATTACTACTTTAAAGGATTACTAATAACCAGAATGTCATACATTAATTTTAAAAGAACCCCACAAATGTACAAATGTATCCTCACAAATACGCAGTCAGGTTGTTCAAACTCTGGTGGTTTTATGGTTCAACAATTCATTCATTTAACTATTGACTAATAAAGTTATGCATTTAATTTGACTCACTGCTTGATCTACAAACAGTTATTAAGAATAATAAATAGTGTAAGGATTCACTCTCTAGTTTCTCACTTACCTGACCCTGAACTGGGAGCAGGGTCCACAGGAGAGGAGCTTGATAACTAAAGGCTCTGCCTACCATTCTACATTGGGAAACTCTAGGAACCACAAGTAAACCTGCAGTCTGAGAACAGAGAATTCTGCTTGGAAGATATGGAACTATGAGGTCTTTAAGATAAGGTGGAACTTGATTAAGTGATTCATATGTGGCAAGGGTTTTAAATTCAATACTGGATTTTACAAGGAGCCAGAGGAGAGAAGCTAATGTAGGAGAAATATTATCTATCTTGCTAATTCCAGTCAGAAGTCAGGAGTTAACTGGAGGTTTTTTAAACCATTATTGGAACATCTTATACACAGTGAATTTAAATAATCCAGTCTGTAAGTAACAAATGCAAATAGTTTTTCAGCATCATTTGAGACAGGATGCTCCTAATTTTTAGCAATGTGATGTCAAGTTACTTAAAGCGGTTGTAAAGTCAATGTAATGATATTTTAGTGTTTTATAACATCCATTATCCTAACTGCTTATTCTATTAAGGTTGCAGGAGTGTCTCTATCTAGAGTCTATCCCAGTTGTCACTGGGCAAGAGGCGGGGTGCACCCTGGACAGGTCATCAGTCCATCACAGGGCTGAAACATACAGTTCACTGTAAAGTTTCTGCTTACTTAGTAAAGTAAATAAGCATCTACAAGAACATACCCAGTATTGGTACAGTAAACACAGGGTGCCAATTTACTTTTCTTAAATGTGTAGTTTCCCCACTTGAGAGGGAGTATCTACTTGAAGATTTCTAAACTGTGGGTCTGATATTCTGCTTATATTCTGCTTGAAACTACACTTCTGATGTGGACTACATATAAATCAAAAGTCAGTGACTTGTCCTGCTCTGTGCTCTGCAGTATAAACCATCCTGTCCATTTTATCACTTTCTCTACCTCTCTAAGGCCAGTTAAACCAGTAAAATGAAGTTTTCACATTACCAAAAAGTGATTACAGCCAATATATTTTTGCTGAAAGGTCCTTTCTGCCTTAGTTCAACTTTTTTACAATCTGCTGGTTTTTATTTACATGAGATAAATGTGGTTGGACATAGGGTTTTCTTTATCTTTCACAAACTGATGCAAAAAGTAAATAAATCAAAGCAGGAATTAAGTATATTACTTTAACACTTTAGTGATTTTCCACTACTGAAGTGCATTAACAAGACAATTCCTGAACAAGGCATTGGGGTAAAGCACAGATTTTTACAGGCACACACAAATGAACTTGTCCTTTTTTGGTGGCCTCTTTGTACAGCTACTGTGATACCATCATGGACAGATGTCACAGCCAATCTGTAGAGACAAAAGAAGAAAGGATAAAATGTTTTTAAAGCAATAGTCACACAGCAGTATCAGTGATGGTTGATAATTGATCTGTAAGTTCATAACGTTGAGAGGTCTAATGCTTTATTTGATTTTACATGTACTGTGCAATTTCAATGTTTTGTTTTTCTTTATGCCTCCTCCCCCTTTATAGAGAGAAGAGTGACTCTCAGATTCCATCCCGAAGTCCATCATCAGCTCCTTTGTTTTACCAAGTTCACCACAAAACCTCTACAAACCTTTCCAGCACGGGATATCGCCACCCTTAACACATCCTACAACTGCAGAGTCATTAGAGAACTTATACATACATAGCTATACAGGGTGAAGGGGAATGGAGACAGGACTGTCCCCTGTGGAGCACCTGTGCTACAGACCACAGTGTCAGACACGCGGTTCGGCAGGCAGACATACTGGGGACGGTTGCTGAGGTAATCCATGATCCACGAAATAAGGGGAGTGTTGACCTGCATGTTTTTTTTTTATTTCTCTCCCAGCAGTGCAGGTCAGATGGTGTTGAATGTACTGGAGAAATCAGAAAACATGATCCTCACTAAGCTCCCGGGCTTGTCCAGGTGGGTGTAGGTGCGTTGCAGCAAATGTATGATAGCATCATCCATTTCAAGATGGGGTTGGTTAGCAAATTCGAGGGGGTCAAGTGATGGTTTGACTAGAGGTCAATTATTGTGTCTGCTTCTAAGTCTTTAAAAAATGTGTTCAATGAAAACACCTTTACAACAAGAAGCTCTGCCAGTCCTGACTGATCAAATTTGTTTCACGGCAGCATGTGCACTGTTGAGATAAATTTATTTGTATTTGTATCAGCACTACCACAATAAGGTAATTATACTGACTTCTCGAAAATCACTTGCAGAAATGATGAAAACAAAGAGGGTTTCTCCTTAGAAACAGGGGTTCTGTAATGCAGTCTGGGCCACAGATGGATTTTAGGTTTGCCTTCTAGCGCAGCATGATGACAGGACAACACATTGCAATCAACAACACATCCAGACACTAAACATTAAGTGGTCTGCAGTCCCAAACTTATCATCACAAACATCATGATAGAGTACCCAGGCATAGATAATTCATTCATTTTTCAACACAGCAGGGTGCACACAGAGCTGCCACCAGATGTGTATGTAAGTAGATTTGGGGGGATGTGTTGGTATTCAGCAATCTGTGCAACAACTTGATTTTACTTCCTCATGTGACAGTGTGTATTGTCATTGTGTATATCCTTGAATATCCGTGTGAGGCATTCAGTCTGGCACTATGCAGCTGATGAGCCCTGGTCAGGAGGGTTTGAAGCGGAACAATAATGATCAAGACCTCACTGATGAAGAAGCATTTCAGCATAAATAGGACATGTAGAGAGGTCATCAAAAATAATTTCAGATAAAAATCAGATTGAATAAAAACACAGCAGTAAGGAGAACTTTGATTTCTCAATGGGAAGGGAAATGGGCCATACACCCCCTTTTAAATCAGCCCAAATGGCGATTTCTCACTCTTGTAAAAATGTCTTACTGTTTGGATGCTGACATTATTATCAATCAACAGATCAGTGATGCCTGTGAAATGACATTTTAATTACAGTACAACATAATGGCTCAGTAGTACATTCTGTAATTTCAAATAGCCTAAATTATGAATGTTACAGATGAGGTTCGGTGTAAAAGTACAAAAAGTTAGAGCTCAAGCATTTTATTGATTAACTCACTGAAAACAAACCTCAATTGACCTAAGGCTGTGTGTCACACACAGATTATTTTAGGGTGCTTCTGGATGATTATCCTCAAGATACTCCTCCACTGCAGGTTTATTATTGTTTTCTAAAACAAGCTTGAAAACTATTTATTTTAAAAACTAAAAAAACAAAATGAAAGGATTAATGAATTCTAAAAAACTAAGTAGCCTTACATTGTAGCATTCAGGACACTGCGTAATGCATGGTGCCTCAGAAAAAACTAATGTATGTTTTGTTTTCCTTATCAATAAAATTATCATGGCCATTCTGTAAAATCATTTCAGGACTGGTACTGGTGTCTGCGATTGCACTGAAAATGGAACATGCATGGTTTAAGTATTCACCTCATCATCATCCAGCCAACTCTATTAAACTAAATCACTGGTGGTACAAAATATTGCTAGTGGAAAGTGACATTAACCTAAGTATATTATGAAGAAAAAAACTATTCTAACCTTACTCTTCTGTTTATTGATGTGCTGCCGACATTCTAAGTCATTTCTGACTTATTGTGCTTTGTCCTATTCACAGTATACAGAATACCAACTTAAAAGAGAAATTATAGCTTAAATTATCCTGTTGCTCTGCTTCTTGTATATATAGTGAGAGAAAGGAGTGAAATGAGTGAAAATGCAGTTTTCCACTCAGTTGTATGATATAAAAGTGTAAGTCTTTCAGAACTAGCTGACCAAATAGGACTTTCTTTTCAGGAGCATTGCTTGTCTATTGCCCAAAATATGGTTAAAGTAAAAAATGAATTGTTGGACTTTGCATGTTGATGTAATTAATAAAGGTTCAGCTCCAAATAATGAATGGTTCCTCAGCAACTCCAAAACTCAATCTTTAGATGATATGTTTTTTTTTCCTAATTATTCCAAATAATAATTATTATTACTCCATCGGTTCAGGTGTATGAAAGTATAGTTTTATAGGAACTGGTAGGTATGGTCTTATGTGAGCATGTGAGTGCAAACAGGGTTGTCGTGGGTGGAGCGTCTGGACAATTGGCGCCTCGACCGGTTGGGGTAAGAGAAAAGAACAGCAGGAAACAAAAAACAACAATCAGCAAAAACATTGGTCAGGTCAGCTGGATTCTGGAGATATACAGCTCCAAGGCCGAGAATATCTGCGCACAGTAGGCAGAACAAGAATTACACATAATCTGGGACAGGAAGGGTCAGAGTCCAAACTTAGGTCTAATTTCCAAGGCACAGAAATAGAAAGTCAATACATAGGTTAGGTAAGTTACAATCCAATTTCATCCTTTCATTCATTATCCTAACCACTCATCCTCTCAAGGATTGATGCTGGAGTCATTGGGCAGGAATATATTTGTCAGATATATTGTAATATAAGATGTAAATGGGGTCTCTCTCCTTCTTTCAGCTTCACTTGCTCCTAGCCTCTGGTCCCAGCTCTCTTGATAACTGTCCACAACTTGTATTCCTGATCTTCTCAGTGACTAACATGTCTTTAGGCAGTTCGTTAATTACAGACACACTGGTCTCCTATGGCTCTCAAAAAGCAGGCTGAGAGGGATGAGAGAGAGAAAGAGAGAGGAGGGGAACAGAATCCCAGCTTGGAACAGAGGACAAATTTCTGCAGCTCAGACCACCGAAGGCTATCAGCTGTACTCTACTAACAGCTATGGCTGTGACATGACCTCAGAATAGACCAGACTGTGTCAATTTGTCTGTGAGTAAACTTGTCTGTGAGAAATTGTGTACGACTAATGTGCAACATGTTTTTACACCACCATAGAATAAATCACAGATCACAATGCTGGGAAATTTGGCCTTGGAGTGTTGACACTTTTTTTTACTGAGATCCTGTGGATCATGCACAGCTGCAGCCTGTCCCAGAGGTGTGAATTAGATTTTGCTGGAATGTTCTCTCGTTTTTTAAATGGGACACTTCCCACCCAGGATGCTCCTGTATATTTAGGTGTGAAAATCTGATGTGGCATTTATGTGTTATTTATATATTTTTTTAGTTAGTTCATATTTGCTAGATGACTGCACACACTTGGAGTCACCTTCCTTGCTGTCTGAGGCAGAGGTTTGTGCTCAGCTTAATTTCTTCCTTTTTTCCAGGCAGTGGTGATTATTGGAAGGACAACACAGGCATCGGCTGTACGACGAGAGAGGAGCTTGCTTTTATTAGCTTTGCTATTGATCACTTTTACAATAAGACAACATGGCAAAGAGAAAAGGGAAGATGATACATCCCACTGCATTCTGTGGCAAGTTACATAGTCACATTGCGGTAGTTCATATATTACATCAAAACCACATAGAACTAAAAAGGTGTTTGATAGAAGGAGGCAGATTCAAATAGTTAAATGGCCTGGCTCACTGTTGGCATTTGAGGTCAGGGCCCTGTACATGTCAAATAGGTTCTTCCAAAAAAATATTTTCAAAAACAGATTGATCAATCCAGTTGTGTCTGAAATGAGATTTTTGGTGTTAACATAAAAGACTAAGATTAATTCAGATGAAAGAGTGATGTGGCACATAGATGTGGATGTGTGTGGAGGTTTCTTTTGATGCCTCCATGTCCACAAGAACAGCATGAGTGAAGCTGAATGGTGCTATTGTGCACTATAATTCCAATTACACCAAATGCTATGTTTTCAAAATTCAATGAATTAAGCAATTCTGACCCTTACAAGACTCCTGTCTCCAATATTACTCTTTACTGTAGATCTATTCCATTAAAGAAAGAAAAACCCACATTGGTCACTAAAATAACTTAAAACTGACAAAAGTAATAGGAAATAAATTAGAAGTTGCGTTTGAGTTGTGGTTCAACAGAAACAAACAAATTAAACTGGCCTCTTCAAAAATAATGGTACACCGAGTAAAGATTGAAAATAATTTGACCATAGGACATGTTAAACTAAAATGTGTCCTGTAATTAGCATTATGTGTCTTCAAATTTGCAATCAGCCAGTCTGCTTATTTAAAGGGTGAAAAGTAGTCACTGTGCTGTGCTGTGTCATAGTGTGTACCACACCGAACATGGACAACAGAACGTTGAGGAGAGAGTTGTCTCAGGAGATTAGAAAGAAAATTATAGACAAACATGTTAAAGGTAAAGCCTATAAGACCTGTAAACTGATGTTCCTGTGACTGCAGTTGCACATAATATTCAGAAGATTAAGGTCCACGGGAACGATACGGGATACGAATAGTAACCAACCAACACAGAACAACTTCCAAAGAGATTAGAGATGAACTCCAAGGTCAAGGTACATCAGTGTAAGATCACACCATCAGTCACTGTTTAGGCCAAAATAGACTTAATGGATGACTGATGAGGAAAAAATCATAAAGCTTCTGGGAGAAGGCAAGTCACATCATTTCTATGTTCACAGACACACAAATGAAAAATAAAAATAAAAGAACACTAACATGGAAACAAACATGGAAGAGGCTTGGTTATGTTCTGGAGCAGCTTTGCTGCATCTGGCACAAGCTGTCTTAAATCTATGCAGGGTACAATGAAATCTCAAGAATTTCAAGGCATTTCAACAGGATAATAACCCAAAACGTGCAGGTAAAAATATCCAGGAATAATTAAGAACAAAACACTGGACTAAAGTGGCCTTCTGTAAGTCCTAATCTAAATCTTATTGGACATCTGTGGAAAGAGTTGACACATGGAGTCCGAAGAAGGCACCCTTCAAACCTGAGACAGCTGGAGCACTTTGCTCCGAGGAGTGGGCCAAAATACCTGTTGACAGGTGCAGAAATCTCATCGATAGTTACAGAAATCGCTTGATTGTAGTGATTGCCTCAAAAGTGTGCAACAAAATATTAGGCTAAAGGTGACATCATTTTCCAGTTTCATTAGTTTGTGTTTTTTAAAATCCTCCTGTTGAACCATAACTGAAAAGCAATGTCTGATTTTCATGAGTTACTTTTCTGTACATTTTTGTTATTACTTCTGTCACTTTCAACAATTTCCTCCATGTCTGCACTTTTTCCACCATCACTTTATATGTTTATTTGGATGTGTTCAATAAAGACATGAAAGTCATGACTAATGTGTTTTATCAGCTTAGAAATATTGTGTTTGTTGATATTTGATTTTATGACCAATTTTTTATTTTTTTTTCTCACCTCCAGTAAAATCAGGAAAATAAAAACATGAACTTATTCACATACATTTGAGTCTTAGGCTAAAGTGCATAGATTTCAAGTGCGTGCAAACAGCTATACGTACCCTCATTATAGTGTCGGTATGAGACACAAAGGAAGTTACAAAGTGTCCTTGGTGCTGTAAGAAGCATGATTATGACACTGTGGGATCACTATGTGTTGATACTGTATAGACACCATAAATTATGTTTCATCAAGTTAAACTTAAGGTTATTATGGCTTTTCTTGTTGTCCTTAATTCATGACTTTTTTTTTCTTTTTTTAATGCTGTTGAATGTAATGTCAGGATAGCAGCAGCACAGCTAGAGGAGTGTGATAGCAGAAAATGTTTCATCCGTTTTAAATGTCAATAGTAAATGCCAGGCTTTGTTGTCAGTCCCTAACAATTAAAGAGCAAACTGCTTCTTTCTGGAGCTGTCACTTTTCACTGATGTTTAACAATCATGCAGACAGCAATCTTTCACCAAGCACAGTGAACAGCTTCTCTACTTAGAGTCTCTTTCTAGAATCAGATGCTTTTACAAGGCATGTGTTGGAATAAAGACATTTATGTGGCCACTGTCACATCTAAAAGTGAACAAACCTGATGTATTGAAAGACGTTTCTCCTTATCTACGTGTTGACTGGAACTTTTGTTGATAAAGTGCAACGCTACAGCTGAACCTTCAATTATATTAAACACTTGCAGAATGAAAATGACATGAAGCGGTGTCGCTTTCAGCCTGGGGTCTGCACATACTGCAAAGTCTTTTACACCCATTTCACTTGTCATGGTAAGATAAACATATGTGTAATGTACCCATCAAGTGTAACAGTAAATCAGAGTGCACATTAGACCTTCAACTGAAGAACATAAATAGATTCACCATCTTTTAATTTATAATGGCCACCTTATCACATTGTGCTTGGTTGATTGAGTTGCCCCTCGATGTCTCTCTGCCAGAGTATGGGCTCTATTGTGTAGTATTCTAGAGAATGTATATAAAGACAGAAAGGTTCTGTATCCCAGCTGTGAAAATGAAGCAGATGATTTTGGAATCAGTGGCACCAATTCATCTCACCAATTTGTCAAATGCTAAGAATCCCCAATTGGAGGAAAAGAACTCTGTGCTTAAGAGTTTCAGTGTGTCCGATCAGCACTGGCATTGCCTGGTGCATCATGAGGGTCACTGTTCACTGCTGACACATCACCGCATTTCTTCACACGTGAAATGAGAGACTGCATGCATGTTTGTGTCTCCATGCCAGAGCTACAGAACTGAAATGGCTCTGATATCTAAAAAAAAAAGGCTCCTCAGCACTCCTTCTCATCCCTCTTCTTTTCTTGCTTCCTTCTCTTTTCCTCCACTTCTTGTTTCTTCTAGATCTTCTCCTTGGTTTCCCATCCCATCCTGTTTACTCTTCTCCATTTATTTTCTAATAAAGATATGTTCCCTTTCCTTTTCCCCTTCTCTTTATTCTTATTTCCACCCCTTCATTCTATTCTTCAGTTTCCCCTTTCCTTATCCTTTATTAGTTCCTCAGATTTTTAACTTGTCCTCTCCTACATTTTCTTTATCTCAGTCTTTTTCTCCTACCTTTCTCCTCTAGCTGTTTCTTTCTCTCTAGTCTTCTGTCTCCTTCTCTACTTTTCAATTTCTTTCATCTTGTTTTTTCCTCTTTGCATGTCATGTTTTGCTCTGTTCCACTCTT
This sequence comes from Anabas testudineus, assembly GCF_900324465.2. Taxonomy (NCBI): domain Eukaryota; kingdom Metazoa; phylum Chordata; class Actinopteri; order Anabantiformes; family Anabantidae; genus Anabas; species Anabas testudineus. The sequence goes on along the minus strand of NC_046619.1, from coordinate 940,493 downwards.
GTCTTCCTTTTCTTTTTCTTTCTCCTTGCTTCCATTAGCTTTCTACTTCTTATTTTGCCTCCTCTGTTATTGTTTCACCATTTTTAGGGCCACTTGCCAGCATTTGCTGTTTGACCCGGACCACTGCGTTGTTCAGGGGCTCCTCGGGGCCTCACCACTGGCAGAAAGCAAGTCACTCATGTGTAACAGAGGCGGCCTCCATCGATCCCTCTGCAGACCTGGCCTTCATGCTCAGCAAATCTAACATTTGTAATGTTCGCAAAGCTAGTGATGTCCCTGAGGTACACACACCACAGACTGCTGTTGCCCTCAGACCAGCTCTGTTTCCACCTCTGTCCTTTTGCTTCACATACCAATTTTTTACATATGAAAATAAATCAGTCAATCAATGTTGATGTTGAATTTTAATTAAATCGAGTTAAAATAAACACATTTCCACTTTTATCCAGTCCTAACTTCATGAGAAATGAGAATTTCACAACAGACAAGTAATTTAATGTGGTATTTCAAATATTTCTCATTCCTTTTTCTTACGACATTATGAATGTCCCATGAGGTGACTGGCAGCTATAATATTGGCCTTTAAAAGTCATAAATATCTGGCACGTTCACCTTCACTAAGGTCTTTACATAAGTACATACATTCAGTACCTGTACCTGTTTCTGGTACCTGGTTCTTTAGCTGCTGCTGACCTTTTGTTCATTCTCTGCACAGACTGGTGTGGCTGAGGACATGTTCAATTAAAGAAACAAAGGTCTGCAAAAGAGTAAATGGTGGGCCCTGGTTTAATTACAGTTTAATTTATCTGAGGCTGATTCTTTCCACCAAACTAGCTCCAGGCTGTTTTAAAACCAGTGCTTCATTTAAAATCAGTTCTTTGTGTTTCCAAAGATTTGTGTTGGTCAAAAAGGAGTTTGAAAGCCCTCAGCAGTCTAAGTATGATGAATAAAATAGCTTTTCTTTAGTCTTTTCAGCTCTACTTTCAGAAAACTTGCTTGATCAGATGTGAAGCGTTTTTCAATGCTGATATTTTGAAAACATGTAATCCATATTGCTAAAATCACCAAAAAAAGCGTAGAGACCTTGTGCAGGGACAGTTGACTCTTACTAACGTCAGACCACTGTAAGAAATATATAGCAATGTGGAACACTTACGGCAAAAATTTTAAACATTTAAACAAGATTTTTGAATGAAGAAAGATGTCACCCAGTAACTGATCAACAACAACAGAGGCCTATGACACAGATGAATAAGCAAATCTGGGTTGCAGACTGATGGATATTGATGTACTGTAAAGTTCTGTAAGGTCTTAAACCTTACACTGTCAAGTGCCCTGAGATGATGTTGTGATGTAGCATTATATAAATAAACTGAATTTAATTGAATTCATTGTTAGTTTTAATGTATCTATTGGGATTGTTGAAAATAGGAGCAGCACTGAAGCTGTAAGAGCCAGATTAAGCTGTTGCCTTTTTCTTATTTTGTTGTCATACAGTAGATGTGGAAACAGGCTCAATGGCTGGCTGCCAGGACATATTGGGCGGCAGAGTGTGTGACTGGCAGAGTGGCTGCAGTGACCAGCTCTGTTGTCTTGGTGGATTTACTACTCTGTCAGCTTGCTGCCTCATAATCATTTGTCTCCACAAATCTGTCGAACTCACTGTCTTTCTCCTCATGACCTGAACAGTTTTATTTAAATTAGCATGACTAAAGTCACCTGAGATGAGGCTAGGTTTTGAGTTAAAATCAGTAAAGTTAGTGGATCTTCTTTGTCATGATTATATATGTTAGTGAGACTGATATAGAATTATATAGAAACCCCAAGAACCCCACTTAAGAAAGCATTAGGTGACAGTGGAGAGAAAAAACTTCCCTTTAATTCCTCTTCTATGTGCCTCAACCAGTTGGGGTGAGTGGAAAGAAAAGAGATAAAAGAACAGCAGGCAACAAAAGAACAAAAACCAGAAGCAGCAAAAAACTGGGCAGTATGGTATGACTAGTAACTGTATTCTGCAAATATACAGCTCTGAGGCCTATGATACCTGCAGAAAAACTCTCTTTAACTTCCTGTAAAATCAAGAATAGAATGATAAGATAAAAGAAGATAAAGTGTTATTTCAGTTGGTGTAGTTCATGGAGTTACAGCAAGGAAGACCACCCAACTGCAAAAGGACACTCAGGTGGCGATGACCTTGTACTCATTTGCTTGCTCACACAGGTCCACAAAAACTTTCTCAAAGATGATCCACATACCCTCTGTAATATGAGACACACACAAATAAGTGGTTGATATTTTTAAATCTCTGTGTACTTCATTAAATAATGACAGAGTAGAATTTACATATTTTCTTCTAATTTATATTTATTTCATTGCATTGTTCTGGCTATTGCCTGCTGTTCTTTTCTCTCTTCTCTTTACACTCACCCCAACCGGCAGGAGATGCCGCCATATAGCCTGTTCGCTGAGGTTTTCTCTAAAGAGTTTTCCTCTTGTTGCTAAGCTGGCTCAATTGTGGGGTTCTCTACACTTTTTTGTATAAATATTCGTAGTCTAAACCTACAGTATGCCTGAGATATCTGTTGTAATGGCGCTATACAATAAATTGATGAATGAATGATGTGTCCAAAGTACAAACTACATAAATCACATGGTGTTGTTGATAAAAAAAAAAAAAACATAATAACAGAATGACAGCTCAGTCCTCATTGGTTTGGTGTTTTTTTTTTTTTTTTTTATTGACTACTGTTCTTTTCTCTCTCCTTTTTCTACTCAGCCCAACCGGTAGAGGCAGATCGCTGCCCACCCTGAGCCTGGTTCTGCTTGAGGTTTCTTCCCCTGAAGGGAATTTTTTTCTCTCCACTGTCGCCTAGTGCTTGCTCAAGTGGTGTTGTTGTTTGTTTTGTTTTTTTTTTAAGTGCCTTGAAATTACTTCTTGTGTGATTATGCACTATACAAATACACGGCTCAAAAAATAAAAGGCACACACATAATCATTTCAATGTAAGTCCAAGTCCATTAGCCTTCTGGGATATCAACCTGTCCAGTTAGGAAGCAACACTGGTTGTGATTTAATACTTTGTCAGTGCCCTCACCACTAGAGGTAGAATGAGGCTGTGTCTGCAATTCATAGAAGTTGCTCATTGGCGCCCTGTGCTCTTCATTGGTGAGGGCAGGTTTACACTGAGCACATGTGACAGGCGTGACAGAGTCTGGAGACGCTGTGGGGAATGTTCTGCTGTCTGAAACATCCACCAGCATGGCCAGTTTGGCGGTGGGTAAGAGCTACCCTGACTGCCATCAGGTACCGGGATGAGATCCTAAGACACATTGCATGACAATGTGGCTGGAGTGTTTCAGCAGTTTCTGCATTATCAAGGCACTGATGCTATGGACTGGCCTGCCTCGTTCTCCAGACCTGAATCCAATCGAGAACCTCTGGGACATCATGTCTTGTTCCATCCACTGACAGCACGTTGCTGTCCAGGAGTTGACTGATCATGGTCTGTGCGGAGATCCCTTAGAAGAACATCCATCATCTCATCAGGAGTATGCCCTGACCGTTGTAGGGAGTGCATACAGACACGTGGAGGCACATACTGCTGAGCCTCATTTTGAATTGTCTTGAGGAACTTCCACAAGGTTAAAGTTGGATCAGCCTGTGATCTGACTTTTCCGCTTTTAATTCGAGTATGATTTTAAATCCAGACCTCCATGAAACAATGATTTTGATTTCCAATGCCAACTCCATGATATTTTGTTGTCAACACATTCCACTATGTAATGAATAAAAATTTTCAACTGGAACATTTCATTGTTTGAGATTTAGGATTTGTTGTTGTGTTGTTTGTTGAAGTGTTCCCTTTTATTTTTTTAGCAGTGTAAAAATAAATTGAATAAAAAAAAAATGGAATCCCACAGGATTTTGGCTTGGTCATTCTCAACCACCTTTGGAGGTGTATCCCATTTTGACCTTGGTAAATCCAGCCCATATTTGACACAGACATTCCTGTACACTATACCAGCCACTTGGTTATGGTGCCCCACGTAAGCCCTGCCTAAAAACGTCTTACACCCTGCTGTTATGTGCTGGATTGTCTCAGGGGCATCTTTGTACAGCCGGCACCTATCATCTTCCCTGGTGAGGTAGACCCCATCCTCTATTGATCTTGTACTTAAGAGATTGTTCCTCTGCTGCCATAATTAGTGCCACTGTGCTGTCTTTCAATCCAGCTTTGTCCAGACAGGTAGGATTTTTCGATATCAGCCACTTCTATCTGCCTGTGGTACATGCTGTGCAAGGGTTTAACCTTCCATGATGTTTCTGATGCTGACGGAATTCAGGCCTATGCAGCACAGCACTGGGCAAAGAGCATCTGCTTGTTAAATCCTTCACTTGTAGTCATTATAATTTATTTCACTACAGCCCCTTTACTTCACCTTCTCCTTGGTAATGAAGAACCCTGGAGACCTCTTGGAGCATGGCAAATACTGATCCGCTGATATTGCATGAAAACCTCTAAGGATTTGCACAAATTCACAGGTCATTTTGTGACTGACCGAAAGACTGAGAACAACAATGTAGGCTAGACTAGTGAGCAGTAAAAAAGATATGTGTATGTATGAATGGGCCAGCAACTGGTTGTCATGAGGGAATTGAGGAAAACAAGAAAGAGACAGAAAGAAGGAAAGGAGGGGATAAAAAATCTGAGTTTTTATTTAGCTTTTTCTTCCTTCATGTCTGGATAAGCAATCTGCTGCCACTGCCCTCCGCATCCATCATTGTTATAGCCAGTGAGGAGAATGTCCGACTCAGGGCTGCTGTGCGTGTGTGTGGGCATTCCTGAGTACTTGTCTGTATCTATATAAGTGTGTACGTGTGCTCATACACACACTTTGTAGAAGTGCATGGGCTTTTTTTTTAATCTACCTTGCTTACAGGTGCCACAGTTTCTCACACATCTTCCAGAACCATTGGAGTCTGACTGCATGGAAAACATCCACCCTAGAACATTTCAAGATTATTATTGTTGGTCTTATTTTTATGGACTCAGCCATCATTTGTTGTTTCTAAACATTTATCTGAAGCCAACAACACCATGCAAAATGTATTAAATACTTATATTTAAATATACAACAAACATAACCAACAAAACCTCTAACTGTCTTCTAACATCCCTTCAGTTGTGCAATATGGACATTTTTTTTACTATTTTGAAGTAAAGCTGTGAAAATGCTATTTGAAGGCAAATTTGTATACTACAAACTTCTTGCATTTTGTATGGCTTTCTGTTTTTTAACCACATAGCCACATTTGTTATTTGGCAGCTAATTTAATTGTTAAATGTAAGTAAGATGACACCTCACACAATGTTAAAATGTTAACAATGTTTTAAATGCACTGGTTGACTCTCTTGTTTTTTTATTGTTTTACCACATTGACACATTTGAACTCAATAAATTACAATGGAAATAAAAGCCACTTGTGCCTGATATATTGGTTATGAGACAGATATTTGTGACATGGTAAATTAATGAAGAAACTGCATTGTAGAGAGATAGAGCTTCATAGCTGAAGAACTGAGTCCAAGAGTTAATTAGACACACAGGATCATGAACTAGGAAAGCTAGTTTTATTAATTATGTGCCTAACAACATTAAACCATTAGACATTTTCTGTCTAAAGCCATCAGTCTGTTCCTCTGTCAGCTTTCACTGATTTCCAAAATATACGTATAGTGCGCAGAGCAGTGTGAATAGTCTAACCTTAAAAATGGCATTAAATCCACAGGTGTTGTGTATCAACATCTACAATCATTACAGAATCCACAGCTCTGAGCAGATTCCTGGAGCTAGCAGATTATTCATAACATGATCTAACAGGTAAGTGTCCTTCTTTGGGTACTAACAATTTTCTGCTCAGTACTTTTGCAAAACATGTAGTTTTATGTACAAAAACAACTTTTCATATTGATACCTGCTCATACTATAAATTCATTTTAATTTTGTTTACTGTCCCCCAAAGATGTGCACATATCTTGCTGAAAACACATCTATCGTGTGAGCGTTAGAGTGAGATAGAGTAACATCAAAATATACATTAAGGTTTTTAATTAACCATTGGTGTTGCTTTTATACGATAACATTAAATGTGCATGAAAATATAGGATGTATCTGAATGTACTCTGTGTCTTTAAGTGTGGAGGAATGTATATCGTCTTCCACCATCCATCACCACCAGAGCCTAGGATATCGACTGACTCAGCATGAGTGGTCACAGCCTTCAGTTTCATCATCTCATTTGCTCTATCACTCAATTATTCAGCTGTACCATCACTCAGTTTATCAATATATTTTACACATGGGTAACAAATTACTGGAAAATCAAATGTGTTGGACCACCATCAACCTCCGGTAAAGTTTTAGTACATCTTGACATGAATTCTATTTTCACCTGGTAATAAAATACTGTCTACCTATAGATACACATAAATGTATATAGGTAACTTTTCCATCTCTTTTCTAGTTCATGTAATGCTGCTGTACATGCACACACAAAGGTCAAGTTAAGTCAACTCACACACCCAGACTTGGTCTGATAAATGTGATGATCAGCCAGATCTAACAGCACATTGTAATCTACTGTGGCCAATACATGAGAATAATTTAAGAAGCAATCTTCATTTTTCCACACAATACCCAGTACTCCTATTCTACAGACACCCTCATAACATTAGTAAAGTATTCTAGGACAGTGCTCTTAAAGGTGAGGTCATGCCACAGATATACACGTAGAAATGTGAAGAGGATCTCAACAGACTCAAGTCTATAGCTCTGAATAAGGGGGCTTGGTTGGCATCTCACTTTACCTCAGCAACATGTGTCTGCTTTTCATCACTTGTGTCCATGTGTGGTTTAGGTTTCAACCTACGTCTCACACACACACCACACACTTCTGTTTAGATTCCACAATGCTGCTGTCACTCACGGTCAAATGAACCATGAGCTGTATCTCTGTGTGTGACAGATCAGCTGGAGTTCGCCCAAAGTACCCAGCCTGCCGAGGAGGATGTGTTTATGTGTGCTTGAACATACACAGATCACACCAATGTGAAAACTACCTGCCTAACACTATGCAGGACTGGACTTCATGAGACCTCTGAATATTTGACCTCATAAGACCTCTGATGTCTGGCAATAAGATGCCAACACTGGATCTCTTCATTTGTGTAAATTGTTGTGAGGCCTGCTAGCTCTTCTTTTAGCCATGACTGCCACTCCCTTTTCTTCTCCTGCTCTTACCTGCTCAATGTGACCTATATTTAGTTTCTCTTCTGCCTCCTTCTGTGAGTAGGGGATTTGTAACAAATGTAATTTATTTGCAGCATTGGAGACAAGGTTGACTGATTTGGAGCCAGCTAGGCAGTTCCCAAGCAGCCGGGAAGTTAGGCCGGCTGGGTAACTGTCCGTAGGTAGCTTAACCCTAGACACTCGTCCTAGGTTCACCATGACCAGGTTCATGTTTCTAATGGATTTTCCCCACTCAGCGACACACCCGCTGAGAAACCTACTCTGGTAATTGGCAGCTCTGTAGTCAGAAACGTGAAGTTAGAGACTCCAGCGGCCATAGTCAAGTGTATTCCCGGGGCCAGAGCGGGCGACGTTGAATCCTATTTGAAACTCCTGTCTAAGGATAAAAAGGAATACAGTAAAATTATAATTCACACAGGAGTTAATGACGGCAATCGGAAGTCACTAAAATTAATGTGGAATCGATGTGTTTAACTTTGCAAAAACAATGTCAGACTAGTTTTCTCTGGACCCCTTCATAATCTGACCAGTGACGACATGTTTAGCCGCATGTCGTCATTTAACTGCTGGCTGTCTAAGTGGTGTCCCGCAAAAACGTGGGCTACATAGACAATTAAAATACTTCTTCGAGAAAACATGGGCTGATTAGAAGAGACAGCACTCATCCCACTTTAGATGGTACTCTCTTCTGTCTAGAAATATGGCAGTTTATTAGACGACCTAATGCCTGATATCTCAGAGTGGAGTACAGGATGCAGAGACATAGTCTTACACACCTCTCTGCAGCTTCCTTACAGCCGTCACCTGTCAAACCCAATAGAGACAGTGTCTTCTCCCCGACTACCTAAATTATTTATATCAAAAACCAACCCAAGAGGAGTGATTTGTAAGAACCTAATAAAAATAAAGACGACTCCTCTTGCAGAACAACATAAAAAGAAAACAAATGTGGACTGTTAAATATCAGATCTCTCTTGTCTAAATCGCTGTTAGTGAATGATTTAATAATTGACCATTAAAAAGACTTATTTAGTCAAAAAGACTTATTTAGTCTTTTTGATGTGCCTCCACATGTCTGAAATTAAACCTGGATGTCTGTCTCAACGAGTCAACCCCCCAGGTCATATTAATTATCATGTTCCTAGAAGCACAGGTCGGGGTGGAGGAGTAGCAGCAATCTTCCACTCAAGTTTATTAATCAACCCCAGACCTAAACATAGTTTTAATTCATTTGAGAGCCTCACTCTTAGCCTCTCTGATCCTAACTGGAAAAATCAAAAACCAGTCCTGTTTGTTATTGTGTACCGTCCTCCTGTCCCTTACTCTGAGTTTTTAACTGAATTCTCAGAGTTTCTATCTGATTTAGTTCTTAGTGCAGATAAAGTCATTATAGTGGGTGACTTCAATATCCATGTAGATGTTGATGATAACTCCCTCAACACTGCATTTAATTCACTATTAGACGCCATTGGTTTTACCCAAAATATAATTAAACCCACACCCTTGATCTTATTCTGACATACAGTGTTGAAATTGATCATTTAATAGTTTCCAAAACCCTCTTTTATCTGACCATTTTTTTTAATAACATTTGAATTTACAGCACCAAACTTTACTTCACCTACAAATAAGATTCACTACAGTAGATGTTTTTATGTGAAAATGCTGTTGGAAAATTTAAGGAACTGATTCCATGTTTTATTTCAGAGCCATGTAACAACACAGAGAAGGGTATTCATTCTAACGTTACTCCAGTACAAGTGGGCCTTGTAGATCTTGTTGATAATAATGCAGCCTCACTCCGAACAATACTCAATACTGTTGCCCCTCTGAAAAAGAAGATTAGAGTCAATGAGAGGAAGCTAGCTCCATGGTACACAAATCTGTAGGTAAAAGCAGAAATCTCGTAAGCTAGAAAGGAGGTGGCATTCCACCAATTTAGATGACTATTTCCTAGCCTGTAAAGATAGTTTATTAATATATAAAAAAGCTATCCGTAAAGCTAGAACCACACATTACTCCTCATTAATAGAGGCAATAAGAATAACCCCAGGTTTCTTTTCAGCATTGTAGCCAGGCTGACAAAGAGTCATAGCTCTGTTGAGCCTAGTATCCCATTAACTCTTAGCAGCAATGATTTGATGAATTTCTTTACAAATAAAATCATAACTAGTACAGAAAAAATTGATCAGATCCTCCTTGCATAAGGCATGGATTGTACAACAACTCTAGATTCATTTGTAAGACCACGCTCATACTTAGACTGCTTCCTCCCCGTAGATCATTCTGAATTAATTTCAGTAATTAATTCCTCTAAACCATCAACATGTCTCTTAGATCCCATCCCGACTAGACTGCTCAAAGATGTCTTACCTTTCATCAGCACATCCATATTAGTTCAGATCAATCTATCCTTACAAACAAGCTACGTACCACAGGCTTTTAAGGTTGCTGTTGTCAAGCCCCTACTCAAAAAGCCTACTCTGGACTCAGGAGTTTAAGTAAATTATAGACCAATATCCAATCTGCCCTTTATCTCTAAAATCCTTGAAAAGATAGTTTCTAAGCAATTATTTAACCACCTGCGTAGCAATAACTTGATTTCAAGTCAGGATTTAGTGTACATCATAGCACAGAAACAGCACTGGTAAAGGTCACTAATGATCTTCTATTAGCATCAGACAATGGACTACTCTCTATAATCGTCTTGTTAGATCTTAGTGCTGCATTCGACACTATAGATCACAACTGGAACATGTTATTTGGAATTAAAGGAACAGCACTAGGTTTAAATTGTATCGACAGCTTCCACTTTGTACATGGTAATGATGAGTCTTCCATGCACAGCAAAGTTAGCTATAGAGTTCCACAGGGTTCTGTGCTTGGACCGGTTCTTTTCACTCTCATTCCAGTCGTAACTATTGTAATTCATTATTAATAGGATGTCCCAATAACTCCTAAAAAAAGAGTTCTGACTGGAATTACCAAGAAAGATCATATTTTTTCTATGTTAGCTTCTCTCCATTTGCTCACTGTAAAATCCAGAATTGAATTTAAAATTCTTCTCCTCACTTATAAATCACTTAATTATCAGGCTCTATCTTATCTTAAAGACCTCATCATACCATATTTTCCAAGCAGAACTCTCCATTCTCAGAGCTGGTTCACTTGTGGTTCCAAGTTTCCAAATGTAGAATGGGAGGCAGAGCCTTTAGCTACCAAGCCCCTCTCCTGTGGAACCAGCTCCCAGTTAAGGTTCAGGAGGCAGACACCCTCTCCACATTTAAGACTAGACTTTCCTTTTTTATAAAGCTTATAGTTAGAGATGGATCAGGTGACTCTGAACCATCTCTTAGTTATGCTGATATAGCTTAGTCTGCTGGGGGACCTCTACTGATACACTGAGCTCCTCTCTTCTCTCCTTTCCCCTATATCTATTCAAATGGCACCATTTTATGTAATTAACTCTGTGTCTTCTCTCTCCCGTAGTTGTGTTTCCTCCTTTCTGTCTCTCTCTGTACTTTTCTGCAGGTATCCTCCAGTTGACCTGCCCGATGTTTTTGCTGATTGTTGTTGTTTTTGTTGCCTGCTGTTCTTTTCTCTCTCCTCTTTCCACTCAACCCAACCGGTCAAGGCAGATGGGCGCCCACCATGAGCCTGGTTCTGCTGGAGGTTTCTTCCTCTAAAGAGAATTTTTTCCTCTCCACTGTTGCCTAAAGCTTGCTCAAATTGGATTGTTGGGTTTCTCTATAATTTTTTATATAATTATACTCTGTAAGGTCTTAAACCTTACACTGTAAAGTGCCTTGAGATGACTTCTTTTGTGAATTAGCGCTATACAAATAAAATTTAATTTAATTTAATTTAATTTAATTAGACAAACACCCGGTCGTCCAGGTGATATAGAATAAAACATGATTCATTAGATCAGACCATCTCCATTAATAGGTCCATAGTCCAGTCCTGAAGCTCTTTTGGCTTCGTAGGGTCTTCCAGTAGTGGGCATGTGTCACAATAGGTGCTCTGTGGCTAGACACCTCCATACACAACAAGCTGTGTTGCACTGTGTGTTCTGTCTCTCACAGCCAGCATTCGATTTTTCAGCAACTGTTGCCACAGTAGCTCGTCTGAACAAGACAGACTACACTTAACTCCCCATATGCATCATTGAGCCTTGTGTGCTTGGTTTACCATACCACTTTTGGTAGGTACTGACCACTGCATACAAAGAACACACCTCATTAGCTCTCACATCCTCATGTTTCCACCTCATTTTTCCTGCTTTCTATTAATCAACTTTAAGATCTCACTGTTTATTAACTGCCTAATACATCTCTCCTCTCGACAGGTGCCACTATAACATAGCTAGTGTCATTTTCTTCACCTGTGATTGGTTTTAATGTTAGTAGCTGATCAGTGTACAAATGTGCATGTTTAGACTGTATAATGTCAGTACTGTCTGCTCAAGACAATCTATCTTGTTGGTTTTTACTGTCTCTGAGCTCTGTGCTTTATCACTTATATACAGTTTGTACCTGGTCACATACTGTAAACTTTTGTAATTCATAGCTCACAAAGTGTGCATGTATGTGTATCTGTCTGCTGTACGGAATGTCTGTGAAACACATAATTCATAGCTTTTTTTTTCTTACTGTACTATTGGAAGATTTCATTTTATTTCCAGGTTATTTCTCCTGGGTATACACTTCATGTTATGCGAGTTATATTATAGTTTATACTGTAGAAAACTATTTCTTTTTGCTTATAGCTTTTGGTTTAATTAAAAAAAAAGATTTGTAGCAATAAACCGTGCAGAAAATGCTACATTTGGCGTATTTTTAAGGTAGTGATTATTTCACATGGATCGGGAAGGTGTCTGTTAGATACAATCAGCAATACCTCTATCTAACCACAGCAGCTTTATTTACAAATCATATTACAGTTAAAAAGAAGTCTGCAGGCAGGCTACTGTGCCTTGAGATGATCCAGCTGTGATTTGGCACTATATAGATAAATTTAATTAAACTGAATTAAATAGTGCTGCTCAAGTGGGATTTGTTGTGTTTTCTGTATATTCTATACAGTTGTATTATATTAACCTAAAATGAATGGAGATGATTTTGTTGTGGTTTGGTGTTATATTCATAAACTGAATTGAACTGAAATGAACATTGTATCAACAGTGATGTTGAAAAATAAAATATTCAATTACACCTGATTTCTTCTCTCTTTTTTTAATGGGTATCTTTCTAAACTGTTTCAGATCTTCAAATACAAAATAAAATGCAGCCTGAGCAATCACAGACAAACAGAATAAAAGTTTGGAATGATCCTTGTATTGTAAGTTTATCTGATACTTTAATCACCAATATTAAAAAAAAAACTTAATCTTTCAACTTTTATGATAGCTCTGGCTTTGACTAGGCCACTTCAAAACTTTAATTTTATTCCTTTTGAGCCATTGACAGGGCAACTTACTCTTATGCTTAGGATTACTGGGAGTTGTAGCAAGTTTCCCTGGCCGTGATGCAGTACATCATCCTCGCAACATTCCACTGCCACCTTCATGCTTGACTCTAGGTATTTTTTTAGAATTCTGTGTTTGGTGTATGTCAGATGTAACGGGACCTCCCCTAAATGTTCAAGGATCATCAACTTGTGTTGTAGCAGAATTCAGTTGAGGCTTAAGGTGCTCTCCCTGAGATGAGAGAGGTCTGTAGTTCCTTGAATGTTTTCCTCAGAGTCACATCCTGCATGAGTCATTGCTGTGCTTTTGGAAAGCTGGACACTTCTTGGAAGGTTCACTTCACAAGTCCTCTCTATTTGTAGATAGTGTCTCTCACTATTTACAAATACAGTATGTGTGTGTCACAGAAACCGCTGTTGCTTCATAGGTGGGCCACACTAAAATAACTAATATCCTGTCTAGAACACCACTGTGCTCCTGTCCTGTTCACCTCACACAGTATCTCTGCCTCATATTTGGCCATACGTGCCTTTGAAAACCTATAATTCTCTTAATCCAAGTAGATAGTTTATAGCAAAAATTGTCAGATGCTGAAAATATTTGATTTAAATGACCCCATGTACTCCTACCATCTTCAGGGGCAATTTCCTGCAGTACACTTAAGGCTTGCTTAAATTTCAGTCTTCTGAATGTTTCTTATGGATCTGTGTTCAGCGGGCTTAACAACAATACACCTCTGTACCAATCTCCTTCTCTCTATCCATCATTAGTTCCCTCGTCACTCCCTGCTGACTAAAATGATGAGTGCCACTTCCTTATACTGCTGCTGTCTTGCTGCTTCTTCATTAGCATCTAAAACATGTCATTTAGTACATCACACAAACCCTGAAGCACAAAAGCCCTGCTCCACCCCCATCTACATGCTGTCTTTGTACTATGTACAATCAAAGAAAAGCTTTTAAATGATTTGTAAACCATTGCATTATCTTTTTATTTGCATTTTACAGAGCACACAACACAACTTTTTTGGAAACAGGGTTATATGTGTGTACATAATGAAACTCTGCATCACGTTCTCACTGGTACTTGTAAAACTTTTATCACTGCAGTGCAGGGGACAGCTAAGGTAGGTTATTTTTTTCTTATATGTGACGTAAAACATGGAGTTTGCTCATCTGTGCTGCCTTTTCAAGGTGCAATAAAAGTGTTCAGTCATGCCAAAATGAAAGTAAAGAGTAAAGCTTTTGAAATGTACACAGCTGGAGTGGTCTTTGGCTAATGTGAATCTTTCATGCACTTTTAGATTCATTTCCATCCTGCAGGATCTTTAACTTTCCTAGATACAGTAAATACTTAAACTCAGTAACAACTTTTCTTTAGGTTGACATTAGCCCCACCCTGTACCTATATGGAAAGCCAAAGATGTCATAATTTTAACTTAACTTTTTCTTTGTCATTTGGTGTTTAAGACCTGTTTTGCTCAAGTGTAATTGTGCCAGAATAAATTTTTAAATACTGTTGTAAACATCAATTTCTTTTCATGAATGGTGCTCCATATGCCACAATAGGTTTGCTAGCATAGCGAACACTGGGATAGTGCTGCTGCCTAGTTATGGCAGAGCTGTTTTGCATTGCAGTACATTGTACATGTCCCACTAAAGTAGGACATGCTCAGTTTACATTGTCACAGTAACAGCAACAAGCACTTACTGTATGTGATATATAATTTAAATATTAATTCTATAATAAATTATTCTGAATTTTAACATCAATCCCAACTTGAATTTCCTATACACTTACAATATATGCACAAGGTTAACCCCGCTACATGTCTTTGGATTCTGGGAGGAAGCCAGAGAAAATAGACATGACCTCTGTAGTTAAAGCCAATTACTTCTTGTTGTACTAACCACTAGTGATTCAGCAAACCTTGTTTGGCACATACTAAATAAGCTGTTATGCATTGTGTATTCTAACCCCTGTTGATTATTGACACTATTACCTTTTTCTTGTGCTGACCCATGTCCAACAATAAAATTATTTTTCAGCATTCACATTTTTTCATTCACATACTAGCTTCTTTCAGGGCAATCCATCCATTATCTTAACCTAACCACTTGTCCTCTCAAGGGTTGCTGATGGAGCAAATCCCAGTTGTCACTGGATCAGAGCAAGGGTAATCTATTACAGGGCCAAAACACAGAGACAGGACATGCAACAGTAATGCTAATAATGCTAATAATGTATTTTATACAACATCTGACTTTGTGGATCAAGTTTACCTAAGTTCTAACAAATAACAGATTAACACATCTGGCTCAGAACCTGGCTCAGCTCAATACTGAAGATTATTTATTCGAATGTCAATTTTATTTGTCTTTTGATTGCGCTAAACCAAACTCTAGGACTCAAATACAACATTTAATATTCTAAATCTGGTAAGACTGAAAAGCAAACAGACAAGGGACAAAAATAACTGACATGAGCACAGTGACAAGGTACAAAGATGAAGCAAAATGAAAATCACTAATTTGTTGTTGCTGTTACATGTTACTAATCACATTTACTTCCATTTGTAATGAACGCAGTTGTCTGAATCTGACAGGAGCTCCTAATCAACAACTACTGCCTCGCCAATATTCTAATTTGTTTCCATGAAAGGTCACTTAGTCCTCACAGTAACAGATTTTCCACACACACAATACACAAACACCCACACATATGCAGTTACAGGCTCAGTTGGAGAATGGGGTGGCCCTCAGTCTCAGTGGGTTTGAGCAGGCCGTTGTTTGAGACAGTTTAAATATTGAACTGGGACTTTATGTAAGTATTTACATTTCTGGGGCTGTCTCAATGCCCGGGACAACCAAAGAGTTGTTAAATCATATTCAGTTTATCAGGATAATTTCATGAATTGTTTTCTCTTCCCCTCCCAAGCCTTCCATCTCCCTCAATTCCCTTCAAAGAGCCACATCCTACCTCTGGGAGCTCTTAAGGGCCACCAGGGCCTGCTTTCCCCACTTTTTTAGGAATTTTGTGCACTGTCAAACAAAAAAAAAAGAGTTGACATATTTATACTTGTGCCAGTGAAAGGGGGCCATTATTCTGCCATTTGTGCCAGGTTGGGTGGAGGCCGCAGGGGAGTGGGTGGCTGGGGTGGTGGGTTTCTGGTGGCAGATAAAACAGCAGTCATTTTCTTAGTGTGTGGCAGTGGTATCACTGTAAGCGAACGGGGGCTGAATGTTTGCACATCGAGATGAGAGCTAAAGCACAATGTAAAATAAACAAGGGAAATCCTCCGGGAGCATGTGGTAGCTAGGACCTGGATCTGAATGCTTTTCTACTGGATTTAATCCTGTCACCATTAGTCCTTGTTCAAAAGCAGCAGATATAGAAATAGACAGAGGCTGTGTAACAGAGATAAAACTGCAAATTGAGAAAAACAGGTGAGTGTCAGTGACAGACATGCAGGGAGGGAGGTTGAATGTGAAAATGACAGAAAGCAAGATGGTGGATACCAAAGACATACTTTGTAGGAAGCAAGATTAGAGCAAGTGGCAACACAAAGAAGCTTTCCCCTGTTGAGTAAGACAACAGTGTGAGTAATAAAACTGACACATGGCTGTCTGTATGTGTGTGATGGCCCCTGACGCTTTGGCAGTCATCCAACACAAACCACAAGTAAAAGAATCATGCAGGAGACAAAACAAATAGCAGCACCAGAGCTACTCCTCTCCTCCATTCTGCCAACCGCAAACATGATTCACAAATAACCTCCCATCCCACTACCAGACACCCTGTAAATTAGGTTTTTCTACAAGAACTTTTTTTTTTGTTAACCTGTCATACTATACAGTCAACAGTGGCTTTTTGCCTTAGCACTCTGAGAGGAAATAAAAGCAACCATGGAACACAGAAAGAGATGGATGATTGGGATGGAAGTGTGCAGATGACATGTTTAAAGAAAGTATTTTTATGCTTGTCAGAGCAGCAAACATCTCAATATCACAATGTAGTATATATATACAGGATATACAGTTTGTGTATAACCAAGATAACCTGATGAGCAGTGGGCTACTGGAACAAGAATAAGACATTCATGGGCAAGAGATGAGAACAGGGAACTATTGGATTGCTACTACACAAGTAACCCTAGCGGGGTTACATAACGAGGATGTGGGAACTATGGATACTTCGAAACCTAACACCAAAATTAACACCAAAACAACTAGTAGCACAGTGCTCTAATATCAGCAAGAAAAACTTGATGTCACAACTAGAGATTGATGAGGTACAGTATTAAGCCAACTGTCAGAATTGCAAAAAGACATCGTGGAGAAGTAACACATAGTTAAGAAGTACACCAATATGACCATACCTGAGGCCTTGGAGACTGCCAAGCAAAGGCTCACAGCCCTGGCTGAAGAGATACACCAGATAAGTTGAGACCAGGAGAATAGACAGGATGTTCTCCACTGAGCCTTCAAATGTGTACTCACAGTGGCAGGGTAATAACATGAAGCAGACCCACCAAGGCTGGAGACTGAAGAATACTGAAAAAGCATAAGGGAGAAGGAGGCATCCCATAACAGCAATGCTCAGTGGCTAGTGGACTTGAGAATAGACCACAGCAACCTTCCTGAACAAGATCCATTAACCATCACAATGGCAGACATCCAAGAGAGGGTCTCGGGTATGAACAACTGGACAGCACCAGGTCGTGACATGATCCATGCCTACTGGCCAAAGAAGCTAACCTCACTCCATGAGCTACAAGAATGACATCAAGCTGTATGCCAAGAGCGAACGAGACATCAACTTGCTGATACATACCACCAGGATATACAGCCAAGACATCGGAATGTCATTCGGACTAGATGTGTGGTCGGATGGTAGCAAGGAGAGGAAAGGTAGTCAGAACTGAGGGGATAGAAATACCAGAATGCAAGATAGCACATAAATGGGAAGAACAAAGTCCGGGCGATCAACACCTACGCCCTCCCGGTCATTAGGCATTATAAGCTGGCCAAAAGAGGAGATGGAAGCCACTGACATCAAGACAAGGAAGCTCCTTACAATGCACGGTGGGTTTCACCCCAAATCCAGCACCCTGAGACTGGACGCAAAGCAGAAGGAAGGAGGCTGAGGACTAACCACTATCCAGGATGAAACAACTACGCTTATAGAGTACCTCAGGCAGCAGAAATCAGAGGAGCAAGGGAAGGAAGAGGAGGAACCCTCATGGAAGGACAAACCCCTGCACGTTATTTACCACCGGCAGATAGAAGAAGTGACTGATGTCGACAAATCCTACCAGTGGCTGGACAAAGCTGGACTGAAAGCACAGAGGCACCAATCCTAGCAGCACAGGAACAGGCTCTGAGTACAAGATCAATAGAGGCCGGGATCTACCATACCAGGCAGGAACCCAGGTGCAGGCTGTGCAAAGATGCCCCTGAAAACAATCCAGCATATAACAGCAGAATGCAAGATGCTAGCAGACAGGGCATACATGGAACACCATAACCAAGTGGTTATGGTGTTTCGTGTCCCAAAGTCAAAATGGGACAAACCTCCAAAGGTGGTTGAAAATGATAGAGCTAAGATCCTGTGGGACTCCCAGATACAGACTGACAAACTGGTAATGGCCAACACAACCTGACATAGTAGTGGTGGACAAACAGGAGAACAAGGTTGTAGTGATAGATGTAGCATCCCAAGTGATAGCAACATCAGGAAGAAGGAGCACGAGAAGATCAAGAAGTACCAAGGGCTGAAAGAAGAGAAAAAAAGGTGGTGGAAGGTGAAGGCACAAGTGGTACCTGTGGTGATAGGAACACTGGGGGCTGTAACTCCCAAACTGGGCCAGTGGCTCCAGCAGATCCCAGGAACAACATCTGAGATCTCTGTCCAGAAGAGTGCAGTCCTAGGAACAGCTAAGATACTGCGTAGGACCCTCAAGCTCCCAGGCCTCTGGTAGAAGACCCGAGCTTGTAATAATAATATAAGCTATATATCATTAATATATATAATATGATATATAAATATATATATATACATATGTGCAAGTGGGGATTTATATATATATATATATATGCTCCTGGTTTATACAGAACCTGTAGCAGGGAACTGTACCTGGATAACAGCTAAAAAGTATGGGGAAATGGTGTTCTGATTCTTATTGATGTGACAAAGCTTTCCCCATTACTGTCTCCACCCTCTACAAAGCTCCCCCAAAACACATACGTGGCTCAGGAGGGCTACCGGTTGTGGAGTTGGTGTCTTGATTCCTGGCTCTTATCCTGTCATATGTCCTTTTGCAACACTGATTCTAAAGCTGACCCTAAAGGAATACACCTGCTGCATGGGAGCTTTGCTATCAGTGAGAGTGTTAGGATTGTGTGTAAATCAATGAATAATAAGCACTGTAAATCACTTTCAGTTACTGATGAAGTAGAAAAGTACTATATAAATGCACTGTACCAGCCTGTCCACATTCACAAAAAAAAAAAACTCTTATTTTCCACTGCGTCACAATCAGATTTTTTCATATTACAGCCACTACATGTTATACTTAATAACAGAGTAAAAGATTCTGATATTGATAAGAGCAGCATAGGTACCTCATTGAATATGAAAGATTATCTATGCTTGATCCACCTACTTGCATACAATATGCCATGGTATTTATTTATGTACTATTACTTTAATAACTTTCACTTGGGATAACACAACATGTCCCACGGTACCACACTTGATAAAATATTTTTTCACCAATGATGATGATAATGTGTTTAATATGTGATCCATGTTATTATACAGTATTTCATGAATTCGTCTTTAACATTACAAACGTTTATTAATATGCTACCATATTTGAGCTATAGATACAAAAAAACAGGTAGCAGACCTGTATGTATTCTTATTCAAATCTGTAATTATTGTACAATGCACTAAAGGAGAAGATTACAGTGACAAATGAACAGTGGTAAAGTGAGTTTAGAGATTTTAATCAGCAGAGAAAGTGTATAGCTGGTGTTCTCAGTGCAACAGACCAATGTATAGTTTCATAATGACAAACTTTCAGAGATTTCAGATTTAATGTTTTTAGGTCCTTGGTTTGTCAACCTATTTAATTGTACTGATACAAAAGGAAACATGTTAAGAACTGTAAAGTTGTGATCAGTAGACAGAATAAATTCCCTGTTTTCACCTTTTTATTGCATTGGAAGATCCCCTCCCCCCAGGTATATACTAATACTGGGGCGGTACAACACACACAAATTGGATCAAGTGGAAACAACACATAAAGTGGTTGTTGGCACACAATGATCACTGTAATGTGCAGTGTTTGAAATGTGAGAGAGGAGAAAAAATAACTAATACAAGTGGCAAGAAAAACCTTGTGGAATTTCATGGTTTTCCGCATTAATTTGCTATAAAATGTTAACTGATCTGCGAAAAGAGGGCAAATTTCCCCACAATGTACACATATGATTTTCTCATTCTCTTGAAACTGGATGATAATAATAATTATTGTAATAAAAATACCTCTTTACATTTTTTTAATATTTGAAATGAGCATTCTAATTCCAGAATTTCAATATATACTGGCCCCCAAGGGTTTTTTTGTAAGGAACTTTACCTCGAAAGTGAGTCTTTGGTGACACTTTCAAAGCACAGAAAATATGACCCAAATCTGTGGTTTAGTGGCTGCCAATTAACTAATTTTGTCCCATTGTGTTACAAGCAATTCTAAAGTCAGCCTTGAAGCATTATTGATCATCATTCAAACCTCCAAAATTAAAAGGACTCTAAATAGCACTGGCCTCCATGTGAAAAAACAAAACAAAACAGAATATACACAGAGAAAGTGCAGAAAACAGTCTTTGCATCTGTCTAAAAGCTCTGTGATGCAAAAGTTTTGAGTGCTGACAAATACAGACTAAGTTGTGAGAGTGAGGCAGGGAGGGGGCTCAGTGATTGAGCTACCACACTACCAAAGTGCTGTTCAGTGTTGATGAATGGGACAAAACGAGAGCAGAGGTATAGTTTTGTAGTTGTGTGTCAGGGGCTGGGCTAGGAGTCCAGATAGGTGGTGATGAAATACGTGATGCATAAATGTTTGTGTATGTGTCTGTGTGTGCTCTAAGCACATATGTGCAAGTCTGTGGTGACTTTTCTTTGGAAGGAGTGGCAATCTGGACTCAAGACTCAGCTATTGAGCTACTGCTGAAAACTCATTTACTTCATTTACTCATTTACTTCTCCTACTACCAAACTCCACCCACACAGCCTCTCTCCTCTAACACTGTCTCACCCTTCAGGGGACTGGCTGAAAACACGAAGGCATAAAAGTTCACATCAAGCTATTAGGCTTGGGCCATTCTAAAACAAGTATAGTTGCAGTGATAAGATGATGTAATACAGATTCAGGTAAGTAATTAGTGAAGTACGCTGGTTAAGTAACATTCAGTATGTGCACCTTCCATCTAAATTTGTTCACCTGCTTTTACTAATACACACACTTGTACTCTAAATATAGAGCAACAGCCACCATAGCAGTATGAATGTGGTATCAATGTTGTCTGCAGGGGTGGTGGAAGGATACAAATAAAAAAATAAATAAAAAGAAGAGGATGAGCAGGTGAGCTAAGGGGAGAAATGAGCAGTGCTGGTAAGCCCAGCCAAATCAGGGCTTTTTCACTAATGGGAATGGCCGACTGCCTCATTGCCTTATCAGCCTGGTCTTAAAATGAAAGAGGCTGTCTCTGTGCGCCAGCATGCAGCAAAGCATTCCCTCTTCACTGGGTCTGATTGCAGTGCCTAGAGTGGAGGGAGAGAACAGAAGATGGACTAGATAAGTAGATGTAATAGGGGAGAGAGCAAATGAACACTTTCATGGCCCTCTATAAGCCTGCCAGCATGTAAAGTAAATGTATGGGTGTTTACGTGTCTGTGGTGTGCACTTCCATCACAGTACAATTAAAATGTTTCCAAACATTGAAATTTTACAGTTCATTCATCCATCTTTTTCCGCTAATCCGGGGCCGGGTCGCGGGGGCAGCAGACTAAGCAGGGATGTTTAGACACCTCCTCCAGCTCTTCTAGGGGAATGCCTTGGCGTCCTGGGTCATCCTCCCCAGATAACTCCCCAGAGTGGCGTCCTGGGGGCATCCTAAACAGATGCCCAAGCCACCTCAGCTGACTCCTCTCGATGTGAAGGAGCAGCGACTCTACTGTGAGCTCCCCCTGGGTAACCGAGCTCCTCGCCCTGTCTCTAAGAGTGCGCCCAGCCACCCTGCGGAGGCTACCTATTTCGGCCGCTTGTATTCGGGACCTTTCAGTCATGACCCAGAGCTCATGACCATAAGTGAGGGTAGGAACGTAGATTGACCGGTAAATAGAGAGTTTCGCCCTTTCGGCTCAGCTCCTTATTACATTTACATTTAGTCATTTGGCAGATGCTTTAATCCAAAGGGATTTACAAGTGAGGAACAAAGCAAGCAAAAAAAAACTAAGTCAAGGAGAAAAAACATCAAAGGAAAGTGCTATCAAAGAAGCGTTTCTGTTTCATGAGATGTACAGAAGTACAAGAGAGCAGAAAAGTGTGTTTTGTTTTTTTTTGTTGTTGTTGTTGCTTGTTTGTTTTTTTAAGTGCAAAGGAAGATGCGGAAGACTTCTGTTTTCAGCAGTTTTTTAAATATTGAAAGTGAGGTGGCTGAGCGTGCAGAGTTTGGCAGCTCATTCCACCATCGTGGGATCACTGAGCTGAAGATTTTTCCTTGGTGTCGACCGTGTGGTGCTGATACCACCAGACGTTGTTTACTGACAGAGCGCAGTGGATGGAAAGGGTTGTAGATCTGAATGATTGAGTTGAGGTAAGAAAAAAAAAGAGACCTTTTTGACAGATTGAAAAGGATCATCTGCAGGAGTTTGGTAGAGGATGTCGGTAACCCCATCAGCAGTGCATTGAAGTAATCAAGACGAGATATGATCAACGCCTGTACAATGAGTTGGGTCGTGTACTCCGTCAGGTAGGGTCTGATCTTTCTCATGTTGTGGAGGGCGTATCTACCAGCCTAGAGACTGAGGCAATGTGTTCTGTCAACCTGTGAACGAATGTTTATAATTTGAGGTTCACTCCAATGCATACTGAGCATTTGACAATACATGGTGTTTTACTGTAACTCTCAACTTTTACAAAATAATTCAAATTAAATAATTCAAATTATTGAGCTTTTGAAAAAAATAAATGCCCACTTTTAACGTTAGTGTCATTTATAACCATGCTGTTTTTATTTGAAGAATTTATTTATGTTTCAGAAATGCAAGTACTGCCCTGTTGTCTGTGAGAAGAGAGCACAACTTTAAACATTATAGGCTAAAACATAGAACTTAGGCAACTGAACCCTTTCCTTGCTTGCATCAGGAATGTTTGTGTACATTCAACTCTCTTAATGTCCCCCCTTTTTATTTTCACACCAGAATCACGGATCAACATCAGACATGCAAATTAACTTTCGAGTTATGCAAGTTTTATAAGCCCTGCTCTGAATACTTTGATCATCTGCAGAATCCACACTTAAAAGTAAACCACAAAGTTGACTGTCCATGTAAGTTGGAAAGTAAATGGTTTGCACTTATATAGCACTTTTCTACCTAGCTGGTACTCAAAGCACTTCACACTGCATCTCATTCACCCATTCACACACACGCCAATGGCAGAGCTGCTATGCAGCTGACCTGACTCACTGGGTGTAATAAGGGATTCAGTATCTTGCAGAAAGACACTTTGGCATGTGACGCCCCAGCCGGGAATTGAACCACCAATTCTGCGATTGGTAGTCAACTGCTCTACGTATTGAGCCACAGCCACCCCAAGTAAGAATGGAATTGGATGGAAATTGTTAAGAGGAAGACCGTCTGGATTGGCCAGCAGTTAGTTGACCTGCTACAACATAAGAAGGTGGGATATTTCTGTTTTTTGTTGTAATGATATTGATGGTTGGTTAAAACTCATTTTCACCTGTCCTAGTGGTATCTTTATATGTTGACAAATAAAATGTTACCTGCAAAGTAAAAAAGTAAAATGTATTTTCTGTTATACATTTAAATGTGTGCTATAACTCATTCTTGGGGATGATGCACATATGTTGTTTAAGAATACCTCAGTGAGTAAGTTTGATTGTTAGAATTGATTTTGCCATTCTCCTCCTATGTTTTGTATTATTTGGGTTAGGGGGTGATGAGAATTAGCATTTATGAAGATGTTTCATTGAATTTAAGTTGATTTTAACTTGATTGTTACAGTTCCTCCCTCTGCCCTTGTCTGTGGGTTTTGTTTTGTTCTGTCTCACTCTCCTGCCACACCCCTGTATGGACTTCCTCCACTCTCACTCACCGGACTAATTACAGACTCATTTCACCTGTTACTCCCTCTGCTTTATAAGCTCCCCTCAGTCTTCAGTTGATTGCTGGTTTGTTGATTTCATACATGCTGTTCTCTGCATTCCATCTGGTTCGTTCGTTTTCTTGTTGGATTGTTTGGACTTTGTTTGTCGACCTTGTGTTCCTGTCTGTAAGTAGCCTGCCTTTTGCAGTGCATTTTTTCGTTGTTACATTGTCTTGTTTGCTTTGTATGTTTGTTCCCGTTTGCCTGCCTTCAGCAGTGATTTTGGTTTGTTACTTTGTACATCTAGTTTGTCTGTTAGTTTCTTGTCCACATTAGTGCATAGTTTTTCATTGTTACTTTGCATGTCAGGTTATGGTTTTGTTTGTGTTTACCCACCGTGTTTCGGGTCTCTTTAAGTTGATACTTTGTTAGTTTGTGTTAGTTCCCCATGTCCCCTGCCCTTTTTTTTTTTTTTTTTTTTTTTGGTTGATAAATAAACTTTTGTTTGGTCTCTGTCTGTCCTGTTTGTAACATTGATATGTCTGAAAATGTCACTTTACTGTTAGCAACAGTAAAGAGTAATAGCAACAGTAAAGGTAATACATTACTGAATTTTATACTACATAATGCCAATTATGTAAAATGTCAAAGGGCTTGTTTACACAACATAACATAAAATATGACTACAGTGAAATTATGGACACTTGACCTGATATCCTCTTTTTTCCCCTTCTCTCACCGTGTGTAGAATCTGAATGATGGAGACTACTAGGACATCCCAGTGGGAATCCTCTGCTATAAGAACAGAGCTGCAAGCACAGCATCACTACAACAACTTAAATTTAAATTAAACCTAATGGTTTCTTGTTGAATGTTGTAATGTATTGTTATAAAGTATCACAAGTTTAAGTTAGCTTTAGGCTATCAAGATTCAAAAGCAGAAAAAAAGCTTGTAGTGTAAGACACATTTGTGATCATTGCACAGTTGTTCTTCTTAAGTGCCTTCTTTGTTGTGGGGCACAGTTGGACTGCACTGCAAGGTACAATTAATCATTTTTTTTTCTTTTGGATGCAGTTATTATGCTGTATAGTTAGTATTGTTAAAATGTGTTTTTCTTTTCCCAGACTTGAATTTAGTTTGAAGATCAAAAAATTATTTGATCAGATTGATTAGAAAAATAGAAAATATGTTGTTACTGTATTTGGAAGGAAATTGTTTAATAATTTACTACATACAGTGTATTGTTTTATTTGCTCCAACAAAGTAGAAGATTGCTAGAGAAAATATCTGCAGCAGAAGGTAAGAATTGACTGTAGAAACTGGTGGCAAAAATCTATTTTGACAGTTTTATGTGAAACAGTTCCTTCTTATTAAAGCTGTCTAAAGCATAGTTTTGAAAATTGGTTTTAGATCTGGTTCACAAAGAGCATTATTATTAATGATATTTGTTGATTTATGTGTTTTAATAATATAATTTAGCAACTGTGTCTCACATGAAATCTAATGGCTGTCAGTGACCTGACTCATGCTTCAGCTTACTCCAATAAAAAGCTGGCATGATGTAAACAATGTCTTTGTTGGAAATTGGTGACACATACAGCACAATATCTGGGGTGTTGAGTCGTGATGTCATTCAAATTTGCTGTCAATGTGTAAATAGTTATAATAACAAAGCCTGACTTTGTGCACTTACTGTATGTCTACACTCCCTTTTAAATGTAAGTACCAATCATCTTTTTGTGGCTTATACATAGTTAGTTGTCTTTATGCTAAACAGTCTGAAAATATGTCAAATATTTTGAACTTAAGAATCTCTTGTGTCTGAAGATTCTTGAAGAAGCTACAGGCTGAAAGCACAAAAATACCTGTGCAGGACTCCTCTTCTCTGGTGCTCAAGCTTAACTTGGAGAATTAGGAGAACATGGTAAGATACATCAAAGCAACATTAAGGTCATTAGCATAATATTTGGCTTTGCCATCTTTAAGTTACCTTTTTTAAGCAATTTTCAAACCAAGTCTCTGGTGCTGCTGGGCAAACAAATCATGGTACATCAATATTTAGGAAAGCTGACAAGCTGTAATCCATAGAAATATGCAATAATGTAAATAAGATAAGATGAGATAAGATAAGAAAACCTTTATTAGTCCCACAATGGGGAAATTGCATTTTTACAACAGCTTAAATACTAGAGTGTCAGAAAGACAGTCTGACCAAAGGAGACGAAAGACTAAACTGGCACAGTCCGAGATAAATAGGCTATGAAACCTGACAGTATAAACAGTTCAGTAATAAATAAAATATATACATGTAAGTACAGTATATGTAGCAGTGTGAGTATGTACAGTATATGGATATTACTAGATGGCAGTATTGAAAATGTACATTGTGTAAGTTGGTTTATGATTATTGTCCAGGTGTAATATGAGTATCAGCAGTGTTCATTGTACAGTCTGACTGCAGCAGGGAGAAAAGATCTGCGTAATCTCTCCTTCGCACAGCGAGGGTGAATCAGTCTGTCACTGAAGCTGCTCCCCAGAGCAGACAGGGCGTCCTGCAGTGGGTGAGACTCGTGAGTCAGTTATGGATGTCAGTTTTGCCAGGACCCTTCTCTCACCCACCTCTCGCACTGAGTCCAAGGGACAGCCCAGGACAGAGCTGGACTTCTTGATTACTTTGTCCAGCTTCTTCCTCTCCCTCTCTGTGATGCTGCTGCTCCAGCAGGCCACACCGTACAGGATGGCTGATGCCACTACAGAGTCATAGAAGGTCTTCAGGAGTGCTCCCTTCACTCCAAAAGACCTCAGTCTCCTCAGGAGGTACAACCTGCTCTGACCCTTCCTGAACAGTGCATCCTTGTTATGAGTCCAGTCTAGTTTATTGTTTAGGTGAACACCCAGATACTTATAAGAGTCCACTCTCTCAATATCTGTTCCCTGTATGTTCACCAGTGAGGGGACAGCAGGCTGCCATCGGCGAAAATCCACCACCATCTCTTTGGTTTTCTTCGCATTGATCAGAAGGTGGTTTTGCCGACACCAGGCCACAAAGTTCTGCGTAAGTCCTCTGTATAAATAAAACTCTCAGGTACACACTCTATCGAGCACTGTCAATTTAAAACTTGCCCAACATGCTGTAACTGTAGAATAATAATGCTACATCAGCTCTGATTGTTGTTCAAGCCATAGAATGAATAATCTTTGAATATTTTTAGTAGAAATATGCTCTATAACTAGAGATGCTGTCAAAGCCTCCTGTGATACAAACTCACAGAGCAGCACTAGCAGCAGTGTTAAGGTAAGCAAGGAACCCAATCAGAGAAGTTCAAACCATGTTCATCACATAATGACACCAGGTTACACCAAGGCACGTATCAATGAGACTCAACAGGTTTAGACTGTGGATGTTGATATTGACATAGATATTGACATAGCATGAACGCTTGACGACCAAGGTAGATACATTTTTATGCCTGGTGCTATAGCTAGGTTGATTCCCCAAAGTTGATAGTTTTACAGAAGCAAGTTTCAGTAGTGTGTGGAGTGATTTTTTTATCCATAATGATGCATTCACATTCAGAAGTGAAGATGTGAAAATAGATTCTGTTCAGCTGCCATATAACATTTCATTCAGAAGTGACGATGTTGGGATCTGGGAATTAATGCAACATCTATGGTATGATCTTTTATGGATCTGTGCTTTTGGTGATGTAGTTGTCATCATCACAGCCATGCAAATACCTGAATAAACAGAGCCCTGCTGGACCAAGGGTAGTCCAGCAGAAGAGCTGCCACTTCCCTCACTCACCATCTACAGATAAATTACACCCCGCTGCCATCTCTGCGCACACTTAAAGTGTACCACACACTGCTTCAGATGACTAAGCTTCTTGCTTTCTCCCTGCTATAAAGACATGGAATGATAGAGACAGAGATTAAAGGTGATTCATAGTGCTTATTTTACCTTGTACACTGACATTTATATAAGTGGTGTAAGTTATGTAAATGTTATTACCAGAGCTTTTGTCTTAGAGCAGAAGCACTCATATTACCTTATATTACCTAGTTTGTATGACTATATTAAATGCTCTTATTTGTCTTTAACATCAGCACAGTGGAGAGAAATAATTCCAGTTTACATTTGACTGTTACGGACATAGCAATCCATAAAAGGATGTATATAATTACTGAAATTACTGAAAAAGTACAGTATCTGCTGTGGTAAAGGTACAGGGACTTTTTAACCATGCCGAATGTGTGGGTGAATCTTTTGACCCTCTGTCTCACTGCCTAATGCACAAATGTCCCATCAAAATGATAAATGGTGCAACAACTCTCCCAGAAGTAATTTACAAGAGGAGACAACAAAGTGAAATGAGAGGGAGAAAAAATATAATGGTCAAATAAAATAGCGTTTTAGTTCTATGTCCTCCAGTGATACCAAGCGTTACAGTTCGGCCCTCCCTTGACACTATTTAACATCACGGGTCATTAACAGGTACAAATGTCAGGGTGATTGTTGTGTCCTCTCCATCACCGACCTACCTGTGAGCTCGCTGTCATCGCTGTCTGTCAGCTACAAACATAGCAGCCCATCACTTGATTAGGACAGACCCCGAACAAAGAGAGAAACAGATAGAGAGAAAAAAAAAGGCCTCTCAAAGACAGACTTAAAAGGAGATGCCCCCAAGCTTAGTGGAGACGGTATTAGGAAGCGCTGCTTAATTATGAGAGCAAACCTTTGCGGATGGCCTCAAGATATTCATTTTAGGAATTAATTTGGCACATAAAAAGATGATCAAATCTAAACAGCCCTATGGCGGAGGAGGTCTTATCCACACAGCAGGCGGATATTAGCCCAGGCTTTTCATCACATTTTGGTGATGGATATCGGTCCAGAAAATCAAAGACTGATCATAAGAACTCTGAATTCATTAGAGACAAAGACTGTTACATGAAACAGCCCTAAAGGTATGTGGACATCCAAACATGATGTAATTATACATTAATAAATGGCAAGGTTCATAAAGAATGTATCATTTCAATTTCAAGATTTTTTCTGCAAAAATTTGTTTTTGCAGTACAATATGGAATTTTGTGATTGTGGTATTTTTTTACGGTTGGATTCACGCACTCACAGAACTGTAAAGATCAGCAAAAAAGTGTGTGTCACTTCATCTGCAAATCTTTGGCACACAAAACTATGATATTTCTCTAATTGACTCAGGACTCTCTCAAACTCAGTGTCTGTCAGTCCTGGACCCTTCATCTAACAACAACCAACTTGTTGAAACTTGCTTTCCGTTAATAAATATAGCTTACTAAAAGAAAATGTGGCAGGGGTGGTTACCCCCGTCACATCACAGAAAGAAAGTGCTGGGTTTGAATTCATGGGTTGGCCAGGTCCCTTTCTGCACGGAGTTTGTATGTTCTCCCAATGTCTGCTTGGGTTCTCTCTCTCATACTGAATCTGAAAAGAACATCCAAGTTATCGTACCTGTGAGGAGCCCTGTCCCAGAGGACAGCCCAGACTAAGCTTCGTTGTTAATCCTGATTAAATTGCAATTTTGGAATAGGGGAACCTGGGCATCCTGCTAAAACCAGACCTGGTGCAAACATTGGCATTGGAGATTGCTCGGAAAAAGAGTTGGAGTTAGTGGGTGAGGTGGAGCCCTACCAACTAACTAACTTGGAACACCAACTAGTTCCTATTGGATTTGAAACTACAGATTAGTTGTAATCTATTATTATTATTTCAGGGCCAGCGGGACCTTCTTTGCTGGCCCTATAAAAAATAAAAGTGTGTCTAAAATGTCATTCTTGGGTATTAAGTTATCAGTTTCATTAGAGCAATGTCCACAAAATTGCTTATGGTTAGCTTAGTTGAGTTTCACTTAAACACCTCACATTGATTTCAGTTTTCTGGGGCCAGCACTAGAGATGCTGATTGATTGATTCTGTCTTTAGTGACAAAATAATCAGTAAATCAAATATTGATATTCAATAGGAGGGCACCCTCTCGACCAAGCAACGTCCCCAGCCCAACCCCATTGTGAACATGAACATGAACATGAACATGAACATGAACATGAACATCACTGCAACACCAGATCTTGTTGCCAATCTACTAAAGGCTTTTTTCAAGGTGTCCTTTTGGAGGCAAAGGAGAACTTATTAACAAAGGAAGACCTACACCCAAACTGGAATCACTATCAAAGCTCAGCAAAGGATTTGCAACTACAAACGCTATGAGTGACTAACAGATAGCGCCAATCATAAGAAACTTTACTGTATAATGTCAGTAGTGCATTGGAAAGCATTTGGTGAACGTTAGGTGGATATTTACATTTACATTTACATTTACATTTAGTCATTTAGCAGACGCTTTTATCCAAAGCGACTTACAAGTGAGGAACAAGGCAAGCAAACAAAATCTAAGTCAAGAAGAAACATATGTAAGGATATGTAGCTGGACGAGCAGAGGAAACAGGAGATCACTGTCAACAATGAGTGAGTTAGAAGGAAAGAAGACATCCTGAAGTGCCTCTAGTGTGAACTCTTTTCGGGACAATGAGAATTATCTTTCATGATGGATATGATGAATCCAGAGATTTGAAATGTCAGTGGCTGAAGCAAACATCGAAGAAGTAAAATAGAATACGTGATTGTATTTTAGTTCACCCAAGCTATTTGTTTCTATTATTATAAATGTCTCCCTTAGTTGTGCTTTCAGGCTGTTAGTGTTTCAGCACAGTTCTCTCACAGCTAGGCTCTAGGGTGCAGTTTTCTGCTGGATATAACAATTAGGTGTGTGACTGTATAAAATACTTTTGGCTCACCGATGAGTGAATCTGAGTTCAGAGACAGAGGTTGGAAAAATTAATTGGTTCCCTAAACTCTAAGCTATTTATCCTTAACAAACATCCATCTTGTAGCTTCTTTTTTTTAGCCAGTACTAATGTGCACTTGTATTTACTGGTCAAAATGGCAAACATAAGAATGATGTGTCTGATTCAATGTATTAGATAATAAACATTTAATGTGGAAAGATATACAATTTTCAGTAGATTGGACAAGAGAGATACCCAGTATTGAAAAACTAGAATCAGGGAGCTAAAACCTAATCCACACATGTATAGTAAATAAAAGATGTATACTTAGGATATGTGTAAAATGTTAGGCATTAGGTGTTTACTGCTTTACCTAGACTTTTGGCTTCATCATTTATTGTCGGGATGCAATGCTGGCCCTCCACACAGGGAAATCTGTTTGGCTTAGATCTGCTGCTGTCTTTTAAATTCATTGACTCCACAGTGTTTGTTTGTAGATACATTACTAATGTATGTACTAAAAAAATACATCACACCCACCTGACCTGTTAAACTTGCCAGAGACATGGTGGTCCAATGACCACAAACAACTCACAAAAGCACAGTGCACAGTGATCAGATCTGCTGATTTACATTCAAACCAAAAGCTACCCCTGGTTGCTGTGCTTCACAAATTCCCTCCAGTTCTGTCTAAAGGTAATGCTGAAGTCAAACTACATGACATTTATGCCATTCCATAGCTATTTTGCCAGATTAGATGATCATGCTCCTGTTTTTGCATGGATATTACAAGACATTTCAGTTTGTACAATTGAGTACCAATATTTTGTTTTTTCACAAGCTCTGTGACAGTCCAAAATGAAGAGGCATAAAGTCTCAGTGATATATGTACATGGACTAAATAGTTTATTTTTTATTTGTTTTTATTTTTTATTTATATATGTAAATATATTTGGGTACTCATCCCAAGTTTACCTAGACTTGAGAAATTATTTGGATGAAAAGTGAAAAATTTCAAACTAGCAAGAAAGTAGCCCAGCTGCCAACTTCCAGATTCCCTAACCTAGATTACTTTGAGTCTTTATGGATATATTGCTAATTTTTGTTACTAATTCTCCACTTCTGTAAAATTGGGACATCACAAGGCTACATTTACATTTAGTAATTTTTAGAATTTTACCCAAAGCAACTTACAAGTAAGGTAAAGGGCAGGCAAAATATCTAAGCCAAGGAGAAGAACTTCAAAGTGAAGTGCTTTAGATGCAGCTGTTTCCATTTCATGAGGTGTAAATGCAAGTTTTCAGCATGTTTTTAAAAATTGTGAGTGAATGCTGAACATGCAGAGGAGGGTAGGTCGATCCACCATTGTGAACCCACTGAGCTGAGGTTTTGTCTGGGATCTTTTGAGGTGACGTGGTGGGACTACATAATGTTATGGCTCGCATGTCTTAGAAAACTGACTCTGCTTAAATCTCTAAAACATCATGACCATCAGTTTAGATAAAAAAAACTCTAACTCCAGAACAAACATAGCAAGCAGCTTCTTTACAAGAGCGCAACAGCAATTTGCTAAGCAGTGACAAGACTCACAGACAAATTTAGAGAGAAGTTAAAGACTTAGGAATACTAATATTGCCTCTGGCATTTTCCTCCCAACAACACCTAAACAAGCAGTGTCAGTAGCTGTCAGCCCAGCTCATCCCACTCACCAAACATTGCTCCGATAGGAGCAGAAAACAAAATGTCAATCAGTGTGTGACACTCCCATTGGGAGGTGCTACTAACTTTGAATAAACTTTCATGGTTTTTCTTTTGTCTGAATAGAGTAGCAGGAATGGGGGAAACATAGCACTGTGAAAACCAAAGCTGGTTTCTTCAGAGCATCCCAAAATTGCAACTTTGCCAGTGTTATCCAGTGTATGAAAGCACTGTTGGACATATCCATGTACACAAAGAGCCCTTGTGCCCTTTGTATTTAAACCTTTTACTGTAAAGTGCCTTGAGCTCACTTCTGTTGTGATTTGGCGCTATACAAATAAAGTTTTACTGAATTTAATTGAAGTTGAATTTAATTGAATTTAATTGAAATTCTTTTTTAAGTTACATACAAAAGCTTTTTAGCCTTTAATGTTCTTTCTGCCAAAGGCTTAGGTTGCTTTGATGTGGTTATTTTAATTTCAACATTGAGTTAGATTTAACAATTAATAAAAACTTAATAAAAAACACTTAAAAAACTTAATGGGACAAACCATGTCTTCCTCTGACACCCCCTTTCTTTCCAATAATGTTTGTTCCTTCCCTATAAATTAGGCCTCTGTTTAATACTCTTCCTCTGACTGTCCTTTGATTTGTTCCTTCCTACATTTATTCCAACTTCCCATCACTTCTGCTACTTGATGCCTAATGTCTATTGTCCCCTGCTTAAGTTTTGAAGTCTTATTGTTTGCTCATTTTATTTCACTGATTGACATTCTGCAACCCACCATATGTTGGAATTGAGTAGGGCTGTGTCCAACAATTGTCATGCCACTCTGAAACAGGCAAACATTTTGTGCAACACCAAGAGTGCTTGTGAGAAGAGACCAACATCCCAATTTTCACAATCCAGTGCACACTGTGTAGCTGTTCACAAAAGCAACACACTCTTTCACCTTTATGTATGTTTGGACACTGTCATACACAGTTTGCTTCAACCTCTAGCCTTTATTAGCTATTTATTTATGTATTGTCCTTTCCATCCTCCATCTTTCCTCCGTCTTTACTAATCTACAAATCCTCTATTCATCCTTATCCAGCCTTCCCCTCACTGTGTGTGTGTGTGTGTGTGTGTTTGTGTGGCACATTGTTGGCATACTGCCATGTCCTAAAGTAGCATCTTGGCTGACAGAGGATCTGTGGTCAGCCAGTCAAACATCCCACATGTTAAAAAGGGAAGAACATCATCATCATGCTGGGCGATCTCCCCCTGGGCAACCACTGCTCTCATTTAGGGACTGCGTGTGTGTCTGTGTAGATGCCAAATAAAAATTGTATACTGATTGGATTGTGCTCTTACACCTTTGATGTTAACCATGATAACAATTGCCAATTAGAGGGACTCCCGTTTGGACAAAACCAGCATGTCAACTGCATTTGCACTGATGTCAGATTATGACGAGAATACAGATAATCACACTGTGTGATTATCTCACTCTGTTTCTGTGCAGTATTTGCTGAAGTCTACTTTCATCAGTGCTAATACAGCATTCTAAATGTTTACTGTAAGCCTGGTAGCTTCCTCTGTTCCGATCAAATGACACAGTTGTAAAGCCAAAGAGTGATTTCTAGTTGAAGAAGCTGCTATCTTGTGCAAGAAAGACATTTCAGTAATTTGGCTAAATTTGGTCTTTAAATAAACTAACTTTAGTCTTCAACTGAGTTAATGCATCACTCTATATCAGTGAGCTTGCAGGACCCGATTCCAGAAAGAAAACCACTTGGCAAGCACCATAAGCCCATATTAGGAAAGATTAAGGCCACCATTTTAACCGTTTAAGAGAGGGGATGTCTACATGCCTTGGTTTTCATTTCTGATGACTGAGTTTTTGCTTTTGGTTGGCAAGAGGGATTAGACAACCCTGTTTCCCTGTTTTCTTCAGGCCAGTGATGTAAAAGGGATGGCTTGATGTTTAGTGAATTATTCAGATCCAGGGAGCTAAAGCTGAGGCTGCTGCAGCGCACAAGGCTTGGCCCTTTGACTGGATCCCCACAGAGACATCCTCCTTACATATAAACACAACACAGTTGTAAGTGACTTGGATATAAGCTCCAATCTGATGGATATGTCCAGAATATTGCTGTGTAGCCATGTTTCAATTTTTTGTTCATTCAATTTTGTAACAACTCTTGCTGTGAATAAAATATAAATATAATTTGCAATATTTTTCGGTTGAAGACAAGCAATATGACAAAAACACTGCACGAGGCTGCTGTATCTGCACACATGGCAACATTTACATTGGTAGCATTAATGTCCAGACTACCTGCTCCGCACATTCTTGCGGGTAATTAGTTCAGGGTTGCAGTGCATTTGTGACAGCTGCTGAGCTGTTCATAAGCATGCTTTAAAAATGACCAATGTGACCAATAAACACTCTTTGCTCTCTGTCTACCACAACATTAAAACCAGCATATTGTTTTAATGATTGTTGTTGTAAGATTGGTGTAAGTCATATACAGAGGAGATTGGAGAGATTGTTTATTGATTTTGGTGAGAGAATATTTAATGTCTCAACAGTCAAGGTTGTTAAGCACTTCCTCGTCTACTTAGTATTTGAACATATAAGCAAGTTTTATTGCCACATTTGTGTGATTTAAATTGTTTTTATGCATTTTTCTTTGTAAATCTGCCCACTTGTCATTGATTGAAAAAGCAAGTGTGGGCAGGTGATTAAAATCTGTAATAATAGCGTTAGCGATGAGGGCGAGAGTGGCTGCTGACAGACACACTGTTTACATTGTGTACAAACACTTGCTTTCTTCCACTTGCACCCACGATGAACTAAGGCATGACTTAGATAACTTAGTTCACAGACACACACACGAGCACGCACACACACACACACACACAAACACAAGGTAGAGTATCTGAATCACTATAAATGAATGACAGGAATAGCTAAACAAAATTTTGAAAAAGCGTATCTTTAGGGTCATGAACAGCAGAAAAGGACAAGCTGGTAGTAAAGATTTTAAAAATCTCTTGAATAGGTTTGAATGGCATCTCTTATCATATTGATGTTAAAAGAAAAGCACTTTCAAGCTCAGTAAGCTGGAGTCCATAAGAAAATCAACCACAGTAAGTTTCTCTGAATATTTTATTTCCTTTTTGATTTCCCTTCCACTCAAACCCAGCCTCTCTCTACTGTGCACCCTCTTCCCTTGCCGTGTATGTGTGTGTGTAGCAGGCTGCAGGCATTTTCAGCATTACAAATGAGCACTAGTGCTTCGCCCCAAACCACCCTTTTAATCTTTTGCCCTAAGAACAATGACAGCATTTATTAGTAGACAGACTTGCACAGGGCAAAGAAAAATTATTTTCTTATTGAAGCTTTCACCCTGCAGCTAATACACAGACAAACACAAACACATGTGCATAAAAGGAGACAGAAATATGTCTCTCACCCTGTAGTTCCGGCCGATGAAGAGTGGAATCTCCTCTTCACTGCTGATTTTTCTTCCTCATTTTCTTTATTTGTCTTCCAGCCTGAGATGCTTTCATTTCCTGTTGGTTCCCTCATTTTATAAAACATGAAATATGTTTTCTTTAGCCTTTGCCAATAATGTGCAGATTGTATCAGTGGTGAATGGGTGGCCACCAGAAGTTTAGGGGCTGCTGAGTAGGATAGTTACTTTTGGAAACTGGCTTCACACTGTTGGTGTAGTTGAATTCAAAGTCACAAATCTTCTCTGTCAGCCACGTCAAAGATTTCCTCCTTTGTAGGTTATATCTCTGGCTGTTCATCTTCCACTGGGAAGTGATGGCAAAGAGGCGAAATCACCTCTTTTAATCAGAATTATAAATCTTTTACTGCCTATAGTTGCTATCTCACTTCAAATCATGCACCATACTTTTTAAGCAGCAGCGACCAGTTGTCCCCATGTGACAAGGGAGGTCTTGAGTCACTGCTAGCCAGTCTTCTCTTGTTTTAATAAACCTTGTAAGACTTAACTCTAGGTGTTTGTCCGAAACACTTAAAATTGTGACAAATATATTTTGAATGACTAAGAAAAAAAAAGCACGTGTAATCTGTCTAATGATCCAGTTTTGGGTTAACTGATTTTCTATCACTCTGAACTAACAGAAACCAGATGTCTTCCATTTTCATATTTAAGATAGCTGTTAAATGCCACCTAGCAACAGACGACGGGAAACCACTGTGTTGTTAACAGGACAGTCACTCTGAAAGAAGAAAAACTCTTGCTATGATCTAATAAATGTTCTGCACTTCTATAGCGCTTTTCTATCTAACTGGTACTCAAAGTGTTTCACACTGACATGTCCAAGTGACATGGCAGCCAGGAATCAAACCACCAGTCCTATGATTGGCAGACAACTGCTCTACCTAATGAGCCACAGCCACAGCCTGTGCATACTAGCAGCAGTAATGATATTCACTGAAACTAATGTGAAAGACTCAGCTTACTGGTCAACCTGTACAAACACATCACAACATGTTTTTGTCGTCTTCGTCCAACTCGTGTTTTGTGCTTTTCTGAGGTGATGGGCAGATATGAAACTTACTGGGATCTTTCTGACTGCTGCATTTGTGAGAGGACTTTTGTTAAGCTTAATAGGAGAGACACATTACCATGGATAGAGCATTGTTTCTATATGGCAACAGCTAGCCTGCTTTGAGCTTCAAGCCATTAGCCCTGCAAAACACAGGTCTGATCATAGGAACAGGAAGCTTATGAGGTGGAGGTGTGGAGTAGAGGAGAAGTGATGAGAAAGGCCGCTAGGAAGAGTATGATCACAGACCAGACTGGACATGGCTGAAGGAATTCAGTGCTGATGAACAGACAAACAAAGCCCTGATGCCATCTGACTTCTCGGTCTCCTTTGCTTCTAGCAAACTTAAGTAATCTGTATAAACAAAAATTAAGCAGATCGGGCACCTGTCAATTCAGTGCCGTTCCTCCAAACTTTGTTATCTGATCTATCTCACCTCTCTAATGTTGTGTTATTATTATACTATTGAATACTTCAATACTATAAACAAAAAAATATTTATTTTTACTACATATTAGACTTTTTCTAGATTAGTTCTGTTTTTAACTTTAAATGTAAGTGGTCTAATTATATATATTTTTTTTTTTTTCATTTTTGTCCTAGAAGCAATGTCTTGTTTTGTTTGCACTATTGTGACACTATTCACGTGTCATTTTTATTATTTTACTGGTCCCTGAAGTCCTCAAAATGTGACTATATTTGTTCTATATTTTAATGCTTAAAAACAGCATTGATCCTAGTGAGCAACAACTTTGAAAACTATTTGGTGGTAGTAGGGAGGTCTCTCATTATCGCTATGTAGTATTTATTTGTCACATTTAATTGTATTTTAATTTAAATATCCCATAGAGACTGAGAGAAACAATGTCTAATTTTTAAATCAGCGGATGTTCCTCAAGTCATAGCATACGAGCAAAACAGCAGCAGATCACCTCTGCCTACCTACCTTGATCGGTTTAAAGAAGGAGACAATACTACGATTGGCTAAGTGATATTTTAACATGCTCATGTGGGAAAGGAGGAAAAGAGGGAGTTGGAAATTCAGAATTAGAATCAGTCCACCTTTGAGCATTATTATGAAGTGAATTCAGCATCCATGAACTGGTATGAACTTCACACAGGCACAAACACACAAATGTGCTGGTTTGTCCATTTATGTGGGGACTGGGCTGTGAAAAACATAAATCCACAGTTTATTAAAATCCTGAGAGGATGGGAGGAAGACATCCAAGAAGTGAGCACTATCAGTGTTTTGTATTCTGCTTCTACAAGGAAAAACAATGGCAGACTAAGGTTTTGGCTGAGGTTGTGTGGGCAGTACCAAGCCTTAAAGGGGACTGTGAGAGTTGGAAAAAACACACATTTGCACGCAAATTTTAAATGGATCGTTCAGGGACTGGTTTTCACAAAACCTAAAAACGTAAGGTGTTACAGACGAGGTTTTTGGAGGACCCAATTATTTGCCAGACAGAAGAGAGGGTAAATGAAAAAGGTTTTAATAGTAACAAAGTAGCAAAGAAATCGTGGCAAAGATAAAGTAATAACTTGAACCAGAGATGCAACATCAGAACAAAGGGATACCAAAAAACATGGTGGAAACCGTCCACCATGTCTCAACAAAAAAATCTCGGCTGCGACAGTAGAGTTTTGGTGAGTTCTGGGTCATCTTCCCAAAAGAAGAGATACGCCGTGAAGCTCAGGGTCCTCGTAAAAAAGCAAAATGGGTTTTTGGAGGACCCAATCATATGTGAGACACAAAGAGGTTAAACTAAACAAACTAATAACCAAAACCAGAGATGCAAAAACAGAACAAAGGGACAACTAAAAAGTGGTGGAAACCAGAACAAAGTAGCAACAGAAAATATCAGCTTAAGGAGGCACAAAACTCACTAGATGAAAGGTAAAGTCCATAGTCCAATGGTAGAGCAGAGAACAAACAAGACAAACAGGCTGCAAGACTAACCAACTGGCAAAAAATTAATAAACTGGCAATATGGTGTGAACTGAGGGGAGCTTATGAAGGGAGGCTAGTCCACAGGTGAAACTGATGTGGTGATTGAGGTGAGTGAGCAGAGGGAGTAAACAGGTGGAGCTAAACATGGTAGTTGTGAGAGGGAGACAGATGGAGAGGGCAGGGACAGAAAAAGTAAACTAACAGGGGCAAGGCCAGGCAGCAATGATAACATTTGGTGTGTCTACATATACCATTGAGTCACATATGTGTACAAAAAATGACCAAAACGTATATATCTTGCATAATATAGGCTCGCAGCTAAACAGAAGATCATGCAGACTGTATCACCCTCCATTGCCTCCAGTTACTACTGTCATTGTTTAAATAATACTGGCATTTATCATGTACCTTTAGTAAAGGAGCTCATTCATAGTACTGGCATATTTAACAAAGTCTATTTTCCTTTGTGTAAATAATTTATGAAATGCATTATACATGCTGCTGTCAAAGATAACTGGGTAACTCTAACTGGCCTTAATGAGGGTGTACACAGAACAAATTCAACAACTGAAAATGACAAATATAAATCAACCAATTACAACGGTGGGATGATGAAAATCATAAAGGTAAATGGGCAAAAGAATAAAATACATAAAAGTTAATTTTTAAAATATATAAGCCTGTAACAGAAGCCACAGCAAGGTTTCTGACTATCTTACCAATGCTCTCTCTGCTCCCTCTCCTACACCAAAGTGTCTCTAATAGTTTTCAGACAGCTGTTTGAGCACAGCAGCCTGCAACATTCAAGCAACATACACCTCTGTTTAAGACGAGTGTTTATGACGATTCTGTGTCTGAAAGGGGCTTTAGAATAGAGCACTGAAAGAATTTCATGCTGTATCAGCTTTATCAGCTTTGTTCCATTTTTCACTTATTTATTAATAATTTGAAATTCTACAGAAAGTTTGTTAAAAATATCGTATTTAGTTGTTAAATGTTGATTTTGAAATAAAATACATGTTTACATATACTGTTATTGTCATTTTATAGTATGCACTTGTAAGGTTTTAATATGTAATGGAAATCTAAAACATGAAATGATACATCTCTTGAAGAAATTAAAGTCAATGCATGTGGAAAAAATGCCAAAAATGTCATTATCAAATTTCTGGAAAAGTTTGCTATAATTGTGTTGTTAATGGATTTGCTGTTAGCCTCTGACTGGCTCTAATGTAGCCACAGCACAAACTGGAAATATAATTTTAAATGTGCCCAGCCTGGGATTAGCCTCCACACTGGTAATGACCAGGTCCATTAATTTCACTGGAACTGCCTAACCAGATTGGAAGAGCCCACCTGGCTGTAGAAACTGCACTTCATGGTGGTGGTTAATTAATTTAACAGAATCCTGATAGCTATCTAACTTATCACTTAATATTGCTTGATGCAGTTGAGAACCACATGGCTTCTAATTGACACCATAGTCTTCAGAAGGGCGGAGTGTAAATTACTAAAATAAACTTCTCAAGACCACTGATGAGATTTAATAAGGCAGTAGTTTATTGTCTCTTGCGCAAGGAAGCATGTACACATCAGCAAACAACTAACTGAGACACAATCGAAGTATCTAACACATACTGCTGCTTTTTATAGTGGTAGGGTTTATAGTGGTTTTTCTTTTTGTAAGTAAAGAGGAAACAAATGGTAGATGAGACAATTGCAGTCACTTTAAGTAAGGCAGTTTCATGGGAAACAAAAATGTAAAAGGATAACTCTGTACACTGTACTATTTTTCTAACATTTCCCTTCTGACAAAAATGTATAAACTGAAATTATATAAACTTTCACATTCAATGACGTACCCAGTAATTCAGATTTTACAAATAAAAGTAAATATCGAAAAACTGTGAACAAATTTTCCATCCTTAAAGATGTTGGTACATCGGCTTGGTTAGGGCAGTATCTATCCATCTCTGCATTAGTCCCTGGAGGCACGGAATGCAGCAGCATCCACAAAAGGCCAAGAGGGCAGGGCCACTGCAATAGAGACTAGAAGAGAAGAGATTAGCCCGCTCCATCTCCAAACTCCAAAGCACCAAACCATTTCTCAAAGAAGGAGGTGAAAAGTTCATCTAGCCCGCATTTTCAGTCAGTTCCTCAGACAGTTGGTGAGGCCTACTAAGGCGCGAGTGATACAGCCATCTGGGGCTGTATTGTTAGGGATGAAGGTACAACAAATATTCCAAACATCCTTCAAACACCACCACAATATTAGGGAGGTTGGACCAGCTGCTAAGATATCCCTTTCACTGCCCCTTTAGTGTAATTGATGATTCTCTGTTGGTTATAGAATGAGTAATTGATCAATTCTGTATTTATAGCATCAACGGCAGTGGCTCAGTTTGCTGTGCAGCTTGTCTGGGAGACTGGAGAATTCCGTCACCGGGAACAGCTGGAATGGCATCAGCAACTGTACCAATGCACAGCTACACCGCCAATGCCGTGGTAGACTGGGATGTAGCTTTTTGTCTCCACAGAGCCACCATACCTCAGCCCTGGACTGGGTCATATTAGTAAACCAAGAAGACTTGTAACCCTGGTTATTGTGAGTAACATTGACAGTATAGTTGCACACTGAGAGCATGCCCACATTGTTTTCCCAGTTTTCCTAAGAAAAAAGGTGTAGTTTGCTATGTATGGCACCTAGAGGATTGCTTCCCGTAGCAGGTGAAAACAAATAATGTATAGTTTGAAAAATATTGGTTCTGAACAGCTTTAGCACACATTTTAATATAATACTTACTTATATAAGTATATGATCATTCCATTAAATCTTTCAACTAATCCTGCCGATTGTAGGAGCCGTGTTTTTTTAACGCAATTTCTAAATTTGTAGCTAAATTTGTAGCCATCATAAGCTTATTATGATGTTATTGACAAAATGTGTTCCATTGTCACTGTAAATTCTTTTTTCTTTTATCCATTTAATAAGCATATATATTATTACTAGACAGTATTTTTTTCTCTCACATTTGTTTAGTTCAATAAAATCCATACAAGTATCAGATGTTCTGGTTTTGTAAATTGTCCTTACATTGCGGCTTATGTTTTGCACATATGAACATGTTAGATAAAAACTTTAGAATACTTAGTGAAGCCATAGACTGGGAACACCTTCTATATTGTATCTACCATCCCTCCTGTTGGGAAATGACAAAGTCCATGGCTCAATAACGCAGCATATCTATATAACATGTAAATTGGTTTTCCGTCAGGTCATAAAGTCTTTGTTTTACCCATGTACTTTTTAGGTTTGGAACATGCTGTTGAATGTCTCTCAGTATGTTTAGATCAAGAAGTGTAATGTCTTGTGCTTGTTTAGCTGCTATATCAGCTTTTTGATTTCCCGTGGAAACAGGATCTTTGCTTCTTGTATGTGCTGCACATTTACAGTGGTGTGAAAAAG
The DNA here is from genome assembly GCF_900324465.2 of Anabas testudineus. NCBI lineage: Eukaryota > Metazoa > Chordata > Actinopteri > Anabantiformes > Anabantidae > Anabas > Anabas testudineus. Next base: position 897,801 of record NC_046619.1, on the reverse strand, counting down.
TGTTGGGCCCCTTACTGATTTCTTAGTTTTTTGCATTTTTGTCACACTTTATTGTGTCTGATCATCAAACGCATTTAATTATTAGTCAAAGATAACACAAGTAAACACAACATGCAGATTTTAAATAAAGGTTTTTATTATTGAGGGAAAAAAATCCAAAACAACATTGCCTTTTGTGAAAAAGTGTTTGCCCCCTAAACCTAATAACTGGTTAGGCCACCCTGTGGAGGAATTTTGGTCCTATGATCTTTGCAGAATTGTTGTAATTCAGCCACATTGGAGGGTTTTCGAGCATGCACCGCCTGCCAGTCTTCATTTTGTTTTTCTTCAGCCATTCAGAGGTGGACTTGCTGGTGTGTTTTGGATCATTGTCCTGCTGCAGAACCTAAGTTATTTTCAGCTTCAGGTTACGAACAGATGGCCAGACATTCTCCTTCAGGATTTTTTGGTAGACAGCAGAATTAATGGTTCATGGTATTTATCACAGCACGTCTTCCAGGTCCTGACGCAGCAAAACAGCCCCAGACCATCACAATACCACCAACGTATTATACTGTTGGTATGATGTTCTTTTTCTGAAATGCAGTGATACTTTTACGGCAGACGTAATGGGACACAGACCTTCCAAAAAGTTCAACGTTTGTCTCGTCAGTCGAGTATTTTCCCAAAAGTCTTGGGGATCATCAAGATGTTTTCTGGCAAACTCAGTCAAGCCTTTATGTTCGTTTTGCTCAACAGAGGTACCAGTGGAGGTCACCATACTATTTTTCCACTGTTGTGTGAATACATGCACAGTTGAGAAAACACATTGGCTATCTGTATAGATAACTGCAGATTTCCCTTGAGCTAGTTTACATGCTTCTGTTAAAGCCAGAAACTCTGCAGTTTGGGCTGAATAGTTTCTTGGTAGTGACCCTGGTTTTAAGGTGCAATCCTTTGTCACTACTGCAAATACTATATCATTACTGCCGTATGGATTCTTTCTACTTCATCTACATCTACAAACATAGTCATGTCAGCCTCTAAAAAGGGTGTTTCAGTAAAGTTGGGTCTGGGCAATACACTGTCAGTAATTTGCTGTAAACAGGCATGGGGTGTTCTATCAGTAGCTATATGTAATAATGTGGAGGGATGTGGAGGGATAGTGCATCTTTCAATAGTCAGATGTGGTTGGGATAACACGATAGTCATGCATGAGGAATGTCTGGATGGAGATAAAGAAAAGATTTTATTTTGCAGCAATATCACAGCTACTGCATGGGGCACCTTTAAAAGTAAAGGGTGAAAAAGCACCACTGAGGCAGATGTACCTTTTTTTACAGTCTACAGTTTGTACAAACTCTTTGATTTTAACAAATAGTTTTTCAGCCTGCAGATACCTGCAGAAAAGTACACAGAGAGAGAGAGACAGAGAGGAGGAAGCACAACCACAGGAGAGAGAAGACACAAAGTTAATGACATGCAATGTTAGCATTTGAAGGGATAGAGGAGAGACAAGAGGAGCTCAGTGTTTTAGCAGAGGTCCCCCAGACTGACCTATAGCAGCATAACTAAGAGATGTCACCTCTCTAACTATGTGCTGTATAAAAAGGTAAGTTTTCAGTCTAGTCTTAATTGCAGAAAGGGTGTCTGCCTCCCAAACCTGAACTGGGAGCTGGTTCCACAGGAGAGGAGCTTGATAGCTAAAGGCTCTGCCTCCCATTCTACATTTGGAAACTCTAGGAACCACAAGTATTACTACGAGGTCTTTAAGATAAGATGGAGCTTTATTATTAAGTGCTTTATATGTGAGAAGAAGAATTTTAAATTCAATTGCGGGAAGCTAATAGAGAGAACCGAACATAGGAGATAAATGATCTCTAATTCCAGTCAGAACTCTGGCTGCTGCATTTTGGATTAACTGGAGGCTTTTTAAACAGTTATTGGGACATCCGATCAGTAGTGAAATAGTCCAGTCTGCAAGTAATATCCTTTTTCTTCTTCTCTTTCGGCTTTTCCCATCAGGGGTCGCCACAGCGAATCATCCTTTTCCACCTAACTCTATCATGAGCATCTTCTACCCTCACACCAGCCAACCTCATGTCCTCTGTTAACACATCCTCTTTGGCCGTCCTCTTGTCCTCTTGCCTGGCAGCTCCATCTCCAACATCCTTCTACCAATATACTCACTATCTCTCCTCTGAACATGTCCAAACCACCTCAGTCTGGCCTCTCTGACTTCGTTGCTAACACATGCAACGTGAGCCGTCCCTCTGATGTACTCGTTCCTTATTCTGTCTAACCTGGTCACTCCTAAGGAGAACCTCAACATCTTCATCTCTGCTACCTCCATCTCAGCCTCTTGTCTCTTTCTCACAGCTACTGTCTCTAACCCATAGAGCAGAGCTGGTCTCACCACTGTCTTGTACACCTTTCCTTTGAGTCTTGCTGACACTCTTCTGTCACACAACACTCCTGACACTTTCCTCCACCCGCTCCAACCTGCCTGCACTCACCTCTTCACCTCTTTTCCACACTCCCCATCAAACTGAACTGTTGACCCTAAGTACTTAAACTCCTGCACCTTCTTCACCTCAGCCCCCTGTAACCTAACGCTTCTACCTTGATCCCTCTCGTTCAGACACATGTATTCTGTCTTACTACGACTGACCTTCATGCCTCTTCTTTCCAGAGCAAACCTCCACCTCTCTAGCTGTTCCTCCACTTGCTCTCTACTCTCACTGCAAATCACAATGTCATCAGCAAATATCATTGTCCAGGGAGATTCCTGTCTGACCTCATCTGTCAGCCTGTCCATCAGCATAGCAAACAAGAAGGGACTCAAAGCTGATCCTTGGTGTAGTCCCACCTCCACCTTGAACTCCTCTGTCAACCTACAGCACATCTCACCACCATCATACTTCTCTCATACATGTCCTGAACTACTCTGACATACTTCCCCGCCACTCCTGACAACCTCATACAGTACCACAGCTCCTCCCTTGGCACCCTGTCATACGCCTTCTCTAAATCTACAAAGACACAATGCAGCTCCTTCTGACCATCTCTGTACTTTTCCATCAACATTCTCATTCACATTTCACATGAAACCATACTGCTGCTCACAAATCTCCACCTTCTTCCTAAGCCTGGCTTCCACTACTCTTTCCCACAGCTTCATTGTGTGGCTCATCAACTTTATTCCTCTGTAGTTGCTGCAGTTCTGCGTGTCACCTTTTTTCTTAAAAATCAGAACTAGAATGCTTCTCCTCCATTCCTCAGGTGTCTTCTAGCTCTCTAGAATCCTATTGAACAAACTTGTTAGAAACTCCACTGCAGTCTCTCCTAAGCACTTCCACACCTCCACAGGTATGTCAACAGCCTTTCCACTCTTCATCCTTTTCAGAGCCTTCCTCACCTCATCCTTTCCAATCTCTGCTATTTCCTGCTCCACAACATCCACATCTTCCTCCCTTCTGTCATTTTACTCATTCATCAGCTCCTCAAAATACTCCTTCCATCTTTTCTGCACGCTCTCCTGGGTTGTTAGCACCTTTCCATCTCTGTCCTTAATCACCCTTACCCGTTGCACATCCATCCCATCTCTATCTCTCTGTTTGGCTAGCCTGTATAAGTCCTTCTCTCCTTCCTTTGTGTCTAACCTGTCATACAGCACATGGTAAGCTTTCTGTTTGGCCTTTGCCATCTCCCTCTTCACTCTACGCTGCACTTCCTTGTACTTCCTTTCTACTTCCCTCAGTCCTTTCTACATCCCACTTCCTTCTAGCCAACCTCTTCCTCTGGACGCATTCCTGTACTTCCTCATTCCACCATCAAGTGTCTTTACCTTCTTTCCTCTTTCCAGATGACACAGCTAGCACCTTCCAACCTGTTTCCCTGATAACTTCTGCTGTGGTTTCCCAGTCATCTGGGAGCTCATCCTGACCACCCAGAAACTTCTGCCTGAGTTCCTCACAGGTTTCTTCATTCTTTAGCTTCCACCACTTGGTCTTCTTTTCTGTCTTCCCTCTCTTCTTCTTCCTGACCTCCAGAGTCATCTTATACACCACCATGCCATGCTGTCTGGCTACACTCTCTCCTACCACCACTTTGCAGTCACTAACCTCTCTAAAATGATCTCGTCTACAAATGATGTAGTCTGCCTGTGTACTCCTACCTCCACTCTTGTCACTCTGTGTTCCTCTCTCTTCTGGAAGTAAGTGTTGACTACAGCCATTTTCATCCTCTTAGCAAAGTCCATCACCATCTGTCCTTCCAGATTCCTTTCCTTTACACCAAACCTGCCCATCACTTCCTCATCACCTCTGTTGCCCTCACCAACAGGCCCATTGAAGTCGGCTCCAACAACTAGTCTCTGTCCTCTGGGGATACTCTCTATGACCTCATCAAACTCACTCCAGAATCTCTCCTTCTCTTCTAACTCACAGCCAACTTGTGGAGCATACCCACTGACTACATTCACCATCACCCAATTCAATTTCTAGCTTTAAACTAGGACATTGTTCACAAACTCCCCCTTCAGGATCACTCCTACCCCGTTTCTCTTCCTATCCACACCATGGTAGGACAGTTTGTATCCTCCTCCAATACTACGAGCCTTGCTGCCCTTCCACCTTGTCTCCTGCACACACAGTACATCTACCTTCCTTTTCTCCATCATGTCTGCCAGCTCTCTGCCTTTCCCTGCCATTGTGCCAACGTTAAGAGTCCCTATTCTCAAACCTATGCTCCTGCTTTTTCCCTTCTCTCTCTGACCACAAACCCTTCTGCCTCCCCTCTTTCTTCAACCAACAGTAGTCAAATTTCCACCGACACCCTGTAGGTTAACAGCACCGTTGTTAACCCGGGCCTCGACCGATCCGATGTGAAAGTCTTTTTGATGATTCGCATGGTTATTTTGGCAATTTTTACGCCAGATGACGCAACCTTCTCCATTTATCCGGGCTTGGGACGGGCACAGAAGTCACTGGCTTGCAACCCCTGTGGCTAGATTAGTCTGCAAGTAATATCCATAGTGTCTAATCTAATCGGTGTGATTTTTAGGACCTAACAAAATATCCTCTGTTTTGTCTGAATTTAGAAGAAGGAAATTGGAGGACATCCAGGCCTTTATGTCTTTTAAGCATGCTTGAAGTTTGATTAAGTGAGTTAGTTTTTTATACTTTTCATCTGGCCCTGCAGTGTACTTAACACATGGTGCAATTACGTTCTTCTGGTTTCATAAAAGTAGCAGTAGGTGTCGGCCTTTTTTCTAGTAGGGGAAGTGAAACTAAACTGGGGCCTGTAGTGGTCAATGCCATACCAATAGTGCAGAGCATTTAGATCATACAGCACCATGGTGTCAATGTCCCGGTTTAACGTCTGTGCTACAAGGCCTTCTGCCTTTGGTATTACAGCTGTTTGCAGTTTAGTGAGCAAGTCTCTCCCCAACAAATTGCAGGGACATACTCAGGACAGAACTAACTAGCAATCTACTATTATTTTTGTGTGAGCATCAGTTACATGGATCATGTCTCAAAAGTTTTCTCTGTGAACCTTTCCATTTGCTGATTTAACATGGATATTCTTTTGTAAATTGTTGTCACTTGATCACACCAAAATGTAACTTCCTGTCCTTGAATTAATAATGTTATTCTTTCAAAGTGACTTTTAGCATGTCTGGCATAGTGTAGGGTTTTAATCAATCAGCCTGTTCTGTGGTTTGTGTTTTGTCACAAAGCTGCTAATCTGAGGCAAGCATCTTTTAAGAAATGTGTTTTTAACTGCTGTTCACTGACTACTGTTGTCTAGATTGTCTGGAACTTGCATTCCACTATGTACGTCAAACACATCCTTCATTCTAGCATAGTAATGGTGGTCAATGTCTTCAATTCAATGCAATTTTATTTGTATAGCGCTTTTAACAATTGTCATTGTCGCAAAGCAGCTTTACACAATCAAAGAAACTATGGAAGTTTATATGAACAGTGAATGTGTTTGAATAATAATGATCAGATTCATACACATGGGTTTGTCTGACATAGACTATGGACTGAAAATGAAACCTAGTTTCCCTGTGGTCCCAGACCACTTTTATTCTTAAGGTTCCAAATCTTAAGCTTAATATAAGTTATCTTTCAGTCTACTCTTATCTTATGTGTTTATTTAAGTCACAGAATAGAATTGCTTTAAGCTTGTAAAATGGAACAGGTTAAAGCACAATTTTACTCTTTATCGCTACCTCATCACCACTAGTTTCAGAATGACTGATTGAGACTTTTTGTTCTTTTATAAAGTAGGTCCTGGATATCTATCAATCCCATCACTTCTCCGACGTCCAGAGGAGCCTGGCCTCTCTAAATGGCAAAACATTCCTGTAGGAGAAATGAGCCAGAGGACTTACTCAGGAGTCCCGGACTCCCCCGTTTCAGGTCCTGTAGTCTGGACACCGCAAAAGGTATTTGGATCTGGCTCGAAGGACCAAGTTGATAGGAAAAGTCTTGAAATAAAGTTCTCAGATCAGATTCAGTCAGGCAGTAGTTTATTTTCCCTTGCTTAAGGGAGCATGCACACATTAGCAAACAACTGTCACACTCAAAGTATCTAACACATACAGCTCCTTTTTATGATGGTAAGGACATGTTTTTCTTTTTGTAAGTAAAGAAGAAATAAATGGCAGTTGTGACATTTGAAGTTGGTTCCCGTCTCGAGGTGAATTCCATGCTGGAACATCCTGTCTGACTCCCTAAGATAAAAAATCAGGTGCACTATCTCACAAGGACAAAGGCATGCTTCACAAGAGTCACCTTAAGTTATACAGTTTCATGGGAAACAAAAATGTAAAAGGATAACTCTGTGTACAATGTTTCTAATACAGTAATTTCACACACAAGGTGTTTACTTACCTTGATCCTTTTCTGACCTCGAAGTGCTTTTGTTGCCTAAACTGTCTGTAGTATGACAGTTGTGCGCTTTGTTGCCAGGACGTGGTGAGATGAATGGTACATAGTGTTTTATTGAAAAACGTCATTGCATTGGAACATAATCTAGCCACTGTTTATGTTCCCTATAAAATTTGACCAGTTTCAGTTTAATTTCATTCAGCTGAGCAACATCTCTCACACCATTGTTATCTTGGCTCTTTATAAGAGGGAAAGCTGAGCAACAGCATCAGTATCAACAGTATCATCGTACTTTCATGGTCATAGAAACATCATCATTTAAACTTTAAACAGGTGTAGACACTTTCAACTTTTTCCTTTCAAACTTCTTTGTATCTTTTATACGTTTTGAGTTTTGACAGTTTTAGGTATTTTTTGCTGCATTTTCAACTTTTCCATTGGTTTGAATGATGGCATGTTGGTGCAGCTAGACTGAATGAGTGAGCTTAGAGTGGATTGGAGGCTGATTTTTTTCACTCTTTTTAAATTATTTCCTTGCAATATTAGAGGAATACTTGTCCTGATTCTGATCAGCTATTTGTTTAAGCTAAGAGACAAATAGATTTTTCTCTGTGAACCCCCAGGGTGATGGGAGACTTCTGTAACTCGCTCATGTGACTGCAGTTTTCAGTTCTTAAACATAAAATTTGCTCCAGTGTCTCATTTAAGTCTCCTGTCTCAGGAAATCATGTTCAGCACTTAGCATCTTCTTGCTAACAACACATAGCTGAATCCAGTCATGTGATCATGATCAAAATTGAGTTAACCTGAGTTCTGTCAAAGTACTAACACACACTCAGTCACTGGGGCAGCTGTGGTTCAATAGGTAGAGGGGTCCACCACCAACGAGGAGGCCGGTTGTTCAATTCCCAGCTCTAACCACCTACACAAGTGTCCTTGTGCCTGTGAATGGTTTTACTGGAATATTAAGTGAACCAGAGGATATTTACATACATTTCTCCTCCCTCCATCACAGACACACACACACACACACACACACTCTGCACTGTTTCTGTTAAACTGTCAGAATTTCCATTTTTAACCAACACACAGCTGAATCAGATCATGTGATGAAGATCAAAGCCATGTGACTGGAAAAACTATGAGGAAGCAGGTAGAGGGGTTGACCATGAGGTCGGTGGTTGGATCCCCAGCTCATCTGCACTCCCTATACACCCTCAAACAAATGCAGACCTGCGTTCAAGGGACATAGACAGTCTGCTTAACACAGGTTAATTATGAAAATAATACTGTGAGACTGTAATTAACAGTTCATATTTCCTCCAAATCCTTTCAAAATAAAAGTGCAAATTGAAATCACTAGCTTAAATACATATATTTTACATTGAGAATTTTGCTTGTGACTGTTTTGTTGTTATTAGTTAATGAGACTGTTTAGTTATTATCCACAAAACCTTTCAAAATAAAAGCATCAATCAAATTTACTTGCTTAAATAGCTAAAATTTATATTTATAAATATTGAGATTTCTGTTTCTGATTACTTAATTATGATAAATTAATACGACTATTTGACAGTTAATAAACAATTCCTACTTCCGCCTAACTTAGTTGTACGTAGCTAAACTGAATTAAATTAATGTCCTGGAGGCTACACTTAGTGTATGCCATTTTGTCATGTCAGGAGAGGAAATACAGATTTTCAAAATAACTCTACATTTACTAACACAAGGTTACTGCCCATCTCTGAACGATGATATATTTATGTTATTAAGACATGTATATTAGTATGAGCTTCCATTAATGACCTTGCAACTTTCTAAATAGTTTCTAAAGTCCCCTTTGATAGCAATAAGAGTCCTGTTTTCACAATAAAAGCCCCCATACCAATCTAAATATATTAGGAAGGCTTTAAGTAGCTTGATTATTCAAAGTATTTGCACTAGTTAGCAAAATAATAGTATATGACAGGGTGCAGTATGATACATTTTCAAACTATAAGTATATCAAATGACTATTTTTGTTTGTCTTTCTTCTATCATTTACATTCTACATCTCGTTTTTCACTGGTTTATGGATCTTTTATTTCCCTTTTCCTGCTATGTGCTTTTGGTCTCACCTCTGTCCATCAGTTTTATTCTTTGACAGCTTTTTCCTTTTATCAACCTTTCCCCTGTTTTGTTCTTTTAGATAAGAACTTGCGATAACTTGTCATGGGTCAGCAGCTTTTAAGCAGTCTGTGTCTTTTCGGCAACAGATCAGCTCTCCCACGTAATTTCTTCAGAAATAGCGTTTTTTTAGGTTCCACTTTAAGATCCTGCTCAAACATGTGCAGTTGTTTGGTTTTTGTTTAAGAATTGATTATTCTGATGGGAGTTGGATTAAATGTGTTGATGTTTATGTTGACATCAAACATTTAGAGGATTTTTAAAACAACTCGACTACAATATATGATATGAAAACACTTAAAAAAAAAAACATACACACACATGGTGATAGCAGACCAAGATAGGATGGAGAGACACACACTCAGCATTACTTAGATAAACCATCAGCAGCAGCCGCCTATTAACTGATTGAACTAAAACCTTTGATCTTTGGAAGTGGACAATCCCTGCAAACATCTGTGTCTGTTTTCCAAAATCAGTTCTATGGCTTCCTAAGCCACACAGGCAGTCCAATTTATCTGCAGTGTTCCTCACCCATCTTACAGTGAGAACAGTACCCCTTTTACTAAACATTAAATAATGGGATAATATTTGTTTTCAGCATGCTGTAAAGTGTCATAACTAAGCTGTTACTAAGTGTTTTGTGTGCTCTGATGGTGAAAATAAGAGCTGAAGCACATAGCTTAATGACTCCCTTTACAATCGTGCCTGCTGAAGTTGGTGCCATAGAAGTATAAGCTCCAAAAATTAAAATTTTTCTCCTCTCCTTGAGGCCCAATTAAAAGTGTGCTCACAACCCTTACAGTCCAGTCCACTGATTAATTACCTCTAAACTGCAGAAAAAACAACAACAACAGACCATGGACTAGCAAAAATAACATAATTGGGGATGGAGCTTTTGAATAGCTTGATGTGGTGCACAATGTGCCGTTCTCTATGATGTTATGCTGTCTTGCTATGAAATATTAATGCACACCATGTTTTCTCCAGCTGAATGCTTTGTGCTCAAACATTTGCATTAGTGCAGTTTTTGCATTTCCGCCGCTTAAAAAACAAACTTCGATTATGTACTGTTGTTGAGGGAAAAAGCAACACAATGTCTTAGCTGGAACACATCACCATCACTCAGTTAGGGTCAATGTGTTGTCACGTTGCGTTGACCATAACCCAGTGCTTCTGTCTTGCTCTCTCACACGCACACACACACACATAAAAACACACACACACACATCTCTTCACAGAGTTGCATTGTGTTTTAGTGATGTTGTCATAGCAAGTGAATATCTAACTTGCTGCCCTGACAAAAGAATACTGTTTGGCTTAACAGCTTCTTCTCTGTTATAATGTCACTCACATAAGCTAGTGGATAATACACACATAATAGACACACACTCACACAAGTAACACACACTGACAAAAGTAGCTCAAATAAGTAACATACATCCTAACATATTGATGAGGAGCCGCTAACCTGATGGCCCACTTTGCCTCATGACTTTGTAGCATGTTTGGAAATGCTGTGTCTATTTTGCTTGTTCTCCATAATCAGAATCAACCCACCCCTACCCTTCCATCCACGCCTTGCACCCCCCCCCCCCCCCCCCCCTCCTCAATTTAGCATTATTGCCCTCTATTTTTATCTGTTTCTTTCTATCTCTACTTCTGTTGCTCGGTCTTTAATAACTTTATTCATCTTTGTTTCTCTCGCTTTGACACAGTGCAAAAGAGGAACTCATTGCTTATCTTGCCACCAAAGCAAGAGCTCCCCTCCCACCCCCCTCGTGGCTTGTTATGGTGTGGCGCACGCCAATGACAGATAACGACTGGGCTAATGAATTTCTAAACTAATCTATATTTGTACACAGTTCACAAGGGGCCAAGCAGGCAGAAGAGAGAGATGGAGGAAAAGAGAAAAAGAGCAATGGGTATAGGGGGAGAGGCAGACAGCCAAAATTAATGAAAGCAAAAGGAAAGACGAGGGGAAACTTAAGCAGGCTAACCAACAGAGGCAAGACAGAAGCTAAATAATGTAGGTATTATTTTGGAGTACGGGGAGGTGTGCTGCCTGCCAGGTATAAACTGATTCTGAATGAGTGCTACAGTTATGAAGAAACTGGCAATGTCCTAAAGAGCAGCTGCCCCACGTCCAGTAGCAAGATGTGGCTTTGGTCCAGATGTCTTAGTGTTGTTTCAGGAAAGTTTTGGTATGAAAATGGTCAAGTGTTCCAAATGGTTTCCAAAAATGTTATGAGGCTTCTAGCAGAGAGTTCTGTCTCTATGTTTGGACTTACCTGACCTAAAACAGCAGCTAAGGCTTTAGAATCTCTAAATGATTCTGAATCACTATCGCAAATCAATCATAGTCCAAACTAAAGGAAAGCTCCACTAGTTTTAACAATTTGAGAGCAGTTTACTATGTGGAGACCGTTGTACAGTGCTTAAACGTTAGCACTAAATGTTAGCACTTTAAGAAATTCTATTTCTTGCCTCTTAATATGTTATACAGTATACAGTACAGTTACATTGTACAGAGGAAGGGTGGGTACTGAGTCAAGAGTTCTGTTAGTGCTACTACAACTACTGTACAAATCCATCTTATGACAAGAAAACAGTCCAAAAAATGGAACATTTTTAGAAAATTATGGAAAATCAATTTTGAAGTTATTGTTTGTCATTGATCCTGATCCAATAACATAACATAATGCTCTGAGCTGTAGCCCAGTGGCTGTGTTTATGTGGACAAAGGATTACATTCTTAAATTATTAAAATCCAAAAACTGTCCTATGGTCTGATGAGTCCAAATTTGAGGTTTGTGGTTCTGGTTCTTGTGGTGTCTTTCTTAGACATAGAGAGGATGAACTGACTGACCTGAATGTGTGGATCCTGCTGTAAAGCACGGAGGAGAAGATGTGATGGTGTGGGTGGTGCTTTGCTGGTGACACTGATGTGGATTTAGTCTAAATTAAGGGAACCACTTAACCAGCGTTGCTACCACAGCGACATGCCATCCCATCTGGTTTACACTTAGTACAATCGTCATTTTTTTTCCAATAGGACAATAACCTCAACCACGAGCTGACTACTGAAAGAGGACTGTCTAAACTTTTGACTGTTTGTCAGGTGAGAGATCAAGCATCAAGCAGATGACTGCCCACCCAAAGTCTCATTCTACTGGACATTTCTTCCATTAAAAGATGTTTTTTCTGCTTAAAATGATTTTGGGTGCTATAGGAATACAATTGAAGTGACTTGAATGAAAGTGCATGGAAATTTAATTTGCTACAAAAATAATTGATAAGAAATTTAGCCATGAGATGTTATTGAGTAAATCTGTTGCACTTTATATTTATAGAAAACAATATTTTGATAAAAATTATATGTTTTGGAAAATTATGTCATAAGTGTGTGTTTTATTTTTATTTTTACTTTTTAATTTTAGCCAGTCCTCAAAATGAGAATGGTTGTTAAAAAGCAATTTGGAGTTAAAACTATGTTTTAGGGTTAGGGTTTTTAGAATTAGGTTTTGGTTAGGGTAAAGTTTGAGGCTTTTCTACCTATCTGGTACTCAAAGCGCTTTACACTGCATCTCATTCACCCACTCGCACACACAAGCACACATCAATGGCTGATCAGACTCACAGAGGGACACTTTGGCATGTGACACGGCAGCCAGGAATTGAACCACCAATCCTATGATTGGCAGGCAACTGCTCTACCTACAGTATTGTGCCACAGCCACCCCGTGTGTGTGTGTGTGTGTGTGTGGTGTTGTTGGTCGTGGTTGACAAGCACAGATTTCTTTCTAGCCTCCAGTTAGCTGCTGAGGACAGAAAAGAAGAATCAGCCCTGCTAAACAGCAGTACAACAACAGTGTGACAAACCAACTCAGACTAGTAGAAAACCCTTTTAGACTAAACTTTACATAACAAAGTGACCTTTTCAAACTCTGGTTCTTACCATATGCTGTTATTTCTCTACTATGTAGAGAAGGACTGCCCTTCCTGATTTCAATTTGGACTAAAACGCCCAACACTAGACACTTACAGATTTACTGCTTGAGCTCTTCTGACCTAAGGCCATACTATGGCTGTTTTCATGCTATTGCAATGTCTAAAAATAATGTTTTCATGCCCTCCTCTGGAGTACTGACCTTGCCCTTAACCAAAGGTGGCGGTGCCAGTGTTGAAATCAGTCTCCAGGGGCTGGAGACTTGCTGCCCACTCCTCAGTCATACTTGGGTCAAATAATAAGGACGAATTTCCTCACAGAAATAAATAAACTAAACTTACTGAAGTCCCTGCCCCAAAACCAGGTCTACTGAAGATCCGATAGACTGCGGCTAGCAAGGGACATCATTCAGAAGCAGAATTTATTCGACTAATTTTCTAATTTCTTTCAAAGACAAAGGTGCCCTTGATTATATTTTGTCTTTATCCCTAAAGATGCAACCCTTCTGCACATTAACATTTTTTAACTTAGTTCAAAACCACTTGAGCTGCAACATATACCTCCATACTGTGCCTTGGTATGTTAATTAAGGTCCAAACTCTCATGTGCACCATATTGTACACGCCTGCTGTACAGACCTACATCATGCCTATGCATGATACTGACTCACTATAGGACCAGTCTGTATGCCAAGGGAATTAGTAAAATTGAAAAATATAAAAAAGAAAGAAAAATCAGACATTAGCTGTAGACAGGCATCTAAGTACCTGGTATATCTGGTGAGGAAGATGGTGTCTCCTCCTGGGTGACATCAACAGGGCCCTTGTCCTATCCACCTTACCTAGCCAGACCTGCAGCTGTCTGAAGCCATGGAAGGTACTGCTCCCTGCATATTATATATATATATTTATTTATATTTTTTTATTTTTTTTGAGGAAAGTATTGTGTCCACCAGACAGCTCTTTTTTATTATAGCCAGCCAGTGTTTAGCAGATGCTCTGGTGATGTCTGTGGCTACAAAAGAAAACAGACAAACAAACAAAAAACACTCAGATGATGATGATGAACATGATAAAACCAATTTGTACTGTAAGTACTGATCCTGTTTATCCTCTTGAGAACTAAAATATTTCAATCTAAACAATACTCTGAGCTGTAGCTAAGTGACTGTGTTTATATGCACAAAGGATTTACATTCTTAAGTTTCCTGGTTTTGGTTCATCACATGGATGGAAACAATAACAGATCCTGCCTACACTCATATTAAACCATTTACTCTAGCATCACATGATAATAACTGATATATAAGAGAGAGATTACTCTACCATAAGGCAATATAGACTTTCATTGTATTTACATGCATTCAAGTAACCAGGTTACAGTCAACTTTCTCGAGAAAGCGGATTTCTTAAGTGTTATGTAAAAACCTAGTTATGATAATCATAGATTAGAGAAACCAGATTTCCCGAGGTAGATTTCTTCTGAACACAGAATACTGCAATAATAACAATGCAGTGTAAACACGTTTCTAATCGGCTTTCTGCTGGAATGAGTGCATGACAAAAGCTGCACCACACACACTCACCACTCTACTGCTATTAAAAGAAAACTGCAACCAACACAAAATTCCCCATAGACATCTAAATAAGTCACTTTTGGGTCACTGTGTATTTCTTTAATTCAGACAGTTTGTGCTGTAAATAGAAACTCTGTGTCTCTTGCTGTGTGTGTCTCTCTCTCTCTCAAAGCACTGTCCATCAACTCCCGGACACATGTACATGTGTACTCGTATTTCCAGTAACCAGGTTTCTTGAGTGCATGTAAAGCACTGATTGAGGACAGCTGTAATTACCTTGGAATTCTGCAGGCAAATGGGAACCATTAACCAAAAGGCTAAAGTTTGGAGAAAAAAAGCATCAATAAAGAAGAATGCACTTTAATGCACTTTTATTCACTTTAATGTATTTTAAGTCTATCTGCTCCAATACTTCTAAGTTATGTATCGGATCCAGACAAAAACACCAGGAAATAAAAGCTCAAATGTTTCTTTTGTCCTATATTGCTATCAAACCCAAATGTTTTTAGTCTACAGCAAATATAAAGCAACTGGACTCACCTTTTCAATACTGGAAGGGAATGTATATATGTCAGATATATATTTTGCATATGGGCATGCTGAATGCAAATCCAGAACCTGATCTATTTTCCAATAATAGTTAAAATTTAATTTGTAAAAAAAATATGAAGTCATTGCTGCTGAGAATTAGGGTGAGACTAGGTTCAACAGAGGTATGACTCTTTGTCAGGCTGTCTATAGTGCTACAAAGAAGCCTGGGGTTGTTTTCCTATATTGATGATTAATAACATTTATAGCATTACAGAGAACTTTTCAGTATATTATTACACTTTCTTTCCAGGCTAACATGATTTATCTAAATTAGTGGAACATCAACATGTTTCCAGTGTTTGTGACTGCAGCACTATTAACAAAATAAAGTCAATAATAAACTTTTAAGGGAGTAATATTAAAAAGACTGCCCTCCATAGTATTGGAACAGTCTGCCATATTGCTGTCAACAGGGACAGTTTTTCATGGACTAATGAATTAACAGGCCACACCTGCCCGTGCAACTGCTTCTAAGCCATTTGTTCCATTAATGATGATCCCCTTAAAAGGCTTTTGTATGTATGAAAATGTCTGTAATTCCTAAATGGTTAATGCCACACTTGTCAGACTCACTGAATTAAAGCTGAAAGACTTGACTTCACTAACATCCTGACTGTTTAATGTCTTATTCAATGTGTTGGTGCACGGAGAACAAAATCCAAAATATTTAGATTCATAAATAATAGAATGATGATAATCTGATCTTTTAAAGATTGATCCTAACATACAGACTTCTAAATGGTAGCCACAATCATGGAAAGGTATCATATATTGTAACAGTAGAGAGGAAATGGCACCAAAGGATGGTCTGATGTTGGAAAGGTGTAGGGGAGGAGGTTTCAGGTACTGTTCAATGTGACCACTTTGAGACCAAGTTTATGTTGTCCTGCTGACACCATGTAAAATATTGAAAAATCTGCCAGTCTCTTTGACTTCCCTCCCCCTACCTTCTCTTTGTGCTGGACTCTGTGCTGGTCCTGGAACCTTTACCTCTCTCTAATTGTCAATGCCTGATTTTATTGTGAATGGGTTGGTTCTGGAACCTCTTTTTCATTCTCTCTCATATTGTCGTTCTCTCTCTCACCTCTTCTCCATGTAAGGATGATGTCATGTTAATTAATTAATTATTCAGCCCTGATGAAAATGTAAGGTTTATACATTTGGAAATGTTACTATATATATCAAGGTATGCATACCAACAATGAAAATATCAAGTGTCATTTTTCATTATTGCACAATTTTGTCACATTACTTCCATCTTTACCACTCATCTGGCTGTTTTTTTAAAGCTTACTTGGAGAAGATTTAACACAACAGTGACATATTAATTTATTTTTCTCCTTCCACCAATTGAACATTTATTGCTGAGCAGGTGGGGCACAATAGAGGAGAACAGCTGTCTGTAAACAAGGTTTGTGGTTCATAAAATAAAAAAAAAACAGATTGAAGATTTTTTAAATGATTTTGCACAAATGAGGGAAACTGCTGAGTTGGGTGCTACAATAATTGTCTGCTGGTCTGTCACTATGTTACATGTCTAATGTAATGTTTGACATTATATTACTAATTGAAACCATTGTTTATATAAAAAATGTTGATTAGTGAAGCTTTAATCATGTATTAATATGAAACGCTACATCCAATGAGGTGCAAACCTCATTAAAGACCATTAAAATGCCTATAAAAAGTATTCTGCAAGCTCAGCAATCTCACTTGCAATATTTAAAAAACAGCTTGGCTTGTTAGTCTCTTTGGATAAAAGCATCTGCTAAATGATTAAATGTAAATGTAAATGTAAGTAGGCACTGTAATTCTACCTATGCATGTTAAGTGATATCCTTCAACATTACTGTGCAAAGTTATGGACTTATGGTTACCGTACCAACTATTTTCCAGTTTTTAATCGTTTGTGCTATAAAAACCCATTCTGTCCCAAAAATAAACACTAAAAAGAATGTATTAAGCAATATATTCCTTAATCCAATGACCATGATCACTGCCGCACATAAAAACATGTTTTGAGCTCTATAATGTTTAATTCAGTTCTATGTGTATAGCGCCAAATCACAACAGATGTAAGCTCAAGGCACTTCACAGTGTAAGGTTTAAGACCTTACAAAATATAACTGTATACAGAATTATATAGAAAACCCAACAACCCAACTTGAGCAATCACTAGGCAACAGTGGAGAGGAAAAAACCCCTTTAGAGGAAGAAATCTCCAGCAGAACCAGGCTCATGGTGGGCGGCCATGTGCCTCGATCAGTTAGGGTGAGTGGAAAGAGGAGAGAAAAGAAACAGAAAGAAAAGAACAGCAGGCAACAAAAAACAACAACAAGCAGCAAAAACATTGGGCAGGTCTACTGGATTCTGGAGATATACAGCTCCAGGCCGAGGATACCTGCAGAAAAGTACCTGCCTCCCATTCTACATTTGGAAACTCTAGGAACCACAAGTAAACCTGCAATCTGAGAATGGAGAGTTCTGCTAGGAAAATATGGAACTATGAGGTCATTAAGATAAGATGAAGCTATATTATTAAATGCATTATATGTGAGGAGAAACATTTTAAATTCAATTCTGGATTTTACAGGGAGCCAATGGAGAGAAGCTAACGTAGGAGAAATATGATCTCTCTTGCTAATTCCAGTCAGAACTCTGGCTGCAGCATTTTAGATAATACACAACATACATAACAGCAATAATAATATCTACACTCCTGAGATGAATATCCCACATTGTGTAAGGATGTGATGAGGCACCCAGTGCTAACTTTTGCATGTTTTTGTATCTTATGTAAAAATATGTTAAGGTATGTTATGTTGTGTATTGATTTTGGTTGACACTGGATTCAACAGGCAATAAAGTCATCACTAACACAGAACATAAAGTTTAACTTGTATCTTCAGAGCACCACTCACCATTGAATGCACTGGCTGACTGCACTATGCAGTCTGAATTCATACTTTGACCATATGAAAGAAGCTCAATGAGCAGTCAGAGATTAATTTAGTGGACATATCTGTGATGTGAAGCTGGTGTATTGGAAGAGCAGATCAAGGCAGTCTTTATGTAGGTAGAGTTAATACTACAGAGTAGTAGTGCAGTGCATATCTCACATTGTGTGAGCAAATGTATGTGGCTATCCAAACATTACAACTATAGTTGATTGTTTTTGATCCAGTTCCATTTCATCCCAAAGAGTTTGGATAGGGGTGAGGTCAGGACTCAGAGGATCAGTCAAGTAAAGGTTTTCACAGGCTAATCTAGCCACAGGGGTTGCAAGCCAGTGACTTCTGTGCCGGTCCCAAGCCCGGATAAATAGAGAGGGTTGCATCAGGAAGGGCATTCCAAGGGAAGGGTGATCCAAAATAACCATGCGAATCATTCGACTTTCATACCGGATCGGTCGAGGCCAGGGTTAACAACGACCGCCACCGATGCTGTTAACCTACAGGGTGTCGGTGGAAATTTGACTACTGTTGGTCAAAGACAAAGGGGAGGCAGAAGGGTCTGTGGACAGAGAGAGAAAAGAAAAGGCAAGAACATAGGTTTGAGAATAGAGACTCTTAACGTTGGCAGAATGACAGGGAAAGGCAGAGAGCTGGCAGACATGATGGAGAGAAGGAAGGTAGATGTTCTGTGTGTGCAGGAGACGAGGTGGAAGGGCAGCAAGGCTCGTAGTATTGGAGGAGGATACAAACTGTTCTACCATGGTGTGGATAGGAAGAGAAACGGGGTAGGAGTGATCCTGAAGGCGGAGTTTGTGAACAATGTTCTAGAGGTGAAAAGAGTCTCAGACAGGGTGATGAGCATAAAGCTAGAAATTGAAGGGGTGATGATGAATGTAGTCAGTGGGTATGGTCCACAAGTTGGCTGTGAGTTAGAAGAGAAGGAGAGATTCTGGAGTGAGTTTGATGAGGTCATAGAGAGTATCCCCAGAGGAGAGAGACTAGTTGTTGGAGCCGACTTCAATGGGCATGTTGGTGAGGGCAACAGAGGTGATGAGGAGGTGATGGGCAGGTTTGGTGTGAAGGAAAGGAATCTGGAAGGACAGATGGTGGTGGACTTTGCTAAGAGGATGGAAATGGCTGTAGTCAACACTTACTTCAAGAAGCGAGAGGAACATAGAGTGACATACAGAAGTGGAGGTAGGAGTACGCAGGTGGACTACATCCTATGTAGACGAGGTCATTTGAGAGAGGTTAGTGACTGCAAAATGGTGTCGCCCTCGGCTTGCTCATCAGGGACAATCAGATTATTATGACTCATACACATACACTGTTCATGTACTGTTCTTTGGTTGTGTAAAGCTGCTTTGTGACAATGTCAATTGTAAAAAGCGCTCTACAAATAAAATTGAATTGAATTGAATTGAATTGGTAGGAGAGAGTGTAGCCAGACAGCACCGCATGGTGGTGTGTAAGATGACTCTGGAGGTCAGGAAGAAGAAGAGAGGGAAGACAGAAAAGAAGATCAAGTGGTGGAAGCTAAAAAAATGAAGAAACTTGTGAGGAACTCAGGCAGAAGTTGAGACAGGTTCTGGGTGGTCAGGATGAGCTTCCAGATGACTGGGAAACTACAGCAGAGTTTATCAGGGAAACAGGTAGGAAGGTGCTAGGTGTGTCATCTGGAAATAGGAAAGAAGGTAAAGACACTTGGTGGTGGAATGAGGAAGTACAGAAATGCGTCCAGAGGAAGAGGTTAGCTAGAAGGAAGTGGGATGTAGAAAGGACTGAGGAAAGTAGAAAGGAAGTACAAGGAAGTGCAGCGTGAAAAGAGAGGTGGCAATGGCCACAGAAAACTTACGATGAGCTGTATGACAGGTTAGACACAAAGGAAGGAGAGAAGGACTTATACAGGCTAGCCAGACAGAGAGATAGAGATGGGAAGGATGTGCAACAGATAAGGGTGATTAAGGACAGAGATGGAAAGGTACTAACAACCCAGGAGAGTGTGCAGAAAAGATGGAAGGAGTATTTTGAGGAGCTGATGAACGAGGAAAATGACAGGGAAAGAAGGGAGGAAGATGTGGATGTTGTGGAGCAGGAAATAGCAGAGATGGGAAAGCATGAGGTGAGGAAGGCTCTGAAAAGGATGAAGAGTGGAAAGGCTGTTGGTCCTGATGACGTACCTGTGGAGGTGTGGAAGTGCTTAGGAGAGGCTGCAGTGGATTTTCTAACCAGCTTGTTCAATAGGATTCTAGAGAGTGAGAAGATGCCTGAGGAATGGAGGAGAAGCGTTCTGGTTCCGATCTTTAAGAACAAGGGTGACACGCAGAACTGCAGCAACTACAGAGGAATAAAGTTGATGAGCCACACAATGAAGCTGTGGGAAAGAGTAGTGGAAGCCAGGCTTAGGAAGAAGGTGGAGATTTGTGAGCAGCAGTATGGTTTCATGCCCCGTAAGAGCACCACTGATGCCATTTTTGCTTTGAGAATGTTGATGGAAAAGTACAGAGATGGTCAGAAGGAGCTGCATTGTGTCTTTGTAGATTTAGAGAAGGCGTATGACAGGGTGCCGAGGGAGGAGCTGTGGTACTGTATGAGGTCGTCGGGAGTGGCAGAGAAGTACGTCAGACTAGTTCAGGACATGCATGAGAGAAGTATGACGGTGGTGAGATGTGCTGTAGGTCAGACAGAGGAGTTCAAGGTGGAGGTGGGACTACACCAAGGATCAGCTTTGAGTCCCTTCTTGTTTGCTATGTTGATGGACAGGCTGACAGATGAGGTCAGACAGGAATCTCCCTGGACAATGATGTTTGCGGATGACATTGTGATTTGCAGTGAGAGTAGAGAGCAAGTGGAGGAACAGCTAGAGAGGTGGAGGTTTGCTCTGGAAAGAAGAGGCATGAAGGTCAGAATACATGTGTCTAAATGAGAGGAATCAAGGTAGAAGCGTTAGGTTACAGGGGGCTGAGGTGAAGAAGGTGCAGGAGTTTAAGTACTTAGGGTCAACATTTCAGTGTGATGGGGAGTGTGGAAAAGAGGTGAAGAGGAGAGTGCAGGCAGGTTGGAGCGGGTGGAGGAAAGTGTCAGGAGTGTTGTGTGACAGAAGAGTGTCAGCAAGACACAAAGGAAAGGTGTACAAGACAGTGGTGAGACCAGCTCTGCTCTATGGGTTAGAGACGGTAGCTGTGAGAAAGAGACAAGAGGCTGAGATGGAGGTAGCAGAGATAAAGATGTTGAGCTTCTCCTTAGGAGTGACGAGGTTAGACAGAATAAGGAACGAGTACATCAGAGGGACGGCTCACGTTGCCTGCGTTAGCAACCAAGTCAGAGAGGCCAGACTGAGATGGTTCGGACATGTTCAGAGGAGGGATAGTGAATATATTGGTAAGGATGTTGGAGATGGAGCTGCCAGGCAGGAGGACAAGAGGACGACGAAAGAGGAGATATATGGATGTGTTAACAGAGGACATGAGGTTGGCTGGTGTTAGGGTAGAAGATTTTCATGATAGATTTAGGTGGAAAAGGATGATTCGGTGTGGCGACCCCTGATGGGAAAAGCCGAAAAAGAAGAAGAAGATGTGCAATGGGCTCAAGTCTGATTTTCAGTTTCCATAGGTTCACATACTTTTTCCACTCTGGACTGTGAATGTTTACATGTTCAATAAAAACATGGAAACATATAATGTTTGTGTACTATTATTTTCAGACTGTGTTTTTGTATTGTTGTGAGTTAGATGAAGATCGGAGCATATTTTATGACCAATTCATGCAAAACGCCACGTAATCCCAAAGGGTTCACATACTTTTTCTTGCCACTGTACTTTAAGAAGCACTATAAGCTGGCTGCAAATAAATTCTGGCTTTTGTATTTGTAGTCACATGTGAAGAGGAGGTATGCAGCTCAAATAAAAACGTCACACACCTCAGCCACAATAATAGCTTATATTTTATTTCCAAACAATAGGTACAGTTTAGCAGCAAGATAATGACAGTTGAGTAGCTGTAGTAGTTGTAGTACCTGTGTTAGCATGTGTACTGAAAGACAAATCCCATAAACGTTGGATAAATGTGCTGATCAAACAGCAAAAGCTTTATTAAAATTGTATTGTACTGTATACATGAATCAGGCATAGACTGCATGTATAAAGCCTAGAAAAAGGCTAGATTGTGAAAGGTCTTTGATTAGAAGATAATCAAACTTATTGAATTGCATAGGATCATTCCTTTGCATCATACTGAACACGTGTTGAATTAGATCATGTTAAATCACATCACATGGCATATCACACTAGGTAGTTGCTGCTGTATCCAGTATGTGTTGGGTCATGTATTGGTTTCAGACATATTGGGTTTCCTATAGCTTATGGGATGATTTTAACCAGAGATGAAATTATTTATTCGCCATTTTCCATTATAATTTCAAATTAAATTTTGAATTTGAATTCTGAATAAAGTCATAAAGGGTTAAGGGGGGTTGAACAGAGCAAATGGAAGAAAGAAGTAAATTAGTGAAGAGGTGAGTGGGGAGAGGGGAGAGAAAGTGGTTTAGTTATATGAGAAAGAGAGAGAGATTAGTTATTTCACTGTGATGGCAAAGGAGAGGGACTTCATTAGCCAGGCCTTGACTGATGTGCTCATCAGATGCAGCGGTTGATGCATGATGAAAAGGAGAGAGAGCAAGGGAGGAATATGGAGGAAAGGGGAACAGGAGATGGAGAAGGACTAATAAAGATGAAGAGAAAAGGAGATGAGAAAGAAGGGTGGGTGGGACAGAGAAGAAGAAAGGAGATAGAGAGCTGGAGGAATGAGAGTAAGGAAGGAGAAAGTAAAGAACAAGTGACTTTAAGGGATGGGGGAAAGAAAGGCTAGGTTGGTTGTGCACAGAGGTACAGAGTGAACGTTGTTAGAGCAGGACTGTCAGAAACTACAAGCACAGAGCAAAGAGGAAGTATACAGTAGAGGAAAAGAACAAATAAATAAAATCAAACAATTATGATCAGGATTCAATTATTCAACCTATTGAGATAACTCCTTGCAAATTTAAATTTAATTATTGCCAAATTTGCAAACTTTTAGCTGTTTTTAGCAATGAACAAATTAATGACCAAATTAATCAAGAACAGTTAAAATAGCTCAACACAAATGATGTTACAAGGTTCCTCCAAATTTAACAGAAAAAAATGCTATTTTTAACGATTACTTTTTTTTTTTCAACTCCAACATGAGCACCTCGTGTTACAGTTATTCGTTTTTCTCAGCAATGTCAGTAAAAGCAGCTCAGGGAGGAAGGCATTTCTCTTTAATACATTGTAACTCTCGGTTTAACTCAGTAACTGTTTCATTTGAGCCCCAACTAAACATTGTGTAGTGCATTTTTCCATGGAACAATGTCTGTGCATTGTTGCCAACAATTTCTTGCAATCTTGTCCCTTTTTGTCCAATGTCAAATTTCACCCAAACATATCTCTAGGGACCAAGAGTTGCTATTACAAGCGTCAATGTTGAAATAAGACCCAAACTAGGCATTTAGCAGTGTTCAACCACACAATGTCCTTGTGTTTTTTTTTGTTTGTTTGTTTTCACATGACGAATGATAATATTTTAAGAACTGCACATTTATATTTCTTCAACAACAGTGCCCATCCTTTTTCAAAAACCACTGTGCTGAATACCACACAGCCTTTGCTGTTTGTCAGCCTACTGGAGCATATCATTTTGGGAAATTTACTCCTGTAGTGACTTAGCCAACTCTGTACATAAAGCCACAGTGTTATCACATCCTCAAACCTCTGCTTCAAATTAAGCCATTGGCCATAAACAGTATGCAAATCAGATCTGACCCTGTGCCAGCCGTCCACTTTGATCGTCTGATCATATTCATGTCTTCTTTAAGGCGATATGCAATACAATTATGAGCTGAAATCACTCTACACCATTACCCCTGCCCCACCCAGTCTCACCACAATTAATTTCTAAAGACAGCCACAGTCTTGTTGTGATTCATGTTTATATCCCTTTTAGATATTGCCACTGCTACTACTCTTTTTCCCCACAGATAGATGTAGTAATGCATTGTTTTCCACCCCAGATGAATTGACTTTGACTTCATGAAATGAACTAAACCGGATGAACTGAACTATATTTTGGTAATCAGAGGTCAAGGTCACTGTGTTAGGTCTGTCCTAGTCTCACTATTCTCATGAATGCAACATTACAGGAACACTTTCATTACTTTCATTACACAAACATCCTAATTGGATGGCAGATTTTTTAAACCAAAATATTTCTCAATAAACTGTCAGCACAGCCATAATTTTCACTGAATTTGTCCTGATTCTGATAAGCTATTTGTCTAAACTAAGAGACAAATAGAATTTTGTAATGGGAGTCCCCCTCAGCTCTCCCATTGTCCCTAATGTTAAATATTTTCTGAGACTTTAGTCGACAAGCTGAAGGGACCACTTCTGTAAGCTGAATCAGATCATGCGATCAACCTTCTCACCTATACGTTAGTGTCCTTCTGCCTGTGATTGGTTAATTGTACAATTTTAATAGAAGGTCTGTTTACAGGAATATTAAGTAAACGGGAGCATATTAACATACCTTTCAGCTCCCCCATCACAAACACGCACTGTTTCTGTTAAACTGTCATAATTTCAATTTGTAACCAACACACAGCTGAATCAGATAATGTGATCAGGATCCAAGGTCTCTGGTTCGATCCCCAGGTCATCTGCATCCCCCCCCCATACACACAAATGAATACAGACATACACTCAAGGGACATAGGCAAATATTAAGAATTCTGCATATGACTGATTAATTATGATTAGTAATAAATACTGTGTGACTGTTAAGTACTTTATTTAGGTGCGAGTGTTCCCTAACAGTTCGTGTCTGTCTCTCTTCTGATCAAATATAAATGGCTAAAAAAAAATTAAAGGAACACTTTTTAATCAGAGTATAGCATCAAGTCAATTGCAGTTCTGGGATATTGATCTGGTCAGTTAAGTAGTAGATGAGGTTGTTATTCAGTTTCAGCTGCTTTGGTGTTAATGAAATTAACAATGGGTGAACTAGAGGGGCAACAATGAGATGATCCCCAAAACAGGAATAATTTTACAAATGACACCAGTCCACAAAGTCAGTGATGACCTACTAAAAAACAGATTTAGTTCATTTGCCCAGGCCTGGTCTCCAGTGACCTGCTGACCATCCCCACCTTTTCCATGGTCTGAGACGTATTTCAGTCCCCTTTACACAACACAGATGTTGTTCTGCTCATGTGCTGCTTCTTCCTGTAGCTGACCTTGCCCCTCCTGATGTTGTACTTTAAGACAACTGCTACACTGTAGGTTTGTTCAGAAGCACTTTTACTGGTTTAGCTTGTTAAAAGTAGCCACATTGGCTGCACAGTAATGCTACAGCTAATGTGGCAAAAACACTCCTTCCAAAGTCTAAGAGAAGCTAATTAAACAGTGGAACAGTTCAAGCTTAGCCTCCCATTTTACATCTCTTCCAGTGAAGAGAAGCTAATGTAGGAGAAATAGTATCTCCTGTGGGTATAATCTGCATAGTAATGAATATTTATACAGTGATCCTAATACTACTGCCTAAAGAGGTCATATATAGAGTGAAAATAATTGGTCCAAGCACAGAATCCTGTGGAACTCTAACTTTTGTGTGCATAGAAGATGATGATGATAACATTAGCAAACTGGACTCTATCTAATGGATACGATTTAACCATCCTAGATCTGTTCCTTTAATGCCAGTGACATGTTCCAGTCTGTGTAATAAAATGTTGATCTATACTGTTTAATGAAGCAGTAAGATCTAATAAGAATATATAGAAAGAAGTCAGTTGTCTAACTATAAGAGGATCGTTAGTGAGCCTGACCGATTCAGTTTCTGTACTATGATGAACTCCAAATCATGATTGGAAAATTTCTTACAGGTTATTCCTATGCAGGTTGTCTCATAATTGCATTAAAACTACTTTTTAAAGGATTTTAGAGATAAGGGTCTAAAATTGGCTAAAACCCCTGAGTCCAGAGTAGGTTTTTTGAGTGGTGGTTTGACTACAGCAAACTTAAAAGCCTGTGGTGCATAGCCTGTTATTAAAGATAGATTGATCTGATCTAATATGACGTGCTAATCAAAGGTAAAACATCTTTGAGCAGTCTAGTCGGGTTCTATGGAGAAGAAGCACTCCTGTTAGTATATAGTATATAGCGTAGCTGAGTTTGGGTTACAGAGTCACTGAATTACACTGGATTCAGTGTGACTGAGCTATGAGAATGACTGCTTCAACTGGAGTCAGACCTAGTAGCTCAGTGGTTTCCTGGATACAGTTTTCAAACAAGTTTGGGTAACCAACCGTATTTTGGTGAGGTTAATGAGGTTAACGCTAGTGGCCTAATTCTGTTAGCCTACTTTGACGCTATTTTGGTTTGTAATAACACTATTGTAAACAGCGGAATGTAAAGTTAAAGTAAATAAACAACATAACAAAAACAAAACCCACAGACAGGGGCGAAGGGAGGAATCGTAACATGAGTAACTCAGTAGAACAGCAGAACATTCTGGACTACAACTTACTTTAGTCTAATCAGAATAATGTTATAGCTTTATTTTCTCTTTATAGTTGTTAAAGAAATATAGTATATTGTGTTTGCTATATCTGTAACTGTATGGGGGAAATGGAGGTGCTGAAGTTGCTGCACTGTTTGCTAGCAGGGTTTTCTAGTCATACTGAACGATGTTATAAGCAGCATGAATCTGTCTGTTTCTGATTATTTGGTCAGAGACGTTTGCATCAGTGACCTGCTGGAGGTTATTTTGTAGGTTATTGTTATTTTAGGGTATTGTTTGTAGAATTTTGAGGAAAATAACAAATTGAATCCATTTCAGAATAAGGTTTCCACAAAATGTGGAAAAAGTTAAGTGCTCTGAATACTTTCTCTTCCAAGACGCAGCAGGACCAATCTCCCTGACCGTTTGCTGACTACAGACTACAGGTATTCGTAGTCAAGTCATAGTTTTTGGGTATTTACTCAGGTTATGAATTCACATAAATACATGTATTGTAAAGTATTTGACATTGCTTGTAGTTGCTCTTCACAGTGATACCATTGTGTGTTCCAATAACACAGACCAAGGGTTTTCCAACCTGGTCCTCCAGGACACCTGCTCTGGTTGTTTTCTAACTACTCCTCAAGGACCCCTGCCCTGCTTGTTTTCTAACTACTCCTGCCCTACCCAGAGATGATTACCTGACTCAGATGTGTTCTTCCAATCCTCTGTGTGTTCTTCCACAGCTGCTCTATAATCCACATATCATCTGTAATATAGTGGCTGGATAGTGTGGTGGTAAGATTGCTGCCTTCCATGTAGGAAACTACCACCAGTAGGGGTCCTTAGGCAGGCCTACGTCTTAAGACTTTCTTATGCTTACCTTGTACCTCAATTGTAAGTCGCTTTTGAAAAAAGCATCTGCTAAATAAGTAAATGTAATATGTAACACATGCACACAAAAACTGGTTGGTAGCTTTTAATTCTTGAGTGCTTCACTAATAATGTAGAATTCTTAAGTTGCTTCACACCTACAGGCTTTAGTTCTATTAAATTGGACTCAAGTTAATTTTCCCTCTTGGTGTAGTTTGTTTTGTTTGCCGTGAACATGGCAATTACACTCAAGTGTGCACCAAAACAATTGCACGAAACCCCCAAAACGAGGTGGTCTCGTTCCGAATCACTTAACGAACTCTGGTGCGGTCCTCCTGGTGAGAACACGTACCGAACCAAAACGGACCAAATGCTATAAATCGCATGATTTGAGGACTTTAGGTAGTTTGTAGATTTTCCTCTTTTTTGTTTGTCCACCAAAAATGATTAATCGAGGACAAACGTAGAGACGTGTAGAAATGAAGTGTCTCACAGACACTAAGTCTGATGACTTGTAACATAAAAAACAATAATCAATGGGATGACCTATCTGCTTTACCATTCATAGTTAAATCATCTCCCTACTGACACACAAAAGTATAGTAGTCAACACTTTACTTTCTTCCTGTATTTACTTTTTCTGTCCCCGTGGCAGACACATCTGACCAATAAGTGGCAAGGATGTTCTTGCATAGTCTGAAGTGACTTGTTTTGGTACGCTTGGATTTTTCTGTGTGTGAAACGAAAACCAAGGAGAAATTTGTACAAGTTTACAAACTCATCAATTGATTTGGACCAAAGCAAATGAATTAAGGTATGAAAGCAACCTTACGCTTATTTAGATATACAGAATTAGAGTAACTTCACTTAAGAACTTCATTCTTGTTAGTATCATAGGGTTGTTGTGCTGTCCCAGGAGTAACGTCAGCAGGTAATTTGAAAGCATTCAGCATGCTAACACAGTAAACAAATCACATGGTAACACTTGCAGCTTCAGACCTTAAATGAAACTCAGATTTAGATCACAGTCAGTCGATCTTTAAGCTTCAATCTTGAAGTGAATCCAGCAGCCACAAACCGCTCAGAACGTTACACACACACACACACACACACACACACATATACTGGACCTCTTTGTCAAAAACTAAGAAATTCTGAATGGTCTGTTCAAGGAGTAGATTCTACAAAACAGAAAAATGTAAAAATGGAGCAAGTGCTTTTATAACATACTTGGTGTATGTCTACACAGACCAGTGTCATGTAAAGTACCAAAACGACCAAAAAGTGGACTTTAAATAGTTTAAGACTAACAGCTCAGGAAGATGAGTTGAATTGAACTCAGGTTTTACTTTGTGCCAGAAATGTAGGCCTGCACAGTGTTAGTAATGCTAAATGCTTAGTAATGCTTAGTAAGTTTTAATAGAACTTTGTGTTTAAATCTGATCTTTGACCAACTCTGTGCTCATTGTTTCCACTCATTCAGATCTTCATTGTTCTATCTCTCTCACTCTGTTTCTCTCTACTAATATGATGCACACATCCACACTCAACCCTGTCTCCTAA
Source organism: Anabas testudineus (assembly GCF_900324465.2). Lineage (NCBI taxonomy): Eukaryota > Metazoa > Chordata > Actinopteri > Anabantiformes > Anabantidae > Anabas > Anabas testudineus. The sequence continues at coordinate 868,677 of NC_046619.1, read as the reverse complement.
AAATTATGGTTCACTGCAGCTAAACTGCAGAAGGTTGAGCACTACCGAGATAGTCGGGCTCACTTCCACGCTCAGTTACTTCTACGCAAAGCTTGGGCTCCAGAACCTGCCTCCAGAGTAGAAGGGGGTCTAACCTCTTTCAAGTATTTGCCCACAGTGAGTGGTGGCGAGCTGCAGAGGGCTTGCTCAGCTGCCATGTGTTTGAATTTTTCCCGGTGGATGCGAGAATCATTTTCTTGCAACTTTGGGTAGAGGATAGGTCTCTTACTGTTGTTTGTGCCTATGGGTGGAACATCTTTTTAAGAAGGGGGACTGGAGGGGGTGTTCCAACTATAGGGGGATTACGCGATAACACGATCACACTCAACCTACCTGGGAAAGTCTATGCCAGTGTGCTGTAGAGGAGAATTAGGCCGATAGTCAAACCTCAGATTAAGGAGGAACAGTGTGGCTTTCATCTTGTTGTGGAACACTGGACCAGCTCCATACTCTTGCCAGGGTGCTCGAGGGTTCATGGGAGTTCGCCCAACCAGTCAATATGTGCTTTGTGGACTAATAGAGGGCATTCTACCGTGTCCCTCATAACATTCTGTGGGGGGTGCTTTGGGAGTATGGGTTCAAGGGCCCTCTGTTAAGAGCTGTCCAATCCGTGTGTGACTGGAGCAGGAGCTTGGTTTGCTGGCAATAAGTCATATGTGATCCCAATGTATGTTGGACCGCCCTTTGCCACCAGTTCTGTTTAATTTCTAGGTGCAGTCAGGGGCTGGAGGGAGTCTAGTTTGGGGACCACAAGATTTCATCCTTGCTTTTTCCTAGGGTTTCCTCCATGGCCAGATACATCATATTTGTCGCAATTTAATAGGCGTGTGGAACATTTATCATAACTTCAGCTTTAGGTAGCATGTTGGTAATTTTTAGATACATAAGGATTGAAGTCTGAACCTTCTACATATTAAAATTGAAGCAATCCGTGTCATTATCTTGCACCAGATAAACATCAATGTAACCATTATAAATTAGAGATAAATATGCTTAACACAGTATGTGCAGTAGGTCCACTAATGGCAAGAAGAGAGGAACTATCTGAGATTTTATAATATATTTGATAAACTTAATCTTATTGCACTGGTACACCCAAATATTTGTGCACATTAATTTTAATTTAGAGGCACACGTATGTATAAAATGCTCACAGTGAAGGGTGCAAAAGTGTGTAAGAATGGACACGACTAAAAATCATCTCAATTAATCAGCCAACAAATTAATTGGTCGACCACTTGCCTGGAACTATTCATGCCACATCTCTGCTGTTTGCTTCCATTTATTAAATATTGTCATAGTTGATATGTTAGCATGCTGATTTTTCTATAAGGGAATGGAGTTTTCTGTAGCACAGAGGAAGAGACATGTTGCACGTAAAGGCATGCTGGTGAGGCCAACTTCCTAACATGATCAGCAGTTGCAGCAGTGATAGTGGCACACAACTTGCAAGGGCTGTTAGGGTAAGCAAATTTAGAACTCTTGAAATCATTTGTATACTCTAACTCTTGAAGTTAGTTGATTTATATGTAGCAAAACATGCCCCTCTCAAAGCTTTGCTGTGCATAACAGGAAAGACATGGAGAGATATGGCAGACATGGAGAGTTTATTTTAAGGAACCTTAAGGACTTAGGTTTCTTAGATTGGTAGCTACTTTAACTCAGAGTCAAAATATGAATACATGTTGAATGTCACAAAGTATTATTTCAGTATTTTAGTAGAAAATCTTCAGTTTATCCAGCTAGTCTGAATAAATGCAGGCACTGTGAAACAATCTGAAGTAAATGACTCACACTGCACCCAATCTAAACAGGAATGGGAAAGAACAAGGGTGCATTAATTTAACTGAGGGTCCAATGGACTAATGTATCCACATGGAACTGAGCCCACAAAGAGTGCAAGCTAATAAATCACTATAGAACTAGAGCCAACCACTGGTTACAGTGTTCCTTAAAGGAAAGCTATCTAACGGGAAATTTCTCTGTATAGACAGTGCTGCCAAGTTTAGCTGACCCAACAGCCCAAAACTGTGCTTGAGTATTAAAATTGTTTCTTTTCATATAGAAGAGGTGACTCACTTTTGTATTGGTAGGTTTTAGGTTGTCACAATTAGTTTAGCCTACCACAAGTGAAAATCACAAGTGTGACTCTGACAAGCATACAGCCTGTCTGGAGCTATTACTGTAGGGTTACATCTTCTGGTAATTTAATGATTACATTACTCAGTCTAGGTGATAGGAACAGATGCTCCAGAGGAGTTCAGGTAACCTGTCTTCTTAGAGCCAAGAAAGAATTATAAGAGTGACCACCAGCTAGACTAATTTGGTGGACTTTTTTTTTATTGTTGTTGTTGTGTTATAGTTTTTTTAAAGAATACAATTTCAAGTAGATGAAACAGAAAAGGAAGCAAAACCAGAAAAGATCTACAACCACATACAAAAAAAAAGAAAACTCAATATACAGTGGCAGAAAAAATGTATGTGAAACTTTAGTAATTTTGTGTTTTTCTGCATTAATATGTCATAAAACATTATCTGATTTTCATCTACGTCAAGAGTATTAACAAATATGATGCACCTAAAATAATAACACAAACAAATTCAGATTTTTCATTTCTTTATTGAGAACAGCCATAAAAACTTCATAGGGCTAGTGGGAAAAGTATGTGAACCCTTGGAATTGATAACTGGTTAAATAATCTAACACATACAGTTCTTTTTATGGATCTCAAATGGTAGGGAGATGTTTTTCTGTTTGTAACCAATGACTTAAAACGTGGCTGTTGTGAAATAGCAGTTGGTTCTCATCTTGAGGTGAATTCCATGCCAGAACATCCTATCTGACTACCTGAGATAAAAGTTTGGTGCACTATCTCACAAGGGCAAAGGCAAGTTTCACAAAAATCACATTATACAGTTATACAGTTTCATGAGAGAAACAAATGTAAAAGGATAAATCTCTGTACAATGTTTCTAATATTTCCATGTCCATCCTGTTTATAGTTTTACATACAATAGAAAACATAACAATAAAAAATAAAAGTAAATCATAACAGTAACTTATCAAAATCATAGAAGTGTATGTTACGTTTTCAATAATGGACAATATAACAAGAAAAAGAAAACCTGTACTGTTCTTTGGTTGTGTAAAGCTGCTTTGTGACAATGTAAAAAACGCTCTACAAATAAAATAGAATTAAATTTATTGAAAACCAATAAAAGAAAATCGACAGTAAAATCATCACATTATACTATGTACTTTTACATTGCTATCAGCATATAACACTCTGTTAGGTTTTGATAATACACGTCATCAAGTATTCACTGTTTTCTATTCAATTCAATTCAATTTTATTTGTAGAGCGCTTTTTACAATTGACATTGTCACAAAGCAGCTTTACACAACCAAAGAAACGTACATCAACAGTGAATGTGTATGAATCATAATAATCAGATTGTCCCTGATGGGCAAGCTGAGAGCGACGGTGGCAAGGAAAAACTCCCTGAGAAGGCAACAGGAAGAAATCTTGAGAGGAACCAGACTCAACAGGGAACCCATCCTCATATGGGTGATTACATGCTGTGTAGGCAGCAGGCAGTCCAGTATAACAGATAATGTTAAGTTAATGTGGAGTCCAGTTAGTTAATTGCAGGCAGACTTGTTCCATTTCTGGACTATCAAGCATTGAGTCAAGACCTCCTAGAAACTGACCAACTCCAGTCGTGACACGCATCCCATACAGATACTGCGGTGCAAGACCATTTAATGCTTTAAATGTCAAAAGTAGTATTTTAAAATCAATGTAAAAGAAGAAGAAATCTCCAGCAGACCATCTGCTTTGACTGGTTGGGATTGAGTGAAAAGAAGAGAGAGAAAAGTACATCAGGTAACAACAACAACCAGCAAGAACATTGGGAAACATTGGGCTGTGCAACCTGGTCAAATATAACTCAGAGATTTCTCACGGTGTTACTTGAGGCCAATCAAGGGTGGTCATCAAGGGTGAGAATGTGATTCATAGTGTCTCTGAGATTTTTAGGACAAAACAAAACAACTTCTGTCTTGTCTGGATTTAGGAGAAGGAAATTGGAGGACATCAAGGCATTTATGTCTTTTAAGCATGCTTGAAGTTTGATTAATTGATTAGTTTCTTCTGGTTTCATAGATAAATATAGCTGGGTATCATCTGCATAGCAATGGAATTTTATTGTTTTCTAATAATATTGCCAAATGGGGACATATATAGAGTGCAAAGAATTGGTCCACACACAGAACCCTGTGGAACTCTGTAGCTAACTTTGGTGTGCATGGAAGACTCACTATTAACATGCACAAACTGGAATCTATCTGATAGATATGATTTAAACCAGCCTAGTGCTGTTCCTTTATTCCCAATGACATGTTCCAGTCTGTGTCCTAAATCAAATCAAATCTTCTGATCTATAGTGTCAAATGCAGCACTAAGATCTAACAAGACGAGTATAGAGAGAAGGCCATTGTCTGACGCTAATAGAAGATTGTTGACGTTCACCAGTGATGTTTCTGTACTATGATGTATTCTAAATCCTGACTGGAAATCTTCATTCACAGGCCATTACATAATTGGTTAGAAACTACCTTTTCAAGATGTTGTAGCAACTGAGCCAGTGCCTTTGGTGAAAACACCAGGAGTGGAATGTGGAAAACACCAACAGTCAGGTGGGAGTGTGGGTTTCAGTTTTTTTTCACATAGCCACCGTACATCTGACCTATTTACTGTTTGGTTTACAAACCACAAGAAATTATAGGGGAGCTATATTAACCACCTGTTAATGGTTTCATTATAAGACGCTATTTTGAAACAGGTGTAATTAGCAGAGAAGAATTCAACTCCTGGGGAGTTATAAATTATAAGTTTTATAAGTCTGGTTCTCATGAACTGCAGTAGTGTAACTATGAAATCATACCTTTTAGAACCTCTAGATAACTGGCAGTGGTGAGTTTGAAGGTGGAGGTGACTAAGAATAGTCTTGATGCTTGATGCTAGCTTCCGAACAGTATACTATGGAAGAAAAATCAACGTGGGAAGCACGTTTCCCTATGCATTTTGTCATCACTGACCCTTATCTCGTATCTTTTGTCTCCCACTCCTGTCCTATGTCCCTCTTCATAATATGCTGTTTTTTAGTACTATTAGTCTATTTCTCTCTATTTGAGCTCCCTATTGGAAAACACTCTCCTTTGTAACTTTTACCTTGGTTCTGCTGGAGGTTTCTTCCTCTAAAGGGAGTTTTTCCACTCCACTGTTGCCTAACAATTGTTCAAATGGAAATGTTGGGTTTTCTATGTAATTTTCTATACAATTATACTCTGTAAGGTCTTAAACCCTACACTGTAAAGTGCCTTGAGATGACTTCTGTTGCGATTTGGCCCTATACAAATAAAATTGAATTGAATTAAACTGAATGAGGCTAAATGAGACATATCGTCATTAGTGATTAGAGATCTACATCTTCTCTTGTGTCACATCAAAAACGTCTGTGTGTGTTTATGTGTGTGTGACATTTTGGTTGTTGATCTGGTCATGCTGTCCCATCACCATCACCATTGTCATCCCTGAGGTCCCCCTCGTCTTTTCTGAACCTTTTTTTTCCCCACATGCATAACATGGTTTGTCTCCCTTTTGAGACATATCAGGACAGGCTGAAGAGTTTGCCCCTGTTCTTTGTTCTGTTGATAACTACTTCCTACATTGAAAACCTATTTTTTTGTTTTTTCTAATATTTCTATTTTTATTGTACTTTTTATCTTTCTTTCTACTGGTACCTTCCTGGGTCCCCGACTCTGGCGCTATCCTTAACTTGCTGCATGGAGGTATTGATTCCTGTAGTTTTCTCACATAGACTATGGACTGAAAAGGCTATTTAGGGTTCCTAACCCAAAGTAGAAGTTAATTCTCTCAATCTACCCTTTAACTTATGTTTCTTTAAGTCATGGCGCAAGATCAACTCACAGCGGACTCAGCCTGATAATAACACACAATTTGAGAGCCAATATGTTACTCATATCGCTCACTTACTTAGTCTCAGAATGACCAATTGAAAACCACATTATACATATATTTTTCTCCCCTTTTTTTAAGTTCATAAGTTCAGTTTCCTGAGAGAAACGACTGGTAAAGGATAACTTTACCATATAGAGTGTTTTTTATTTTATTTTATTAGAATTAGCTCTAATAAGATTCCTAACCCTAACCCTGTAAGCAGTTGCTGAGCCTTGGTAAATGAATTTTTACTGCTTGTTGAGCCTTAAGTGCCATCTTGGCTTTACATCCCCACACATGCAACAATCTGTGTTGGCTTCCAATGCTGATTGTTTCTTGTGAAGGACACATCAGTCATTGTGATGATACCATACATCATTACACCTCTTTCACACAAACATAGCTGCTCCAATCCGTTGGCAGAGATAAAAGTACAATGGAACATAACATTGGATTTATAGCACCGTTATATCAGGAACACTAAAAAACAGTAAAACCACACCGAACCATTTCTCACTAATCAACTCCCACCTTTCTGCAGCAGCCACAGTTTTTTCCCCTCTAATTCTTACCTTACCCTCTCTTAGCCCTCTCACACTTATGTTTCAGTTTCTGTATGCTTTGACCAAATCCCTTTTTGATGCCATCTTCATGCTTCTATTTTTTCAGAATGCACTACTAAACTATGTTGATCATTGAGAATGAGCCATAGTTCTAAATGACAATGCAGCTATTGCCTCTTAGTCTGTAAATGAATTTTCCTAGGTCTCTAAAAGCACAGCCAGGTGAATTATAGGATCCACTAGGCTGTGTTGCTCTGGGGGAACTGCCTTGTATACTGACAAGGCAGATAAAATGCCAGAGCTACTGGACATATTGCAACGTTTACATTAGTAAATGGACACTCATACAAAGAGTGGCAAATACGTGGAGGTAATAAACAGATAATAAACATCCAATATTTTCAACTGCTTAATTAAGTGCATGCAGTGGGAATTAATAACAGGGTGGTTTTGATATTAATGATGTGACAGTCAACACAGTCAGGGCAAAACAGTACAGGAAGAACAGTACTTTATGTATATAGCTGTATAGGCATTTCCCAGAGCAGTGATCCTCAGTGATTAGACTATGATTTGGTATTGTTCCATGCAGTGTTGGAAAGTGGTCACAAAACAAGATCCAATATCAATATCCACTCCTTTCCAAAGCTATTAGTGCATATGTAGTCTGTGTCATGTTTTCTGCGTACCACCCTGTGTATATCAGCATTACTGCACCTTCTCACCATGTACTTGTATGTAGCATTTTCTCACTGCATCAACCACCAAGTGGATATGTGGGTGTCTGTGTTGTGGTGGACTGGGGTCAACATGGGATACAGTGCATCCAGAAAGTATTCTCAGATTTAACTTTTTCCACATTTTGTTATGTTACAGCCTTATTCCAAAATTGATTAAATTGGTTATTTTTCTCAAAATTCCCCATAATGACAATGTGATAGAAGTTTGTTTGAAATGAAGATCTAAAAAATATAAAACGAAACAGTCACATGTACGTAGTAATCTGTGTCGTCTGCTACACTAATGGCATCAGCCAAACACTCAAAATTCATTAGTTTGCAGGGGATATTAGATCACACATCCTACACAAGGGTGGGAAGGTTAAGCATGAGGAGGCTTGCTTGCGGACCTCTACTGGAGGTAGGCCACAGCTGGGAATTGAACCCCAGTCTCCCACATAGGAGGCAGTGATGTTACCGCTACACTAGCCCTGTTAGCTGTTTTTTTTTTTACAATGCACATAAAAATGCTAACATCTAATTGACTGGAAGGATGTTTCTAATGTCAGAATCAGATCCCTGATCCAGAGGTTGCTTTCTGTGCTTCTGTAAGAAGCTCCAAGAAACACACACAGTTCTGAATTTACTAGGTAGGTTTTAGAATGGAGTCTAATGTCAAGGCTAGCCTACACATTAACAACGCAATTATAATTTATTTCAGCACATCTAAAATTTATTTTGAGTGTTTCTCAATTTTATCCTGCATTATAGGAAAAGACAAGTGATTGTGCATGTGGGGATATCCAAAGGCATCAGAATCTTCTCACCCAGTTTGATAATGTCCAACATGTTCCTGGATGTTACACAGTTCAATTCAATTCACTGAGAATAATTGTACAAAAAATGATACAGAAAACTCAACAATCCCATTTGAGCAAGCTTTAGGCAACAGTGGAGAGGAAAAACTCCCTTTAGAGGAAGAAACCTCCAGCAGAGCCAGGCTCATAATGGGCGGCCATCTGCCTCGACCTGTTGGGGTGAGTGGAAAGAGAAGAGCGAAAAGAACAGCAGGCAACAAAAACAACAACCAGCAAGAACATTGGGCAGGTGAACTGGATTCTGGAGATGTACAGCTCCAGGCCGAGGAGACCTGTAAAAAAGTACAGAGAGAGGGAGACAAAGAGGAGGAAACACAACTACAGAAGAGAGAATACACAAAGTTAACCCAGTAGCAACACAGCAAAGTAAAATGCCTTCATGAACACAGTGACCTACGCTCTGTAATGTTTCTGAACATCTCACTCACAGAACAACAACGCTGTTACTGACAGGCTGTTCATGCTATGCTTTCTATGTAGACACAGTGTTATTTTCTTAATGTAAAGACAAATGATGGATCCACTGAAGGCAAGAAGAGACTCCAGACTTTCACGAGAGGTGGGATGTCTGAGAACCTTACATTTCACTCTAATTGTGAAAACGCTAAATATATCTAAAATAATCAGCCTGATTTCTTTTCTTTCTAATATCAGATGTGTGGTTGATTTACAGTATTGAAGGACAGCCCAAATTTAAAATAGTTATTTGAATTGATTGATTCAAATAATTTGTCTAAATATAATATATGTTTCTTTCTGTCCCCTGCTTTCTTCTCCTTTACTGCTCTCTGATTTACTTTTCCTTTCATTCTACTATTGCTCAGCACATGGATGATATATTTCTTCCTGTGACACATGCTTTACAGGAACAGCTAATCACTGCAAAGTATGAAAACCATTTTGACACACACTGCCTGTCCAAAAAAAAGTCACAACTGAGCAAATAGGTGAGAGCCTCCCATTGGATAATTACTACATGATGATCATTTCTCAGCTGGCAAAAGGTTATTTAATCCTAGCTAGCTTCTCATTTCTTAAAGAATCATGTTGAAAGACACATCCTGTGGTTGTGGAAAAGATGTTCATCTGTTTTATCCATCCATCCATTTTCCACCGCTTATCCAGGGCCGGGTCGCAGGGGGAGCAGCTTAAGCAGAGATGCCCAGACTTCCCTCTCCCTAGACACCTCCTCCAGCTTTTCCGGGGGAACACCGAGGCATTCCCAGGCCAGCCGAGAGACCTAGTCTCTCCAACGTGTCCTGGGTCTTCCCCGAGGCCTCCGCCCGGTGGGATATGACCAGAAAACCTCCCCTGCGAGGTGTCCTGGAGGCATCCGAAACAGATGCCCAAGCCACCTCAACTGGCCACTCTCGGAGCAGAGGAGCAGCGGCTTTACTCCAAGCTCCTCCCGGGTGACTGAGCTCCTCACCCTATCACTAAGGGTGCGCCCAGCCACTCTGCGGAGGAAACTAATTTCGGCCACTTGTATCCGCGACCTTGTCCTTTCGGTCATGACCCAAAGCTCATGGCCATAGGTGAGGGTAGGAACGTAGACTGACCGGTAAATCGAGAGCTTTGCCTTTCGGCTCAGCTCCTTTTTCACCACGACGGACCGGTACACTGACCGCATTACTGCTGCCGATGCACCAATCCCTCTGTCAATCTCGCGCTCCCTTTTCCCCTCACTCGTGAACAAGACCCCAAGATACTTAAACTCCTCCACTTGAGGGAGGATCTCCCCCCCAACCTGGAGGGTGCAAGCCACCTTTTTCTGGTTGAGAACCATGGCCTCGGACTTGGAGGCGCTGATTCTCATCCCAGCCGTTTCACACTGGGCTGCAAACCGCCCCAGTGCCTGCACGAGGTCCCGGTCTGATGAGGCCAACAGGACAACATCATCTGCAAAAAGCAGAGATGAGATCCTGTGGTCCCCAAACCGGATTCTCTCCGGCCCTTGGCTGCGCCTAGAAATCCTGTCCATAAAAGTAATGAACAGGATCGGTGACAAAGGCCCTGTCGGAGTCCAACGTGCACCGGGAACAAGTCTGACTTACTGTCGGCAATGCGAACCAAGCTCCTACTCCGGTCATACAAGGACTGAACGGCCCTTAACAAAGGGCCCCGAATCCCGTATTCCCGAAGTACCTCCCACAGGATGCCACGGTCAAACGCCTTCTCCAAGTCCACAAAACACATGTAGACTGGATGGGCGAACTCCCATGAACCCTCGAGCACCATGGCAAGAGTATGGAGCTGGACCAGTGTTCCACGGCCAGGACGAAAACCGCATTGTTCCTCCTGGATCCGAGGTTCGACTAGCGGCCTAACTCTCCTCTCCAGCACTCTGGAATAGACTTTCCCAGGGAGGCTGAGGAGTGTGATCCCCCTATAGTTGGAACACACCCTTCGGTCCTCCTTTTTAAAAAGAGGAACCACCACCCCGGTCTGCCAGTCCAGAGGTACTGTCCCTAATCTCCACGCGATGCTGCAAATGCGTGTCAACCAAGACAGCCCTACAACATCCAGAGACTTAAAAAATTTCATCCACCCCTGGTGCCTTGCCACTGAGGAGCTTATTGACTACCTCAGTGACTTCGACCAGGGAAATGGACGAGTTAGCCTCTGAGTCCGCAGCCTCTGCTTCCTCAACAGAAGGTGTGTCGACAGGGTTGAGGAGACCCTCAAAGTATTCCTTCCACCGTCCTACAATGTCTCCAGTCGAAGTCAGCAGCTCCCCACCTCCACTGTAAACAGTGTTGGCAGAAAACTGCTTTCCCCTTCTGAGGTGCCGGACAGTTTGCCAGAATTTCCTTGAGGCAGACCGATAGTCCTCCTCCATGGCCTCGCCGAACTTCTCCCAGGCCCAAGTTTTTGCCTCTGTGACCGTGCGGGCTGTGGCACGTTTGGCCTGCCGATACCCATCAGCTGTGTCAGGAGTCCCACAGGCCAACCACGCCTGATAAGACTCCTTCTTCAGCTTGACGGCTTCCCTTACTTCCAGTGTCCACCACCGAGTTCGGGGATTGCCGCCGCAACAGGCACCAGAGACCTACGGCCACAGCTCCGAAAAGCTGCATTGACAATGGAGGTGGAAAACATGGTCCACTCGGACTCAATGTCTCCAGGCTCCCTCGGGACCTGGTTGTAGCTCTCCCGGAGGTGGGAGTTGAAGACCTCTCTGACAGAGGGTTCCACCAGACGTTCCTAACAGACCCTCACAATACGTTTGGGCCTGCCAAGTCTATCCAGCTTCCTCCTCCGCCACCGGATCCAACTCACCACCAGGTGGTGATCAGTTGACAGCTCTTCACCCGAGTGTCCAAGACATATGGTCGGAGGTCAGATGACACAACCACAAAGTCGATCACAGACCTCCAACCTAGGGTGTCCTGGTGCCACGTGCACTGATGGACACTCTTATGCTTGAACGTGGTGTTCGTTAAGGACAAACTGTGACTAGCACAGAAGTCCAATAACAAAACACCACTCGGGTTCAGATCCGGGAGGCCGTTTCTCCCAATCACGCCCTTCCAGGTATCACTGTCATTGCCCACGTGGGCGTTGAAATCCCCCAGTAGGACGACAGAGTCCCCAGGTGGAGCACCTTCCAGTACCCCTTCCAGAGACCCAATGAAAGCCGGGTACTCTACACTGCCATAGGCACAAATAACAGTGAGAGACCTATCCCCTACCCGAAGGCGCAGGGAAACAACTCTCTCGTCCACCGGGGAAAACTCCAACACATGGCAGCTGAGCTGGGGGGCTATAAGCAAGCCCATCCCTGCCCGCCGCCTCTCACCATGGGCAACTCCATAGTAGAAGAGAATCTAACCTCTCTCAAGGAGTTGTGTTCCAGAGACCAGACTGTGTGTGGAAGTGAGCCCAACTATCTCTAGCCGGTACCGCTCAATCTCCAACACAAGTTCAGGCTCCTTTCCACCCAGTGATGTGACATTCCATGTCCCAATTGCCAGATTCCTTGTCCAGGGATTGGGTTGTCGAGGCACCTCCACACGGCTGCCACCCAATCCACATTGCACCGACCCCCTATGCGGCCCCCACATCGCTTTTTCCCCCCCACATCCCATGGGAAAGATCCCATGGGATGCGTAAGCGCTCGCCTACGTGCCCCAACCCCAGGCCTGGCTCTAGGGTAGGGCCCCGGTGACGCCAAAAGCGGACGACGTAACCGACCTTGATGTTATGTTCATCTGTTTTAAAAGGGTCAAATTTCTGGCATTAATCAAGCAAAGAAAACATCTAAGGAGATTGGTGAAACTACTAAAATTGGGTTAAGAAATGTCCAATGGAAGAAGGTTGTGTGGTCTGATGAGTCTAGATTTACCCTGTCCCTGTGTGATGGGCACATCAGGGTAAGAAGAGAGGTGAATACCTGAATATACTGAATGACCAGGTTATTCCATCAATGGAATAATATTCTTTTTCAAAGATGACAATGTTAGAATTCATTGGGCTCAAATTGTGAAAGAGTGGTTCAGGGAGCATGACACATCATTTTTAGTCCAGACCTTAACCCCATTGAGAATCTTTGGGATGTGCTAGAAAAGTCTGCACAGTGGGCCGACTCTCCCATCATTATTACATCTTTAAATGTAAATTTTCATTTCAATTATCAAAATAATGCCACTGCAAATGTGTGCTATGATCTAAGCTAAAGGCGGTCCAACAAAATATTAGAGTGTGTGGCTTTTTTTGACGGGTAGTGTAACTTTGAATGATTATCTCTCTGAGCTCCAGTAAGTCTTGTACTTAATAATCAGTTTATTCAGTTGTTAAGTCACATCAAAAAACATAATCAGCTGCACAACTTATGGGTGAAGGATGTCAATCTCACACCTATACCATTGCAAACAAACTTGAATATACAGATGTAGTGTGTCAAAGCAGCATTTTTGCTGTGGTGTGGGTGCAGTACATTATTATTGGTAGTAGGTCTCTAGTCAGGGGTGGCTGTGGCTCAATAGGTAGAGCAGTTGTCGCCCAATCATCGGATTGGTGGTTAGATTCCCGGCTGCCATGTCACACGTCAAAGGTTTTTGGGCAAGATACTGAAGCCCCGGTGACTCAGGTCAGCTGCATAGCAGCTCTGCCATCGGTGTGTGTGAATGGGTGAATGAGATGCAGTGTAAAGCACTTTGAGTATCAGTTAGTTAGAAAAGTGCTATATCACTAGAAGTACAAGAGACGGGTCAAATGACAATATACCTAGGAGCCCCGCAGTGTGCTCAAATGACCACCTGGCCCCCTGTGGACAGCTGTTTTTATTATGTAAAGACAGTCGTTAGTGGCACGTGTCGGGGTGGGGGCAGATGGGGGGAGGGTTGTTGCTGACACACCACAATCTTATGGAGACATCCATTCTTCTTCCTCCTCCAAAGTGGGATGACAAGTCGTCTTTGGTGCTTTATCCGTTGGTCACGTAACACATACATAGAACTAACGAACGCATCCACTCAGTGTGACACGGAGTGGGGCTGGTGTTATGCCGAGTTTTGCATGCGTGCCGAGATCTACATCCCCGACTCTAATCAGGGGAAAAAATGCAGATCTCTGCAACTCAGAGTTGCCAAATATTGCATCCCCCTCCCTTATTAATTGTAGCCTAACACACAAAATGCCATTTGTCATTTGTCCATCTTTTAGATTATTTTAGGCTGAAAGTGAAAATTAATATACACAATAGTGTGAGGCGCTCAAATCGTACCGAAGTTTGCAAATCTTATTATTAGCAGATATTTTATTAGATTGAGCTTGACTTGACAAAGTATGACACATTAATAACATTCATAAATTCAACGAACCACAATGAAAACCTTGATTAACCACAACACTACTAATCTGCTATAACATTTTTAATAGGGAAAAGATCTGTAGTGTACTTTGTCACACTTTTGTGTATGTGAATTTTCAATGTCAGCTTAAAATAATCTAAAAGATGGACAAATTTGGTTAGCATTTGGTTAGGCTATAACGTGTGTTACAGTTAATAAGGGAAGGGGGTGCATTATTTGGCAACTCGGAGTTGCCGAGATCTGCATCCTCCTCCCTGATTAGAGTGGGGAATGCAGATGTCAGCAGGCATTATGACAATGTTACAGTGATGACACTCTTTGCTCCTTTGTCCATTAGACATATAATTGCAAATGCACATTTTTCACTTCTGCTGTTTCTATGGGTGGGCCATTCACCATTCAGAAGTGGGAAATGTGCAACAGTTGTCCAGTGCAGTGTTATGACAATGTTTCATTGAGGGGCGCGGGGCATGGAAGGCCCGCCCACTTTCATTCAACAGCTGGCGTGGACGTAATGGACCAAATGCTGCGTGACTACAGTGTGCACAAAGGAACACGGCGCTGGCCAGTCTCCGTGTTCTATAACCTGATAGACATGGCAGCGCTAAATGCCCATGTGCTGTACCAAGCGTGCACAGGCGAGAAGGAGAGACGGGCGGACTTCCTTGACCACCTTGCGACCGAGTTGGCCCACTCCTATGTCACAGGAAAAAAGGCAATGAAGGAGCATGAGCTTCAAAATCAACCCACTATGCCTAGCCCTGGAAAAAGAGCCGTGTGCCAGGTGAAGCATTGGTGCACTTCGAACCGCACGACCAAGCGATGTGCTGGTTGCTATAGGTATACATGTGGACAACAACATGTGTGTGGATGTCTCCATAAGATGGCTTGGTGAGGCAGAGCTTCAGCGTGTCTCCCTTCCTCTTGTGGTGTGTCAGCGACAACCTTCCCCCTATCTGCCCCCACCCAGACATGCGCCACTAATGACCGTCTTTACATAATAAAAGCAGCTGTCCACAGGGGGCCAGGTGGTCATTTGACCACACTGCCGGGCTCCTAGGTATGACCAGAAAAGTCATACCTAGGTCATACCTACCTAAGTAGTCCTAGTGATATAAGTGCAGACCATATACAAAGGTAGAATGCTGAAAAACAGCATACAAAGTACAAAGTTGTTCATACAAATATGTATGTATGCATGCATGTACTTTTACAAAATTTTGAATTGGAATGCAAAACTGTCAGCATGTCCACATGCTCTGGGTTGAGGCTGGCTCTTTTTTATAGGCTATGTTATAATTTGCTCAGGTGACAGAGCAGAGGAGAGAATGACAGGGTTTACCTGTTCAAAGAGTTGCTTCCATCTGTTTTGAAGCTGTTCAACTGCTGTGGCCTGGAAGCACTTCACTAGAGCTAAATCAAAGCACCTTGAGTGGACTTGAACAGCCCTTTCACAGGTGGAGGCAATGAGTAGACTGTTACATATTTCTGCTCCCTCATAAAAACAGTTGCACATTCTAAAGGCTAAAGAGCAGTGTAAAGCTCTTTAAGCAGGCTCCACTGATCTAGTTTCAAATCAAGATAGCATTTGCCTCTGTTAGTGATGTATGGGTCAGACAGAGTAGCAGGTAAAGGCCACATCTGCTCAATCAGTCTTATTATATATATCTTAGTCCGTACAGTATAATTAATAATATAGAACGTATTGTTCCATCTGTTACTTTTGTCCTGAACAAGCTCTAACAACCAGTTGCTGTGATCTTTAAAGCAGGATTAATCACCTACTGCAAGGTGTGGCCAGTGCAGCATATACTGGTCCATCCATGTTTTTCCTCTAGCAATTTTGCAGCAGCTGCACTGTAATCTTCTTAAAATGAATTTCAAATTTGACAGCTACTTCTTCCATCCACATCACTATGTTGCAAATGAGGCGATTGTGCAACCACCTGATGCTCACGAGTCCCAGCAGAACAGATCTAGTGCGACTGTCCTTAAGTTAGCAAACATTTTACACAACAGCACTTAATTAAACTATACAATCTTCCCATTATGAGAATATGCATGTATGTTTTTCCTTACCATGCTTTTTTTTTCACGTACTTGTGCATCACTGTGGTACTTCCACGCCACACGAGCTCAACTTTGCATAACTTGCAGGTTACAGTCTTCTTTGTTGCATTTAATATAAAATGCTACCATCCCTTGGATGACTTGGGACTACTGGCTGCCATTTCACAAATTGCTGCGTCATTATGCCTTCACATTCCTCCATAATATGAGCAGCCCAACTAATCAATAAGGGCAATAATTGAACAAGTTTAATTATCAATATCATTGATTAGTTGTTGCAGCTTCTAGTTCACAACACGCCTGAGCTGGTCATTGTTTCTCTGTGCACATGTACAGTATGGAAGTGCTGTATTCATTCATAAAATAAACCTGAGAGGTCTTAGTAAAATCGAACAGTCACAAAAGCCTCCCACCAAACAAATTTATGATTACAGTTTAGCATTTTAGTTGCACACAAATGTTTTAGTAGAATGAACAAGTATAAAAAAATAATTTCTTATAGACAGATAATAACAGTTGTTCATGATTCCTATTTTTAAATAGACCTAATTATAGCATGTGGTATAGAAATATGAATTAAAAATAGCACATCTGACAGTATATCCATACATAGTAATAATGATAAATGGCGTGCACTTATATAATGTTTTTCTACCTAATTGGTACTTAAAACACTTTTACACTGCATCACATGAATGTGTGTGTGAATGGGTTACATTCACACACACAAGCATACACTTACACACTGATGGCAGAGCTGCTATGAAACTTGGGGTTCAGTATCTTGCCCAAGGACACTTTGGCACGTGACACTTTGGAGCTGGGAATCCTATGATTGGCAGACAACTGCTCTACCTATTGAGCCACAGCCACCCCTCAACCCTAATAATCACAGACAACATGTCACACAACTTGTGTACTTGTGTAGAGTTTGCTGAACTCCTATGAAGTACTGTCCTTTAGAGCAGAAGAGGCAAGTTTCATGGCAGTTTTCACAGTCTGCCATTGCTGCAGCTGCTGAGTAAAATTCTCCCACAACACACCGGATTGAGTCCCCTGGTTGGTGGTGGAGTAGTTTCAAATTTAATCTCTATACTTTCAGAGCTGGAGAACACTGACTGACCAGCATCTGATATTTGATAAAATGTGATACCAAAGCCAATGAACCAGCCTGACTGTAAGTGCTGAGTCACTGGTGCTGAGGTGAGCTAAGTGGGCTACTTTTCTTTTCAGGAGTTGTTTACATCACTCTGTATCCTTAATCCCTACTGACAGAGGTCATTGCAATATCATTCCCAGGTAGCATTGGCACAAAAATCCCTGTCTCCAATCCTAATGGGGTGCAGATGGGGCTCCACCACCGACACAACAACAAGCAGAGAGATATGTGCTGAAAACGACAGAGGCAATGAAAGAAAATGAGGAAGAAAATTGGGAGGAGATCCAGGGAGATACAAAATGAAAGAGAAACAGATGGGAAAGGGAAGAGTCAAGAAACGGGAGGCATAGGTACAGGTGAGGAAGAAGTGAAAGAAGAAAGAGGAAGAAACAAGTGGTGGAATAAGAATGAAGGATATATAGAGAGAAATGAAAAAAAGTGGGAGTGGGGCAGAAAGTATAAGTAGTAATTGGTGGATCCAGACAGCCAGAGTCTGAGGAGAGGCTTACAGGCTTGTCAGAGGGGCTCCTCACGGGGTTAGAGGGCCCCTCTGAGGACAGCTTACATTTTGTTGCTGCTTCCTGGGCCTCAACCTACCAAAAACGGCTCTCAATTAGGATAGGTGTCGACGAGAGAAAATAGAAAGCCGACAATCAGAGAGTCTTTTCTTCTCCAGGGCTTGAGGAGGGTGGAAAAGAACTGCCTATAGTCACTGTGTGTGGTATGTAAATACTCTGCTGTTCTCTCTCCTGACCCCTCTGTTTTTGTCACACACACAGAAAGACACTATAAATCCATCGCTCCACATTCTATCCCTGCCTCTGCCACCTCCAGAGGGTGTCCAATTCATATTGTTCCATGGGGTGTTAAACATTTCAGAGTACATGCACAAGCAGATATGCTTGTGAGGTAGAAAAGGCTGAGTTTTCGCAAATTGCCTGTTCTGAGGCTTTTCCCAGCCAAGCCATGAAATGGGATATTATGTTGTGCCAAACTCTGTGTGTGAGTGTGTTACAGAATCTGCATCTTGATGCGAGTACACTGTCTTGTATTTTCACATACAAATCTGCAAACTGCTTCTTGATATAAGTACATTTTGATCCTGACTTCAGAATTCTGAACCATTGTCACGTGATGTTAATATCATTAGTTTGATGTGTGTTAACTTTATTCTGGCTGTAACTGTGTGCTTATTAGTGACTTTGACCTTTAATATCTGTAAGTGATGAAGCCCACTGTAGTAACCCATGACTCCCTCAGTCATATGATCCATTTTCTTGTAATTAGCAGGAAATTGGATGTTAATTTAATAACCTAATTATTTTTTTTAATCAATACATGTATTATGAAAGGGTTCTTGTCATACAAAGCCAAATACAATTAGACTACTGTAGCTAAAACCAGATTAAAACATTGTGACATTTTAATGTAGAGCAGGGGTATTCAACTTAAATTTAAAGAGGTCCGGTTAAATAATTTTTTTGGAAGCAAAGGTCCAGAAGATTACAATTTCTAACTATTTACTGCGATATATTATCAAGTAACCTGCATGTAATCAATACTTGACTGTCAAATCAAATTAATTCAGTACAATTCAAAAACCTTTTGACTAATTTATTTTTATGTAAAATCAAACTGAGCATGTGGCTCAAGATCCTGGTGGACTGGTCATACTGGGCTCTGAGACTAGGAACTTTGTGATTGCACTTCCGATTTAAGTGGGTATGTGTGTTCAAAACCTTTGTGTTTTGTCTCATAAAGCCGTTTGACATTGGCTCTTTAATAAGAGCCACAGTTTCTGAACATATCAGACACACTGGACAGACAGGAGTCTGTCCATTCTGGATTAAAAACTCGATTTTCACTGTGCTTTTCTCTTTTTGGATATTTTTATATTTATCTCTTCCTTTTTCAGTCTTACCTTTATCAACTTTCTCCTCTGTCGTCTGTCTCTCTCCTCTCTGTCGTCTGTATCTCTCCTCTCTGTTACAGTTCCTCCCTCTGCCCCTGTCTGCAGCTTTTGTTTTGTTCTGGTCTCACACCATATATGGACTTCCTCCACTTTCCACCCTCCACTCCACACACCGGACTAATTACTGACTCAGTTCACCTGTGCACTCCCTCTGCTTTATAAGCACCCCTCAGTCCTCAGTTGATTGCTGGTTTGTCGCACATTGACTTTCATGCTCTCACACTACTCCTCCAAGAATCTGGTTAGTCTGTCTGTTTGTTCGTCCGTCAGGAACCTCCATTTTGTTTGTACGTTTGGTTTGTTTGGTCTGCGTTCATGCAGTGTTTTTTTGTTGATACTTTGTCCTGTTAGTTTTGTATGTTTTGTTCTCGTTTTCCTGCCCTCGGCAGTGATTTTCGTTTGTCACTTTGTATGTCTTTTAGTGAGTTGTAGTTTGTATTTTTGTCTAGTGGTTTATTAGTTGGTACTTTGTATGTTTTGTTGGTTCATCTGTTGCCTGCGTTCCCGCAGCGTTTTGTGTTGATACTTTGTTAGTTTGTGTTAGTTCCCTGTGTCCCCTGCTTTTTGTTAATAAATATATCTTTTGGTCTTACTCGTTGGTCCCGTCAGTCAGTTCGTAACACTCTCTCTGTCATCTGTATCTCTCTCCTCTCTTTTGTCTGTATCTCTCCTCTCTGTCGTCTGTCTCTCTCCTCTCTTTTGTCTGTATCTCTCCTCTCTGTCGTCTGTCTCTCTCCTCTCTGTCGTCTGTATCTCTCTCCTCTCTGTCGTCTGTCTCTCTCCTCTCTGTCGTCTGTCTCTCTCCTCTCTGTCGTCTGTCTCTCTCCTCTCTGTCGTCTGTCTCTCTCCTCTCTGTCGTCTGTCTCTCTCCTCTCTGTCGTCTGTATCTCTCCTCTCTGTCGTCTGTCTCTCTCCTCTCTGTCGTCTGTATCTCTCTCCTCTCTGTCGTCTGTATCTCTCCTCTCTGTCGTCTGTATCTCTCCTCTCTGTCGTCTGTGTCTCTCTTCTGTGTCGTCTGTATCTCTCCTCTCCGTCGTCTGTATCTCTCTCCTCTCTGTCGTCTGTATCTCTCTCCTCTCTGTCGTCTGTATCTCTCTCCTCTCTGTCGTCTGTATCTCTCTCTTCTCCGTCGTCTGTATCTCTCTCCTCTCTGTCGTCTTTATTTCTCCCTCTCTCCTCTCTGTCTCTCTGTTATCACCGTCTTTGTTCATTAATTCCTTTCCAACCTTGAACTTTCTCTCATCTACTGTAGAGTCGCTAAATTTTACCGCCTGTGATCCACAGAATCGATTGGCTAAGTGAAGTCACGTAGGATGGCTTAACCTGCATTCAATTGGCCAATGCGTTCTCGCGTCCACCAAATAACTACAGTCAAGATAGAAATAGCCACGCCGATTGAAATGTAAGGTGTCCTGCTAGATTTGGAATCAAAACGTTTGGTTTGGTCTGTAGCTCCGGGTCCGTATGGGACAGTTTCTGGGTCCGGATCCAGAATGCCTGTTAGTGACCGCTGCTGTAGAGGATGCTAGTTTTGCATATTGATGTTTTTGGATTTTTTTCAATTCAATTCAATTTTATTTGTATAGCACCAAATCACAACACATGTCATCTCAAAGCACTTGACCTTACAAAATATGACTATATACAGAATTATATAGAAAACCAAACAACCACACCATATATATATATATATATATATATATATATATATATATATATATATATATATATATATATATATATATATATATATATATATATATTATATATATATATATAGTATAAACGCTCTTGCTAATTCCAGTCAGAACTCTGGCTGCAGCATTTTGGATTAACTGGAGGCTTTTTAAACAGTTATTGGGAATTCCTATTAACAGTAAATTACTATAGTCCAGTCTAGAAATAACAAGTGCATGGAGTAGTTTTTAAGCATCACTTTGAGACAGGATGCTTCTAATTTTAGCAATATTCCTCAGGTGGAAGAAGACCAGACACCTAGAGACCTAGAGATCTATTTTATGTATGAAATAAAGGAGATATCCTGATCAAAGACAACTTCAAGATTCCTCACAGTATTACTTGAGGCTAATGCTTTGTCATCTAGAGTAAGAATATGATTAGACATCATGTCTCTGATGTCTTTAGGACAAAAAATATAACCTCTGTGTTGTCTTAATTCAGGAGAAGGAAACTGAAGGACATCCAGGCCTTTATGCCTTTTAAACATGCTTGAAGTTTGATTAATTAATTAGTTTCTTCTGGTTCCATAGATAAATATAGCTCGGTATCATCTGCATAGTAATGTAAATGTATTTTTCCTAATAAGTAAGTAAATCTATAATAATTACTTTGTTTATTTTAAGGATGAGATTGTTCTCCTCTCCATAGACAAGAATGTTTTTCACCGAGCTTCTGTAATTGTACTCGTACCATTCCTCCCATTCTCACCACCTGTGATCTGTCAGTCAGGAAGCACCGAATCCAATTACAGGTGGGGGTTGGGACATCAAGGTCCGCCAGCTTCGCATTCAGCTGGCCCGGGCAGATGGTGTTCCTAACATACGTTCTGCTGCGGGATTCACCTGTTTCAGGGCCCTCGGGACCTGTGTGTGGGTCACCTGAGAAGCAGTGTCCTCCGGGTCACAGGTCCTCACTGGTCAGATTGGGAAGCGGTCCAGAGAAAAAGTCTTTAACTTCACGTTTCTCACTATAGAACTGACAATTACTGTACCAAAGTTGGTTTCTCAGTGGGTGTGTCACTGAGTGGGGCAAATATGTTGGAAACCTGAACTTGGTCGTGGTGAACTTTGGGCGAGTGTCTGACTAGCTAGCTAGTTTTCCATGGTTTTCTATAGCTTACACCTATTACAAATAACCTTATCACCAATAAAGGCAGAGTAGAAACTAAACGTAAGGCACACTGAGCAGGTCCGAGCAGATGAAGCAGAGGGAGAAAGAGCAGCCATGGCTAACTAAAGAGGTAGTTAAACGATAAGCTAGCAGACCCGAGAAAACACGATAATTGTGAAATTAGCAATTTTATAAACAGGTGCTATAGTATTTCAAGCATATATTGCAATTCTTGCTGTATAGTAAAACTATGTATTTAATACAAACACTCTACAAGTGTTCAGCAAGTCAGCTTTGGAAACAAGAAGTGATGCAATAAACCTATTGTGAGAGGAGCAGCAAGGAACCATTTAGGAAGGAAATAACATTCTCCTAGTTGTAAAGAGACAAAGATATTAAGTTATTAAACTGCAACACTTCCCAATGGGCAACCAGAACTACAGAAGAATCAACAAACCAGTCACAAAAGCTCAAGCCAGAACAGATGTGTCTTAAAATCAATACAACTGACAGCTAGAATCACTAAAAGAACCAAAAGAACCACATCCAAATATTTAATGGTCTCTGCTATCAATCCAAGTCCTCTATCCAAATACACTGGTGGCTATTTGGAAGTTATTGCTCAATTACTAATATTTTAGGGCTAACAGGAGGCCTTGGTATTGATTGACAGTCTTGATTGACAGTTTACTGCCTGCAGTTCTCTCCTGAACTTTCAGAGCTTCTGTTTATATTATAAACATTTCTTTTTCCAGAAAGATGCTTCTACCATGACCATGGTTAACAAGTTACACTAATAAGATGTTTTTCTAATGTCTGAGTGGCTGACTGTATGCTTTCAGCTCCTTCCACAGAATATGATTTAGTTCAGAAATCTGAACACTGATGTACCTTGGATTTCACCTCTAATCTCTTTGTAAGTTGTTCTCAAGGTTCGATGTCCTGCTTGCTTTCCAATTATCCCTGCTCTACCTGGATCAGGTGTAGTCAGTCAATCAGAAGCTGGAACATACCATCTCAGTGTATAGGTATGGTTATAGAACTGATAAAGCTTCTTTGGGACAGGTGAAACGTCTATAAGAACTGTCCTGTTCCCAGTGAACGGCACCTTTGGGATAACTATGACCAGGATAACTGAGGATCTTCACAGATAGTCAACCAATACGTCTGCTGATAATGCTGTCTTGCTTTAAACAAGGGTAGAAAATATGCAGTTTGTTTTTTGAAAATCTATACTTCAGTTTTTTTTATTAAGCTATTTCTGTTGCAGTTGTGACAATTATCATCCATGCAGGTAAAAAATAAATAAAATAATCAGCTTAAAATGACATAACAGTTTATTTTTTTCTTAAATTCAGTTTCTTTTTTGTTTTTTTAGTTCATTCTCCATACATTAGTAGTCTGTGTTGCTTTGTGTTTGTACATTTTGGCCAACACTATGCATCTCTTTCACCTCACTCCAAAACCAAATGATTTCTTCTTTACACTTTCCTAAATTCCATGAGATTTGTCTAATTATTTCTATTTTAGAGAAGACAGGCTGTTTGTGATGAAACAATGGTGGCTATGGTGAACGCAGACACGAAGCTGAAAGAAGTGGAGGAAAAAAACACATCTGGACAGGCAGAATAGGATCAAGCTCACCAACTGTTTTCTTCTTTTAGCTTCATTCTTCCTATTCCCTGGCACTAAGCACAGCTTTCTCCAGTCTTATCTTCTCAGCCACTTGCACCTCGCCAACAAAATCTGAAATTGCAGCTATACCTGGAGGCAAGTCAGCCAGCACCAACACGCTAACGCTGCACACCATTTAGCTGTGGTTTCCTAGCAACCTCTTCGCCACCTTGTCAATAATAAAGCTGTTTTTCTGGCTGTCCACGATTGTGTGACTGAGCTCAAATGTGTGCAGATTTGTGAGTGTGTGAGTAATTACTGTGTGCTTGCATGTGTTTAAGTGTGTAACAGGTGTGGTAATGAAGTGGTTGTGTAAAGCTCTTGCAGCTTATGTGCAGAAATCAGTTTTTAACCCAGAATATGAAAGTCAAGTTTTGACAATTATTTCTTACTGTTCTCACTATTGGCACTGGTTATGTGCATATCTGTCTGCCACAGCATTAAAGTTACCATCTGCTTTGATTTTGAGATGGAGGATAACTGGCTAAAAAAAAACTTTAAGGTGTTAGTACCACTGGGCAAAATAGACAGCCTGTTTTATCTTTGTGACCAACAATCGGATACTACTTTAGCTGGTTTAAATTAAACCGAATGAGAGCTGGTGAAGCACTGTAAGCCCCATGAGGAAGGTTAAGACAGAAGACTGTAAGGGGTGCTTAAAGCACAACTTATGCCTATTGTTCATACTAGCTTTGAATGCCTTCAGCATCTGTCATTTGTTGAAATAAAGTACCTATTATCACAGTCGCAACTGCCCAAACGCATGTCAGTAAGAAGTGAAACTGCTTCACTTCAAACATTTCTATGTGAGAACTCATAATATATTTTTGCCCAGAGTATTTGTTTGTTTCTGGACTGTGGAGACTAGTTGTTCCAGGTCTTTATGAATTCTATTAATTAAATTCATTGTAGTTTCTTATATAGCTCTAAATCACAAAAAATGTCACCTCAAGGCACTTGATACTTTACAGTAGAAAGAATGTGATTTTTTGTGCTGCCTGGTCGAACTTAATTGGTCCAGGCATGTTCCAAAGACCCAAACAAGTTAAGCAACACATTAGCAGAGCAACAGCAGAAACAACTGCATTAGTGCTCCATCTGCATCAACGCACCACCTTGTCTGAGGTCTGAGGTCTCTATACAATAAAATACGAATGTAAGTATGTTTTTGTAAGGAACGCAACTGTGATTTCTATCTATTTTACTATTGCTACACAGGTTGGGTTGATGTTTGTATTACAGTTAATACTGTGGTGTTTTAACTTAAAAGTGAAAGAAAAGCAAGTGAAAAGCAAGAAGCAAATCTGTCAGAGAGAACATATTTGAAGCGAAGTGCTATAACAAGAAATGTTGCAAGTATTATATTATTATATTATCATAATAATGATGTGGGCACCCACTATAAGCCAGTGGAGAGGTGTTAACAGTGGTGTGACGTGTTTTTGGCTAATAATAAATGTGATGTGCTGCTGCATTCTAGATTAAATGGAGAGATTTGATTGCCCTTGATGACAGGTCTCTCTATAGAGTATTGCAGTAGTTGAGATGGAAGATTGTCATGACAAGCAGTTGAGTAGCATACTCAGTGATGTAGGATGAGGCCAGACCCAGAGTTGGAGAAGATCTTAGTTGTCTTCAGTGGCGACCCCCAGATTTTGTGGGGATGACAGTTGATCAAGCTCAAGTTAATGCTTATGTTCAAACGTGTAAGCAATTAAGAAAATTCAGGATACATTAGCAGTAAACAAAATGTGCCACTATTATGTTGCATCCATCAAAGTGAGTGGTGTGTGTTTGCATGGCATATGTTCAGGAGTGGTGTTGAGCTAATTGCTGTTAATTAATAATTTTAACAGGCATATTAGAGCAGCTTTACGTAAGATTCACTGGGATGATGCATGAAGCTATGCTGTAGCAGCCAATAATCATCAAAGCACTGCAAAGTCATGGCAGGCTTTTGGCTCCATTACAAAATTCTTTCTAAAATACTTTTTTTTATCCCTTGACTTTATGGAGTATTTGTGAGTGGGAGCTGTTTCTGCTTTGTGTAACAGGGAATTAGGGGCTTTAGTGTGAGCGATGGATATGGAATTGTAATCCTGGTGTCTGGCTTGTTGAAGAGCCAAGAAGCAAGATTTACGATACCTGAGAGTCTAAATGCTTGGCCTTTTAGATAACTGGATGCGTGTGAAAGTGAATTTATAGTCCTATGAAGCCCATAGATTTCTTGTCTGACCTGGGTGATCCGCTGTGTTGTGTGGAACACAGGATAGTCTCAGTTCCACACATGCAATGTGCAACACATAAGCAGTACTGTACTAACCAAACAAGGGGCTATCAGATTGTTGCATTTCGATGTGATGGAGTAAAAGACCACTAAAAGTAAAGTATCTAACTAAAGCAGGAGTAGCTCAGGTAGTAGAGCAGTCGTCTACAAGTAGCGTCCCGTAGTCTGCCAGCTGTCCAAATGCACTTTCCCCAAGAGGATAAATAAAGTATAAAAAAAAATAATAATATCTAACTGGTACTACTGGCTACTGGAGTATTACTTGTTATTTTGATACTTGACTAATAACTTGACTTGAGTTTTTAGAAAGTAGTGGCTAGTGGCTTTGAAAATGAATTTTATTTTGACTGACTTCTAATTAAAATGAATATTTTTAATTTGTTGCTTGATATATTAAAGTAAGTCAGGTAAGAGGTGTATTCATAGACAAATTAAGAGACTTGACTTAGATTGTTTACCTTGCACCTCACTTGCAAGTCAATTTGGATAAAAGCCTCTGCCAAATATCTAAATGTAAATGTAAATATAAATGTGAGACTTTATGTCCCTGCACATAGTCTCCAACTAAATGCTGGGTCTTGTTTAAAACCATGTAGGGAGACGCAGTGCTGCACATTAATAGCATCTGTGTAAAGGGAAATCAGTGAGTTATTGCTGAACACATTATACATATTAGAAAATAATTGCTGAAAACATGAACACTGTGAGCTATGTAGTCTAGTTCACTATACTTAGTATATATTGAGACAACAGTTTAGATGTATGTAAATACAGTCTTAAATGAAGATCAGATCAAATGTTATGTCAGTTAATACAGTTAATACATACAGTACATACATATGTATATACATAATACATACGCACATAGTTTTTTTTTTCTAATGGTGATATAGACATGCAGTCAAACCATGTTTGAAATGTGTGAAACAAATATGCTTAATTGTACAAAAATGCAAAACACACTGACAGGCAACCATGACATGTCAGCCATGGTGACACATCCTAACACACCACTACATATAAAAGTTGGAGAAAATAACAATAACATCATCCTTGTTTGCTGTACATGCTTGCATGCTTGCTTACATTTGTTAATATTCCATGAGAATCTGATGTTAATTATGGGATGGAAGAAACAGAAACAGACTGACCTTCAGGTAACTCTGGGAAAACAGATGTTGCTGAAATAATTTTGCAAAGCTAATAAGACCAAATCAACACTGTTTTTATATAAAACTTTTTTTTTTTTTAATGCAGGTAAACCCATGTGTAACCAAGAAATAGAATGTGTCTGGACATTTTGCCTCAAAGGATTTGCATCAAACTATTTATTATGCAGTGAAAACCTGCTATTTTTAAAGCGGGAACTATGGAAGACATAATCCCATTGTTATATAATGGTACTGTCTTAATTATTACTAGATTTGGTAAACTAGGTCTCAAGTATTGTAGTAGTAAGTAGATAGTTCTATTTGTATTTTTTACATGACATAATTAGACTCTGGGAAACTTGGTTTAGCAATGCAAGAAATTTAGTATAACTTTGTTTATGATTGTGTGTATATAGATGCTATTTTGAAGAGTTTTATATCAGATTAGTTGTATACAATAAGATTTTTGTTCAATTTGTACTCATGTTTTGATATTTTATTTATTTATTAATTAACACCTTTTTAGTCATTAAAAACCTTTTTCAACATGGTTTTCAGATATAACAATACATTTTTTTTTAGGTGCTTCTTAGGTTAATTGTGAAACATGTAGTGTGAGTTAACACATCGTACCTAATCCATAGAGCTTGTACAGTGTCTATCCAGTTTAATCTAACCATTTTTTTTATCTTTATCTCTCTATTCCTGATATGTAGTTGTTTGGTGGTTCCTCCCAGCTCAATGGATGTTTACAGGGTGCATATTGAGTCTTTTATGAATTTATTTAATTTATTTTAACTCCAACCCTGAACTCAATGCAAGGCAGTCAGCTATAAACCTCAGGGTTAGTGGTTCAATTCCTGGTTCCTCCTGGCTATATGTTGAGGTGTCCTTGGATAAGACACTGACACCCCACTGTAGCCATTGTTAACTACAGCTGTCCAAACAACAAAATTTTCCAAGGGGATGAATGAAGTATGTTGTGCATTTCTCGTCCACAATGAAACACACTCAATGCCAAATACAGTTAGCTAGGTAACTTTTACATCAACATCATCAACATGACAGATTGTACCCCTCTACAATGCCCTCCCCATCCCCAGCACAAACATTTTCTGTCACATTGCATTTCCCTCCATGTCACTTTGTCTTCTTTTTTGGAGCGCACCCTGTGAGGTGCCACCAGTGCCAGCATCCCCTTGTGCCCAAAGTCAGGAAGGTGGGTGGCAACTCACTGACTCTCCTTCCTCCGTGCTCATTTTCTCAAGAGGTCCTCATCTATTTTGCCAGCTGAGCTCATTCAGAGAGACTGTCTTGTTAAATAAGGCATGAGTCACCTAGTGCACACAGCACTGAAATGATGCTGCCTGTTTCAGTTCAGCTCACTGCTGTTAGCTGTGAGCTGAACTGTGGTTATAGCTTTGATAGCTTGCACTCAAAAAAAAACATGAAAAACCACAGTCATTGTTTATTCCTTCCTGACTGATTCTCCACAGAAATGTCTGTTCACTGACAATGCTGATGACCATGCTATAGCAAAATTATATCTTAAATCAAACTACACAACTAAATAAAAACAGCTTGTGAACAATCAAAGGTGCATGCACAGCCAGGTGGCAGAAAATGTCAGTGATATTGTACGGAACTTAACTCATACTCATTGAGCCATCTCTACCAGCCAATTGAGGTATGAGTATTGCATCCTCATAGGTGCAATACTGATCCTAAAGAGACAGAGGTGATAGTGTCACGTGCAAATAGTTTTCAATTCAATTCAATTTTATTTTTATTGAGCCAAATCACAACAGATGTTATCTAAAAGCACTCTACAGTGTTTATGATTTAAGACCATATAGAAAACCCAACGACTCCACTTGAGCAACCACTAGGTGACAGTAGAGAATTGTTTCAACCTAACAAGAAGAAAGTCCTGTTGCCATGACTCAACTTAACATAACTTCACCTGGACAACTGAGAATCTTCACCGTCATGCAACGGTTACATTTTAATGAGTAGAGGAGAGGAACTCAGTGTATCAAGGAAGGTCCCCTAGCAGACTAATCTATAGCAGAAGATAGAGTCACCTGAGCCATCTCTAACTATAAGCCTTATAAAAAAGGAAACATTTAAGTCAAGTCCTAAATTTAAAGATGGTGTCTGCCTCCCAAGCCTGAACTGGGAGCTGGTTCCACAGTAGAGGAGCTTGATAGCTAAAGACTCTTATTCTACATCTGGAAACTCTAGGAACCACAAGTAGACCTGCATGAGAATGTGTGTCCTGCTGGAAAAATACGGAACTATGAAGTCTTTAAGATAAGATGGAGCCTGATTATTAAGTTTTTTATATGTGAGAAGAAGAATTTTAAATTCAATTCTGGATTTTACAGGGAGCCAATGGAGAGAAGCTAACGTAGGAGAAATATGATCTTGGTAATTCCAGTCCGAATTCTAGCTGCAGCATTTTGGATTAATTGGTGGCTTTTTAAGTCTAGATATAACAAATGGATGGACTACTTTTTCATTATCACTTTGAGACTGGATGCTCCCAATTTTAGCCATATTCCTTAGATGGAAAAAGGCAGTTCTAGAGATTTCTGAGAAGAAAGCTTGGAATTCTCTGTAGTAGAGCCTTCATGCCTGAATTATCATCACATCACCAAGTTGGACTGTCTTGGTATAGAGGGTTTCTTGGTGGATGATGCAGTGCATTTTGACAGCCTCACCTCCACTCTCTCGTACCTTGGCACATACCATAGATGCCACTCCTTTGTGCTTGCCTGTCATTGCTGGAGCCCCATCTGTTGTCTACACAGCTTGTCCCATTTAAGTCCTATCTGGTCTGTCAAACTGTAAAGAAAAAATTTTGATCAACTCCCCTCAAAAAATTAACAGCTGTGCATCTGCGCTCTCATCACATGCAATCGAGTAAATATTAAAAGCACAAGCTTTATCTGACACTGTTTTTATGTGTTGCTAACATTGTTGAAATCCTACATTTTCTCTGGGCACATTATTCCCACGACTTTTGAAAGGCACTGTTTGATCTAGTCACTATCAGATTTTCCGTGTAGTGCAGTGAGTTGTGCTACTTCATAACTGGCTATTGTGGTATTTTCTGGAGCTTTTTTAATATGTAAATAAAAAATGTTGCTGGGTTAGGAGGCTATCTGTCATTTGCTTCACCTTCTTTTCCTGCTTGGCACCAGTGTAGGACGTAAAAGGTCTCATGTTACATTTCGTAAAGTTGTTGTATATTGTACTCTGTCATTACCACAAAGTCTAAAATTTTAATTTAAAGTCACTCTTTAAATTCTTGCTTTAAAGAGACGCTACCATGTCCAAGCCAGTAGCTTCACCTAGTATACAATACAGTTAAGCGCAAATATTATGTGTGGGTGATAGACCATTATATTTTTAGACTTATGAGTCTTTTAGATACTGGTCAATGAAAAATTAATGGTGGGCTGCATTTGACCTGTAGTTTAAACACCCCTGTTCTAGAACAATTACTAGACTTACTTCTTTCCAAACATATTCAATTGTAGGATCCCAACTACAGATTTTTTTAAGGATTCCTTGATTGAGTGTTAAATCAGTTTTTTTCCCTTCAATATCTATGGTGTTTGCAATAACAGTCCTGTTGGGATTTTTTTTTTATTTATTTTTTTATTAGGACACTGAGATTCCCTGTAGCCATCATTTAGACATCACAAAGAAGGCTGTGTTTAATCCCTGTCCTAATCCAGCTGCAGGATTTTGTTTATTTTGTTTCCAAAGAACAGACCATTTGTATAAAATCATTATAGAGATATGGCAGAAAGAAAGAGGTTTGGCAGAAAAGGCTCTGCTCTTTGATAACCATCAAAGATTGTTCGTAGAAATGAGGATTCTGCAGAGAGCTAACTCATACTCATAAACATACAGATGTGGACAAAACTGTTGGTGCCCTTCCGTTAAAGAAAGGAAAACCCCACTTTGGTCCCTGAAATAACTTTAAACTAAGAAAAGCAATAGTTAATAAATATTTAATAAAAAAATAAATCATAAAATTCAGACATTGCTTGCTTGGAGGCAATCACTACACCACTTCAGAATAGATGTAGCTTGACCTAGGATTTCACCTCTAATCTCTTTGGAAGTTGTTCTAGGCTATTTGGTTACCATTCATATTATCCATCTTTTCAATTTGCCATCAATCTTATAGCCTTTATCTTTAACACGTGTGTCTATAATTTTCTTTCTAATCTCCTGAGACAACTCTCTCCTTATCTTTCTGTTGTCCATGTTCAGTGTGGTACACACCATGATACAAAACAGCACAGTGACTACTTTTCACCCTTTAAATTGGCAGACTGACTGATTACAATTTTGAAGACACCTGTGATGTTAATTACAGGACACAATTTAGTTTAACATGTGCTTATGGTCAAATTATTTTCAATCTTTTCTAGGGGTACCATCATTTTTGTAGAGACCCGTTTTATTAATATAATATAATTATATCTGAGTTAATTTTTAGTAAAGTTTTATTTATTATTACTTTTGTCATTTTCAAGTTATTTCAGTACAATATATTTTTTTTAACAGAAGTGTATTGGAAGGGTGTGTCCACGTCTGTACATGAAAACAATCAACAATATATGAAATGAGAGAAGGTCAATGGAGGGAGCTTTGGCTGCAAATGAAAATGTACTTTGAATACAGGAAAATATATAGAATGTTTTAGCAAGGCAAATGTGCCTCACTCATTCACACATACAAACTGATGGTGGAGCTTCTGCAGCTGGCCTGACCCTGAGCAAATTGGGGTGTGTAGTAGTGTCTTGCCCAAGAACATATGAAAGGAGACACCACTCCTGACACTGGTGGACAATTATTCTATTGCCTGAGCCACACACTATTATCACCCATGCCTTTAGAATAGCTTAAGCATTCCTTTACATAGATTGTCTAAGTGTGTGTATGTCTGTCTAGTAGCATGCCGTTTGACCAAAAGATATACACGTAGAGCATAGTGTTGGTTCAGGCAGGGCAGTGAAGTCATCCTTGCTTTACATGAGTACATGAAGTACATTACTAGCAATACCAGTCCCAGTTCTGCTTCACCATCACTGGCTCATTTATCAGATTACTTTTATCACATTATCATATACTGTATGTACTGAACAGATTTATGTTTTGGCCATTGTTATCTGTTCCATACTGATCTTTCCCTTTTTATCATTCATCTTTGATTCAGTACTCTGTTACCCCTTGTCAGCCATCACAAACTAGTTGCTAGTTTTGGTCTGTTGATAGTTGATTCAATTTGAAAATATTCAAAGCACAAATTTGCTTTTCAAATTTGTATAGAGGCACCATATTGCACGTTATATCAGAAACCAAACACAACAACAGCTTACAATTTCTTGCTCCTGGACCTATGAGTTTGTTAGTTAGAATCCCTCCTCTAGTCCCTGACATACAGTACTGAGTGCAGTAAGCAGTCCTGTACAACTACGGGAAAGAAAGACACAAAGTTAATCGGATGCAATAGTGGCATTTGACTAGATAGAGGAGAAAGGAGAAAGGAGAGGAGCTCAGTGTATCAGTAGAGGTCCCCCAGCAGACTCACCTATTGCAGCTTAACTAAGAGATAGTCCAAAGTCACCTGATTCATATCTATAAGCTTTAGAAAAAAGGAAAGTTTTAAGTCTAGTCTTAAATGTGGAGAGGGTGTCTGCCTCCTGAACATGAACTGGGAGCTGGTTCCACAGGAGAGGAACTCGATAGCTAAAGGCTCTGCCTCCCATTCTACATTTGGAAACTCTAGGAACCACAAGTAAACTTGTACTCTGAGAAAGGAGAGTTCTGCTGGGAAAATATAGAGCTGTGAGGTCTTTAAGATGAGCTGGAGCCTGATTATTAAGTTCTTTATGTGTGAGTAGGAAGAATTTTAAATTCAATTCTGGATTTTCCAGGGAGCCAATGGAGAGAAGCTAACGTAGGAGAAATTTGATCTCTCTCAGTAATTCCAGTCAGAACTCTGCAGAATTTTGAAGGTAAATCGAAATAAAAGGCAGATATTAGTCTACAGTTTACTGAGTCCAAAGTAGGCTTTTTGACTAGGGGTTTGACTACAGCAACCTTAAAAGCCTGTGGGACGTGGCCTTTTTGTAAGGATAGACTGAGCTGATCTAATATGGACGTGCTGAATAAAGACATCTTTGAGCAGTCTAGTCAGGATGGGGTCTAAGAGACATGTTGGTGGTTTAGATGAAATAATTACTGAAATTAATTCAGAATGTTCTACGAGAGAGAGGCAGTGTAAGTACCAGTGTGGTCTTACAAATTAATCTAGAACTGTTGTACATATGAGACCATCCATGCCATATGCAGGGAGGATCTGATATTTCTTTTTAGTTATGATTTTTTTTTGTAAAGAAATTCATGAAAACATTGCTGCTGCTAAGAGTTAAGGGGATACTAGGTTCAACAGAGCTATGACTCTTTGTCAGCCTAAAAGAAACCTGGGGTTGTTCTTATTTGCCTCTATTAATGAGGAGTAATATGTGGTTCTAGCTTTATGGAGGGCTTTTTTTATATGTTATTAAACTGTCTTTTCAGACTAGGCAAGATTCATCTAAATTGGTGGAACGCCACCTTCTTTCCGGCTAATGCAATGTCTGCTTTAAGCTACAGATTTGTGAATTGTACCATGGAGGTAGTTTTCTCACTCACTAGCTTCTTTTTCAGAAGAGCAATAGTATTGAGTATTGTTCAAAGTGAGGCTGCAGTATTATCAACAAGATAGTCGACTTGTGCTGGAGTTAATATTGAGCTTCTGTTTACAATCTGGTGTACTGCATATGACACCAGAAATCCCATGCACTCAACAAAATACACAAAAAAAACACAATCTAACAAAATCTAACAAAAATTGTTGGTCGTGGTAAGTACATAAATTTGGTTGTAAAAGAAATTATTTTTAATAGAAATATCTGTATTATTTAAACATGCGGAGGGAGGTGTCAGTGAGACAGTTAAGAAAAAGATTTTCACATCAGTAACAGAAATGTTTCATTTAACAACTGTTTATTTTGAAATGTTTGAATCATTGAAACAAGCTGAGATGTGGGCAGCAGTTCAGAGTTATGGAGCTAGGCTCATGACATCACTAAATGAAATTATCCTCTCTAAATATAAAGATATAAACGGCAGCCGTGAGGTTTAGCTCAGTTCTTCAGTAAGGAGAGCACTTGCTGATGGTATATGCGATGTAGGCTATCCACATGCAGAACACAGCTTGCTGTTATATGTACCAATCATTTGCATTCTCTTTACATCTCCTCCCTGATATTGCTTTGACTCCAGAAATTGGCCTTTTTTTCCCTCCTGCCCACACACTCCCTTCCATTATCATGGCACTAACTCAAAGCTGCATCTGCCTACATGTGTGCATTTTTTTTCCACTACTCACTCACTATCTTTCTGGGTTAATGCAGAAACATTGATATTCTTGTGGCGAACACAAGACAGAATATAGGATGTGTAGCAGGTCAAGTCTGCCTTGCTTTCATCCTGGTGCCTCTGAACAGATAAAGAGACTCTAATTGCATTTGCATAATCACACTAATATAAAGTCACACACCAGACTTTAAGCACAAGAACAATGAAATGTTAGATTAACTGCACACTGAATATAAATATTCACAGGCCACAGCTTTATGTCACTGTATGTTATATTTAATATTACTTGCTTCTCATCAATTAATTAATTAATCAAAGCTAACATTGAACAAATTAACTATTTCATAATGTTCATAGAACTACTTTGAAAAGCAGGGCTGCATCCAGCTTAGGTTATTGCCCCCGGTGAGTCAGGTCAGCTGCATAGCAGCTCTGCCATCGGTGTGTGAATGTGTGTGTGCTTGTGCGTGTGAATGGGTGAATGAGATGCAGTGTAAAGCGCTTTGAGTGCCTGCTAGGTAGAAAAGCGCTATATAAGTGCGGACCATTTACCATTTATGCATTGAAATTCTGTCAGTGAAAATCCCAAACAGGATCTATGACAAAGGATGACCCTGGCAGAGGCCAACACTAATCACAAACCTGTTTGTCTTCCTGCTGATGGCATATAAGGACCTTCTCCACCCTCTGCTGCCCTTTCTTAAAAATGGTAACCACCACTATGCTTTGTCAGTCCTGTTCCCATCACACTAGCATTATGGATGGCATTTTAGCCAAGACAGTTCAAGAATGTGTAGTGTGTGCACACTTGGAACCTTGCTGCTGAGATTTTTAACTACCTCAAAGATCATTAGCTGAACAGCCTCTTTCAGTGCTCATCCACTATTAGGTTTTTTATTTGCTGCTGTGGCATGGACCAACAACCTTCTGACCATGATTCAGAGCAGCCTTCTCCACAATGGAGGCTTTGAACGGTGCATGAGAAACGTCCAGATGTGGGAGTTAAAGTTCTTCCAGACACTGGCTCATCTGGCCCTCAGTTCACCCTCACTACACCTATGGCTTTACTAGGTCTCTTCCACCATCTGATCCAACTCACCACTAGGAGGGGGTTGGTTAAAAACTCTGCCCTTCAATTCAATTCAATTCAATTCAGTTTTATTTGTATAGTGCCAATTCACAACAGAAGTTATCTCAAGGCACTTTACAGTGTAAGGTTTAAGACCTTACAGAAAATAGTTATACAAAAAATTATAGAGAAAACCCAACAATCCCATTTGAGCAAGCTTTAGGCAACAGTGGAGAGGAAAAACTCCCTTTAGAGCAGTGCTTCTTAATTATTTTCTGTTACAAACACTGGAATCACAATATAGATTGTCAGTATAGGTTCCCAGGCTCATTCAAAACATTTGTATTATTTGATTGTTGAAATATGGAAAATTATTGCATTGCATAATTTATTTCTTTATCTAAAAATATTGCCAGTTTCTTCCCTTTTTCCTGCAAGCATTATTCCTCGTTTTTTAGGCATCCTCTGACCTTATCAGCTTTCCCAGCCTTTTCTTGCTTGTGAGACTGTTTTACAATATTGGCAAAGCAATATTGCTTCCCCCATGTGTTTATATTGTGCATGTACATTGAATATGGTCATTGTTGTCAGTATGGGAAACATGGGTTCTGAAAGCTCTGTCAATGTGATGGTTGTACTAGTAGAAATGTTCAGGGGGTACAACCATCTAAGTAAGTCTACTCCAAAGACAACTGTAGATTCAACACTACATGTTGAAACCCAATGGCCAGAATTACATTCCATTTATGTGGATATCTATGGTTACCAAAATATGAACTGCAACATTTGAGTGATCCCATTTTATAGCCCTGCCACAGAAGAATTACAAAAAACATTTATGAATAGAAAATGTATTACTCTAATATTGTTAAATAATGGCTAAAGTAGTGCTGATTGCTAGAGAAATGTTGTAAATACAACAAACTGCCTGCTGGCCTCTCTAGTCCAGTTTATGTACTCACAAATCTCGTTTCATTTCATCAATACTAGTCACTCCTCAGAAATTGCAACATATAACGTACACAACTGCTGCCAAGTTTTACACACCGTATGTAGTATTTGGCTGTGCAGCCAAGCAGCTTAAGCAAAAAACATGACAAACTGCCTCTTCATCCAATTATTCCATGAGAGGTCAGGGGAAATTAACCGGGGAACATTGTATGTTTGATTAATTTAAATGTAGTTCTTTATGTAGCCTAATAGTTTTGTTCAGTGACCAGTCAAGTTTTCTGGCTACAAGGACATTTTGATGCTTTGAATTTAAAAGGAACAAAAATGTGAGTCTAGCTAGTTTTTTTTTTTTTATCAAGGTGTTAAAATCCAGATAGATAATAGATAACACAGAGCAAGTTGTGTTGTCTCTAAGGCATTTATTTATTGAATTTAAAATTTTTGTTAAACTCGTACTTTAAGTTTGTCAAATGTAAAATGTAAGTAAAGTGTAGTAATTCTTAATAAAAGTGACATTTACACTTAAAACTGTTTAGTGGAAATCCTGTTAGGTGACTTCCTGTTACGTGAACCCATTTCCAAACGCTAGGAAATGGGCTTGTTCAACAACAGGACCCTTCATAGAAAATTAATTTTTATGAGTTTATACCATGGCTCAGATGGCTAATGTGTATTTAAATGTGCTATCATTCATAGTCTGAATGTTATTTTGAAATAAAAAAACTTCCAGTTTGTGATCCAGTTTCACCCTACATTAGAATCAAGAACCCACAAAAGTAAAAACTTACCTGGTCCAGTAAAAGATGAGAAGAAAACACACAATACAATTCTCCAGCCAGCACACAGCTCGGAGCAGGACCTGTGTCACAGTACCTGGCACACAGAGACCTGGTCAATTCAGGGCTATACAAATTTCACTATAAGCCAGAAAATTATCATGCATGGTATTCTTCATTCACCAGTGCAGTGGAAAGAAATGGACCTCATTATAAAATGGCTGGGAAAGGACTCTAGTGAATGCATCCGCTCAACCCATGTCAACAACCCCAGACTACCCTTAAGCAAAGCATGGGAGAGACTACGAGAATCTTATGCAGTACCAGAAATCTTAGAAAATCACAGTTTCAGTGATTAAAAGATTTCCTCAAGATTTCTGCTGAGGATCACTTAAAACTAAGAGAGCTAGAAGATTTGCGCCAGGAAATTGAAGGTGCTAAAAAAGATGGCTACTTGACTGGTCTGTCATAGGGGACATGTGTCTTGGAAATGCACACAAACCAACAATGAACAATTCAAGACCAATGTGCTAGAAAATGGTCAGCCTTCATTATATCAGCCTTGCACAAGCTTCATACAGTACATGTAAAATAAGCACAGCATGATTTTGACCAGCTCTGCAGTGCAACTGCATTAGGTCAGTCAGTGTTCATTAAAACATATCATGAGAACAAACTCGCCCCATCAGTTGAAGACAAGATCTTTATAAAGTTAATGGAGGCAAACATCGACAAAGATGAAAGCAACAGTTGAGTTGCACCACTGCCGTTTAAAGAACCCTGGCAATGTTTGTCAAATAACAAAGAACAGGCAATCAGTAGGTCCACGTCCTTGCAACAAACACGGAAAAGGATGTCTGAAATGCAACTGCAGTATGTGGAGTTTATGGGAAAGACCTTTCCCAATGGACATGCTGAGGTGTCTCCCTCACTGAAAGAAAATGAGGAACACTGGTGTCTCCCAACATTCTGAGTTTACTACACTTCACACTACTACAAAAACCCAACCAGATCAGGGTGGTTTTTGATTCCAGTGCCAATTGGTCTGGCACCTCCTTCAGTGATGTGCTTCTCAAAGGTCCTGATCTAAAAAACAGTATCCTAGGCATTTTGTTAGGTTTCAGGAAGAAGAAGGTTGCATTTTAGTCAACATCCAGCAGATGTTTCGTTGTTTCATAGTACATGAAGACCATTGAAACTTCCTGCACTTTTTATGGCACAAGGATAATGACATCAACAAGGAGGTTGTTGAGTACAGAATGAGGGTTCATGTCTTTGATAACAGTCGGTCTCCTGCTGTGACTGCCTATGGGCTGCGAAGAGCCATCAGGGAAGATAAAACTGTCATGTTTGCAGAAAAGCCCTTTTATGTTGATGATGGCCATATATTAATGGCAACTGATGCTGGGGCAATTGACCCGCTAAAACAAACACAGGCCTCACTCGCTGAGTCAAATCTCCACTTGCACAAGTTTGTATGAAGCTGTCATGCAATCACCCTTACCTTCCCACCAGAAGATTGTGCAGTAATTAAAGAGTTGGACTTCCTTGAAAAAGCCACACCCACACAGCAAAGTTCAGGCCTTGTTCCACATGTTACTATTAGTGGTTAGTGACATATGCAACAGGGTCCAACAGGGCAGTCTGTCTGGGACACACCCCTACCTACCGACAAGCTGAGCCAATAGGAATCCTGGAGAGATTCACTTCTTCACTTCTGTACAGAAAGCAAGGTGGTGCTTGAATATATGCCACTATTTTTGTAGAGAGGAGAACCCAGCTGACCATGCTTCAAGATCTGTGCTTACATGTCATCTAGCTCAGACCTCATGGTTCACTGTACCAACATTTCTGTATAAGTCACCTGCAAGAGGATGACTTAAACACAGTGTTACATTTGTGGCAAAGAACCCAATAATCCTGCTAGAAGGTAGCCACATCGCTGTACTGCTTACACAACATTAAGCAAGTTAAACACTAAGGTTGCCACCTGACAGAAGGTGCTATCAGGGCTGGTGGCTTGCAGATTCTGGGAAGCAAGCAACTGATCAATTCTGTGCTCCACAAATATGTGACTTGCTGTAAACTGTGAGGAAAACAGCAGGAGCAACATAGGAACGCCTCCAAGCTTTTTCCCACTCATGTATGTGGGGCTCAACATTTTTGACCCATGGTCTGTTAGCAGTAGATGCACTAGAGGAGAACAAAGACAGCAAAAGGGGGCCAATTATTTTTTAGTTACACAAGTTCACGAGCAGTCCACATAGAGATCATAGAGTCCATGGACACATCCAGCTGCGTTAATGCCCTCAGGCACTTATTTGAGCTTTGAGGTCCTACAAAACAGTTAAGATCTGACTGCAGCACTAACTTTGTTGGCAAAAGCAAAGAGCCAGGTATGGACAGAACTGTGTAAAGTTACCAAAGTAAGCAACGCTGCACCTGTGTATTCAACCTGCCAAATGCCTCTCACATGGGAGGTTCCTGGGAGTAAATTATTGGCATCACCAGAAGAATCCTCTACTCCATGCTCTTACAACAGAACACATGACTAACGCATGAAGTGCTGTGTGAGATCACAGTCATTATAATTTATTGTGGAAAACTGAAGAATGGATGGATGGATTTTTATGCATGCATGAGCCTCATGCATGCATAAAAATCCATTTCCAATGGCTAAGAAATATCATAGATGCAATGCTGTAAATTCATAATTATGTTAGTGACATTGTGAAGGTAATATTGTGGTACAAAATAGTAGAGATGCAATGTTTGATTAGATTTATTTACATCTTTGTATAGGTTTAGGCTAAGGTGGCTAATATGTGTGAAAATGTCATGAAATATCATTTATAATGAAAATCTGAATGTTTTTCTTTTTATTTTTTTTTTTTAACTTTTTACCGTACATCTCATAACAAAGAATAGGCAGTAAATGACTGACCTTACTACAAATCTCTTTATTGACTCTCTGTTTAACTGTGTGTTTAGTCAGAGTTCTAACACAATGTATGAGACAAGAGCAACAGCGGCAAGAAGTGGAGAGTTTTAGACTGGCCAAGTCACTCTCCGGGCTTAAACCCTATTTATCCATTTTACCTGCTAAGTAACTCCGAAAGCACCTCAAAACTAAAAAAGGCTGCAGTGGAAGCCTGGGAAAGAATCAAAAAAGAAAAATGTTTGATGATGTCACAGGCTTGATGCAGTTATTACAAGCAAATGACTTGCAACTAAATATTACGTCAAGTATATCTGTGTCAATACTTAAAACATTGGTGCGTTCAAACAAAACGTGATATCTTCTAAGTTGTGTATCGGATCCAGACGTAAACACCTGGAAATAAAATTTTGATCTTTTGTCTGATGGGAGTGTATATTTCTTTATTTTATATGGTTTGCTTGTAGTCTTCTCCACTATTTCTGTCTCATATTCAGATATGTTAATCTATTATATTTTTATTTTATAACTTTACAATAAAGCACTTTGAAAAATCTATTTCCATGTAAGCTACATAAACTAAATTGAGATGTGACATTAGCTGCTGCTGATTGAAATATTTGTGCAGAGGATGTGTTACAGCTGCACGTGAAATAAATTACTGACACTCTGGTGATATAAATAGCCACAGCACCGTGTGTTGGTCATGTGTGAGAATGGCTGCTCTGAACTTTTTGCTTAGCTGAAATAATTTTTTCTTTACCACTTTTGTGATTAATGGCCTCTACAGTACATCTGTTTATAACTTGCAAGACAGATGTAAAAATAACTCACTTAATACATGACATGACTTAATTTGATAATGGTTGCAGGCAGAATCTCCTAATAACGGTATAAGTTCAGTTGTGCCTTTTCAGGTGAAGGTGAACCACATTCTCTTTTGTGGAGCATAGTTTTAGAATATATAAATTGGTAATATTGGTGGTGCATCCACTTTTTTAACTTTAATAGAGCAACAATGGGAGAATGGCTCAGAATTGGTGCACAGTACCACCTCAGGTAACTTACACACAAGCTGTAACTAATTAGCTGCTGTGTTACTGACTCTAAACATCATGTACTGTACAAGTAGATATTTGTAGTTTTGATCATTTCAGCGATAAAACATGATGGCTTAATTCATGTTAAGCACATCTGAATCTATGACAGTGGGGTCATTCAAGCCTTTCTTTCAGTTTAAATTAAGCACATCATATTTTGTTTAAATTGAAAGCTCTTGAATTTGGAAGTATAAGTAAAATTTTGCCAAGTTAGATTATAAGGACGTAGGTTAGGGTCAGGTCTCGGTGCCAGGCCCATGCAGATTATATTATTTTAGACTATAAAGTCTGCATACATACTCCTGCTCAGTTTTAATTTCAACATGTACAGTTTTACACACCTGGCCCTGGCATTCGACAAACTTTTTCACTTTTTGGTAACTCTTCAGTTGGCAGTCAGGTTGTTTATCTAACTGCTTCCTCCAACACACCATTCAAACAGCACCCATCTGTGGCACTCAGCACAGATGGTGAAAGGTGACAATTTGGAAAATTAGAATCATGTAGAAAGTGTCACATTCATCTTCCGATCCAAACTGAGAAAAATGTTTGCTGGTGATCTCATATCACAGTGGAAAGAATGAAAGCCTGGGGCGACACCAGTGGGAGGGCATTTATGAGAATACAGCATTCACACACTTAAACACTGTGTGAATCCAATGCACATGCTTTTTCTCAATGAGACACATTTATGCACCCATTCAAAGGAAAATCCACACTGAGCATTCTATAGCTGAAATGCCTTTAGTAGCTGCATGGTAATTACACTAGTTATGTGCAATAAGTTGAAGGTGCATCACACCAATTCCTGGTCCTTATCCCAGCTGTCAGAAAAGCATATACTATTATACTACCATACTGTCACAAACAGTATGGCTATGCTATGAGGCTGCTTAAAAAAATTATACATATTGTATTGCCATAAAAAAAATCACTTCCAGATTCTAGTCTTCCTTCTCAGGCCTTCTTTTTTCCCCCTGTAAGCTCAGGTTGAGGGAGGCTCTGGTATTTTTAACAGGTTAACTATTAAATGATAGATTACTGCATTTAAGTCTGTTTCAATTTTAATCATCACTCCAATGGTGTATTTAATGGGTCTGGACCTTGATGAAGATGCCTGTTAAAAAGTGGGAGTAGGGTGGGAGATTAGTAGCACTTTCTTCTCCTCTCAGAAATATGACTGAAGTGAGAAAGAAAGAAGATTTTTTTTAAGCTTCACTATTTCATATTTTCATATTACCAGTGCATCAAATGGTTATGTGTAATATAAAAGGAGTTGCTCATAGTGATGAATAGAAATAGAAATGGCTTCAAAAAGCCTTTTCCATTTTGGATCTAGTTCCAAGTCTGTGAAAACTCACATTAGTAAAAGGTGGCCTGTGGAGTTTTCTTTCAAATGTTTCCATGTAAAACTTTTTTACAAGTTGTCACTGATCTAGTAGATGACAAGAAGTACAAAAACCAAATGACTGAATCAAAAAATGAAGAAGTGAAACCTTGTCATACTTATAGGAATCTTTAGCCATAATAGAATTAATTTTTACCATCAAATTTGTGAACACTTAAAGCCAAAACTGTGCTGGTGCATAAATAAATGCACTCAACATTAGTTAGAATAATTTAT
This sequence comes from Anabas testudineus, assembly GCF_900324465.2. NCBI lineage: Eukaryota > Metazoa > Chordata > Actinopteri > Anabantiformes > Anabantidae > Anabas > Anabas testudineus. The sequence continues at coordinate 825,572 of NC_046619.1, read as the reverse complement.
TCACATTGCTGTATCTTCATCCTTTGAAGGTTGAACTAAATTGAATGTGACCACCACAGAGCCTTTTAGGGCTATGACTCACAATAAATGAATAGAACCAACCAGAACCAGAAACTTTACTTGATTCTGTCCTCCTGTGCATAAACACACTGAAGAGGTACATGGATGCTTGCGAACATACACACAGTCCTTGGTGGATAAAAGTGGAGTAGAACCTAATGGTGCATTTGAGGTGTGGTTTCCACAATTCAGGAGACGCTTACAGTTAATGTTGGGAGACATTATGAACATTATGAGACATTATGAACATCAGCTGTAGATATATGTGTGTTTGTTTCTGTGTGTTTTATCATGGAGACATGGTGAACAGAATGGTTCACTCATTTTCATCATGTGTCATATGTATATGTGTAAAAAGGGGGTGGCTGTAGAGGGTACAATGGGCCATGCGCTAATTCCAGGGTTTGATTTGCAGTTCCTTTGTTGCTCCTGAGGACCCACTGCCATTGATGTACCAGTGTTCATGACCTATAAGCCGCTTTGGATAGAAGTGCCTACCAAAAAACTAAAAATATTGTTGAATTTAAATCTTTGGTAAGTTGATATTGATATGATATTGTGGGAGTTGTGGTTCCCTAAAACAAGATGATTGAAACCAGGAGGACTCCGGTCTAGGGTTCTCCACGTAAGTGTAGAAAAGCTGCTGGGTAAGTCGTGGCAGGCAATGTAAGGAGAACACAAAGTATCAACAAAAAGCCAAGAGGAATAAGATTGATATTTTATTTCAAGCGTGATCACCAGAACAAAAATCACTGCAATAAAGCAGACAAAAACTCACAGGGTCTGTAATCCAAGGTGAGGTCCAAGTTGCAAGAGCCAGCTTGTCAGCCATAACCAAAAATCATCAGAAGTGGTAAGCAGAAAAGCCAATCATAGTTTCATCCTCTAAGGACCATGAATGTCCAGGCCAAATTTCTGTGGAACGTTACAGTAGTTCAGTAGTTCTTTATTAAACCGGTGGACTTAACAACTAAACACCACTATTCTTAAAGTGAAAATACTAATGAGCTACAGAACTACTTGAACTACTATAGTTCAAATAAGGCTTTTGTAAAGTAACAAAAATAGAAAATATTTTTAAATGATTAATAAATAATAATTAATAAAAATATGAATCTGAATTATAGTATTTAAGAGCATAGAGTTATTTGTTTTCTTACACATCCAAATGAAAAGTGTTGGACATAATATGGAAGGCTGCAGTTGCAGTTAACACAAAACTGTGTTGCTCTGTCACAGATACACATACTGAAGAGCAAGTCATAGCAGAGTTGCTAGTTCAGCTACAACACGTAAGTATCAAGTATCAACACAGTCCATCAAAGGCTCATAATGTGCTTTTAGTGAGAAAGCTCTGCCAGACACCCTGTATTTCTATCAGAGAGCAGCTTCTCTCTCTGATTCTATTCATGCTACACTGACCAATCAGTGTCCCCTGACTATCCAAATCACACAATTTAGCCACAAGGCCACAGCTACAGTACTAGAAAAGAGGTTTCTAGCAGGATTTGAGGATGAAGTAACTTATACCACTCCCAGTACCAAAAGATACAAAGTACTGGTAATGTTACTTTTGCACTCACTTGTCTCTGTATTTACCTCCTCTCCTCGACACTTTGGAAATTTTATGTTAGCTACATTTTTCTGAATAGGTACAGCTGTGTGCCATTTGCATGATTTCCGCCTGCTCTTTAGCCAAGCACCCTGTGTCGACGTCTTTGTATCTTCTTATCTTCTTTCTATTCAGATGTGAGACATTCTGTCCCGCCCCTTCATCAATGCTCACCTTTTTACTGACATGTGCTGTCCTCCTTTCCTTCCTGTGTCTCCTCATCCACTTTCTCCTTCTCTTTCTCCTTCTCCTTCTCCTCCGGTGTTCAGATGTACAGCCAGTGTTTAACTTGCGTCGAATGGATGACTAAACTCACAGCAATCCTGACACCACATATTGCTGAATGGAAAAGGAAGTATGGGGCAGTGGAAGAGTAGGGCATTCATCCAAG